>NC_089505.1:67925577-68525577 GCF_036850995.1 Saccopteryx leptura
GTATGTGCCCTGACAAAGGGATTGAACATGCAATCTTGGTGTATTGGGATGATGCTCTAACCAACTGAGCTACCCAGTCAAGGCTCTACCTGGAAATCTGGCTTCCCCCTTGTCTTCCTGGAAAATAACTTTGCTCTCTATACACTGGGTCAGGTATCTTTTGGGTAAAGGCTCTCAGTGGCCCAAGGCCAGGTCACATGCCTTCCTTCTGCTCACCCCAATGCCGGGGGTAGGGGGTGCCTCCATCCTCACATGCACTGTCTGCTTCCAGCCCATGTGTCTCCTCCCAGCCTAGGAACCCCCCAAGGCTGGGGCATACCTGCCTGACCTGCATCTACACAGAAGCCCAGGCCTGGGAAGGAAGGCTCACGCATTTATCCCGTACTTCATGAGCACTCTAGGCCACCAAGCACTGTGCCGTGAGCAACACGGTGATGAAGAGAGCCGACACAGCCCCAGTTCACACAGAAACTTGATGTGAGGTGGCACTGTGGAGGATCTGCTACCTGCCGCCCGGTGTCACCATTCTTCTTTAATGGTAGAACCCCAAGGGTCAGCAGTTACAAGCTGGAGACATTTCCTAAGCCCACTGCAGCTCAGGGTGGCTACGTGACTAAGAGACATATGGCACTTCTGGTCCTGCCCTTTAAAAGTAATGGGGGCGGGGGGGCCGCGGGAAACAGTGGCAACAGAGCTTGCACCCAGAGAAGGCCGTACGCGTGCTGAAGGGCATTGAGGCACCCACCCACCACCCTTGGTCTCCTGCCTCAGGACTGTTAGTGAGAGGGGAGTAAATGTCCCCCTCATTTGAGCCAGTGTTTGGGGTCTATCTGTAAGAGCTGCAGAGCCTTATCCCGAACTAACACAGGATGCACGCGTGAAGGAGCAGGTCACAAACTTCAGACACACCTGACATGTTAGCAACTGAGCTGCACTCCTCCTGCCTGTGTAACTAACTGTGACTTGTTGTTTTCACTTGTTGCCTTCATTTCAAAAATGGAAAACAACTGGGAAACTAGAAAATAAGTGCAACAAAAAATTCAAAGAAAACAAGTCAATGGCTCACATTCTGGCAGGTTCCAAGGCTGGCTTCTGACATAGAGGTTGCGTGCAGAAGCCTGGGAACTGAAGGCCTCTCTGTCTCTCCTCCCCTCTGCAGAGATGTGGGCATGTCCTCCTCCTCGCCTCGCATGGCCTTGCCATGAGACTCACCCTGGCCATTAAACCTAAAAGAGCCACACATGTCCACACCCTGGCAGTCACCCCAGGCCTCTGAGCTGACCGCCCCACCAGTCTGACATCTGACACACTATCTCACTCTCTCTTATTTTTTTTTAAATTTTATTTTTTGTGACAGACACAGAGACAGAGAGAGGAACAAATAGGGACAGACAGGAAGGGAGAGAGATGACAAGCATCAATTCTTCATTGTGGCACCTTAGTTGTTCACTGATTGCTTTCTCATATGTGCCTTGACTGGGGAGCTACAGCAGACCGAGTAACCCCTTACTCAAGCCAGTGACCTTGGGCTCAAGCTGGTGAGCCTTGCTCAAACCAGATGAGCCCACACTCAAGCTGGTGACCTCGGGGTTTTGAACCTGGGTCCTCCTCGCCCCAGTCTGACGCTCTATCCACTGCGCCACTGCTTGGTTAGGCAACACTCTCTCTTTACTGTTTCCCCCAATAGGTGTGAGTTCCCTGAGGGCAGGGATGTGGGTTTTAGTTATTCCCATGCCCTAGGGCCTAAAATGGAGCCTGGAGCAGAGCAGGTGCACAATACCTATTTGTTCAGTGGAGGAAGTCTGCCTCCAATCACCACCCAGCCTCCCACATCTGGGAAACCCTGGCTTTGAGGAAAAAGGGCCTCCTCTGGAGTCGACAGACCTGGGTGTGCGTCTGAGTGCCTCTACTTAGCAGCTGTGTGAACTGGGCTGATTTCCTTAGCTTTCTGTGCCTCAGATCATTACTGCACGCACTTCAGGACTGTGCTGATGAGGACACAGGGAAGCGCTGGGCACAGTGCCTGGTGCAGACAAGGGTAGGAGAAATGTTAGCCTTTAATAGGTATTTACGAGCAGGCCAACGGGGCAGAGGCAAGTTCCTTCCTCCGAGCGTACACAAGCAGAAGACCTGCACAGAGGGGGTAGGGAAGAGCTCCCTGGGGAGTGATGGCTGTCAAACATGAAGGCGGTGAGATTCAGGGCATGGCACCATGTATGCCAAAAACACACCCAACTACACTTATGTTTCAAGGACACAGATACTTCTAAACAAAAACTTTAGGAGAAGTATTCAGAGTAGTGAACTCTAGCAATGTAGCTGGACATTAAAAAATACAGCATTAAGTAGAAGGAAGCAAAGAACAGTGAAATGTAGAGCAGAGCATTATTTATGCAAATTAAGTCCACTCATCATACATTGTTCAGGGGCACAGATACCGCAACACAAACTTATTTAAAAGCAGTAGTAAAAAAAAAAAGTAGTAATCAGAAGCAGTAAACTTGCACATGTAATATTAAGGTTAAAGCTGCAGAACACTGTTGAGTGAAAAACGTCAGAAACAGACGAGGTTTAGAGAATACCATTTATGCAAGTCAAACACACAGTACTGCCACCATCATGCAAGTTTAAGGGTACAAAATACATTTCAGGATGTTTGAGTGCTGTCTGTGGTTGAGAGGAGGAAGATGAGGGATATAAAGAGACACAATAAAAGGGGAGGCTTAATACAAACCAGTGACACAGCACGCTGAGAACTGGAAGTACGATGGACCCAGCGCTGCTCACTGGAGCTTGCCCTCTTCCCACTCTGCACGCGTCCCCGGGCAATCTCACCCTCCCCAGCGCCTCTGTGGACCGCTCCTGAGATACCGCTGACGTCTGAGTCTCCACTTAGACTTCGTTTCTGCACTTCAGACGTAGACAGCCAACCATCTGTGGGTGACCCCTCCTGGATGACTCCTGGGCAACTCTCAGCCCCCAAGTCTGTATCAGATTGTGAATCCAACCTCCGTACGTGTAGTGCTTCCCTGTGTCCAGCTGTCCACTGACTGTCCTTGGTGATGAGAACCAAAGCCCCATGCTCACTCCCCTCTGCGCCCTGCTTGTCCTGTCAGCGGTGCTGAAACCCACACCCAGCACTTTTCCCAGGAGCTAGCTGCTCCTGTCCGTGGTACTGAAACCCACACGCAGTGCCTCACTCGGCAGGGAGCTGCCCTCCGTTTGTGGTGCTGAAACCCACACCCAGCACATTCCACGGGAGCGGGGCTGCCCTCTGTCGTGGTGCTGAACAGCACACTCAGCACCTTCCTTTGCTAACGGATGCTCTGTCCTTGGTTCTGAACCTTGACACTTCTCTCCACAGCAGGGGTCCCCAAACTACGGGCCTGCGGGCCACATGCGGCCCCCTGAGGTCATTTATCCAGCCCCCGCCGCACTTCCGGAAGGGGCACCTCTTTCATTGGTGGTCAGTGAGAGGAGCATAGTTCCCATTGAAATACTGGTCAGTTTGTTGATTTAAATTTACTTGTTCTTTATTTTAAATATTGTATTTGTTCCCTTTTTGTTTTTTTACTTTAAAATAAGATATGTGCAGTGTGCATAGGGATTTGTTCATAGTTTTTTTTTATAGTCTGGCCCTCCAACGGTCTGAAGGACAGTGAACTGGCCCCCAGTGTAAAAAGTTTGGGGATCCCTGCTCCACAGTATGTGTATGTGAGCAGTGGCGGGTGGTGGGGGCATGCACTGTCTTGGTGCTGAATGTCTAAAACTAGCAGGATCTGGCGGTTTTACACGCGGGGGTGAGGGATGAACACTGGTGGCTGGTGCTGTCGTGTGCTGAGGCAGGGCCCAGACCTAACTGCTCAGGTTGCCCACGTGCCCCGTGAAGGAACGCATGAGTGAGTCATAGTGTCCAGTACATGGTGAGCATTTTCTACAGGCCAGGCTCTGTGCTGAGTGCTGTGTATCTGATGCCCTGGAATCCTTCCATAGCCCCCTACAATGGGTGCTAATAGAACCCCATCTCACTGAGGACACTGAGTCTTGTGGAGGTTAAGCTGCCCACCCAAGTCCCTGCAGTGGCGTGGCTGGAATCTGAGCCCAGACAGTGTAACTCCAGAGCTACGCTCTCGTCTGATGAAATAAATGGTAGAGCACAGCCCTGAGAACTGGCTCTGCTGCACACCATCTCCCCCTCTTTTCTGTCCCAGCTGGGGCAGCTTATGCCCCACCTGCACGGGTGCTGGGCCAGTGCTGGGCTCTGTTGAGCCCTGGACTCACTTCTGTTTCAGCTGCATGATATCCTCGGTGTTGGGAAGGCACTCAGTCCACGGCAGGGTCCCGTAGAGCCACTTGAGCAAACAGTAGCCCAGGGCCTGGAGGTCGCTGCGGCGAGACGGCCCTAGGGAGGGAGGGAAAGGGCTGGCAGCTCGGACTGGATGCTCCACTCACTGTCACGTCTACCCCCTTCCTTCCTCCCTCCCTCTCACCGACTCAACCACCCAAGCATACAAGCTCTTGTCTGTTCATTCACTCTTCCTTCCCCTACTCTCACGAGTCTCTCCGTTATTATCATTCCCTCGCTTGGCCATCCCTTCATCCCCATGCTCACTAGCTCACTCCCTCATCTACTTGTCGTTCATTCATGCGCTCATGCATTCAATGAGCCCTCAGAGCCCTGAGCATCAGGCCCCATTCGAGTCCTCAAAGATTTGCTTGGGTCCCAGTCCTTCAGTCTAGTGACAAGATGGTTACATTGTTTGATTTCACAGAACAGAGTATGAGGGGGCCCAGGAGGGTGGAGCCTGAATACAGCCTCAGTAGGGGAGCAAAGATGACCACTGGGTTTTATTTTTCTCACGCTGCCTATAAATGTCATGATTTAGACCATTCGTGTAAGCATTTGACCAACACTGAGAGTTGACAGTACCAGACCCTCTGTCACCTGCTGCTAGAGGCACAGGCATCATCCCTTTCCTGGGGGAGCTCAGAGCTCCATCTGGTGGAAGGACGCAGGCTGGCACATGGATGGCCATGATACCAAGGGAAAGAGGGGCTGAGACCTCAAGGAACTGTCCCCAAACTCTCTGCTCACTCTGCACACTTCCCTACTTCCCTTGGATACTCTCATTACTCCCCAGGGCTTCAGCTAAGTCCTGAGATCCTGTTGACATCGGAGCCTCTGTCCAGGGTTCTCTCCGATGCCCCAGACACAGATAGCCAATCGCTTCCTCCACAGCCCCTCCTGGATGACTCCTGGGCAACTCTCAAGTTCTAAGTCTACACCAGATCCTCAACCTGAACCTCTGGATGTGCAGGGCTTCCCCCTTCCCGGGGCCCAGCTTCCCTCTTTCCTTGGTACTGAACCACTGGCCACAACTCCCTAATGCTCGGGGACACTATTCTTAATTCTGAATCCTTATCGTTCCCTTAGGAGACTCCAGCGCATGGTCATCTGTTGTTTGTGGCTGTGAAATCCTAGAGCTGCCCTTGTAGGAGAAGTACGTCTCCGTGGTCCTGAACCCTTTCTCTGGCCTCTTACCACATCCCCTGTGCTGGTCCAAGCTAATGAACTCCAGGTCCCCCTCATGTAGGCTCTTGCTGCCTTCCACGTAGGTCACATGTCTGCCACCTGGAGAGTAGCGGAAGGAGAAGCCATAGCCTGCCAGGGTCACCTGTGTGGGCATGGGGAGACACCATACAGTTTGGACGCTGGGAGCTCAGACTCTGGAATCAGACATTTCAGTTGTGGGTGTAATTTGAAACAATCAAATGCCCAACAGTACAAAAAAATGTGAAGTGAAAAGAACCCAAACCAACCATCCTATTGCAGCCCAGCTCCCTAAATCTACTGCCTAGAAGTAACCATTAATAATAGTTTCTTAATGTTTCAAATCTTTTTTTTAAAAAATAATTGGTAAACACGTGGCCGGGGCGGGCCCTAGTTTCCCACAGAGGGATCACACTGCTCCTCCCACTGGGCCGCCAGCTTTCTGCAGTTTAAATGGTTCAGGTGTTAACTCTGGAACCAGATAGATCGGATCCAGATGTCATGTTGGCCCTTAGTGACTTTATAACCTTGCGCAAGTTAAGCACTTTAAAAAATTTTTTTATTTTAGAGAAAGAGAGAGCAAAGGGGGGGAGATAGAGAGAGAGAGGCAAAGGGGGGGAGATAGAGAGAGAGAGACAGAGAGAGAAAGAAGGAAGGAGACAGAAACACTGATTTGTTGTTCCACTTCTTTACGCACTCATTGATTCTTGTACATGGCCTGACCAGGGACTGAGCCTGCAACTTTGGTGTATTGGGATGACATTTTAACCAATTAAACTACCTGGCCAGTGCATTATGTAACTTTTTTTGTTTGTTTGTTTGTTTTCATTTTTCTGAAGCTGGAAACAGGGAGAGACAGTCAGACAGACTCCCGCATGAGCCCGACCGGGATCCACCCGGCACGCCCACCAGGGGCGACGCTCTGCCCACCAGGGGGCGATGCTCTGCCCATCCTGGGTGTCGCCATGTTGCGACCAGAGCCACTCTAGCGCCTGAGGCAGAGGCCACAGAGCCATCCCCAGCGCCCGGGCCATCTTTGCTCCAATGGAGCCTTGGCTGCGGGAGGGGAAGAGAGAGACAGAGAGGAAGGCACGGCGGAGGGGTGGAGAAGCAAATGGGCGCTTCTCCTGTGTGCCCTGGCTGGGAATCGAACCCGGGTCCTCCGCACGCTAGGCCGACGCTCTACCGCTGAGCCAACCGGCCAGGGCTATGTAACTTTTTTTGTGCTTTGATTTCTCCTTTTGTAAAATGATGATGACAGGCCCCAACTTGCAGGGTTGTTATGAGGCTTAGGTGAATTGAAAACAGCAAGTAAAGTACTGACAGCCAGACACAGAGTTAGCCCATCTGCGTTTGTTTTTTTTTTTATTTTATTTATTCATTTTAGAGAGGAGAGAGAGAGGGAGAGAGAGAGAGGAGAGAGAGACAGGGGGGAGGAGCTAGAAGCATCAACTCCCATATGTGCCTTGACCAGGCAAGCCCAGGGTTTCGAACTGGCAACCTCAGCATTTCCAGGTCGACGCTTTATCCCCTGTGCCACCACAGGTCAGGCCCCCATCTGCGTTTTAATGGTTTACTGTATTCTGCCCTTTGGACGGTTGACAATTATTGGTTTTGTCCACGCGAGATTAACATCCTTTTCTTCTGGTCACAGATTGTGATATTTAATTTTAAATGTCAACCTCACAGGCCCACAAAGTGCTCAGACATTTGGCCAGAATTATTCTGGGTGTGTCCATGAGGGTGTTTCTGAATAATACATTTAAATCATAGTCTAAGTAAAGCAGATCGCTCTACCCAATGTGGGTGGGCCTCATCCAATTGGTTGAAGGCCTGCATGAACAAAAGGGCTTAGTGAGAGGGAACACCTCCTGCCTGACCGCAAGAGCTGGAACACTGGTCTTTCCAGCCTTGGACTTGAACTGAAACACTGACTCCTCTTGGGTCTTGAGCCTGCCAGCTTTTCAGAATAGAACTCACCCAGTCAACACTCCTGGTGCTCAGGCCTTTGGACTCTGACTATGACACCATCTGCTTTTCCTGATTGTCAGCTGGCCAACGGCAGATCTTGAGACCTCAGCCTCCCGAATCGTGTGAGCCAATTCCTTATAGTAAGTCTCTTTCTGGCCTGACCAGGCGGTGGCACAGTGGATAGAGTGTCAGACTGGAATGTGGAGGACACAGGTTCGAGACCCCGAGGTTGCCAGCTTGAGCGCAAGCTCATCTGGTTTGAGCAAGGCTCACCAGCTTGAGCCCAAGGTTGCTGGCTTGAGCAAGGGGTCACTCGGTCTGCTGGAGCCCCCCAGTCAAGGCACATATGAGAAATCTATCAATGAACAACTAAGGAGCCACAACAAAGAATTGACGTTTCTCATCTCTCTCCCTTTCTGTCTGTCTGTCCCTATCTGTCCCTCTCTCTGACTCTCTCTGTTCCTTCCACAAGAAAAAAAAAAGTCTCTTTCTGTACATTCTGCTGGTTGTTTCTCTGGATAGCACTAACACAGCTACAGAGTTTTTCTCTGGGATCACCACTCCCCAACTCTTAGTCCACGTGACTGGGCTGAGGCTCACCTGACCTATTTCCACTGGGTTGCTAACCTGAGGGGAGTTAGCCTGCTTTGCTGGTGGTGATTCTGTCACCATGAGGAAAGACAATCGGCCTGGCAATGACCAATGCGCAGACAAGAGCCCAGAGATGGAAAAGCCCGTTTCCCAATGACAGGGCTTGAGTTCCTAGGTTCAGCTATGCCTGAAACCAGTGAAGTCCTCCATTTTTCCACTCCCTGGACCAATATACTACTGCACTCTCCCTTTTAAACTTTTTTTTTTTTGCTTAATCTATGTTAAATTAAGTTTCTGTTGTTTGCAACTAAAATAATAATTAGAATTTACTTTAAAACGCTATTTAATCAGTACCCTACTGGGAGTATATATTTAAAGTTTTCCCATTTTACTATTAAAATCAATGTCAGGAACACTGCATATTTGTACATATACCTTTGAATAGTCCTATGAATATATGGATAAGATATATTCCTAAAAGAGGAACTGGTGGGTCAAAAAACATGCATTTAAAATTTTGACTGCTTTATGCAAATTACCTTCCAAAATGGTTGCTCAATTTATACTTCCAACAGAATATAAAAAAAAAAATCTTTATTTTTTAAATATCCTTTTATCATTCTTTTCAATTCTGTAGTTCACCTAAAGGATAAAAACAGTATGTTCTAATTTCCATTTCTATGATTATTAGGGAGGTTGAGCATCTTTTCTTTTTTTTAAATTTTTAAAAAAATTTTATTTATTGATTTTAAAGAGAGAGGAGAGGAGAGAACAAGAAGTATCAAGTCATGGTTGCTTTACTTTAGTTGTTCATTGATTGCTTGTTATATGTGCCTTGACCAGGCAAGCCCAGGGCCCCGAACTGGCAACCTCAGCATTCCAAGTCAACACCCCATCCACCGCGGCACCACAGGTCAGGTGAGCATCTTTTCATATATTTACCTAATCTGTGGATTTCTTTTTCTATGATCTGCTTTTACTGTCCTTTATCTATTTTTCTAAGTTGCTCATTTTTTCTTTTTCTTTTTTTAAGTGAGAGAAGGGGAGATAGAGAGACAGACTCCCGTATGTGGCCCGACTGGGATCTACCAGCAACCTCATCTGGGGCCGATGCTCAAATCAACTGAGCTATCCTCAGCACCTGGGGCTGATGCTCGAACCAATCGAGCCATTGGCTGTGGGAGGGAAAGAGAGAGAGGAGGAGAGAGAGGAGGAGAGAAAGAGGGAGAGAAGCAGATGGTCGCTTCTCCTGTGTGCCCTGACTGGGGATCGAAACCGGTATGTCTGCGCATCGGGCCAATGCTCTATCCACTGAGCAAACCAGCCAGGGCCTCATCTTTCCTTACTTATTCAAATTAGCTCTTCTTATATGACAAACAGCAATTCTTTGTCTGCAATATACATTGTAAAAATAAATGAAGTTTTGAGACAGATGAGATTCTGAGCCCAGAGAGCTCTGAAGGTGGAGCTCCTACCTGGCTCAGGTCTTCTGGGTTCACAAAGACATTCTCAGCTGTCACATTTCCATGAACATACTCATTCTCGTGGAGGAACTCCAGGGCATCCAGCTGGGGGAAGCAAAAAAGGATCTCCATGAGCAGCGGGACTAACACAAAGAGCCTCTGAGGCACAGCCCAGTGAATGAATGAATCCCCACCAGTAGGCCTGAGGGGGCGTGGTCTGCTCATGACTGGGATGGGGGCAGATCTAAGCCCGACTAATTCTGGGGGAAGCCTTAGGAAGTGCATTCTGACAGCACACCTAGCAGATCTTCTAAGTAGGCTTTAAAAAGTTCAGCATCAATTAAAGCTGACATTTGGTTTTCTATCTTTGTCTTGTATCTATTTCTTAGTTGAATACAAACTCAGGAGGAGGGAGGAGTTGGTTCCTTATTGCCTCATGCAAAACAAACAAACAAACAAACACCCAATGCCCATGTATATCAGAGTTCTTCTTATTTCTTTTTTTTTTATTTTTATTGAAGCTGGAAACAGGGAGAGACAGTCAGACAGACTCCCGCATGCGCCCGACCGGGATCCACCCGGCACGCCCACCAGGGGGCGATGCTCTGCCCCTCTGGGGCATCGCTCTGCCGCAACCAGAGCCACTCCAGCGCCTGGGGCAGAGGCCAAGGAGCCATTCCCAGCGCCTGGGCCATCTTTGCTCCAATGGAGCCTTGGCTGCGGGAGGGGAAGAGAGAAACAGAGAGGAAGGAGGGGGGCAGGGTGGAGAAGCAAATGGGCGCTTCTCCTATGTGCCTGGCTGGGAATCGAACCCGGGTCCCCCGCACACCAGGCCGACGCTCTACCGCTGAGCCAACCGGCCAGGGCCTTCTTATTTCTTTTAGAGAGCAGAAATAAATTCAGTTAAGCAGTTTATATTTTTATCTCTCACTCTGACTTCTCCATTGAACTCCAGACTCATATATCAAATTGCCTCATTGTTTCCTGCATCGTAATGACATCTCCAAGCCTCCCTTGACCCCAAGGCTTAACTGTCCTCCAATTTCTGCTTGTCCTACAAGCTTTCCCTCCCCATAGCCTGGCCCCTCTCCTCAGGCCTCGTCCTCTCTCATGCAGACCTCCCCTGGCCTCCATCTCACCCCTCCAGTTCCTCCCCACAAGGCCCACAGGGTTCTTTGGCATCCAGAGCTGACTGTGCCCCTCCCCTGCCTCCAATCCCCCCATGGCTCCCCATTGCCCTCAGGACAGAGTCCCAGCTCTTCAGCTTGGCATTCAAGGCCCTGCGTGATCTGGTCACTGCTGGCCCCTCCACACCAATCTCTTACCCTTCCTCCTCCACATGCCACACTGAAGACACTCGGGGCATGAAGACCTTTGGGGTTCACCTAGTATATTACTCCCTTGCCCCTTTCATCCCCCTCCAAATTTAAACTGGGGCCTCTTAGTCACCTCCACAGCAGGGGGACACTTCTGTTCAGAGAACTTTTCACAATTTATGCAACTGTTAAATTTAATACTGCCCTTTCTGACTAGACAGAAAAGCCATGCTTGTGCTGCTTGTTCCCTACTGCACAGTCAGCCCCTGGGACAGTGTCGGACACCCATCAGGGGCCTGCTAAGTACTCAGTGAAAGGATGGATGAAAGACCAAAAAAATGAACCGATGGCTATGCTCTCTCCACACAAGCCTTTGCACAAGCCGTACCCTGGGCCTGGGATATTCTCCATGCACACCTCCACCCCCACCTTCCCCAGCACTTGGCTATTTCCCACTCTCGGCTTAGAAAGGACCTCCATCAGGAAGCCTGATCGAATCCCTCAAATTGAGACTGGGCCCCTTCCGCAACTCTCTTGGCCCTCTGGACACCCCTCACAGTAATGCTTCTCCCCTAGTTCTAATGGCCTGGGGTTTGCCTGTCTGTCAGCGTGCTAGTCCTCGGTGTCCAGCAGAGGGAGGCACGGGCTGAGGTGTCAATGAACAGACTGATAAACTAGAACCTGGTGGCCACCCCCTGGACGGGAACCAGCAATGCTTAGGCACATACCAGCCGGCAGGCCATCTGGAACACAGACTGCATGGGCATTACGTGTTTCGGGGTGTCATCCAGGACTGACTGAAGGCTCCTCCCCAGCATGGGGAACACCAAGAACCTGGAAGAGATGAGTATCCCAGAAGGTGGGAGAGATAACCAGGGAGAGGAGGGGAAACCAAGCAAATGTATTAAGGCTGGACTGTGGCTTGGTGGCTGCTGAGGCCCTGATCCCGGGCAAGACTAAGGGTTCTGACTGGTGGGAAATCAGCCTGGCACAAAGCAGGAGAAAGCAACCAACCAACTGGCCAGTGGCCCCAGGGTCCCAGCCATACCCGAGCACATGCCAGGGAGAGAAAGGGGCCAGAGAGGTGGGTGGCAAGTTAGGGGACTCACCTGTACCTGTCCTGGTGAATGCCAAAACCGACACAGGTGGGGATGGCCAGTAGGGGGATCGAGTACAGCTTCTTCCACTTGTTCACTATGGGAGGCAGGGCCCTGAGAGGTTAGAGCCCACCTGGTCCCAGGCCCATGGGGACAACAGCCCACTCTCAGACCAGAAGCACAGTGCGCCCAAGCCAGGCCAGACCCTAAGTCTCCTGGTCGAAGACACCACACCTGTGGGTGGGTGACAATGGGGGTGCTGACAGGGTGGGACTTGTTGACCCTGAATGTCTGTCATCTATGTTGGTAGGTGATGAGGGATGAACATGGGAGGAAGAATATACAAATCTGGAGTGGAGGGGATAAGAATGACAGAACTTCTGAAATCACATGTATATAGGTAATAGTATCAGGAAATGTCTAAACTGGCACGATGTCACTAGATGTCAGCCCATCTTCCAGGATCTCAGTTGGATGGTACAGATTCAGAGGTGTGCTGATAAAAGTTTAACAAGTGCTGTCCAGGGAAAAGAGCCCTGGTTTGCAGTGTTTGCTAATTTCGGTGGTGTAAATACTGCCACCCTGGTCAATTTCTAGTAACTGATAAGACATCAAAGGATATAAAGACAGAAAGAGACATGTAGCAGCACAGTTATACAGTGTTTTCACCATCCAGATACAATGACATAAACAATCTCAAGGGTATAGATAACAAAAATGTAGACAATTAGGAAGTACTAAGTTTTGAGTATTTATTACCCTTGGTCTTAATTTATTTGATTGCTAGCTGGTGTAATTAATTTAAAGAATGGCTATGATTAACAACTGGCTTAAGCTAGTTTTGAAATTTTAATATTTGGCTTTGAAGAGCTGGTATGAGCTGGCTTTTGCCCAGGCTGCCTGTTCTGTGAGGCCTGAGGACTTATGTGTGACAGAATCAAATCTGGGCCTTCTGTTTATTTATTTATCTTTTATTTTCTTTTATTTTTTTGTATTTTTCTGAAGTGAGAAACAGGGAGGCATAGGGCAGACTCCTGAATACACTCAACCAGGATCCACCAGCATGCCCACTAGGGGGTGATGCTCTGCCCATCTGGGGCATTGCTCCGCTGCAACTGCAGTCATTTTAGCACCTGAGGTGGAGGCCATGGAGCCATCCTTAGCACCCGGGCCAACTTTGCTCCAATGGAGCCTTGGCTGCCGGAGGGGAAGGGAGAGAGAGCGAGAGGAGAGGGGGAAGGGTGGAGAAGCAGATGGGCGCTTCTCCCGTGTGCTCTGGTCAGGAATCGAACCTGGGACTTCCACATGCTGGGCCGATGCTCTACCGCTGAGCCAACCAGCCAGGTCTTGGGCCTTCTATTTAATCCCCACCATTCCCATATGTTCCAGGAGAAGCTAGTTGCTGTGGTGAAGCTGGTACCACCCAAGTCTCACCCTGTTGCCCACTTTTCTGTGGAATACCTTGCAAAGGCTTGGCAACCCGCTGAAAGAAGTTCTGCTCATTGAACAAGCGCCCATCCTTGGCATCCTAGCATGGGATGAAGGGGGAGAAGGCTGTCACACTGGAATCTCAGATAAAGGGTCCCAGATAATTGCTGGCTATGTGTTACCCCAGGGTAAAACCAGCAACAACCCAGGTTCCCCATCAAGTCCCGCACATCAGAACCAAATGCCCTAGGGTACTACATGTGAACACATATCAGAGACTTCAACTTCCTTCCCATTGCCGGGGTTCTTTTTCTTTCTTTTACGACAGATCTACAAGTTCTCCCTGGACATGTGGCCTTCAGCTAAAAACCACACTTCTCAGGCTCCCCTGAAGTGAGGAAGGACCACCCACATGACAAGTCCTGACCAATGGGGATGAGAGCAGAAGAGAAGCAGACAACTTCCTGAGTTGGAGGATAAAGGACTTGATAGGCGCTCTCCTTCCTCCTCTCTTGTTGGCTGGAAGGTATGTGTGACAGTGGGAGCTAGAGCAGCCATTTCAGCCCATGAGATGGCAAGGTCATGGGTTGAGGATGTTGCAGCATCTCCATAAAGCACCTACTATGTGCTAAGTATTGTTCTGGAGATATAGTTGTGAACAAAGAAACTTACATGCTTGGTATCCCTGGGCAAGGGACTGAGTCCCCACTTCCTCACCTGTTAAATGGGGAACACAGTAACTACCGCACAGGCTTGCTTCTGAAACCTCAGCCCCGAGTTGGGCACAGAACAGACTCACAACAAACAGGGGCTATTAGTCACCTGTGTGCCTGGTTCCGGAGCCCTTGCTCTAAACCACTCACGTGGCCCCCATCTAGGGCAGAGGGAGAATTGGGACCCCACCCAACTGTCCCAGTTCTTCAGGGGAGGTGTGGGGGGTGAGACAATCTGAATAAATAAAAGCCACCCATAATTCCAGCACTCAGGGATAATGGCGAGGCTACTGACCACAACCAGGCCCTTTATTAAACACTTCCTGTGTGCTGAAGGGTGCGACTCAACTGCCAGGTTGTTCTCACTTTGTCAGTTTATTTTTTCCTTTTGGCCCCCAAGGAGCACATGCTTCCTGTATTCTAAGGTCAGGTCTGATTTCGTTGACTTCTCAGCACAGGGATCCCACGTGACTGGTTCTCTGTTTAGCCCCAACACTGAGCACAGTTACATATCATAGTAGGTGCTCAGTAGCAGCACGCTGTGAGGCAGGCAGATAGCGGGGAATGGGCACCTTGGTGTGGGCATGATTGGCTCCATCACACAGAGGGGGAAATCAGCTCAGAGAGGGGAGGCGCAAGCCCAGATCGCACAGCCAGGAAGTGTCAGAGGAAGGCTCGGATGGACCTGCTGCAGCCTCTGAAGGCCCTGTGAGAGGAGCAACCCGAGGCCCGGCAGGAGGCGTACCCTGCCCCAGGTCCCCCTGCTCCCTGCTTTCCTGCCTGCCCCAGCCAGAGAGGCTTGGAGATTTGGAGATCAACAGTGCATCTGCCAAAGCCCCAAGCCCCCCCCACCCAGCACGTCCTTCACCCCCCCCCAGTGTCCCCCAGGGCCACTCACTAGTTTAAGCGAGAATCTTTGTTTCTGGGCACTTGACTCGCAGGTGGAGACAGGTTCAGCTGTGGACGGACATAATGAGAGGTTATAACCTACAGGGAATGTGAGCGACGTCGTCCTCAAACTTCCCAGTAACGAGCAGCAGTTTCAGTTCTTTAGTTCCCAAGGGGTCAAGCGCATTCTTGGTTTTCAAGATCTGCTCCTCTGTATTTTCCAACAGGTTCCTTTTTCTCCCTCTTTCTCTCTGTTAATATCCAGTTATGCAAAAGGATTATTAACACAGTAGGCCTGAGATGCTCTCCTTGGAAAGGCCTGCTCACAGGTTGCCCTTGGCTGGTGGAACATGGATTTCGGGAGGGTTCCAGCAGTCTCCGTACCCAATTAGAGGGGCTTCTTGTGCCCAAACTGTTCTGCTGAACATCTGCTTTGCTCCTGGGAATCTGGAATGTAGCTATGTTCCTGGCAGAGGGTGACTATACGACCAGCCCCCAGTAAAAACCCTGGGTGTGGAGTCTAACAAGCGGCCCGGTTAACACTTCGCAGGTGCTGCCACACCTCGTCTGCATCCGGAGTGACTCCATGGGAGAATGGGAGAGGGCTCTGGAAGCTGCGCTGGGTGGTCTCCCCGACACATTGCCCCATGTGCCTCCCCTTTGCTGACTCGGCTGTGTCCTTTCGCTGTGATGGATCACGGTGTGAGAGGCCTGTTGGTCCTCCTAGCGTACCCCTGAACCTGGGGGTGGTCCTAGGAACCCTGATACACCCTATCTGCCTTTGTCTATATATAAGGTCTACCGGAAAGTTCTGTCCGTTTTTGGAATAAAACAAAATACAAATTTTTCTTACCGTCAATAAACTTTATTAAATAATATAATTGCCATTATTACTAATGATTTCTTGCCAGCGTGAGGGCAATTTGTATATCCCATTTTTGAAAAATGTTTTATCTTCTGATGCGAAAAATTGAACCAGTGCTTGTTTGATATCTTCTTCATTTTTGAATTTTTTGCCCTTCAAAAAATTTTGTAAGGACAAAAACAAGTGATAGTTGGAGGGTGCTAAGTCCGGGGTATATGGTGGATGCAACAGACATGCTTCTGTAGCATTTCTTCCTTGTTGAAATTCGTAAAAATTACAGTGGCGTAAATGAACTTTATCAGTAGCCATGTGTACACTATCACTTCACACATAAGACTAACGTGAATCAACTTTGTTTTAGTTAATTTGCTACGTCAGTATGTATACATTAAGTGATAAAAATAGAGAGGCACACATGCGCCAAACGTGCTTATGTGTCGAAACTTGTGATAGAAACGGACAGAACTTTCCAGTAGCCCGTATAGATGGGTCAGTGCCATGTGCTGGATGAGAGCCCCCCTGCCCTCCAAGAAGCCTTCAGCCCCTCAGGGACCCCTTGGCTGCAGATGTAGGGCAGCCTGTATCCAATGGTCTAATGGTTAATCAAGGGGGAGATAAAGGCACTGTCCTGTTGGTCCAACATGGAAACATGCCAAAAGTCCACCTCTACTCCAGAGCCCCCCCAGGGCCAGCCCAGGCTGCACCAAGGCCTCTGCAACACGCCCCTCCTTTCTCTCTCCTCCCCAGGTTCTGACCCCTGGGGCGCTTCCTCATAAACACCCTGCATCTTCATTCTGCTTCATTATATACCCCGCACACCTCCAGCCCTGCGCTAAGTATGGGCTTTATACACATCCCTTCCGTGCGTGCTTGGGACAGCCCTAGGGAGGCAGGCCTACTAACACACTACCATTACTGCTGTTGTTAGTGCCATCTGATGGATGAGATGACAGAGCTGCAGCTTAGAGAGGCCAAACCACAACGGAGGCTTTGTGCCAGGTCAACCATGGTTTGAGCCCCGTCCCGCCATCAACTCTGTGTAGCTCTGCTCGAGGAGCTAAACCTCTCTGGGCCTTCCTTGCCGTCCCTGTAAAACAGGGGCAGTGAGGTCCACCTCTGAGACGAGATGCAAGGATTCAGAGGGGCCAGTAGAAACAATAATGGGACCAGCTGAGCACAGATCACAGCCAGCTTCATCTTTTATGTGCGGTACTCAGTGAGTCCACTCACAACCCCAGTGCCCAGCCCTGGGAATGCCCCACGGGTGGCATTTATTTATTTATTTATTTATTTATATTTCTCTGAAGCTGGAAACGGGGAGAGACAGTCAGACAGACTCCTGCATGCGCCCGACTGGGATCCACCAGGCACGCCCACCAGGGGCAAAGCTCTGCCCACCAGGGGGCAATGCTCTGCCCCTCCGGGGCGTTGCTCTGCCATGACCAGAGCCACTCTAGCGCCTGGGGCAGAGGCCAAGGAGCCATCCCCAGCGCCTGGGCCATCTTTGCTCCAATGGAGCCTCGGCTGCAGGAGGGGAAGAGAGAGACAGAGAGGAAGGGGAGGGGGTGGAGAAGCAAATGGACGCTTCTCCTATGTGCCCTGGCTGGGAATCAAACCGGGTCCCCCGCACGCCAGGCGGACGCTCTACCGCTGAGCCAACCGGCCAGGGCCCCCACGGGTGGCTTTAGAATGTAACAAGCACGAGGGTCCTCGCCTGGTAAGTAGCAGAGCTGCTCCGGCCTGGGTCTAGCTCATCCCAGAGTCCACAAGCTGAAGCATCGCTGCCTGTTCCGGAGGGCTCTCTGCGTCCTCCCTCCTTCTCTCTTCTTTCCTTAATCATCCTGGCTGTAAGATTTCTGGAGCCAGATCTCTGGCTGGTTATTAACAACTCTGGATTAATTGTCCTCATTTATGAAAAGGGGATAATGATAGTGCTGATGTCATAAGACTGTTGTAAGAATTAGATAAGTCAAGAAGTACAGTTGGTCCTTGTATATATATTTGTGGGTTCTGCACCTGTGGATTCAACCAACTGCTGACTGAAAATATTTTTGGGGAAAAGTTACATTGTTGCTGAGGTGTGTTCTATAGTTAGGCCGTTGATGGTAGAGTCTGTACTAAGCATGTACAGACTTTTTCCCTTGTCATTATTTCCTATACAATACAGTAAAACAGTTATTTACACAGTGTTTACATTGTATTAGGCATTATAAGTAATTTAAAGATGATTACAGGAGAATGTGCATAGGTTATATATAAAAACTATGCAATTTTATATACAGGATTGAACATCATCTGATTTGGGTATCTGTGGGGGATCCTGGAACCAACTACAGAAATGGAGAAATGACTATCTATATAAAGCAAACATGTTTATGTAAAAACTTGTACATTAGGCCCTGGCCAGTGGCTCAGTGAATAGAGCAGCGGTCAGCAAGCTCATTAGTCAACAGAACCAAATATCAACAGTACAATGGTTGAAATTTCTTTTGAGAGCCAAATTTTTTAAACTATATAGGTAGGTACATTGTTATTAACTTAATTAGGGTACTCCTAAGCTGGCCAAAGAGCCGCACTCAAGGGGCCAAAGAGTCGCATGTGGCTTGCGAGCTACGGTTTGCCGACCACTGGAATAGAGCATAGGCCCTCCATATAGAAGTCCCATGTTTGCCTGACCTGCAGTGGCACAATGGATAAAGCGTCGACCTGGAATGCTGAGGTCGCCAGTTCAAAACCCTGGGCTTGCCTGGTCAAGGCACATATGGGAGTTGATGCGTCCTGGTCCTCCCCCCTTCTCTCTGTCTGCTCTCTCTAAAATGAATAAATAAAATCTAAAAAAAAACAGTTGTTAAAAAGAAAAAGAAGTCCCATGTTTGAGTCTCGGTCAGTGCACACAAGAGAATTGACCATCTGCTTCTCTCCCCTACTCTCTCTCCGTTCTCTCCCTCTTCTCCTGCAGACAGTGCCCTGATTTGTTCAAGCGACGCCCGATCCTGGTCGAGGTGAATGTGGGAGTCTGTTTCACTATCTGCTCTCCTCTCACTTAAAAAAAAAAACAACTTGTACACTAATAGTCACACCAGCATTATTCATCACAGAAAGAAATGCAAACGACACAAATGTTCACTAACGGATAAACCAAATGCAGCGTACATACACCCTGGAATATTACTCAGCTACAGAACGGAATGAGGTACTGGCACACGTGCCGCAACACAGATGGACCTTGAAAACATCCTGCTAGGGGAAAGAAGTCAGACACAGAAGGCCACGTGTTGTATCATTCCATCTACCTGGACTGTCCAGAACAGGCAGATCCAGAGACAGAAGTAGATTAGTGGTGGCCTGGGCTGGAAAGGGGGGCATGAGTGACTACTAAAAGGTACAGGGCTTCCTTTTGGGGTGAAAAAAATGTTCTGGAATTAGTAGTGATGGTGCATAACATTGTGACTATATTAAAATCTGCTGAATTGCAGACTTTTAAATGGTGAATTCTATGTTATGTGAATTTTATCCCAATTAAAAGATTGCATAAAACCCCCCAGAAAACCACATAAAGCACTAAGAATGGGGCCTGGCCTTGAGTTAGTAAGTACTCAGTAAATGTCAGGTTGATTATTACTAATAATTCCAGCATAGTCATTCTCTTCATTGTAACAAAGTATCCATCTTTTCTTTTTAAAATTATTTCTATTTATTTATTCATTTTAGAGGAGAGAGAGTGAGAGAAGGGGGGAGGAGCAGGAAGCTTCAACTCCCATATGTGCCTTGACCAGGCAAGCCCAGGGTTTTGAGACGGCAACCTCAGCATTCCAGGTCAACGCTTTATCCACTGCGCCACCACAGGTCAGGCAACGTATCCATCTTTTGCTGTTTGACTACTGACAGCTTTTATGTCTGGTCCTGCCTTGTGCGTCCCCACTCCCCCGCATCTGCAGGAGCTGATAGGAAAGCCTGGGGTTCCCATCTTTGGTGCTGGTGCAAGGAAGAGTGAAACTGTGTGAGGCCTGGCCTCTGGGTGGAAACCCTCACACCGGCCCCACCCCTTAACCACAATAAAAACCCAGGCCAGGTGCCTCTCCTTGTGATCTCAAGACATTTCAGACTTGCTCTCCCAAAGACAACTATAAGGATATATAAGCAATAAACCTTTCATATCCTCTTGGAATATGACATGATCAGTCTCACATCACTCTCAACATTCAAACCAAATTTTTTGGGGGGGAGGTCCATCTTATCTCTGTAGGGTAGAAATTAATCATTGTCCTTATCATTCGGTCATACTGGATCTGCATTCCCATGACAACAGTAGGTGGAGCTGGAGAAGAGTGCTTTCCAGTTGGCCACACTTGCCACCACTCCCAAATGCCTTACTTCCAGCCTTCTGCACTCATTTATTCTACCTGCCTGACCTTGTAGGTGGGTAGTTTGCAGTCCCAGGTCTAAGAGAAATTTGCCTAGAGGAAGGTCTGCAGCTGGGATATGGCTTCCATTTTCATTCTCAGAAAGGGGTTCCCCTCGCCTCACCCTGGCTCCAAGGTGGCCTGGCCCACCCCATCACCTGCCCACCTGTAAACAGAGTGTACCTTCATAGAGAATGCCCTGGTCGTCCCTGGTCTGGAGGGATCCCAGTTTCCAGTATTGTCCATTATTGTCCTTCAGCACCGTCCCTATGGGCAAAGCCTCGAGGGAGGTGGTCACACGGCTCCGCTTCAGTGTCTGAGGGCTCCTCGTCAACTGCGGGCTCCTCGTTGTTGTTCGTGGGCTTCTCTTTGCTGTCTGAGGGCTTCTCTTTGCTGTCTGAGGGCTTCTCTTTGCTGTCTGTGGGCTGCTTTTGGGGGCTGGAGTTCTGCCCTGGGATCCTACAGCAAGATGGCCAAAATAAAGGAAAAGGGGCAGCCAGAAAAGAAAAGTTAAATGGATATGAGATAGTACTCATAGTACTGTTTACTTACTCATTTGTTTAATAAACAATGGCTTCCTAGAACCTTTCATGGGTCAGGTCTGTGTGACAAAGCTGGGGATACAGGTACGAGTCATACCTCAGCTCCTCCCTCACGGGATCCTAATTATGTCAGGGAGTCTGACCTGGACACAGCCGGTCAGACAAGGCCGTATGGAGAGATATGAAAGAGACTGACTGTGCCTGGAGAAGTCAGGGAAGGCTTCCAGGAGGAGGACATGTGAGTTTAGTCTTTTTGAATGAATAGAATTTTCCAGGGGTCAAAAAGACTCTCCACATTCAACCAAGAATATCCTGAGATAGGACATGGCCTTGTGCTAAATATAAAGAAATTTATTAGACTGAGGCCCTGCCCTTGACTGGCTAGCAGACTGGCAAGAGAATGGGGTGGCATGGTGAGGACGAAAAGATACTAACTACTGGACATGGTCCCAGGAAAAACTATTAACTACTCCATTCCTGATCCTGGCTGGTGGCTCAGTGGATAGAGTGTTGGCCCGGTGTATGGACGTCATGGGTTCGATTCCAGGTTAGGGCACACAGGAGAAGCGACCTTCTGCTTCTCCCCCCATCCTTCTCCCCCTTCTCTCCTTTTTCCCTCCCACAGCCAGTGGCTCGATTGGTTCCAGTGTGACTCCGGGCACTGAGGATAGCTCGGTTGGTCCGAGCTCATCAGCCTCAAGGTGCTAAAAATAGCTCAGGACTCAAGCATCAACCTAAGATGAGGTTGATGGGTGGATCCTGATTGGGGAGCATGTGGAAGTCTGCCTATCTATCCTCCTTTCACCTATAAAAAAGAAAAAAAGCCCTGGCCGGTTGGCTCAGCGGTAGAGCGTCGGCCTAGCGTGCGGAGGACCCGGGTTCGATTCCCGGCCAGGGCACATAGGAGAAGCGCCCATTTGCTTCTCCACCCCTCCGCCGCGCTTTCCTCTCTGTCTCTCTCTTCCCCTCCCGCAGCCAAGGCTCCATTGGAGCAAAGATGGCCCGGGCGCTGGGCATGGCTCTGTGGCCTCTGCCTCAGGCGCTAGAGTGGCTCTGGTCGCAATATGGCGACGCCCAGGATGGGCAGAGCATCGCCCCCTGGGGGGCAGAGCACCGCCCCTGGTGGGCGTGCCGGGTGGATCCCGGTCGGGCGCATGCGGGAGTCTGTCTGACTGTCACTCCCTGTTTCCAGCTTCAGAAAAATGAAAAAGAAAAAAAAAAAAAAAAAAAAAAAAAAAAAAAAAAAAAAAAAAAAAAGAAAAAAAAAATGACTCCATTCTTCCCACATACCCTCCACCCAAGGCACAGAATGGCAAAAGGCAATGGGGTCTGGAGGGTAACCAGGGACAAAGAGGAGACACCGAGGACTGGTAGGAAGGAGACAGGCACACAGTCCTAAGCTTTCCTTGGTCACTGGCTAGCATGGGCCACACTCAGATGACTCTATCTGGTCCCTGCTCACAAAAGACTCTCAGTCCGGTCAGTGAGGCAGAAAGGGACAAGGAGCCTGGAGGGGACATGTGCTCAAATGAGTGGCACTGGCACTGTGGGTGCCCAGACAAAGAGGATGAAGAGAGGCTCCAGAGGGAGACACGTTACCTTGATCTAGCTTTGGGTGCTCCTAAAAGGCTTCCCAGAGATCTGACCCTTTGGGTGTTGGAAAGTGGCAGCATGCCAGGCAAAGAAGGGAGGTGACGGCCCTGGCCGGTTGGCTCAGCGGTAGAGCGTCGGCCTGGCATGCGGGGGACCCGGGTTCGATTCCCGGCCAGGGCACATAGGAGAAGCGCCCATTTGCTTCTCTACTCCCCCCCCTCCTTCCTCTCTGTCTCTCTCTTCCCCTCCCGCAGCCAAGGCTCCATTGGAGCAAAGATGGCCCGGGCGCTGGGGATGGCTCCTTGGCCTCTGCCCCAGGCGCTAGAGTGGCTCTGGTCGCGGCAGAGCGACGCCCCGGAGGGGCAGAGCGTCGCCCCCTGGTGGGCGTGCCAGGTGGATCTCGGTCGAGCGCATGCGGGAGTCTGTCTGACTGTCTCTCCCTGTTTCCAGCTTCAGAAAAATACAAAAAAAAAAAAAAAGAAGGGAGGTGACAGTGCCCCACGCTGAGGGAACAGACTTAGGTAAGACCAGTGGCTGAAGACCCTGAAAAGTATTTCCAAAAAGTAAGTTTTCCATGCACAGGGTTGCGGTGAGAGCTAAAACAGGAACCAGACCACAGAGTCTTCAGTTGTCTGGCTGAAGAGGTCAGACTGTCAGGCAATGGGGACAGTAGGTGACAGTGAGCAAGGAGGGGTGGAGTCAGCTCTGATCCTGTAGAGATGAACTGGAGGGAAATCCTGGAGGCTGGGATAAAGGTCCAGGCAGGTATAAGTGGCACCTGAGCAGGGGGATGATGCCCCACACATTGTCCGATGACCCACCCTTTAACCAGATGAATCCTCACTCTTACCTTTGGGTTTCTCACAGGGACTTAAGGTATCTTCAGACCCAGAACTGTCATAGTCTGAGAAGACGGATGATGGAGAAGAAGCAAGACAGCTGGACCATTTCACTTTCTTGGGAGAGAGTTCAGAACTAGTGTTCTTCCCTCTCCTTGAGCCTAGAAGAAAGGAAGGCCAAATGCAGACTGAAGGTTACAAAGGCCCTTTACAGGAACCACAAAACCAGACACCCTAAGTTCTTATTCAAGCACTCTCGTCCCTTCAACCACTCTCTTCCCTTTGGTGTGGTGCCCTCACACCGAAGACTCACTTCTTCAGGGGTCTTAGCCTCTCTTATATCTGCTATTACTTTGTCATTCTGTTCTATCTTCTAGGTGATTTCTGCAGATCTATCTTCTATTCTAGTTCACTATTCTCTCTTCTGCTTTGTCTAATCTGCAGTTTAAATAATCCAATGAGTTTCTAATTGCCATATTAGCTTTTATCATCATAGGTATTATTTGGTTCTTTTTCAGGTCTACCAGGTCAATTCTAACTAACTTTTTTCCTTTATTATATTTTTAATTTCTTCCTTCATTTCTTTAAACATATTAAAGGTGTTTTTTTTTTTTTTGCATTTTTCTGAAGCTGGAAATGGGGAGGCAGTCAGACAGACTCCCGCATGTGTACAACCGGGATCCACCCGGCATGCCCACCAGGGGGAGATGCTCTGCCCATCTGGGGCGTCGCTCTGTTGCATCCTAGCGCCTGAGGCAGAGGCCACAGAGCCATCCTCAGCACCCGGGCCATCTTTGCTCCAATGGAGCCTCGGCTGCGGGAGGGGAAGAGACAGAGAGGAAGGAGAGGGGGAGGGGTGGAGAAGCAGATGGGTGCTTCTCCTGTGTGCCCTGGCCGGGAATTGAACCCGGGTGTTTTGTACATAGTCTCATCTGTTAAATCCTTGGAATCTGGTCAGTGCAGGTTTGATTCTGTCGTTTGTTGTTTTTCCTGACAGTGCCTTGTTTCCTGGTGTCTTTGTTAATTGATTGGGAAGCTCATGTGCCCATGGTTAATTCCCTAAGGTCAGTCTCTAAAGGGTGTTCCCCAAAAAGATTTGCCTCATTTGGAGAGAGGCACCCACACCTCATGACAAAAGGGTTCATTGATGAGCTCTAACCGAAAATGGGGACCTGACGATATCAGGCCTAACCTGGGAAGATGGTGAGCAGAGGAATGACAGGGTCTGACTTTGTCTCAACAGGATCTCAGACTACCATATAGAAAACCATAGGGGAAAGAAAAGAAACAAGGAGACTAGGGCAGTGGTCAGCAAACTCAGTCAGCAGAGCCAAATATCAACAGTACAACAATTGAAATTTCTTTTGAGAGACAAATTTCTTAAACTTAAAACTATATAGGTAGGTACATTCCTTATCGAGGTAGTGCCTGCACGTGGTATTTTGTGGAAGAGTCACACTCAAGGGGCCAAAGAGCCGCATGTGGCTCGCAAGCCGCATGTGCCAAGCAGGGGACCAGGGGAAGAAGGCTTCTGCAACAATATCAGTGACAGGTAAGGGTGGGATGGACCAGGCAGAGGAGGAGGCAGGAAGTGATCTGATTTGGCACTGATTTTTTATTTTTCCTTTGATTTGAGAGAGAAAGAGAGAAGGGAGAGAGAAAGAATGAGAGACAAGGGAAGGGAGAGAGAGAAGCATCAATTCACTGTTTCATTTTTTAGTTGTGTACTCATTGCTTGCTTCCTGTATGTGCCCTGACCAGCGATCAAATCTGCGACCTTGGTGCATGGGGGCCACGTTTTAGCCACTGAGTTACCTGACCAGGACCTTGGCACTGATTTTTTTTTTTTTTTTTTTTACCAGGACAGAAAGAGAGTCAGAGAAAGGCATGGATAGGGACAGACAGACAGGAACGGAGAGAGATGAGAAGCATCAATCATCAGTTTTTTGTTGTCACACCTTAGTTGTTTATTGATTGCTTTCTCATATATGCCTTGACTGTGGGGCTACAGCAGACGGAGTGACCCCTTGCTCAAGCCAGCGACCTTGGGTCCAAGCTGGTGAGCTTTTTGCTCAAGCCAGATGAGCCCGCTCTCAAGCTAGCAACGTCGGGGTCTCGAACCTGGGTCCTCTGCATCCCAGTCCGACGCTCTATCCACTGCGCCACCGCCTGGTCAGGCGGCACTGATTTTAAATAGAGAGCTGACAAGATTTGATAGAGGGCTGAACTGTGGGTGGGAGAGAAACAGGACTTAGGATGACTCCAGGGTCTGCTGTGAGAAACTGGATAAATGAAGTTGCCATTTACCACGATGCTGAAGTTTATGGTAGACCTGGAGTGCTGAGGTCGCCAGTTCAAAGCCCTGGACTTGCCCGGCCTGGCATGTACAGGAAGCAACTACTACAAGTTGATGCTTCCTGCTTCTCCCCTCTTTCTCTCTCTCCTCTCTCTAAAAATCAATCAATGAATTAAAAAATATTAAAAAAAAAAAAAAAAGAAGTTTATGGAAGGGGCAGCCACATCAGGTACTCAGTTCTGGGCATGTTTATGTGACAGCCAACAGATGTCAAACAAGTAATAGTTTGATATACTAAATAATTCTGGGTTTCAGGGAGGGGTCCAGGCTGAGGACAGAGATGTGTGAGTTGTCAACTTTAAAGCCATGGGACTAATAAGATGCCAAGAAACTGAGTACAGGGAGAGATGAGCTCCGGACTTCTCCAGTTTGAATGCAGGCTCAGACAGACTGCAAAGGTGTATGTGCTCCCTCCTCACACCCCACATACAGCCCCTCAGCCGTCCTCCAGGGAAGCTCAAAGCTCCAGTCCTTACCTCGGAAGGATGACAAAAGCGGTCTGACAAAGGTCTGGGACTCCTCATGCTCCTCTGTAGACAAAGACTTTCCACAGTAGGGGCAGAATTTGAATGCTGTTTGGATACTTTTGCCACAGCCTGAACAGAAGGTGCTCATGCCAAAAAACAGAAGTGTGCAGGAGGGAACAGGAAGCTGAAAGAGAAACTGCCCATGAGCAGTCATCAAATTCCTCGCGTTGTAAAGAAAATGATCACCCACTGAATATACTCCCTTAGGGAGTGGCCACTCCTAAAATGAGTCCCTGTCCACTGTGACCAGCATCTAGCCACTACTCTCTTGCTAATGGCCCAGGGCAAGTACAAAGCCGAACAAAGATACAAAGCAGAAACTGCAGACCTCACGACTGATATGGGAGTGCCTGAGGTCAATGAAAATTACGAGGCAGCACTGCTGCAATCACAGAAGCTCTGAGCATCTTCAACTGCATTTGTGACGTTCATTTATTCAAAAGCACATGATGGGGATGAGAGAGACAGCTAATGCTCAAATACTCACATGCTCCCCTACACTTCCTAGGGCCCCGTCCAGTTAAATTGGGACCACATAACTAGTTCTGGCCAATGGGGTGTGAGTGGAAGTCACTTTCCAGCTGAGGCTGTTAAGAGCCAGAGTAGTAGCTCCTCCACCCTCTCCTGCCTTGCAGGAATGGCTCTGGAGGCCACATACTCCAAATGACACAGCCACGAGATGAAGGAAGGCTGCCTGGTCCACACTGGGATTTCATGATCAGCAAATAAACTTATGTTGTATTGAGCCACCAAGACTTCAGGGTTTATTTATTACTGCAGCATAGCCTACTTTATCCTGACTAAACGCAGTGAGACAAAAGGAATCCATTGAATTATTTTCTAAGCTTTGTGTATCTGTGGAATATTTCCCAAATTTAAAAATCAAAACCAAGCCCTGCCCGGTTGGTTCAGTGGATAGAGTTTAAGCCCAGCATATGTATGTCCCAGGTGAGATTCCTGGTCATGGCACACTAGAGAAGTGGCCATCTGCTTTTCTCCCCCTCCCTCTTCCCCTCCTGCAGCCAGTGGCTTGAATGGTTTGACTGTTGGCCTCAAGCACTAAAAATAGCTCAGCTGATTTGAGCACTGGCCCCAGACAGGGGTTGCTGGGTGGATCGTGGTCAGGGGCATACAGAGTCTGTCTCACTATCTCCCCTCCTCTCACTTAAAAAATAAAAATAAATAAAAACCAAAATCACACATATGACAGATGAAGATGTGGCAGGTTTATACATTTGCTAGGCTGCCATAACTTATTACCACTGAGAGGTGGCTTAAACAACAGCAATTTATTTTCTCACAATTTTGGAGGCTAGAAGTGTGAGATCAAGGCATCAATGAGCTTGGTTTCTTCTGAGACCTCCCTGCTTGGCTAGCAGATGGCTGCATTCTCACTGTGTGCTCACACGGCCATCCCTCTGTCTGTCCTGATCTCTTCTTGGAAGGACACGAGTCATATTGGGCCAGGGACCTGTCTTAGTCTGTTTGGGCTGCTGTAATAATATATCACAGACTGGGTGGCTTAAAAACAAGAGAAACTTATTTCCCACGGTTCTGGAGAATAGGAAGTCCAAGATCAAGGTGCCACCATGGCTGGGTTCTGGTGAAAGCCCTCGCTTGGGCTGCAGACTGACAGCTCCTTGCTGTGTCATGTGGCGGTAGTGGCTAGGGAGCTCTCTGGGACCTCACTTACAGAGCATTATTCTCACCAATGAGGGCTCCACCCTAAAGACTTAACTCCTCCCAAAGGCCCCACCTCCTAATACCATCTCACAGGGCATTAGGATTTTTAACCTATGAATTTGGAGAGACCCAAACATTCTGACTATAGCAGGCCTACCCTAACAACCCCATTTTAACTTAATTATCTCTTTAAAGACCCCCGTCTCCAACTATGGTCACATTCTGACATACCATATTTCCCCATGTATAAGATGCACTTTCCCCCAAAAAATTTGGGGTCTAAAAACTGGGTGCCTCTTACACAGTGGTTGTAGATTTTTTTTCACTTGCATTCCCCGCTTTTTCGTGCTTGTTTTTGTGCTCATTGTTGAAGACAGTGATTCATCATCAGACACAAATGAGGACAAGCTAATGGATGGGAGTTTTGACAGTGATAAGGAGTTGTACAAATTTTTTTTTTTTTTTTTACAGGGACAGAGAGAGAGTCAGAGAGAGGGATAGATAGGGATAGACAGACAGGAATGGAGAGATGAGAAGCATCAATTATCAGTTTTTCGTTGCGACACCTTAGTTGTTCATTGATTGCTTTCTCATATGTGCCTTGACCGGGGGCCTCAGCAGACTGAGTAACTCCTTGCTGGAGCCAGCGACCTTGGGTCCAAGCTGGTGAGCTTTTTTTTTTTCTCAAGCCAGATGAGACCGTGCTCAAGCTGTCGACCTCGGGGTCTCGAACCTGGGTCCTTCCGCATCCCAGTCCAACACTCTATCCACTGCGCCACTGCCTAGTCAGGCAGTGTTGTACAAATTTTATGATGACTAAAACTTGAGTTCAATAACTTTATGTAAAACTTTTTTTTTTCAAATTTTGGGCCCCAGAATTAAGGTGCGTCTTATACATGGGGAAATACAGTACTTGGGCTTAGGGTTTCCAAATACAAATTTTTTAAAAATATATATTTTATTTTATTGATTGATTTTAGAGAGAAGAAGGGGGAGACAGAGAAACCGATTCCTTGTTCCACTTACTATTTATGCATTCATTGGTTGATTCTGTTCTTTCTTTCTTTCTCTCTCTCTTTTTTTTTTAACAGAGAGTCAGAGAGAGGGATAGATAGGGACAGACAGACAGGAACAGAGAGAGATGAGAAGCATCAATCATTAGTTTTTCATTGCGACACCTTAGTTGTTCATTGATTGCTTTCTCATATGTGCCTTGACTGTAGGCCTTCAGCAGACCGAGTAACCCCTTGCTCGAGCCAGTGACCTTGGGTCCAAGCTGGTGAGCTTTTGCTCAAACCAGATGAACCCGTGCTCAAGCTGGCAACCTCGGGGTCTCGAACCTGGGTCCTTCCGCATCCCAGTCTGACACCCTATCCACTATGCCACCACCTGGTCAGGCTCCAAATACAAATTTTTACAGAACACAGTTCAGTTCCTAAAAGCAGGATTAAACTAGTTAATAAGTGAAGAGAAAATCCACAAGGATGACAGTGCAACAGATATTTCAAATGAACATATTTCAAATAGCAAAAGAAAAAAATTATCTTATTGGTTCTTTATTCTAAAACTTAGTGTACAGTATCAGTCATAAGCTTGACTATCAAAATTGAAATCAAAGTAAACCTGTGGCTTGATCTCGCCTTGTAAGAGAAAGTTCTTCCCGTTTTACTTTATTTATTTTTGGCAAATAAAAATTGTATATATTTAAGGTATATGTGATGTTTTGATATATATGTAAATTGTGAAACGAACTTGACCTGTGTTGGCACAGTGGATAAAGCGTCAACCTGGAAACGCTGAGGTTGCCGGTTCAAAACCCTGGGCTTGCCTGGTCGAGGCACATATGGGAGTTGATCCTCCCCCCTTCTCTCTCTCTCTCTCTCTCTCCCCTCTCTATAATGAATAAATAAAATCTAAAAAAAAAAAAGTTACAAATCTAAAAAAAAAAAAAAAATTGTGAAACGACTACCACAATCAAATTAATATATCCATCACTTCACAGTCCCTGGTAACCACTATTCTACTCTCTGTTACTATGAACTGGACTTTTTAAAAAAGATTCCACATATAAGAGAGATCATGCAATATTTTGTGGCTGGCTTAGTCTAATCAAACCCTTATCTTTTATTCATTGTAAACACTGGTCTGTCACAATCGCAAAATAGTAGAGTTCTTTAAAATCACTGAATCTAGTCCCAGGCAACCTGGAGCTCCAGATCTGCTATGTGCCGGGTACCTAATTTCACCTCTGTGTGCCTCAGTCTGCCCAATAGTAAAACGGGGATTCTAATCTCTCTGATAGAGTGATTTTTGAGGCCTAAATGAGTACATTTATAGCAAGTGCTAACAACAGGGCCTAGCTCATGGAAAGCCCTTTATGTTAGTGGTTATTACCATATCATGCCCTGTTATCTCACTAATTATATTCTATTTGCTAATACTTCTTTTTTCCCTTTTCTCTTTCAATACTAGAAGTTCTAAGCTTCTCAGGGCTCTGTTTCCTCTTGGTGCTGCCTTATGGAATTACAGTGCCTGCCCTTGAAAAACACAGGCCATCCAAACAGCTAATGAAAGAAATCTCAGCTAGAGAATAGGTTTCCTCTCCCTCGAGGTCTGCAAAAGAGCAGAAACCACACTGGCGTAAAACTGCCTTTTGTGTGTGTGTGTACATGTGTATGTGACAGAGACAGAGAGAGACAGAGAGAGTTCATAGTAACAGAGTAGAATAGTGGTTACCAGGGTCTATGTGACAAAGAGGGACAGACAGAGGAAGGGAGAAAGATGAGAAGCATCAATTCTTCGTTGTGGCACTTTAGTTGTTCATTGATTGCTTTCTCATTTGTGCTTGACTGGGTGCTATAGCAGACCGAGGGAACCCTTGCTCAAGCCAGCGACCATGGGCTCAAGCCAGTGACCATGGGGTCATGTCTATGATCCCATGCTCAAGCCGCATAAGCCTACACTCAAGCTGGCAACCTCAAGGTTTCAAACCTGGGTCCTCCATGTCCCAGTCCGACGCTCTATCCTCCGCACAACCACCTGATCAGGCAAAAACTGCCTTTCTATTATTTCCCATAAAGGAGGTGTGTAAGACATCTGACTGCAAAGACTGCCACTAGGTATCCTTCAGTTCCTAAGAAGTCTGTATTTCTGATTTAACCTAATAATTTTTATTAAGTTTAAGTCATTTATTTAAGTAATTTAACTTGATTTATGTAAGTCATTTAACTTAATAATTATTTTACAGGTAATAGCACTGAAAGGATAGCTCTACCTCTTCAAAGAGAAGTTTTGTTAAGCTAGAGGAGTCTGCACCACTTCTCCCTCCTCCCTCAGGTCACAACAAACCTGAAGCCCTTATGATGGAGCCACAGATCCAAACTGCCAAGGAAGGCTGCCATGGAGAGTTATTCTAGACTTTGTAATAGTGAGAAATTTGTGTCTGGGTTAAGCCACTGAGGTTAGGGGGCTGTTGTTATTGCAGCATAGTATAACCTAGTCTGACTAATATCCTGAGACTCTGCTAGATTACTTATGTAAACAAAAGCTTGAAAATCTGTGGTGGTTTTAAGTGGATTTAAGTAGAATTTTTCTAGGTGCCAAGTGCCCTTGGATAAAGATGGCCTCCAGGACGGGGCAAGCACCTAACCCAGTGACCCTGTCATGCCCACAATGGTTCTCCTGGGACTAAAGTATAAGAGCAGTAACACAGGAGAGATGGAGCGGTCGCAGGCTGTTGGTGGGGAATAGGACTTAAGGGGCATGTACCCAACTAGGTTGTACCTTTATGGGTTCACAGTCTGGCCCTCAGATTCACTGGGCTGAAATCTCCATCCTAAGTGTCCTGTAAGTGAAGAAAGGTGGAGAGGCTGACTCAGGATCACTACACACAAAAGGGAAAGATAATGGTTAATGTTTACTGTGCACTGGCTAAGTAGACAGCATGTGCTAATTTCTATAACAATTCACTGAGCCCTTAATATGTGCCAATTGCTGGGGATACAGCAGCAAAGGAAACAAATGCAGTTCTTCACCTGACAAAGCTCACATTCTGGGTGTGGCAGGAAACAAGATAAACAAATGAGCAAGTAACTATTTAACAGTTCAGATGAAGATGGTGTTATGGTAAACGTTCTGTAAATATGACAGAAAGAAAGAAGGGCGTCTCAGAGTGCTGAGGTCACATGCCGAAGGTCACAAGGCTAGAAAAGGACTCAAGCCCGAGGCTCCAACACTCAAATGCTGCTGGCCTTTATCATCCATTTACCCATTTATTTAATTTATTCAACAAATATTTACTGAACATCTCCTATGCGTTAAATATTGTTTCCTTCCTGAAAGGTTCTGAGACTAGCACAGGAGAGCTAAAGGTTAGACTACACCTTAGCGTAGAAGGGACAGTGACACGCCTCGGCCCGCAGAAACGAAGATGACCTAGTGCCAAGGCGGGGAGTCTATCAGATTCGCTATTAGCTCTACCGGCCTCGCCTCCGTCGTAGCCACACCCTCTCTTAAGAGCCGAGAGCAAGATTGCCCCTTCCACATTCAATTGATTAAAATAATTCACAGAACCGCCTGAGTTGGAGAGGGTAGAGAACTAGATTTCACCTCTGATGGAAGGAAGAGCAGCAGCATATTGCAGCGCTGCGTCATGCCAGGGCCATGAGAGGTTGGTGGCCGTGTTTTGCAATCGACCACACCTTGCTGCGTGTTCCTCCTGACCTAGCCTTGCTGACTGCTCCTTCCTTGTCTCTCCTTCCTCTCATGAAATATCCCAGCCTTGATAATGTTACAATGATAACAACAGAGTCACACTACATCTTTCAGCTTGGTGTTGTGAACACGTTATTGTACTTGTTCTCCAAATTTCTTACCATGGAGGTATTTTCTCACGTTGAGATGAGAAAACAGACATTTAGGAGCTTAACAGGTCTCACAGCAAGGAAGAGCCTGAATAAGATTCAAACTCTGGAATGCTTGATCCCCACATCATTAACATTTTACTATGACACGGAGCCATACCAAATACAGTGTGTCCGTCAAGTCATGGTGCACTTTTGACCGGTCACAGGAAAGCAACAAAAGACAATGGAAATGTGAAATCTACACCAAATAAAAGGAAAATTCTCCCAGTTTCATACCTATTCAGTGCAGTTCGATGTGAGCTCACGCACAGATTTTTTAGGGCTCCTTAGGTAGCTATCCCATATAGCCTCTACAGACTCATCACTGACTGATGGCCTACCAGAACGGGGCTTCTCCACCAAACTGCCAGTTACCTTCAACTGCTTATCCCATCGAGTAATGTTATTCCTATGTGGTGGCGCTTCGTTATAAACGCGCCAATATTCATGTTGCACTTTGGTCACGGATTCGAATTTAGCGAGCCACAGAACACACTGAACTTTCCTCTGTACCGTCCACATGTCGACTGGCATGGCCCTGGGCTGCTTCGCTGTATACATGGTGTTATGTCATCATCTGCGCATGTGCACATGCTGCTACATCATCCTACAGAAACTGGGAGGGTTTTCCTTTTATTTGGTGCAGATTTCACATTTCTATCATCTTTTGTTGCTTTCCTGTGATCGGTCAAAGTGCACCATGACTTTACGGACACACTGTATTTGCCACGTGCTCACATGGCTCTGTGACTTTCACATGCTGTTTCCCTAGAAAAGCCTCTGCCTGCCTCTCTTTCTTCCTTTTTGTCCCATCCCCCTGCCCACACTCCATGAGAAAGCACATACAGAATCCCTCACAAAAACTTTAATTACTCCAGGCAGAGTTAGGTGACTCACTTTAGTATCCTATGCAACCCTCTGCTCACCGTTTCTTTATTCTTGACCATTTCCTCCTTTAGCATGGGAATCTTGTTCTATTTTTCTTTGCATCTTCCAAACCTAGAACTGTGCTTGGCTGATAGCCATTGTTTGATAAGTGATTGTTGAATGGGATTTTTAAGAGCATGCTAACTTTGAAAATTAAGATTCTATTTAGGCATATTAATAACCTTTACCGAAATAAGCGATTGATAGAGCCAAATGGTCACAAGACACCCCCCCCCCCGCCCCTCGGAAAAAAAGAGCCGAGAGGAGCCTGGGACCGGAAAGACAGGCCAACTTTCTGGGCAACCAGGAGCTTCTCTCATCACAAAACTCGCTGTCGCGGTCTCCGCCTCCTACAGAGGGTCCTCATGACGTCACAGGCACTACGCCCGAACTGCGTACAGAGTAACGGGAGACTTCCACCTGCTAAGCGTTGCCTTCCCCTCACTTCTGGACTTGGTGAGCCTGGGGATGGGGGAGACCAAATACCTGAGTCTAGGCCCTCGGATGGACCTCGGGGACTGTCACTCACCTTCTCGGGGGCCCCGCAGAAACTTCCGCTGGGGAGGAAAGCGCTGCGCGCGCATTCTCTGCCCTGAGGCAGTACTGCGCTCGCGCAGGCGCTGCTTACCTCCCGACTGCACCCCCTCCCCCAGCCCCGCAGGTCCAGGCCATGGAACTCCATTTCCCAGACGCCTTCGCGGCTGGGGGTGGATTATTCCCTGGCGGTCCATCCCTATTTTATCCTCTTTGGAACACTGCCTGGCCCTACTACGCATGTCCTAATGTGGAGCCAATCGTAAGGAAGAATAAACCACGGGGCATCTGTCCGCCAATCAGGGACGGTCACATTTTTCCCGCCTCAACTTCGAGTGTCTTTTCAGAAACCCCATTTCCTTAATGTGTTTCTACAGCATACCCCTGGCAGTCTCCTTGAGAAATCAAAAGTCTCCCTTCTAGAAAAGGCAGAAGGCTGATTAGGTTATTCTTCAACAGAAAAAAGCTGGACTATAATAACCAGTTGCCTCCTGAGCCCGGTTCTGCTCCTACTATTTTCGCCCCCGCCACCCTGACGGAGTGTTTCTCCGGACCTCTAAAGACAGGGAAGTGGGTGGAGCTAGGAAGATAAGCGAAGGTGTCCACACAGCCCTCTGGGAAACGTCGTTTCTGCGCCGGCGCGAAGGAACCTGAGTGAGAAGTTCTGTGCAGATGGCGCGCGACTCAAGCCATGGCTGTATGGAAGCGCGTGTGAGAGGAATCGGGTCTCTGTCTACCCCTCCGCCGGGGTCGCGTCTGTTAACTCGGCGGCCCTCAATCTCGAGGTGAGGTGACGCCAGGGTTGGGATCGCTGAGAACTCTGGAGGTTTGAGGGGGTCGGTCATCCCCGAGGGTGGATGAAACGCTCCGGCGGCGTCTACCGCAGAGAGCGCGTCGCTTTGGGCGCTGGGTCTCGGTAGCGTCCTGAACCCTCGTTCGGAGCCTCTTACGGGTCAGACTCTTTTGCTCAAGTGGTTTCCAGCCCTCGTCGGCAGCCCTGAGAGGAGCGATTCCACTTTTCATTTTATTTTGGGGTGAGGAAACCGAATCAGGAAGGGATGGGTTGCCCGAAGTCTTGCGGGATAAGTGAATGGGAGTTCTTTAAGAAAGTCAAAGGATTGAACATTTGTCTGAGTTCTTCCTGTGTGCCAGGCGCCGTGCGGTCCTCACGTGTTCTCCTATAACCTTCGCAGTCGGCTCTGAGAGGTTGGCTCCCCGGGCTTGTCGGATACCCGTGGCACCAGGATCATCTCGGGGATCAGACTTGACAAAGTTAATACGGTGCATATTTCATAATTAGGCACCCCCCCCCAGCGGGATCTGGAGCAGTTCTCGGAAATCGAGTATTTCTGCCAAGAAAGGTGTATTCACACTGAAAGGAAGACTATACTTTATATATGTGTGTGTGTAAAGACTATATATATGCATAAAGTAGAAACAAAGACTATAAGTATTAATAATTATACTAATTACATTATAAGTTATAGTATTATATTGTATATTAATATATACACTGCTTACAAAAATTAGGGGATATTTTATAGCTTCATATTCGTTTTGAAATATCCCCTAATTTTTATGAACAGTATATATTAAACACATAGCTTCTGTGACAATTTTGGTTAAGTTTTTATGCTAATTTATGAGTCAAGCTCTGGTTTTCAGAGCTATTTGCTTTTTTAGAATTACAGATAAGGGACTGCAGATCTGTTGTATTTGCCCCATTTTATTCGTGTGGAGACTAAGGCACAGAGACGGTGAATGATCTGGTCATCGTCCCACACTAAAAAGCAAGACTCCAGGGCCCAAGATTTGGTTCAAGTCACTGGACAGGCTGGGTGGCCTTGAGGGTTCCTGTCTCTTCCTTCCCAGGGCTGAGGGTGTATGAGATGTGGACAGATCTTCATTTGGAAACTAGACAGACATCTCAAACTCAGGTAAAGGAGAGAGCCTGCCTGGCTAGGGCTATGGGGCATCAGGGAGTCGTTGCACCAAATAAGGGGGGAAGGGTAAGATTTAAATGAGCTCTAATTAATTAGCCTTGTGGGAATGCAGACCCAACATGGTGAAATCCTTGGATTTTTTTCAGAAGCTGGAGATCAATTTTTAGATGAAATTTTCCAGTTTTCAAGTTTGAGACTACTACTTAAAATAATTTTCTTTCATAACTTCCTATTTCCCAACACCGTGTGGGCCAAATATAGTATCTATGGGCTGAATTATACTCACAAATTCAGGCTTACCTGTGTCATGTGAGGAAAATCATTTAAATGTTAGCACTTGACTGGTATACTACATTGCCTTATCTGCAATCACAAAATCTAGAAAATTCTGAAGACCATTTTAAAAAATAAATTTTTTTGCCCAAACCTGACCAGAACTGCTATGATTTATAACCTTTAATTATCCTATCTAGAGTGAATATTTATGCCCTTTACTCTAGAAATGTTGAAGTGTTCAGTGACAAGATGCTGCCTGTCCTACACTGGACTGGGATTTTAATGAAATATATTATGTAAATGTGTATCACCCTTTTAAAATCTGAAAAATTCTGAATTTTAAAAAATTGGTTGATTTTAAAGAGAGGGAGGAAGAGAGACAACAGAGAGAGAAGCATTTATTTATTATTCCACTTAGTTAATGCATTCATTGGTCACTTCCCATATATTCCCTGACTGGTCGATCGCATCTGCAGCCTTGGTGTTTCAGGACTATGCTCCAACTGACTGAGGTAACCGGCCAGGGCCAAAATTGCTGAATTTCCAAGCACAGCTGGCCCCACAGTCTTAAGAATTGTAGGTCAGTGTCATTAAGTCATCCTGCCGCTTCGTGACATGGAGTGTTTTCAATGTTCCATAGACACATGTGCCTTAGGAAATTAACAGTGGCTACCAATGTGTAAAAGGCCCTCTGGTACAGTGTTTTTCATATTGTGGGTCATGACAATACCTCAGTGGGCAGTGACCATAATTATTTTTTTTTAATGAATAAAAGCGGCCCTGGTCAGTTTGCTCAATGGTAGAGTGTCTACTAGGTGTGTGTAAGTCCCAGGATTGATTCCTGGTCAGGGCACACTGGAGAAGCGACCATCTGCTCCCCCCCCCATTCCCTTTCTCCTCCCCCCCCCTTCCCCTCTGCTGCCATGGCTCCATTGATTCCAGTGCCTTGGCAGAGAGCTGAAAATGGCTCCTTGGAGCCTCCCCTAAGGGCTAAAAATAAAAATATCTCTGTTGCGCATGTGCTCCCCATGCGGAGAGCGGGGGTGGGGGTGGGGGTGGGGGTGGGGGTGGGGTGTCCCCTGGGTGGATCCCAGTCAGGGCGCATGCGGGAGTTTGTCTCACTATCTCCCCTCCTCTCACTTAAATATTAAAATAGAATGAGTAAAAAGCGACTAGAATAAAATAACATCCTAATACATCCTATTTTGTAAGATTAGCACATGAAACTTTTGTTTACTCATGTATGTGAATGAGCAGTTGTGATACATACTGTCTTTGTTTCTGTGGGTCATGGTGAAAAAAGTTGAACTCTCACCAGACCTGTGGTGGCGCAGTGGATGAAGCGTCGACCTGAAATGCTGAGGTCCCCGGGTTTGAGGCCTTGGGCTTGCCTGGTCAAGGCACATGTGGGAGTTGATGCTTCCTGCTCCCCTCGTTCTCTCTTTCTGTCTCTTTCTCTCTTTTTCCTCTCTCTCTAAAAATGGGGAGGGGGTTCGCTGCTGTAGAATAGCACAGTTTGCAGTTGATGTTAGCCTAAAGGCTGAGAAGCGATAAGAAATAGCAACAGTTCAGAGGCCGACTCACTTGGACTCAAGTCCTAGAGATGCTAGATCATCTGAGATCTCAGTAGCACTGTCCCAAGAGTTGAATTAGAGAGACACTTGGGTTCTGTTAACAGATATTCTGTGCTGTGTGCTAGGACACACCAGTGTGTAGGACAGAAGGTCCCAAACCTGTATTGACTGATTGTGGTAAGTGTTAAGAATGGTTGTGCAGTTGCTCTGTAGGCTCTGAAGCACCGTGGAAACTTGGGCCTGGGGTAGTTGAAATAAATGACAATTTATTGTTGTGATTCCTGCAGGAGACACGTTCTGACTCATCCTACTTCTGGACATTTTGGGGGCTCATCCAGCATGGCCAGGAACTTAGCTCTAGAAGGAAGGAAGACCTTCTCCCAGTTTCCTTGTCCTTCCTGCAGCACTGCCCACTGGAAACATGGAGGGAAAGGAGGGGGAGCTTGAACCAGGACTCTGGCTGCTGGGCCTAGTTGGCGATTACTGAGGTGAATCGAGGGTCCCTCCATCCTAACAGGTTGTCCCCAAAGGCTGCACATGTGGTCTACCTTTGTTCCGGGCTCACTGTCCTATGGCAGCCGCAAGCAATCTTAAAGGTAAAGCTCTCACATTCTTGCTCTCCTGCTCCGCACCCTTCCAGGAATCCTTATTGCTGATAAGACAAAATCCAGGTTTCTCAGCCTATTTCTGCATGATGGGGGTTCTGTCCCGCTCCATGGCATCTTCTCGTCCCTTGACTCACACAAGCCATACTCCCTTCTTGGACTTGGAGTAATTACGCCTTCTGTCAGGGTCTTCCCTGCCAGAAGACCCTGCGTCCCAGCTCTGGCTGGTTAGTCTTCCACAGCCTTTAAGACTGGGCTCAGTCCCCCCCACCTTCGTAGAGCTCTTCCCTGCCTGGTCCCCCAGAGCACTGCCCGCTGCCTTCGCTGTGGAACAAACCCACCGGGCTGTGGTTGACCCACCCCTGTCTGTCAGCCCCACCAGACTCAACACAGCTGCCCTTTGGTCAAGTCCTGCCTGTGTGCCAGGAACTGTGCAGGAGCATCCCAGCAGCAGCTCAGTCACTTTGCAGAGCAGCCCTATGAGATGGGGCAGGAATCAGAGCCCTGAAGGGGGCATGTGACTTACTTGCCATGGTTACCCACAGAGGAAGGTAGTGGGGCCACGTCTCAGACCCAGCCTAAAGACTCAAGTTTCATTCTTACTTGAGATGCGTCTGTGTGTGTGTTGACGGTCTGGAAGGAACACACCAGATAGCCACGGGTTTACCTGGGGAGAGGGTGCTGGGGGAAGGCTGTCACCTTTTTTTTTTTTTTTTTTTTGTATTTTTCTGAAGCTGGAAACGGGGAGAGACAGTCAGACAGACTCCCGCGTGCGCCCGACCGGGATCCACCCGGCACGCCCACCAGGGGCGAAGCTCTGCCCACCAGGGGGCGATGCTCTGCCCCTCCGGGGCGTCGCTCTGCCGCAACCAGAGCCACTCTAGCGCCTGGGGCAGAGGCCACGGAGCCATCCCCAGCGCCCGGGCCATCTTTGCTCCAATGGAGCCTTGGCTGCGGGAGGGGAAGAGAGAGACAGAGGAAGGAGGGGGAGGGTGGAGAAGCAAATGGGCGCTTTTCCTATGTGCCCTGGCCGGGAATCGAACCCAGGTCCCCCGCACGCCAGGCCAATGCTCTACCGCTGAGCCAACCGGCCAGGGCCTGTCACCTTTTATTGTCATTACTTCTCCAGTCTGTGAACTTTTATACTAAACACCTATTCACTAGGAACTTTTAAAATTAAGAAAGATGGCATCACTGTAAGTGATGGAAAGGCGCTTTAGGCTGTGAGCCCAGCACAACTGTGAGGGCTCTTGCCACCTCAAAGTTGTATTGAGTCTAATCAGGCTGCTGCTGTGCTGATTAGCTTCCAGGAAATGCATCAGGCAGCGGAGCAGCTAAATGACACTAGGAGGAAGTACCATATCCAGAATGTGGCATCCTCATTCAGGAGCATGGAATAAAAAGAGGTACAGGTATAGATTAAAAACCTCTGGCCTAACCAGGTAGTGGCGCAGTGGATAGCGTGTTGAACTGGGATGCAGAGGAACCCAGGTTCAAATCCCAAGGTCACCGGCTTGAGCGCCGGGTTGTGGGCTTGAGCATGGGATCATGGACATGACCCCATGGTTATTGGCTTGAGCCCAAGGTCCCTGGCTTGTGCAGGGGGTTACTTGTTATGTTGTAGCCCCTGGTCAAGGCACATCTGAGAAAGCAATCACTGAACAACTAAGGAGCTGCAACGAAGAATTGATGATTCTCATCTCTCTCCCTGCCTGCCTGCCTGTCTTTCCCTGTCTCTCTCTCTAAAAACAAAAACCTTCTGAAGCGTATCGCCACTTTACAGGGCATAGGTCTCATCGGATTCTGATTCAAACAAGCCAACTATAAAAACATCATTGAACCCAGTCAAAATCAGAGGGACAGAAAACAGAATGGGTGATGACCTGGGGGTAGGGGTGATGGAAAGTTAGTGTTTAATGGGGTCAGAGTTTTAGTTTTGCAAGATGAAGAGAGTGCTGGAGATGGATGATGGTGATTGTTTTTCAACAGTGTGAATATTTAATGCCACTGAACTGTACACTAAACATCGGTTAAGGTGGTAAATGGTATATATATTTTACCACAATTAAAAAATTGGAAAAAAATCCCACTGAGATATAAGATATCTGAATACTAACTTTGAATATGGTGTATGTGTGCAGTGAGTAAGGTGTTTTTCTGTTAACACTAAGGTATTCACGGGTGAGATCAGATGCCACCTGGGATTAACTTGGAAATATTTTCGCCCCCTGAAAAGATGAAGTAAAAGTGGGGGAAGAGGCTTAATGAACAAAACAGACATGCTCGTAGGATGGGGATTGAGTTGGTGATGGATATATGGTGGTCTGTTGCATGCATGTCCCTCCTGGGTATATGTTTGAAGTTTCCATAATGAAAAATTAAATTCTTGAACACTAAGAAAAGCATAAGCCAGAAATTAATGGATTTTAGGATCAGGCAGACTTGGGTAAAGACCTGCCTATGTTCCTTCTCCAAGACTCTCTGTCCTGGGCTACCCAGTATGGGGATGCCTAATCTCTTAGGTCTGAAGCTTCTCACAAGATGATTTTTGCCTAGCAAAAGGGCCTAGCACATAGAGGGTGGGGGGCATGCTGAGTGAGCTGTTGGACCCCACCCTTACCCCAGGCCCAGAGTCACTGACAGCGTGTTGTGTTTCAGCAATTTGTGACCCTCAAGAATGTGGCCATGGACTTCACTTTGGAGGACTGGGAGCAGCTGGGGCTGGACCAGGGGGACCTGTTCTGGGACATGGCACTGGACAACTACCAGAAGCTCTTCTTGCTGAGTGAGTGTGCACCCCTGCCTGGTGATCACCAATGCCTCCCCGTCACCCACAGGATAGACTGCCACCTCCTGAACATCTCGCTCCAGCGTGATTGTGCTCAGCAGTGCTCAGCTGGCCGATTCTACCTCCTAGGGGACAGTGGCAATGCCTGGTGACCTTTTTGATTGTCACATCTGGAGGGGTTGGGGTGCTCCTTGTACCTTATGGGTAGAGTCCAGGGAAGCTGCCACACTGAGAATGCAAGGACAGCCCCCACAGCCAAGGATTACCTGACCCCAAATGCCAGCAGTGGCAGGTGGCCGACGAGCTGAGCCAGCCCCTGCTGTCACCATGGCTTCAGCAGCCTTTTCCTCTTTGTCATCAAAGTGTGATTCCTCATGAAGACCTTGGGGTCTTCACCTTTGCTCTCCCCTCTGCCCAGAAGACTCTTGCCCCTTCCATGCCTTGGGGCTTTCCTAAGACTAAAATTACAACCCCATTAGCACTCCCTGTCTCCTGCTCAGCTTGTCACCGCTCCTCCCTTTTCTTTTTCTTTTTCTTTTTTTTTTGAAATGCTCTTTTTTTTTAATTCAAATTTTATTTATTTATTTATTTTTACAGGGACAGAGAGAGTCAAAGAGAGGGATAGACAGGGACAGACAGACAGGAATGGAGAGAGATGAGAAGCATCAATCATTAGTTTTTCGTTGCGCGTTGCAACACCCTAGTTGTTCATTGATTGCTTTCTCATATGTGTCTTGACCGCGGGCCTTCAGCAGACCGAGTAACCCCTTGCTGGAGCCAGTGACCTTTGGTTCAAGCTGGTGGGCTTTTGCTCAAATCAGATGAGCCTGTGCTCAAGCTGGCGACCTCGGGGTCTCGAACCTGGGTCCTCTGCATCCCAGTCCAACGCTCTATCCACTTCGCCACCGCCTGGTCAGGCTATCTTGTTCAGTTTCTAAACTCTAGTCCACAGTAGAAATATGTTTCCTTTGACTCGCCTGCACATCTGAGTCTGTTTATGAGGAGGGTATTAGGGTATTAGTTACATTGGCTGCTCCTACAAATGCCACAAATGTAATGTCTTAAAACAACACTTATTCTTGGCCCTGGCCGGTTGGCTCAGCGGTAGAGCGTCAACTCGGCATGTGGAAGTCCCAGGTTTGATTCCCGGCCAGGGCACAAGGAGAAGCACCCATCTGCTTCTCCACCCTTCCCCTTTCCCCTCTCTCTGTTTTTCTCTTCCCCTCCCACAGCCAAGCCTCCATTGGAGCAAAGTTGGCCCAGACATTGAGGATGGCTCCATGGCCTCTGCCTCAGGCGCTAGAATGTCTCAGATTGAAGCAGAGCAACGCTCCAGAGGGGCTGAGCATCGCCCCCTGGTGGGCATGCCAAGTGGATCCCAGTCGGGGGCATGCGGGAGTCTGCCTCTCTGCGTCCCCCGCAGCCCACCCCTGCTTCTCATTTCGGAAAATACAAATAAAAAAAAAAACCCACTTATTTTTACAGTTCTTCAGGTTAAAAGTTTAAAATGGGCCAAACTTGGCTAAAATCAAGGTGTTGGCAGGGCTGATTCCAGGGGAAAATCTGTTTCCTTGCCCCTTTTCAGCTTCTAGAAGCCTTCTGCCTTGCTTGGCCCCTTCATCTTCAAAGCTAGCAGTGAGCTTTCCTCCTCCATAGTGTGTCCCTTGATTATGATTGCTCCCTTTCTTGAGGAAGTTTGGGGAGGGCAGTGTGCAGGACTGGCTAAGCTCTAGGACTCCGACATCATCTATCACTGGGCCTAACCCATCGAGACCTTGTGTGATATGTGGTCTACAGGTGAATGAGTGAATCGTGAACCGGGCTAGCTGTGCTCATCCTTTGAGCTGTTGTAAGTTTTGTTTCCATAGTTCCTGTTATAGCTTCAATCAGCCTGGATTATGAATGTCTGAGTCCCTCTCTTCCACTGGACCAGGAACTCTGCAGGGTAGACATCCCCGGAGTCACCCAGTGCAGCATCTGGCCCCCCAGGAGTGTGTGCTGGATAAAGCACTGAACAGTCAGGAGAGCCAGAAGTTTCCTGCTGAGCAGCTGGGTGGTCCTCCACGTCGTGCTCAGTGACAATGCTGTTCTCTCCCTGCAGACCCCCTGTGACCCAACCTGACCTCCAATCCAGATGGCGGGGAAGAGCTAGAGCCCCTGGGGAGAGGAAGTCCCGAAGTCACAGGCCCTGGTGAGTGGGTGGGGAAGGGCCGCTAGCACCTACTGGGAGGGTGGTGGGGTACGAGGGCGTGGCTCTGTGCCTTTTGTCCTCATGTGGTATGTGTCTATCCAGTCATTGGGACCCTAGGCTTCTGGGCTTCTTGTCCCTTTGTCCCAACAGGGATCAGGACCCTCACTCTGCATGCCCACCTTGTGTCTGTCTACCTCAGCATTCAGCATGTGGCTGTCCTAGTGCTTTTCCTCAGTTCCCTCTTTGATCCTTCCCAACTCAGCAGGGGGAAACCTTCCATTCCCCAAGTTGGTCTCCATTTTTCTGCCTCATGACCCCTGATACCTGTAGACACCCTGGTCTACCTGTTTTGACCCGTTTGCACAGGCCCAGCCCTCCTTCCTGGCCCACGGAGCACAACTCAAGCCTAGGCATTTGCTCTGCCCTCTCCCGTGCCACAGTCCCCCCAGGGGAGTCAGGTTAAGCAGAGAAGATTCCCCGGTGTGATGCTGGTCACAACATCCCTAGTGGGAGAAAGAAGAGGCAAGGGCTTTCCTGGGGCTTGAGGCGTTTCTCATGGTTTGCTCGTTAACGGGAGAAGGGCCCCTGAACCAGAAACCGTGGAGTAGTGGCTGCACGGCTTGGTCAGGATGCAGCTCCATTCTTGGCTCACCTCAGGAGCTCGTGAGTGTGAGTCCTGCAGCTGCCTGCAGTGTTTTCACACAGGTGGCCCAGGCACAGATTTCTGCTGCCTTGGATTTCTGTTTCTGCCACTTCAACATAAGGCCATATCTGAGCATGTGGAGTAAACATACCCTCCATGGTAACAATTGTATGGCATTGTTATTATTTATATCTCTTGACCCTTGATCTTACTTCTCTAGGAAGTAGGCCTCAGTCAAGGAGGGTGATGGTAGAGAGTACTGCTCAGAGGTCCCTGCCAGCTGCCCTGTGGAGGCCCTGTGGTTGCCTAGCTTCTGTCTTGACTCTCTTGGACATGGGTTCCCTGTTTCCTGTGATGCGGGTTCCAGCTGGATCACCATTTGGCCTCTTCTCCTTCATCCCCTTGACGGACAGGCTTGACTCAGGGCTGAACCCCTGTTCTCTCTCTTCTCTGTATCCTCACCCTGTAGCTCCTGTCTTTTCAGCCTGGGGAACAGAAACATATTTTTTCTCTTTCAGACACTGCTGAGGCCAAGATCTTGCCTCGGCCATAGGAATTCTTGGAAGGACTCTCTCAGGAGGTTACAGAGACATTTTCTAAGGATAGCCTTGGGAACTCCAACTTGGGAGAAGCCCGCGTAGGTGAGAGCTAGTTAGATAGTTTTCTGGGAGATCCAGAAGGTCTTCTGAGCTCTGACATCACCAACAAGGAAAGTCCCCCAGAGTGCAAGAGTCGTGAACTCGAGAGCAGCCTCACTCCTGAGTCCCTCCTTTTCACGGGAGAGGATTCCCTGATTCATGATCTTTCTGAGAAGAGCCTGATGCCAGCTAAGTCTCAGGAGTGTAGGAATGATTTGGACTCCCACTTAGACCAGAATCAGCAGGATACTATCCAGGAAGGAGTGAAACCATATAAATGCAGTGAATGTGGGAAGAGCTTCAGCCGGAGCTGCCATCTTATCCAGCACTGGATTATTCATACGGGGGAGAAACCAACTGGGAATCAAGAGTATAAGATAGGTTTCAACCAGAGTTCTCACCTTTTTATACATCCACTAACTCACACAGGCTACAAATTCTATATGTGCAACAAATGCGGGAAGACTTTTAGTCAAAACACACACTTCCTGTGGCATCAGAAAATTCATGCTAGAGAAAAAATACGTAAGAGCCAAGACAGTGACCATCCATCAGGTCACGGCTTACAGCTTGCTGAGCAGGAGAAAACCCACAGAGGTGGTAAATCCTACAAGTGTAATGAGTGGCAAGTGTTTCAGGCAAACCTTTCATCTGACTCGGCATCAGAAAACCCACTCTCAGGAACGCTATGAATATGCCAAATGCAAAGCCACCTTCAGCTTTAACAAATACCTCCTCCAACATCAGAAAATTCATGCTGCAAAAACTACCTCTCAGTGTCAGGAATGCAGGAAGACTTTCAGGCAGAACTCATCCCTCAACAGACATCAGTCTCTTCACACTGGAGAAAAGCCTTAGAAGTGTGATGAGTGTGGGAAACCCTTCAGCCATATCTTGACCCTAAAGAACCACCAGAGGATTCACAATACAGAAAAATCTTATAAATGTAGTGAATGTGGGAAAGCCTTCTACCGGAACAGTCACCTGAATGAACATCAGAGGATTCATACGGGCACAGGCCCCAAAAATGTAATAAATGCGTCAAGAGTTTCAGCTGGACTTCCCACCTGATTCCACACCAGTCGGTTTATGCGTCAGAAGAGCCCTACAGGGGGTGAATAAAGGGTGATGGTCATTCCAAGGGAAAAAAAAAAAAGAAGAGCCCTACAGCTGTGCCGAATGCAAGGAAACCTTCAGCCATAATGAACGCCTCGCTCAACACCAAAAAGTCCATGTGATGGAAACCCGCTATGAGTGTCAGGATTGTGGTGAGCGCTTCACTTGCAGCTCGACCCTGACTTGCCACCAGAGTGTTCACAACCAAGAAAAACAAGGACTTGATGAGAGTGGGAAGCTCTTGAATCAGAACCTATAACAGAAAGAGCATCCAAGTATTGGCAAGAAGAGCTTGAAGTGTTACAAATGCAAGAAAACCTTCAGCTGCAGCAAATACTTGACTCGGCATAAGGCTTCACATTGGGGAGAAACCCTTTGAGTGTAACTAGTGTGGGAAAGCCTTTGTCCAAAGTACACAGCTCATTCACCACCAGGTGATCCACTCTGGAGTGAAGCCATATAAATGGACTGTGGGAAGGCCTTTATCCGCAGAACCTCCCTCATCAAACATCGGGGCATCCACAAGAATGAGCACCCCTTTAAGTGCAGTAGATGTGGAAAGATCTTCAGCCAAAGTGCTTGTTTCTCAGAACATCAGTTAATTCACACTGCAGAGAAGTCCTTTAAATGTAATCAGTGTGACAAAGTCTTTTCTCACAGTAACTACCTTATTCAACACCAGAGAACTCATGCCGAAAAGACATCCTTTGAGTGTAATGAATGTGGGAAAACATTCAGACACAGCTGGCGCCTTTCTAAGCATCAGAGAGTTCACACAAGTGAGAAAGTCTATAAATGTAGTGACTGGGAAAACTTTCAGACAGAATGCTCTTCTCATCCGACATCAGAGAGTTCACACTGGAGAAAAGCCTTACTTTTGTCGGGACTGTGGGAAAGCTTTCAGCCAGAGCTCATATCTTTCTGTTCACCAGAGAGTTCACACCGGGGAAAAGCCCTACCAGTGCACTGAATGTGGGAAAGCCTTTTCCCAAAAAGCAAATATGAGGCAGCATGAGAACTCACACAGGCGAGCAGCCTTATATCTGTGATGTGTGTGGGAAAGCCTTTGGCGGCAGCACCCACCTCAGTCAGCACCAGAGAGTTCACACCCAAGAGAAACCTATCAGTGTTAACACTGTCAGAAGCCTTTCGTTGCTACTTAGGTCTCTGCAGACATCAGGTTCACACTCAAAAGTAACAAGTAACAATACTACCTGTGGGCGTTATGTGGCAGCAAGACTGGACATCTAAAGCCTAAAGTTGAGATCATCGTATTGTAAGTCCATCCTCCCCCGGCAAAATAGATACATATTTTTATTAATAAAGGCCAATTAGAAAATCTGCACACACGTTCAATTAAAACAATGAAAACACAAAAGCTGTGTAGCATCCAAATTCAGAAGTAGACTCGAGCCAGTCTGCTGAGTTAAATCTCACCTCTGCCATTGCTACCTAAGTGACCTAAAGAGAGTCGGAATCTCTCAGGGCCTCAGTATCCTCATCTGTAAACAGGTAAAATAGCTACCAACCTCAGAGGGCTGAGGTGAGGATAAATAGATGTGAAGCACTTAGAACTAAGTGCCCAGCACATAGTAAATACCAAGTGTGAGTTTTACATACGTATCACATACAAGGTATAGCAACCTTCTATCTCTTTTTATAGTTAACATTCTTATTAATATTCTATCTGGCTTTAATTTTTCAAGCTTTTCTCCAAAATGCCTTTGGCTTAATTTGGTTCCCTAAACCCAACACATTAGTCTTTTTTTTCCCTTTTTTTAAAAAACACATTCACATGCCACGTTTTCCCATAATCTTCCTGTGTTTAAAGTTGTTGGCTATACTAGTATTTTTCAACTGCTGGTCTGCCAGAAGTTTTGTGCCTGTCTGAAAGCTAACCTCTCTGATGTTGTATAAGAGCAGTCAACTCTGGCGGACCAGGACGGAATTTCTGGAGGACCGGCATTGGTCCGTGGACCAGCAATTGAAAACCAATGGGTTATACAATATGAAACTCAATTTGTCATGGGAGTTAACAGCAGAATTCAGTTAGGAAAGCTGCACTGGGTATTGTTTCAGTTAACACTACAGAGAACGAGCTTGGTGGTGAAAATTGTGAATGACTGGCTGGGATGTTCATGCACCTTCTGTCCAAGCTAGCCACTCGCCAGGAGATTTGCTAGGCACCAGGACAGGGAATGTTCATATGGTAAGGCACACCCCTGCTTCAAAGCTTCTGGAATCCAAGGAAAATGGACGGTTCCATTTTCACAGGGAGTGCTGTTGACCGGTGACATCTTAAAATGCCACGTGCTGTCACGTCATCAAATTCTGGAGTCGCTGAGGATTGTTGGAGAGCCCAGTGAGGAAATGAGCCTGCCTGTTGGAGCTGTCTAGTCAACAGCTCGCGTTGGCCGGGCCTGTTCTACAGTAGAGACTCACGTGGAATCACAGCCTGCTGCCTCTTCATGGCCCCTCATCTCTGGGCTCTTGTGCCCTACCACTGAAGGAACAAGTCATACGTTTGCTGAAGTGCAAACAGAATCTTATGAAGACATTGGACACAATATCTTTCATATTATTGGCACTCAAAGTTTAGGAGTATGTGTCCTGTGCTCTTGGGCTTTTTAAACTTTGTACCTTGAGTTATGCTGGTTGATTTTGTTGTTGACACTGGGGAATTAAGGTGGATCACGACCTACTGCACAGTGGGGAGCATACTGGTTTTCTTTTATTGGGATAGCATTGGTTCTCAAAACCCTACAGGTTTCAAATGTACAACTCAACATCATCTGTACACTGCATCATGCACCCTCCGCCTCAAGCAGTCTCTTTCCATCCCCATTTCCCCCACTTTGCCCCGCTCTACCTACCCCTGCCCTTCCTTTTCCTCTGGATTTTGCCATCCTGTTGCCTGTGTCTGTGTGTTTATTGGTTTTCTAATGGCCAAAACGTTCAACTTCCGGTATGTGGTCCCTGCCTTTGAAACTCTGCCCAGTCTGGGCAGCAGACCAAAGGGGAGAACAAAGTTGGGTAGGGCAGAGGTGGGAAGTCAAATTGAGAAGTGTGTTCAATGAGGAAATTTTGATACCAAACAGGGCAGAGACCCTGTGGAAAATCAGTAGCCACGGTGGGAGGTGGGGGCAGTTTCTGTAACTAATGGCATGTTGCTGTGAGCCAGGGTAGAAATGCCCTGTGCATATGTTGGTTTTCTGATTAAAGTTTTGAGTCCAAAAGTGTTGGTTCCTTCTCTCAGCCTGGTGCCACACACCTGGCCAGATAGTGGGCTTTCAGAGTCCCTGCCTTCTGGTTTTCATGTTCTAGTGGGGGAGGGATTGCATTGGTGAAAACCATCCCTTTAGAGGGCAGTTAAGCCTGACCAGGTGGTGGCACAGTGGATAGAGTGTCGGCCTGGGATGCAGAGGACCCACGTTCAAAACCCTAAGGTTGTGGCTTGATGGGGCTCACCAGCTTTAGCATGGGGTCGCTGGTTGGAGCCCAAGGTTGCTGGCTTGAGCAAAGGGGTCACTTGCTTGGCTGTAGCCCCACCCCCTATCAAGGCACAGATGCTGTAAGAAAGAATTGATGCTTCTCATCTCTCTCCCTTCCTGTCTGTCTCTTCCTATTTGTTTCTGTCTCTGTCACAAAAAATAAAAATGACAGATGGAGGGTTTGAATCCCGGTCCAGCCCATATGTGTAACCACTGTTTCACTGCTGCCAAATTCACCCTGTCTCTTTTCCTTGTATCATGATGACTTTTAATGCCCCAAACAGAAGCTACTCTGTTGGCTGGAACCCTGGAGTCAAGGTGGCACAAAGCAGAGTCTCAGCTGTCCTGTGATAGGCACGTCATACTAATGAGCAGTAAACCTTCATTGCTGTATGCCATTGAGATGTTGGGGGGGATTGTATGGTAGCATAACTAACCTGACTGACACAGCCATCTTTCAAAGCTTTGATGAGGCTTAAATTTGATGTTGTACACAAGTCAGTAAACAGTGTTTTGCAGGTGGTAAGTGTTCAATTACTCTAGGACCTGTACCAAAAGCCGCATAGCACAACGGTTAATCCTGCTTATTCGTGTGTGAAACTGAAAGTCATTAAACTCTTAGTTCCTCCATTTCTTCATTGTACACCGGGAGAAAACAAATACCCTCTTCAGGGGGTTTTGAGATTTTAATAGGTTGATAAAAGTAAAACCATAATACAGTAGGTAGCAGAAAACAGTGTTTTCTGTCAATATTGTTAAAAAGAGGCTATTAATAGTTCTCGTCTCTTGGCATTCATATTTGTGGTTCCATCTGTCTGTAAAGTTCTTTCACTTGAACTTCTTTTGGAAACTACTTTTCTTGCAAGTACAAGATCTTTGTCTTTAAATTTTATTTTTCAATTACAGTTACACTCAATATTTTGTGTTAATTTAGGTTATACAGCATAGTGGCAGACAATCATATACTTTACCACTGGTTCCCCCAGATAGTAAGAACAAGCCCTTACACCCATTCCTGTAGGAAACTCTCCTATTCCCACCCTGCCCAGCTGGAGGCGGCAACTCTCCCAGGGTTCCCACAGGAATGTGCCAGAGTCCTAGTGCTGACAGTTCAATAATTGTAATTATTTGGTGACTGTCTCCTGCTCCATTCTCTGGGAGTTCTCATCACACTTTAATTGATGCATAATTTAATTATCCGTTTACTGCGTTGTGCATTGCTTTCAGGAAATTCCCAAGAAGTTAGAATGGCTGGACCAGGAGCGTTGAGACATTTTAAAATCCAAAACGACACTGCTACCCAAGCAAAAAAAAGCCACTTTGCAACTAGCAGCTTGCGAACTCCAAGTCAGAAACTTTCCTGGAGCGAGCAACGATGTGGCCAACTTTTTCTTTTTTTTTCTTCTTTTCTGTTTTTTGGCAATCAATTTAAGTGAGCGTGAAGTCGAGCATCATTGACGCGTCAGTAGTAGCCCCGTCCACAGCCAGGCGTCTGTAACGGTGCTTAAGTCATATGCTATTCGCCCAGAGAGACATTGCCAAGGCGACTAACGTCTGCCATTCCAGGGAAGTGTGCCTGCTTGTGGGAAGGAAGGGGGTGGGGCAGGAGACGATGGAGAGGTGGGAAACTACTCTCATCCTCTTGGTTGGAGTTGGGTTTATTTAAGAGGTTTGAGCCTCTTCTGCACTTCTTCAAAACTTCTACATTCAATTTGTAATAACTATGTATGGGGCTACTAGAAATATGGAGGGAACACTTTTTAACTTTTATTTATCGAAGGGAGGGACAGAAACATCTATCTGTTTCTGTATGTGTGACCGGGGATCTGACAGGCAACTTCTGTGTATGGGTACGATGTGTATGGGTAACCCAGTGGTCCCCAACCTTTTTTGGGCCACGGACCGGTTTAATGTCAGAAAATATTTTCACAGACCAGCCTTTAGGGTGGGACAGATAAATGCACAAAATAAAATTATGTGACCGGCTTAAAAACTGTGGTATTTTTAAGATATAATTGTTGAACTTACGAGACAAGCGTCAAGAGTGAGTCTTAGATGGATGTAACAGAGGGAATCTGGCCTTTTTTTTTTTTCTCTGAAGTTGGAAATGGGGAGGCAGGCAGACTCCTGCATGCGCCCGACCGGGATCCACTCAGCATGCCCACCAGGGCGATGCTCTGTTGCAACCAGAGCCATTCTAGCGCCTGAGGCAGAGGCCACAGAGCCATCCTCAGCGCCCAGGCCAACTTTGCTCCAATGGAGCCTTGGCTGCAGGAGGGGAAGAGAGAGACAGAGAGGAAGGAGAGGGGGAGGGGTGGAGAAGCAGATGGGCACTTCTCCTGTGTGCCCTGGTCGGGAATCAAACCTGGGACTCCTGCACGCCAGACCGACACTCTACCACTGAGCCAACTGGCCAGGGCCGGAATTTGGCCATTTTTAAAAAATAAAACATTGTTCAGACTTAAATATAATTAAAACTGAAATAATGTAAGTTATTTATTCTTTCTCTGTGGACCGGTACCAAATGGCCCACGGACCGGTACTGGTCCGCGGCTGGGGGTTGGGGACCACTGCTCTAACCAATTGAGCTATTGGGCGGAGGGGGGTGGAGACGACAACACTTTTAAAAGCATATTATTGTCTAACCATTATGCTGTACATCTGAAACTAATATGAAGTAATATTAAATGTAAACCGTAATTGAAAAAAAAAGAAAGCCCCTCCACACAAAGCGTGCTTTATCCCGCCCATAACAAAACTGGTACCTTGGCAAACAGGTGGCTGAACAAAGGAAGTCAAGGGTTTGACCAATCGGAAGTCCAGCTCTACTGCACACACCTTCTACCTTTAACTAGACTGGGATATAGTATCTACGGCAACGAATTGATTGCAGGAGGCAGAGGTTTCTGGGAGGTGTAGTAAATTAGGGAGTCCAGTGGGATTCAGCAACATTTAGATCTTCCTTTGCTAATATCTAAAATAAAGTATATAACAACACCCAGCCGTATATCTTTCCACGTAAGCTCAGAATGATAGCGAAATGTGCCTTAAGTTGGTTTTCAGTATTTGGAAAAATTAGTTGCCCACACTAATTTAATGGAGAGATTTCACATTTAAAAAATCTGAATTTCTGGGTTCTGTTGAAAAGTCTGAAGATCTGAAAACACTGGTGCCGTTATTTCCCTGCGACAGCCATATGATGGAACTGGGCATTTTCCACTCTCTATGAATGAGACCTGTAGTTGTTCGCTTCACCTATTTGGACCAGAAGATATTTGAGGTTTCAATTTCAGACCCTAGGGAGACCTTCCAAGCTCCTTTCCCTGAAAATCAAAGCCCTTTGGGTGTATGAGTCAATACCTCTTTGTTGGTTTCCCATCCCTGCTCAACACTACTAGTCTTATTTATTCAACAAATATTTACTGACTGCCTGCTTTGGGCCAAGCATTGTGCTAGGCTAAATTCCACCTTTCTTATCAACCCCCGCCCCCCACCAAACATCCTCATTATCCAAATCCTGACTGAGATAGCAACAGTTCTGCTAGCAGTTTCAGAAATAGAAGGATACCATGTAATCCAAATCTATTTGCTTTCTGCTTTGAGTTAGCCAATAGCAAGAGTTCAGACAGCAATAGATTTACATGAAAGTCATCTGAATCTATTCAGGAAAACAAGTGAAACCTGTGTTCTCCACACTGACCACTTCTGTTCCTCTGCCTGACTGTCCTTTATGGTCCCACTATGATGTCATCTTATTTTGGATGCATTTCCCCCAAAACAGAAATGGCTGTCTCTTCAAGCCCTCACTGTGGGTTTTCCATCCCTCTTGATATTTGGGTGTCCAGAGCTAAACCAATTAGGGGGAGGGTCCTCCAGTAACTGATGGAGACATTGAGAAACTGTTACAGATTTTATTAAATTTCTTTTCCTTTCCCCTTACAAACCCCAAATCCGCGGCCCTACTGTAGCACGAGTTTCCGATTTTGTCTATAAGTAATAGCCCTGGTCAGAAAGAGAAAGCCTGGAGGTTAGAAAGAGAACTTCAGGCCCCTTTATGGCACCACCACCAACAAAATCACCGAAAAACAAAAAACAAAACAAAACAAAACAAACTTCCCTCCAATCATTGGCCTTATTTGGCTTAGCCAGTGACATCATGGGTCTCTGGGCAGACTTCCAGGGTTCTCAGCCAATCGGTGTTGGCTCATGTGGAGGGAGGAGTGAAAAGTTGGGACTGGGAATGAGGGTAAAATGTGGAAATGAAGAGTGGGAGAAGACAGGAAGGGACAGTGAGAGGCACAGACACAGGGAAAGAGACTCAAAGAGAAAGCAAAGACTGAAAAAGAAAAATAAGGAAAGAGAGAAGCAGGTGTAATAGGTGAAACTGTGTCCCCCAAAAGATATATCCAAGCCCCAATCCCCAGTACTCGTGCATGTGACCTTATTTGGAAACAGGGTCTTTGCAGATGTAATTAAATTAAGGTCAAATGAAATCATGCTGGATTTAGGCTGGACCCTACATTCAATAGCTGGTGTCCTCATTGGGGCGGTGTTGGTCAAATAAGTTTGTAAATATAATATATATGTTTGCTCGCTTATAGTTTGCATTGGGTGTGGGGGACAGGCTGTAAGCAGGCAGGGTTGTTATACCCTAAGGCTTAGTTTTAAGACTAAGCCTTTCCCACCCTAAGTGACTTTGTATTAAAGACTGCCCTGTTTATATATTGGATTAAAGGTTTTGATTTCTACACTATAAAATGGGGCAGACCGGGAGCTTGCTCTCTCTCATTCCTGAGATTAGCATTAGAAAGTAGAGCAGAGAAAGGCCATATGGAGGAGAGGAGAAGCAGCCAAGATGGCAGAGTGCTGAAGGAGAAGCCAGTTTGTGCAGGGAGAAGGAGATGGGAAACAGGTGAATAAGGCTGGTAAGGTAGAAACCTTTGATTCTAGGAAACTCGGATAAGTCAGTGGCTTTGGGAGCCCTGAGTGAAAAAGGAAGTGTTTTCCCACTGTGTGTATTTCTTGCCCGCCGGGTGCAAGCTAGGATTAAAGCTAATGGCCCACCAGTTCTTGGCTCTGTTGTTTCATTACCGTCTGTCCGAATCAAATGTGAACCTGCACGGGCCAGGCGGCTGTGATGGTGCTGTGGCTACTGGCCATACAGCCAGGCAGGGGAGGGGTGAGATGTGAGACACAGAAACAGAGGAAAAAGCCATGTGAGGACTGAGGCAGAGATTGGGGGGAAGCCACGAGCCAAGGAGTGCCAAGAATGCCAACAGCCTTCAGAAGGTAGGGGCAGTTATGGAAGGGATTCTCTCAGAACTTTCAGAAGGAACTAACAACCCTGCTAACTCCTTGATTTTGTACTTCTGACCTCCAGAATTCTAAAAGAATACACTTATTTCCTTAAGCCACCCCGTTTGCAGTCATCTGTTAAAGCAGCAGCAGGGAACTAATACACAGAGAAAGAGTGGGGAGAGAGCAGGGAGAGTTCTGTAATGGAGACTGAGAGGCAAGACAGAACTTGGTTAAGAGACTGAGGGAGAGAAAAGCAGAATTCAAGACCGGGACACCTAGAGATGGGAGAGGAGAAGACAGTGATGAAGACCAGTTGAAGACAGGGAGAGTGGTTCAGACATGGAGGAGGAGAGAGCTGGTGAAAGGTGCCAGATGAAGAGAGGGGAGGTGAAAGACTGAAAGGAGGTGGTAACAGGGAGACAGATTTAAAGCATCGAGAGGGGCTGACCGACTGGCAGACTGTGCTGGACATGTGGAATGGGAACCGGAAACAGACCCAGAGACAGGGAGAGACCTTCAGCGAGAGGCAGAAAGAAACTGAGACAGATTCTACCTGATGGCAAGGGAGGGAAGGAGGGAGTGGCAGATTTGTGACTGGGACAGAGGAGAGGACGAAAAAGCCCAGTGGAAGAGGCAGAGAGATGGAGAGCATCTCAGAGGGGAAGAGAGAAGGGGACAAACCAGCAGAGCTCACACGAGGGCTGACATTCATTTTACTAAGTACTGATTAAACTCTCACCACCACCCCTGAGAAGGAGGCACTAGGGTCGTCTGAAATGAAATACTGTGTGAAGAAGCTGAGGCATTAGAAAAAGGAGGGTGAGGGGCAGGTGGAAGAGGGAGAGAGTGACTGGAGAGGGAACCAAACTGGGGATCAGCAGACAGAGAGGAAGAAACACTGGAGGTGGAGAGAGGATGGTGAGGGCAACTCTCTCTCCCCTCTGCATTGTGTAGTCTGTGCTTGGGACCTATGGAAATGTTGTTATTTCAAATACTTTTTAAAGCAGAAGAAAATAATATAACAATGAATAATAATAGTATAATAATAAATCCAACTTAGAATATATGTCTTTAAGCCAGCACATTCACAAAATTTACTTTTTAGTATACACATATATATTTGTATATACTAAATATATATCTTTATATATTTATTTACTATATGTATATATATATACATATATATATATTTTAATGGAGGAAGAAACCCACAAAAGCAAAAGTGCTGAGGATGCAGGAAAGACATAATGTGGTCCAGGGGTGGGCGTAGGTCAGAGAGAGGAGGAAGAGGAGGAGGAGGAGCATGAGGGGAGAGGGTGAGAGAAATAAGCAAGAGGGAAGAGATGGAGAGAGCTAAGGAGAGACAGAAAAAAAAGGGAGAGAGAAAAAAAGGCAGATGGACACAGAGACAGAGACGTAAAATGACTGGGGAGGAGACTCCCGAATGACACAGTGGCCCATCCAGGGCAGTGTCATTTTTGAAAGGCTCAATGGGGGCTTTGGGGGCCTTAGGAGAGGGCAGGGACGACTTACGAAGCCACGATGACCCCCAAGGCGAGAACAGCCAGCAACACAGACACGATGATGCTAAGCATGGCCTGGTTCCACAGGGATCCACTCTTTTCATTGTACTGCAGGGCCATGCGGGGCTGCCGGTCAGCTGGGCAGGTAGGCGACCTCCGTTACTACCCTTCCTGGGCCTTGACCACACCCAATGCCCACTCAGCAACCTGGGCCTTCTTCAGACTACTTGGCCCTCACCTCTCTTGGGGTCTCACTCTCCATCCATTCCTCTAATTCTGTGTCCCAGGCACTGTTTTAGGTGCTCAGGTTCCACTGTGACCCACCCCTGTCCCCCAACAGCACATGACAGTGCCGGCGAAGAGCCCAGCGCTAAATGCATCTCATTGGAAGGGGGTGCGGGTGGAGAGGAGGACTTGGTTCATTTGTCTGCTCAGGAACAGGAGAGGGGGCTGCAAAATGCTGACAATCTCACAATAAGATGAAAATCGACCTGCATCTTCTCTGGCGACTCTGAAGGTGGCCCTGGGAGTCCCATTCTGCGTCTTCCACTTGCCTCCTCCCTCAAACTAAGCTAAACCTCTTAGGCTGACCTTCAAAATGCATCCAGAATCTGAATCACTTTCTCGGCTCCTGACTTGGTCCAGCCTTATTCTCACTCTTCTCAAGGAATCCCAGTTTCTCCTCACTACAGTTCCCCATGTAGCTGCCAGGGATGCCAGTTAACACCTAAATCCGCTCAATTCCCTCTTCTGCTCACAGCCCTCTTGTGGCTCTTCTCTCACTCAAAATAAAAGCCCAAGTCCTCATCATGTTCTACTAGCACTGCACGATCAGTCTTTATTCACTCTGCAATGCCACATTAGCCTCCTTCCTGTTGTTTAACCACGTTGGATCTTTTTTAATATATATAAAAAAACATCCTATTTTATTTATTTATTTTTTCAGAGACAGAGTCAGAGAGAGGGATAGATAGGGACATACAGACAGGAACAGAGAGAGAGATGAGAAGCACCAATCATCATTTTTTTTGTTGTGGCACTTTAGTTGTTCATTGATTGCTTTCTCATATGTGCCTTGACCAAGGGGCCACAGCAGACCAAGTAACCTCTTGCTCAAGCCAGTGACCTTGGGTCCAGGCTGGTGAGCTTTGTTCAAACCAGATGAGCCCACGCTCAAGCTGGCGACCTCGGGATCTTGAACCTGGGTCCTCTGCATCCCAGTTCGACGCTCTATCCACTGTGCCACTGCCTGGTCAGGCACCACATTGGATCTTTGCACCTACTATTCCCTCTGTCTTTCACACTGTTCCTCATGCCTGCACTTCTTCAGAGAGGTTCCCTTACTTGCACTTTCTCAAGTAGCACTGTCCTCCCCTTAGGGACTTGCTGTCAAACTGTTCTGTTTTGTTTTCATTGAAAGCACTATTGCCATCTGGGATTAGTCCATATGTTTGTTCATGTATAACTATCATCTAACAGTGGGTCTCAGCTAGGGAAAATTTTGTCCTTCAGGGGATATTTGGAAATGTCTGGAGGCTGGCAATGAGCATGGGGACTTTTGTGTGTGAGGTGCTACTGGTATGTAGAGGCTAGGGGAGATACAATATACAGAACAGCCTTACAGCAAAGAATTATCCAGCCCCAAAGGTCAGAAGTATAAGGTTGAGAAAATTTAGTCTAGCATTTCACCCCATCAAAATGTGGACTCTATGAGACTTTTGTCTCTTATTCTACCAATCATCAGTTTGGGGCATTATATGGTGCTCAAAATATATGTTATAGTTAAACACCACCTTAAGGAAGGAATAGACTAATTCCTTCCTTTCACTTGGTCAGTGTCTTGGAGAAAAATATGTTAAGAAAAATACTTCTAGGACACCAAACCTAGACTCAACCAGCCCTACATACAACACACCCAAACACACAGACATAATGAGAAGACAGAGAAGTGCAATCCAAATAAAACCACAAGAGAAATCTCCAGAAAAGGAACTGAGTGATATGGAAATAACCAAACTACTGGATGCAGAGTTTAGAATAATGATTGTTAGGATGCTAAGGGATCTTAGAACAACAATGGATGGTCATTATGAACACCTAAATAAAGAGATAGCAAGTATAAAAAAGGATATTGAAATATTAAAAAAGAATCAGTCGGAGGTGACAAATACAATATCAGAAATGAAGACCACAATGGAAGGAATTAAAAGCAGGATGGATGAAGCTGAAGATTGAATCAGCGAGTTGGAGGACAAGATGAACAAAGGCTCGAAAGCAGAGCAGAAAAAAGAAAAGAGACTAAAAAAGTCTAAGGAAACTCTGAGAGAGCTCTGTGACAACATAAAGAGAAATAACATCCGCATCATAGGGGTTCCTGAAGAAGAAAAGAACAAGGGATAGAAACTTGATTCATCAAATCATAGCTGAAAACTTCCCTAAATTGATGCAAGGAAGGGTCTCACAAGTTCAAGAAGCACAGAGAACTCCATTAAAGAGAAACCCAAAAAGACCTACACCAAGACACATCATAATTAAAATACCAAAGCTAAGCAATAAAGAGAAAATATTAAAAGCTGCTAGAGAAAAGAAGGCTATCACCTACAAAGGAGCCCCCATAAGGATGACATCCAACTTCTCAACAGAAACACTTGAGGCCAGAAGGAAATGGCAAGAAATATTCAAAGAATATTCCTCCAGAAAAGGAACTGAGTGATATGGAAATAACCAAACTACCGGATGCTCTCAGAACAAGAGCCTACAACCAAGACTACTTTATCCAGCAAGGCTATCATTTAAAATTGAAGGAGAAATAAAAAGCTTCCCAGACAAAAAAAAAAAAACACAAAAAACAAAATCCTCAAGAAATTCATTACAACCAAACCAATGCTGCAGGAAATGTTAAGGGGCCTGTTGTAAACAGATCAAAGTGGGAAAAGAATATAGCAAAAGAGGAATACAGCTTTAAAGAATAAAATGGCAATAAACAACTACATATCAATAATAACCTTCAATGTAAATGGATTAAATGATCCAATCAAACGACATAGGGTAGCTGCTTGGATAAGAAAACAGGACCCGTACATATGCTGTCTATAAGAGACACACCTTAAAACAAAAGATGCACATAGACTGAAGGTAAAAGGATGGAAAAAACTATTTTATGCAAATGGAAATGAAAAAAAAAAGCTGGGGTAGCAATACTTATATCAGACAAAATGGACTTTAAAACAAAGACTATAGTAAGAGATAAAGAAGGTCACTACATAATGATAAAGGGAGCAATCCAACAGGAAGATATTACCATCATAAAGAACTACGCACCTAATATAGGAGCACCTAAATATATAAAGCAGACTTTGATGTATATAAAGGGTGAGATCAACAGCAATACTATAATAGTAGGAGATTTCAATACCTCACTAACATCACTAGATAGATCCTCAAGAAAGAACATTAACAAAGAAACAGCAGACTTAAAGGACACACTAGATCAACTTGATTTAATAGATATCTTTAGAACCTTTCACCCTAAGGCAGCAGAATACACATTCTTTTCAAGTGCTCATGGTACATTCTCTAAGATAGACCACATGTTAGGACACAAAAGCAGTCTCAACAAATTTAAGAAGATTGAAATTATATCAAGCATTTTCTCTGATCACAATGGCATGAAACTAGAGATTAACCACAACAGAAAAACTGAAAAATACTCAAACACATGGAAACTAAATAACATGTTATTAAATAACGAATTGCCGGGGTCCAGCCCCAGGGGGGATCCAGGGGTCCCACAGGAGGAGACGGCGTCGGCGAAAATGGAGTGAGAGAGCCGAATTCTTTTCTTTCTCTTTATTCTCCGGTTAGCATTTACTGCCAGGCATCTCTACCAAATGCTAGTATAGCTCCCTTTTTATACACGCACACCGAGTTACAATCACATGGTGTTAATTATTACTTTTGTTTCACTATGTTTTCATGTTTCCGGATAACAGTTAATTTACATCTATGAGTCACAAGTCAGGTAGCAAATCATTCAAAATACAAAATAACTTGAATAGCGATAACAACATCAGTAAAAGCTTTTAGAGTATTAGTTCTAAAAGGCTTGCCTCTAAAGAAATTAACATAACATCAAGAATAGCTTTCACCCAAAGATATGCAGAGTGCACTTGCAAGATAGCCCAGAAGCAACACAAGACATTCCATGGATTTCCCTACATTTTTAAATCTCATGAGAACATCTCATTGAGAAAGCCTAGCAATTGCCTTTAGTCAAAAGACAATTCTCTTAGTAAAACATTCTTTTCTTGCTGACTACGCTCTCATCCTAGGGCACACAATGGGCCATTCTACTATACCTTATCTAAGATACTATTGTCTAATCAAATATTACTTATTATATTTAAACACTAGTTAAGTTCTGACTCTATTCTCAGAATATACCACTATTTGCAGATCAAAGAAGAAAGGAATGTTTCTCTACTTATCACATGAAAAGGCTAGGGAAGAAAAATGTTAAGTGAAGGCCTAAGGGTGCTCTGTGCACAGCCACTGCTTCCTACCCATTCACAAGTCACAATCTATTCTTTTTAACATGATTAAGAAGGAATTCTCCTACAAACTTTAACCCTTTACGAGGGATATCATAGCCAGCCTCTTATGTCTATGAGCCCAGTTCAAGGGGCTTACAGGGTTTTCTGTGGAACTCACACCCTCTGTCTCATTTCCAAAGAAATCACTACGAATCTACAGGGAAAGCGCGGTACTATTATCCCTGTGCCACAAATAATAGCACACACTCAGAAAAGGGGGGATATAAGGCCAGATTAATTTAAAAAGTCAAAGGGGGGGTATCATTGTGCCTATCCTTTGTGGTGACTTTGTCCCCCCGCAGCCATTGGTCTTCTCTGCAGTGACTTTGTCACTCCGCAGCCATTGGTCTTCTCTGCTGTGACTTTGTCAATCAGCAGTTTTTGGTCTTCTTCTGCTGTGACCTTGTCAGCCAGCAGTTGTGGGTCTTCTCCTGCTGTGACCTTGTCAGCCAGCAGTTGTGGATCGGCTCCCGACAACGAATTGGTTAACAATGAAATCAAAGAAGAAATAAAAAAATTTCTAGAAACAAATGACAATGAGCAAACAACAACTCAAAATTTATGGGACACAGCAAAAGCAGTCCTGAGAGGAAGTTCATAGCACTACAGGCATTCCTTAAGAAGCTTGAAAAAGCTCAAATAAACAACCTAACCCTTCATCTAAAAGAACTAGAAAAAGAACAGCAAGTAAGGCCCAGAGGTAGTAGAAGGAAGGAAATAATAAAGATCAGAGTGGAAATAAATGACATAGAAGCTAAAGAAACAATACGGAGGATCAATGAAACCAGAAGCTGGTTCTTTGAAAGGGTAAACAGGATGGATAAACCTTTAACAAGACTCACCAAAAAAAGGAGAGGACTCAAATAAATAAAATTAGAAAGGAGAGTGGAGAGATAACAACTGACACAACAGAAATACAAAATATTGTAAGAAAATACTATGAAGAATTGTATGCCAAAAAATTAAACAACCTAGGTGAAATGGACAAATTCCTTGAAACAATATAATCTTCCAAAAATCAATCTGGAAGAATCAGAAAACCTAAACAGACTGATTCCAACAAAAGAGATCAAAACAGTTATCAAAAATCTCCCAAAAAACAAAACTCCTGGGCCCGATGCCTTCACTGGTGAATTCTACCAAATATTCAAAGAAGAACTAACTTCTATCCTTCTCAAGCTATTTCAAAAAATTCAGGAGGAAGGAACACTTCCAAGTTCCTTTTATGAGGTGAGCATAAATCTGATTCCAAAACCAGGCAAAGACAACACAAAGAAAGAAAATTATAGGCCAATATCCCTGATGAATTTAGATGCTAAAATCCTCAACAAAGTATTAGCAAACCGGATCCAGCAATACATGAAAAAAATCATACAGCATGATCAAGTGGGATTTATTCTGGGGAGGCAAGGATGGTACAACATTTGTAAATCAATTAATGTGATTCACCACATAAACAAAAGGAAGGAGAAAAACCACATGATAATTTCAATAGATGCAGAAAAAGCATTTGATAAAATCCAGCACCCATTTATGATAAAAACTCTTAGCATAGTGGGAATACAGGGAACATACCTCAACATGATAAAGGCCATCTATGACAAACCCACAGCCAACATTATAATTAATGGACAAAAATTAAAAGCAATTCCCCTAAAATCAGGAACAAGGCAGGGGTGCCCCCTTTCATTACTTTTATTCAACATAGTACTGGAAGTCCTAGCTACAGCAATCAGACAAGAAGAAGAAATAAAAGGCATCCAAATTGGAAAAGAAGTAAAACTCATTATTTGCAGATGATAGGATATTGTATATAGAAAACCCTAAAGTCTCAGTCAAAAAACTACTGAACCTAATAAATGAATTCAGCAAGGTGGCAGGATACAAAAGTAATACACAGAAATCAGAGGCATTTTTATACACGAACAATGAACTGTCAGAAAGAGAAATTAAGGAAACAATCCCCTTCACTATTGCAACAACAAAAACATAAAGTACTTAGGAGTAAATTTAACAAAGGAGGTTAAAGACTTGTACTCAGAAAATTATAAAACATTGATAAAAGAAATCAAGGAAGACACAAACAAGTGGAAGCATATACTGTGCTCATGGTTAGGAAGAATAAACATAATTAAAATGTCTATACTACCCAAAGCACTTTATAAATTCAATACAATACCAATTAAAATACCAATGACATACTTCAAAGATATAGAACACTTATTTCAAAAATTTATATGGAACCAAAAGAGAACATGAATAGCCTCAGCAATCTTGAAAAAGAAGAATAAAGTGGGAGGTATCACACTTGCTGATACCAAGTTATACTACAAGGCCATTGTACTCAAAACAGCTTGGGCCTGACCAGGTGGTGGCGCAGTGGATGGAGCGTCGGACTGGGATGCGGAGGACCCAGGTTCGAGACCTCGAGGTCCCCAGCTTGAGCGTGGGCTCATCTGGTTTGAGCGAGAGCCCACCAGCTTGGACCCAAGGTCGCTGGCCCCAGCAAGGGGTTACTTGGTCTGCTGAATGCCCGCGGTCAGGGCACATGTGAGAGGGCAATCAATGAACAACTAAGGTGTTGCAACACGCAACAAAAGGCTGATGATTGATGCTTCTCATCTCTCTCCGTTCCTGTCTGTCTGTCCCTGTCTATCCCTCTCTCTGACTCACTGTCTCTGTAAAATAAATAAATAAATAAAAAAAAACAAAAAAAAAACAAACCAGCTTGGTACTGGCATAAGAACAGGCATATAGATCAATGGAACAGAACAGAGAACCCAGAAATAAACCCACATCTTTATGGAAAATTGATATTTGACAAAGGAGGTAAGAGCATACAGTGGAGTAAATACAGTCTCTTTAACAAATGGTGTTGGGAAAACTAGACAGCTACTTGCAAAAAAATGAAACTAGACTACCAACTTACACCATGCACAAAAATAAACTCAAAATGGATAAAGGACTTAAATGTAAATCGTGAAACCATAAGTATCCTAGAAGAAAACTTAGGCAGTAAGCTCACCGACATCTATCCCAGCAATATCTTTGCTGAATTATCTCCACAGGCAAATGAAATAAAAGACAGGATAAACAAATGGGACTATATCAAACTAAAAAGCTTTTGCACAGCTAAAGACAATATGAACAGAATAAAAAGACAAACCACACAATGGGGAAACATATTCGACAATACATCTGATAAGGGATTAATAACCAAAATTTATAAAGAACTTGTAGAAATCAACATCAGGGCCCTGGCCGGTTGGCTCAGCGGTAGAGCGTCGGCCTAGCGTGCGGAGGACCTGGGTTCGATTCCCGGCCAGGGCACACAGGAGAAGCGCCCATTTGCTTCTCCACCCCTCCGCCGCACTTTCCCTCTCTGTCTCTCTCTTCCCCTCCCGCAGCCAAGGCTCCATTGGAGCAAAGATGGCCCGGGCGCTGGGGATGGCTCTGTGGCCTCTGCCCCAGGCGCTAGAGTGGCTCTGGTCGCAACATGGCGACGCCCAGGATGGGCAGAGCATCGCCCCCTGGTGGGCAGAGCGTCGCCCCTGGTGGGCATGCCGGGTGGATCCCGGTCGGGCGCATGCGGGAGTCTGTCTGACTGTCTCTCCCTGTTTCCAGCTTCAGAAAAATGAAAAAAAAAAAAAAAAATCAACATCAGGAAGACAAACAATCCAATCAAAAAATGGGCACAAGAAATGAATAGACACTTCTCCAAAGAGGACATACAGATGGCCAATAGACAAATGAAAAAATGTTCAACATCACTAATCATTAGAGAAATGCAAATTAAAACCACAATGAGATACCACCTCACATCAGTCAGAATGGTGCTCATTGACAAAACAACACACGATAGGTGCTGGTGAGGATGTGGAGAAAAGGGTAACCCTCCTGTACTGCTGGTGGGAATGCAGACTGGTGCAGCCACTGTGGAAAACACTATGGAGATTCCTCAAAAAATTAGAAATGGAACTGCCCTTTGACCCAGCCACCCCACTTATAGGAATATATCCCAAGGACACCATATCACCAACTGAAAAAAAGAAATGCACCCCCATGTTTATGCCAGCATTGTTCACAATAGCGAAGATCTGGAAACAGCCCATGCGTCCGGCAGTGGACGAGTGGATTAAAAAGCTGTGTACATATATACAATGGAATACTATGGGGCTATGAAAAAGAAGGAAATATTACTTTTTGCAACAATATGGAAGGACCGGGAAACTATTATGTCGAGTGAAATAAGTCAGGCAGAGAAAGAAAAATATCATATGACCTCACTCATTTGAGGAATCCAAGGAATAATGAGAACTGAGGAACGGAATTGAGACAGAGGAGGGATCAAAGGGACCAGAGGAAAAGAGAACAGAGGGAAAGGGGATGATAGGATGGGATGAACCTGAGGGGAAAGGGGGAGGGCGCTGTAGGGAGGGAGCAAGGGAAATGTTGAGGGGAATAGCGGGGAGGGAGGATGCATTCGGGGTGACCCTAGAATCTATGTAAACAATTTAATTTTAAAAAATTAAAAAGAAAAATACTTCTAGTCCCTGGCCAGTTGGCTCAGTGGTAGAGTGTCCACCAAGTATGTGGAAGTCCTGGGTTCAATTTCTGGTCAGGGCACATAGAAGAAGTGACTATCTGCTTTTCCTCCCCTTTCCTCCCTCCACTCTCTCTTCTTCTCCCACAGCCATGGCTAGACTGATTCCAGTGCAATGGCCTCCAGGCACTGAGGATGGCTCTGTGGGCCTACGCCTCAGTTGCAGAGCATTGGACCTAGATGGGCTGAGCATCAGCCTCAGCTGGGGGTTGCTGGGTAGATCCCAGTCAGGGCACATTCAAGAGTCTGTTTCACTATCTCCCTTCTTCTCACTTAAACAGAGAGAGAGAGAGAGAGAGAGAAAAGAAAACACTTCTAGACTTAAAAAGGAAGTGAAAAACCTAACCACTGAATGATCTGAGAAGTCCTTTCATTAGACTTCTGTTTGAATAAATCGGCTGAGAAAGGTATTCTAGGGATATTAGGGAAATTGGAAAGGGACTTGGAATTATTTGATATTGAAGAATTGTTATTAGGTTTGTTGAATACTAGCAAGGGGCATAGCATTGTGGTTATGTAGAAAAGGTCCTTATTCTTAGAGGTACACACTATTAATGGGTGAAATCTCATAATGCCTGATTTCTTTTAAAACTGTGGTAAAAAATAAGTGAACCAGCTCTGGCCAGTTGGCTCAGTGGTAGAGTGTCAGCCATGTGTGTGGATGTCTCCAGTTCGATTCCTGGTCAGGGCTCACAAAGGAAGTCACCACCCCTCCTCTTCTCTCTCACTCTCCCCCCCCTCCCCTCCCTCAACTGCAGCCATGGCTCAATTGGCTCAAGCGAGTTGGCCTTGGGCGCTGGGCATGGCTCCATGGGGAAGGCTCTGCCTTCGGCTCTAAAAATGGCTCCAGTTGCAACGGAGTAGCAGCCCCAGATGGGCAGAGCATTCCTCCCTAATGGGTTTTCTGGGTGGATCCTGGTCAGGGTGCATATGGGAGTCTGTCTCTGCCTCCCCTCCTCTCACTAAAATAAAATAAATGAATAAAAGTAAAAATAAATAAAAAAAATAAGTGAACCAAATTGGAGGAACATTCATTGTCAAGACAATTTGATGGAAAGTACTACTTTAGAGTGTGATCAAGGAGTCCTCTCTGAGGAAGTAAACTTAGAGACTTTTTTGAAGTGGTGGAATTAGAGAAACAGTGTGACAGAAAAAGAGAACAGCATATGAAAAGTCCCAGCATTACTATGTAATCTTGATGTATATATGGGGGTTCATTGTACTATTTTCTCTGCTCTAAGGATATGTATTTTTTAAAATCTCTGAATAAATGAATAAATTTAGCATTTTCTTCTAGACTTACCAGGCACAGCACTAGCTTTAAAAAATATTTTTCTAGCACCTGTCATTCTGGCATTAGATGCACTGTAAAGTTACCAAAAAGTCTTCCCATTTAACAGCAGGGAACAATGCATTTCAGAATGTGGAAGCACCTGCTGGGCCACACTGTAAGCAAGCATTCAGGGCAAGATTCAAGGCTGAATATGGGAGCCTCAAAACCCATATCCACAGGGACATAGCTGACTTCATCTCTCATGTACCTTTCCCATGTCTTCCACCACCCACAAGAACTTACCAAGACAATATTTCTTTTGTACGCATTTGGAACGGATCTTCACGCAATTTAAACAATCCAAGACCTCTTCTTTTAGAAAGTCTGGACAAGGGGAAAGGGAAAAGTGGAATAAGGGCAGCAATCAGAGGACTGTCAAGGGGTGGGAAGGCAGAAGGGGAAAGAGGATACAGAGTGCCTTTGCCCCTGTGAATTTAGAGGTCCTATGTGTAGCAGAGCACTGACGATTCACATTAAAAATAGTTTTTATACAATCATTGAAGAGCTGAATTAAGTTGCAGCTGTCCAGGTAACCCAACATTCTGTTTGTAGAAAAATCTTTTCCTATTTTGCTGAAATCTGTGGCATAGACTGGCTGGATGCTCACTCATCTGTTTCCTTTCCTTCCTGCCACACAGGGAGACTACATTTCCCACCATTCTTTGCAGTAGGTTGCAACCATGTGACTGAGTTCTGGCCAATGGAAAGTGGGTGGAGGGATGCAGATCTTAGCTGCAAAAGTCCTTGTGGAATTCCCTATTCTTTCTCCCTTCTGAAGTTTGCTTAGAAGCTACAACATGGGTGCAGCCTGGATCCCCGAGTTACCACTTGGAAGAACTGCTCAACTCTCAATGGAATTTGGGTGAGAGCGAAATAAACCTTAAAACAAAAGGTTTTTTTTTTCATTGATTTGAGAGAGAAGAAGAGAAATGGGGAAGAGAGAGAGAGAGAGAAAGAGAGAGAGAAGCATTAACTCATTTCACTTAGTTATTCCATTTAGTTGTGTACTCATTGATTGGTTCTCGCATGTGCACAGAGGGTCGAACCCGTGACCTCTGCTACTCCAGGCCAATGCTTTATCTGCTGAGCAACCTGGCCAGGACCAAAAACCTTTCTTTTGTTAAACCACTGAAATTCAGTATTTGTTACTAAGACATAGGCTTCCTACCCTGCTTGACATTTTCCCCAAAGTACTTTTCTGTAGGTTGCAACTTTTATAAGCCCTCAAAAATTAGATATCCTTAGGTACTAGAGCTTTGGGGTGGAGGACCCACTAGATGGACTAGTGGGGCTTGATTTGTGAGAGACAGAGTAGAGAGGGATAGAATGGTAGAAAAGAGAGTAATAGACAATAAGTCCAGGACTCACGGCAAGTTTTGCGATCACAGGCTGCAAGAGAAAAGAGCTGAGGTGAGTTAGTTTGGGATAACAATTTGAGAATTTAATGAGCAGGGACCAGGAGAAGGAGGGAAGAAAGAGTCTGGGAAAGAGGAGAAAGGAACGTTGGGGAGGTGCAGAGAAGGATGAGTCACAGGGGAGATGAGGAAGGAGTCTGGGAGAAAAAGTGAGAGAAGGGGATGGAGTGATAATGAGGAGGGAGCTTGATGGAGAGAGACGCTGTACCTTTTAATTCATATGATATTAAAACTTTCTTGAGCTTCCTGATCACATTCTCCCTAAGAGTCACCAGCTCTTCCAGTAGAGGCTCATCTGAGGAGAGAATGAGATGCTTGTGAGGCCCTCAACACCCCATCTGCAGCTTCAAAGAGAAGGGATGAGGAACCTGCTCTCCTTCACCAGGAGTAACCCAGACCAGGTATTAGTTGGGGTCCACTGGGCACATCTCTGGTCTGGGAGGTTCTGCATCTACCTTCTGATTCACTGAGGAGCCCCAGGCTAAACCACCTTTCTTAGGCCTCAGTTTCCTCATTTGGTCAGTGGTAGAAGGGTAGGCTCAATCACCTCTCCTCACCTTTCCTCTGATTTGTTCTCCTCTCTTCTTTTTTATTTACATTCACTCCTTCATGATTTCATCCAGCCTCATGGCTTTTATGTATTAATTACTTAGACCTGCACTGTCCAATATTTAAGCCACTAGGCATGCATGGCTGCTGAGCACTTAAAATGCATTAGTCTGCACTGAGATGTGCAGTCTGTATAAAACCCATGATGGATTTTGAAGACATGGTGTGAAAAAAAATCGTAAACTATCAAAATCATTTTTCTGTTGATTGCATGGTGAAATGGCAATACTTTTAGGTGTGGAGTTAAATAAAATATATTAAAATTAATTTCACCTGCATATGTCTACTGTGACTACGAGAAAGTTGAAAATTACAAATGTGATTCCTATTTGTGCCTGACATCAAATTTCCATTGGAAAGCACTGTTCTAGCCCCACTGATGCCTCCCTCATTCGTATATATCCTAGCCTGGACCACTCACTGATGTCCAGATGTGTATATCCAATTATCTACTCAGTAACTCCACTTCGATGTCTAGTAAGCATCTTAAACTCAGTGGGTTCAAAATTTAATCTCAATATTCTCCTCCAAACCTGTTCCCAAGCCCCAGTCTTCATCTTAGTAGATGCAGGTGCCAGGATTCTACTTGCTCGGGCCAAAATCCTTGGTGCTGTCATTGACTCCTTTTTCTCATGTCCCACATGCAATTTGTCAACATGCATGTCAGCAGACTCTGTTTGTTCAATAGTCAAGATAGATCCAGGAATCCTGACACTTTGCACCCCCTTCCCTGCTACCACCCTGCTTCTGGCCATTGTCATCTCTTGCCTGGGCCATTGCTACATCTTCTCACTCATCTGCAGCCTTCCTTCCCCCTCACCATGGTAACGTCTGTTTCCCACAGTCACAGGGATCCTATGAAAACTTCAGTCAGCTTGCTCACTTCAGCTCAGAACCCTCCCATGTGACTCAGAATACAAGCCAGAAGTCCTTACCATGTCCCAGAAGGTGCCACTGGAACTCCTCTCCCCCTTACTTCCATGACCTCATCTTCCCTTTCACTCTCTCCACTCCAGCCTCCCTGCCTCCTGAGGTTCTGTGAATATACCAAACACAGACCCACCTCAGGGGCTGCACTAACTGTAACTTCTGCACACAGTCCTTGACCCTAGACCCTCTCACGGCTACTGTCCCTCTCCTCTCTTTTCCACGTGCTGATGTTTCAATGTCATCCTTCTTGACTGTCCTGGCTTAAACTGTAAGGCCCCTATTCCCTGTGCTGCTTAGCCCCTGGTCTTTGCGTTATTGTTTTCTCCATAGTATTTGTCCCCTTTCGACTTATTATGCAGTAAAGGCTTAACTCAGCAGGCCTGGGTTATCTAAACTGTGTGTGCACAGTCCAAAAAATGGTTTGGCTCTTACCCAGCTCCTGGTAGGTAATTTCTGAGTCCTCGAACTCTCCTGCCTGTAAAAGTGTCCTTTACTTGGGAGCCTTGGGCCACCCCACTTTGTCTATGCTAACAAAGTGACTGATGGCAGGGCTCTTCGAAAACCTCAGTGTCGTAAAAGACAACTAAGTGCAATGTGCGATCCAAGAACAGATCAAGGATTGAAAGAAAATTAGAACGTCCTCCCTTGTTCTTAGGAGGTCACCCACTGAAGAAATTTAGTGTTGAAGATCGGGTTGAAGTGTCACTGTCATGGTATACACAGACACACTTTGTATCTTTTAAAGATTATATTTATTGATTTTATAGAGAGAAGAGTGGGGGGATTGAGAAGTATCAACTCATTGTTGCTTTACATTAGTTGTTCATTGCTTGTCATATGATAAGTGCCTTGACCAGATAAACCCAGGGTATTGAACTGGCAACCTCAGCATTCCAGGTTGACGCTCTATCCACTGCACCACCACAGGCCAGGAACACTTCATATCTTTTAAAACACTGATGGGCTTTTCTATAGTGTTCTCCTCCTTGCTCCATCCCTTAACGTGGGGCACGGATTTGGGGCTTAGCCCTCCCCCCAATCCCAACTTCCCCAAGTTCACAGGGACCTTTACTACCGTCTGCTGGAGAACTGCCATAAAAGACCAGGTGAATCTCCAATGACTGTGAATGGTGCCCCCTTTTTCCAAGTAGTGGTTAGGAACACAATGTCTGAGCCAGGATTTCCCAGGTTCAAATCCTTATCTCTCTTCCTTTGGCCATGTCTGAGCCTCAGTCTTCCCCTCTGTAAAGGGCAGTGTCCACCATGATAAACTGGTAGACTTTTGTAAGTGAAGCACTTAGAACCCTAGTGAACACACAGTAAGGCTATGTATGCTTTTCCTTTTATTTTTAAATCAAAAGGACACGTGGTGATCCTGGCTGGTTGGCTCAGGGGTAGAGTGTTGGCTGGGCGTGTGGATGTCCTGGGTTTGATTCCCAGTCAGGGCACACAGGAGAAGCGCCCATTTGCTTCTCCACCCCTCCCCTTATCGTTTCTCTCTCTCTCTCTCTTTCTCTCCTCCTCCTCCCACGACCATGGCTTGATTGGAGTAAGTTGGCCTCAGGCTGTGAGGATGGCTCCATGGCCTCTCCTCAGGTGCTAAGAAGATCTCAGTTGCTGAGCAATGGAGCAACGTCCCCTAGTGGGCTTGCCAGGTGGATCCCCCATGGAGCGCATGCAGGAGCCTGTCTCTCTGCCTCCCCTACTATCACTGAATTAAAAAATAAAAAGGAAGGCCCTGGCCGGTTGGCTCAGTGGTAGAGCGTCGGCCTGGCGTGCAGGAGTCCCAGGTTCGATTCCCAGCCAGGGCACACAGGAGAAGTGCCCATCTACTTCTCCACCCCTCCCCCTCTCCTTCCTCTCTGTCTCTCTCTTCCCCTCCCGCAGCTGAGGCTCCATTGGAGCAAAGTTGGCCTGGGCGTTGAGGATGGCTCTGTGGCCTCTGCCTCAGGTGCTAGAATGGCTCTGGTTGCAACAGAGCAACACCTCAGATGGGCAGACATCGCTCCCTGGTGTGCATGCCGGGTGGATCCCGGTTGGGTGCATGCGGGAGTCTGTCTGACTACCTCCCCGTTTCCAACTTCAGAAAAATACAAAAAAAACCCAGAATAATAAAAATTTTAAAAAAGAATTAAAAAAAAGGAAGCGTGGCATTTCCAGTAAATCTAAAAACCATTCTAAAACAAAACCTTTATAAAATGAAACCTAGAAGAAAAGAAAAAGAAAAAGAAAGAAAAAAAATGGGAGGGAGATGGGGGCTGGGATAAGGCTTTCCCTTAGTTCCTACCTCTCAGAGAATTAACCGTTAAATTGTTCGTTTGATTCTTGATAAAGGACGCCACAAGGTCCAGGTGATCTGTCTCTGTGGACAAAAAAGAAGGAAATTCCAGTGGGTCCCTCAGAATGCCAAGTGACCCCTCCCCCTCTTTCTCCAGGATAGTACCCTCTCTCCCTCTCTAGAGGGCGTGGTCCCCAAAGTGTTTCCTACCCCAGCCTTTGGCTTGGACCTCACTGTCCCCTCCCCAGCACGCACCCACTTTCCCCACAAACGCGTTCAATGCGTAGTCCCGGAAGAAAGGCCCCTCCATGCCCAGCAGCAGGGCCTGCGCGGGCCTGCAGCTGCTCTAGATGGAAGCGGCTGGGGATGATGGCCAAGCGCAACTGGCTCAGGGCCTCCTGTACAGACCCGTCACACTGCAGGCAACCCCAGCCTCCGTGGGTGCTCAAGCCCACGAGCAGCAGAAGGGCCAAGGCCAGAGGCATGGCAGGCTGTTTGTGACGTCACAGAGAGACCACAGCCAGCTCCGCCCCCTAGGTAAGGGTGGCTCTGGGAGAAATACTCCCGAGTGCAGGCAGGTGTTTGCTGGCAATTACTCTCTGTTCTAAGCTTATCATTTCTATACATTCATTCAACAGATGTCAGTGGAGCACCCACTATGTGCTATGTGCTGGACAGAGTCCTAATGACTAATGAATGGTCAAACAAGGTGTGGTATAATCTCTACAATGGGATACTCTTTAGTCTCAAAAATGGAGGAAATTCTGACATAAGTGACAAAATGGATGGAGGTTGAGGTCATTGTGCTAAGTGAAATAAGCCAGTCAAGAAGAGATATATCTGTATGATTCTACGCATATGAGATATTTTGACTACCTATGAAAGTCACATTTATACTCAGTATATTTAACATTGATTTGACTGCCTCATCAGATGATTGCAAAGTGGTTAGAGCATCCACCTGGAATACTGAGGACCCAGGTTCGGAACTCCAAGGTCACCAGCTTGAGCGCTAGTTCACCAGCTTGAGCACGGGGTCGCTGGCTTAAGCGTGGGATCATAGACATGACCCCATGGTCGCTGGCTTGAAGCCCAGGGTCGCTGGCTTGAGCAAGGGGTCACTAGCTCTGCTGTAGCCCCCCGCTCAAGTCAAGGCACATATGAGAAAGCAATCAATGAACAACTAAGGTGCCACAACAAAGAATTGATGCTTCTCATCTCTCTCCCTTCCTGTCTGTGTCTGTCTCTCTTTCTCTCTTGCTCACTAAAAAATAAAAAAATAAAATAGATTTGATCTATTGAACCATACTCAGACTTCCCGAAATACCTCCTAACTTCTTTTCACTTCAATATCACCTCCTAAGGAGAAAAGCAGCCATGGACAATATGAAAATAAATGGGCTGTGTCCCGTAAAACTTTATTTATGGATACTGAAATTTGAATCTTATATAATTTTAATATGTCACAAAATATTGTTTTCACTTTTTTCAGCCATTTAAAAATATAAAAGCCATTCTTAGCTTGTGGAGCCATAGTCTGCCAATAACTCTAACTCACCTTTGTTGGTTTCTGTCATAGCACTAATTACAACTTAAAATTCTTATTTTATTTTGGTCTTTCATATCATCCAATAAACACCATGAGGACAGGCACTGTGAGCATCTTGTTCACCATTATGTCCCCAGCCCCTAGGAAGGAACCCGGCATACAAATAGGTATTCAATAAGTATTTGTTGAATAATAAAAAAAAAAGTCAGTTTCCCTTTCTGAGCCTTAGTTTCTTCCTTTGCAAAATGGGGATGATATTGTAATATACCTATCTTATTCCAGGTTGAACTGGTGTAAACTCATGTTTCCACTGTCCAATATGGAAGCCACTGGTCATGTGTGGCTATTGAGCACTTGAAATATGGTGTGACTGAGAAATGGAATTTTAAATTTTATTTCATTGTAATTTACTTAAACTTAGATTAAAAAAGAGAGAGAGAGAGAGAGAGAGAGAGAGATCCTCACCTGACTGGTGGTGGTGCAGTGGATTGAGCCTCTACCCTGGAGGCTGAAGGCCCAGGTTGGAAACCACAAGGTCGCTGGCTAGAGTCCGGGCTCTTCAACATGATCCCAAGGTCGCTGGCTTAAGCAAGGGATCACCAGCTGGTCCTGAGCTTCCCCCCCACCCCCCCCCCACCCCCCGCCACCTGCCCCGGTTAAAGCACAGATGAGAAGCTATCAGTAAAAAAAACTAAAGTGAAGCAACTATGAGTTGATATGTCTCATCTCTCACCTACCCCCTTCTTCCCTTCTCTCTCTCTCTCTAAAAAAAAAGAAAAGAAAAAGGAGTGGCCTTGATAATAACAGTAAAATCTAGAAGAAAAAAATCTATTTAGTTACTGTATTGGGAAACTTTTTTTTTTTTTTTTGCATTTTTCTGAAGCTGGAAACAGGGAGAGACAGTCAGACAGACTCCTGCATGCGCCCGACCGGGATCCACCCGGCACGCCCACCATGGAGCGACGCTCTGCCCACCAGGGGGCGATGCTCTGCCCATCCTGGGCATCACCATGTTGCGACCATCCTGGGCGTCGCCATGTTGCGACCAGAGCCACTCTAGCGCCTGGGGCAGAGGCCACAGAGCCATCCCCAGCGCCCGGGCCATCTTTGCTCCAGTGGAGCCTTGGCTGCGGGAGGGGAAGAGAGAGACAGAGAGGAAGGCGCGGCGGAGGGGTAGAGAAGCAAATGGGCGCTTCTCCTATGTGCCCTGGCCGGGAATCGAACCTGGGTCCTCCGCATGCTAGGCCGATGCTCTACCGCTGAGCCAACCGGCCAGGGCCTGTATTGGGAAACTTTTAAACATGTTTGGGACAACATACTTCAACTATAAATGTTATAAAATCTAAACAAATATCAAATATTTTTAAAAAAATACTTTCTAGAAAGAAAGAGAGAAACATCAATTTGTTGTTCCACTTAACTTCTGCATTCATTGGTTGATTCTTGTATGTGCCCTGACCGGAGATCAAACTTGCAACCTTAGTGTATCCGGAGGACATCTAACCAAGTGAACTACCTAGCCAGGGCGAGATCAATTATTTTAAATAAAAATTTAGTGTCCTCAATAACATGTGCTGTCCTGAGAACATTTTGAAGGCTTAGTACAAAAGAAAGTAACATATCTCAATAGTTTTTAAGTTGGTTGTATATTGAAATGATAATTTTTGGGTATATTGACTTAATAAAATATATTATTATAATTAATGTCACTAATTTCTTTTACTTTTTTATTATTTATTTTCATTTATTTTATTTTTATTTTGAGAGAGGCAGGGAGAGAGACAGGAACGTTGAGCTGCTCCTGTATGTGCCCTGACTGGGGAATTGAACTGGCAACCTCTGCACTCCAGGACGACACTCAACCCAGCTACCTGGCCAGAACTTAATTTTTATTGATTTTTTTTTAAATACAGAGAGAGAAAGCCCTGGTCGATTGGCTCAACTGTAGAGCGTTGGCCCGGCGTGTGGAAGTCCCAGGTTTGATTCCCATCCAGGGCACACAGGAGAAATGCCCATCTGCTTCTCCACTCTTCCCCCTCTCCTTTCTCTCTTTCTTTCTCTTCCCCTCTGGCAGCCAAGGCTCCAATGGAGCAAAGTTGGCCCGGGTGCTGAGGATGGCTCCATGGCCTCTGCCTCAGGGGCTAGAATGGCTCCAGTTTCAGTGGAGCAATGCCCCAGAGGGGCCAAGCATCGCCCCCTAGTGGGCATGCCGGGTAGATCCCAGTCAGTTGCATGCGGGAGTCTGTCTCTCTGCCTCCCTGCTTCTCACTTCGGAAAGATACAAAAAAGAAAGAAAAAAATTAATTAAAAAATAGAAAGAAAGACAGATAGATAAAGGGAGAGAGAGGGGAGCAAGGGAAGCATTTGTTGTTCTACTCTGTATTACATTCCATGGCTGCCTTCCGTCTGTGCCCTGACTGTGGAGATCGAACCCACAGGATGCTCTTTTTTTTTTTTTAATTTTACTTTTATTAATTTTTAGAGAGGAGAGAGAGTGAGAGAGAGAGAGAGAGAGAGAGAGAGAGAGAGAGAGAGAAGGGGGAGGGAGGAACAGGAAGCATCAACTCCCATATGTGCCTTGACCAGGTAAGCCCAGGGTTTTGAACTGGTGACCTCAGCATTCCAGGGCGATGCTTTATCTACTGCGCCACCACAGGTCAGGCCACAGGATACTCTTAAACCACTGGACAACCGGCCAGGGTCTCCTTTAGTTTTTTAATGTGACTAGCAGAAAGATTAAAATTACATGTGGGGCTTGCACATATATTTCAGTTGGATGTTGCTGGTCTAGTATGTAGATAGTGCCCAATAAATATCATTTGAATTTAGATGTGAATAAATCAACTGGCAGTTAATAGTTGTGGGGGTTGGGCAAGACTCACTTAAGATGTAATGGGATGGCCTGACCTGTGGTGGCGCAGTGGGATAAAGTGTCGACCTGGAACACTGAGGTCCCTGGTTCGAAACCCTGGGCTTGCCTGGTCAAGGCACATAGGGGAGTTGATGCTTTCTGCTCCCCCCCCCCCACACCGTCCTCTCTGAAAATTGAATGAATAGTCTTAAAAAAACCAAAACTTAAAAAATAAAAAAAGATGTAACGGGTAGACCACAAGGGGGCGCATACACCCGAGTGAGATTCTCTTTCTCCCAACTGAGAAAATCTCACCATTGGCTTCCTGCTGCCCTCACTTATCTTTCCCAGAATTAGCTATTTACAATAGTAGCTAATGCGGTGACCTAAGCAGAAGTTGTCAGATGGGAGGGAAACCAAGGTGGAAAAACAAAGGCTGTAAATTCCTCAACTTCTAAGCTCCAAAGCCTCAGGGCCAGGTGTGAGGCAGGAAGAATCAGGAAGCAGAACCGGTTTTATTTCTTTGATGAGCACCCGCACTTAAGTGCAATTTAGTAAAACTTAGTTAAATTAAGTATCTGCAGATTTCATAGACTGTCAATTCCCCTCACTTTGTTGAAGAGGCTGAAGAAGTCACAATCGCCCCCTAGGGTCAAGGATGTTCATCACAATGTCGTTTATGATTATGACCTTGGTGGGGCATCCAAAGCACCCTGCTGTCCATCATGGGGGGGGAGGTGCCCGGGGGTGTTCCCTGGTGAGGATTCTGCAGCTGTGGAAGGCAACCGACTAGGCTGTGCACACTAGAAGAATGGAGCCAATGAATGGATAAAGAAGAAATGAAATTTACTCAGCCATAAAAAAGAATAAAATCTTGTAATCTGCAACAACATGAATGGACCTAGAGGGTACTATGCTAAGTGAAAAAGACAGAGAAAGACAAATACCATATAATTTCACTTATGTGTGGAATCTATAAATAAATAAATAAATAAATAAACAAAATAACAAAACAGAAACAAAGTCGTAGATACAGAGAACATTTTGATGATTGCCAGATAGAAGGAGGTTTGTGGGGTGGGTAAAAAAGGGGAAGGGATAGTCCTGGCCGGGTAGCTCAGTTGGTGGGAGCGTTTGTCCTAGAGCGCGGAAGTTGCCGGTTCCATTCCCCATTCAGGGCACATAGAGGAGCAGCTCGATGTTCCTGTCTCTTTCTCTCTCCCTACCTCTCTCTCCTTCTCAAAAAAAAAGGGGGGGAGATTAAGAAGTATAAATTTGTAGTTACAAAACAGTCTCAGGAATGTAAAGCACAGCATAGGGAGTATAGTCAGTAATATTGTAATAACTATGTGTTAGATGGGTACTAGTCTTACTGGGGGAGCACTTCATAAGTTATGTAAATGTCTAATCACTATGTTGTATACTCAAAACATATAATAGTGTACATCAACTATAATCGAAAAATAAATTTTTTTAAAAAAAGTGGATCTGAGTGAAAAAGTATGAACAGACTGAGACCTACAACCCAAATTTACTGTTGACATAAATTTCAAATTCTTACATCCCAAACAAAAATACACAACGTGTAAGAACACCTACAAAGAAAATAATGCAAGAAACACGAGGCAGGGAAGGAAAAAATAATTGGTGAGGGCAAATGGAATGAGTAAGAAATAAATAATACTAACACCACCTTTGGTGTGAACTGTTGGAATCCGTGGGAGTCCGAAAAGACCAGAGTAACAGCCTTTATTGAAATGAAGAAAGAAACCCTGCCGGGCACTTCTCCGGGGAGAAGGGCACTGGTACAGACTAAGGGGCGAATTTTTTATAGTGTTTGGGAGAGCCTGAGGGGGTACTGAGTCAGAAGTTCTGGTATGTTCCCTTTTACCGTTTTATGGTTTCCTTCTTGGGGCAGGTTGACCAGCTTCCTGGAACTCTTCTGCCTCAGGGGCGATTGTCCAGTAAGTAAGGGTGAGGTCAGGCAGCCAGGTGGGACAAAAAAAGGGCAGTTGGAATTTCTGGTAAATTCATATATTTATCATGAATCAGATGGTTAAGGGTACTGAGGTGGTCAGACTGCCTGCATTTCAATTTAGTTAATCATTAGGCTTGTTGTAAGGTACCAAAAAATTGAAAATTGATATTGATATTCTGGGAGGAAAGTTCAAGCTTTCCTATCAGGCTTTCTTGTCTCGTCCTTCCTTTGGGGAGGGGAGGAAGAAGAATGTAGAACAATGTTTGCAAGAACAATAGGTCATTCAGTTTTAAATCTAAAATAAAGGTTAACCTAGAAACTTTTTCTCTTTCAATAGGAGGCAGAATTTACCTACCACCTTGCATTGATTGTAGTTCTTTCCTTCTTGAATCTTGAGTATAAAATGCCTCTAGGTTAGTGAGGGAAGAGGAACCTGAAAGATTTGTGAATGTCTTTGATTGTGTTACTTTAAGAGTCTTAATGTTTCTGTGTATCCCCTAAACCAGGGGTTGGGAACCTATGTGGCGAGCCAGATGTGGCTCTTTTGATGGCTGCATCTGGCTCCTGCAGACAAATCTTTAATAAAAAAACAATAATGTTAAAAATATAAAACATTCTCATGTATTACAATCCATTCATTTCCTACCGCTCATATTCATGGTTGCGGGTGGGTGGAGCCAATCACAGCTGTCCTCTGGGATAACACCAAATTTTTATTGGATAATGAGTAATGTACACGGGTCGTTGTATGGCTCTCATGGAATTACATTTTAAAATATGTGGCGTTCATGGTTCTCTCAGCCAAAAAGGTTCCCGACCCCTGCCCTAAACAAATGTTGCCAGCTTTTACCTTGACGTCATGCTCTCCCCCGCCCGTGTGTGATCAAGGGTATATAAGCAGCTTCTGAACTATTTTTGGCACTGCACAATTTGGGCTTGCAGATGCCCCGTGTCAGCCATATGTGGCCAGCATATTAATAAATTTTCTCCTCTAATAAAACTCCTCAAAATTTATCTGGACTGGATGTTTCTATGTGAACTCGATGAAATGAGGTACAGTGCCTTTCAGAATCTGGGGTGCATACTTACCTGGCAGGGGAGATACCATGATCACGAAGGTGGTTTCCCCAGGGTGAGGCTCACTCATTGCACTCCGAGTGTGCTGACCCCTGCGATTTCCCCAAATGTGGGAAACTCGACTGCATAATTTGTGGTAGTGGGGGACTGCGTTCGCGCTCTCCCCCGGTAAAAGAAAGAAAAGAAAAAAAAAAAAAAAAAAAGAATCTGGGGTGCGGTACTTTATAACAGGCTCTGTCACTTAATTGGGAGACCTCAGGCAAATCAGGTAACTTCTCTGTGCCACAGCCGTTTCATCCATAAAATGGGATAACAAGAGTTCTGACATTACAGAGTTGTCCCAATGATTAAATAATGTAAAATGTCTAACAAATTTAGAATAGCACATAGCAAAAAAGTAAGTAAGGGCTGGCTGTTTTTATATGTGAAAATTATGTTTTATTTACTCTTCTGTACCTGAGGTTATTAAAAACGGGAGGGAAAGGGAGGGCCTCTGAACTGGGGTAGGGAGAGAGACTGAAGAAAGAAAGAAAATGATAGATTTGGTTGTGAAGCTGAGGCCTGCTGAGCCAGGCAGGGGGGAGGGGGCAGGAAAGATGCCTGTATTAGTCAGGGTGAGCTGGGTTATGTTGCTGTAGCAGACAATCCTCACATATCAGTGGCCTAAAACAAAAACTTTTTTTTCACTTGTGTTTTTATGGTTGGCTTGTCAGGAGTCTAGAAGAGGAAAAGAAAAAGAAAGGAGAAAACCCACAATCATTCGCCAACGATTCCACCCACATGGAACACCTGTCTCATTGGCCAAATTGAGTCACGTGGCCACATGACTTCAAGAGAGTAAGGAAGCCTGATGACTGGTGGTGCAGTGCATCAACCCAGAACGCTGAGGTTGCTGACTTGAAAGCCCGAGGTCACCGACTGAAGCACATGCTCGCCAGCTGGAGCATGGGGGTCTCTGGCCTGAACACAGGATGATCAACAGGATCCCAAGGTTGCTGGCTTGAGCAAGGGGTTGCTGTCTTGAATTGAGCCCAAGGCCCAAACCCCAGTCAAGGCACGTATGAGAAGCAATCAATGCACAACTGAAATGAAGCAACTATGAATTGATGCTGCTCTCTCTTAAAAAAAAAAAAAAAAGAGTGAGGAAGAATGCTTTTCCATGTGCCCAGAAAGACTGAAAGCTGGAAAATCTGTAACTGAAATGACCAGCTCGAAGCCAGCTGTAAGTAGGGACCTGAGAGCTGAGACAATTTGTCCCTCAAGTCTGGGGCTAGCTCAGGGAGAACACAAGATGTCAGAGAGGTTTCCTCTTTTCGTCTATTGCTGCACAATGAGTTGCTCCAACACTGTGCCCCAAAATAACAATAAGTGTTTGTTATTTCCGTTTCAGTCAGGAATTAGAAAGTGACTTAGCTGGATAGTCCTGGCTCAGTCTCATGACGTCAGCGGGGCTACCGTCATCCAAAGGCAAGACTGTGGCTGTCGGCGGAAAGCCCCAAGTCCTTGCCATATGGGTCTCTTCACAGGCTTCTCAAAGATACAGTGGCTGGCTTCCCCTGGAGCAAACATGCCAGAGAAAGCCGGGAGAGAGGAGCCATGTCTCCTCTGACCTAGCCTCAGAAGTCAAACACCATCACACCAACCATATTCTATGTGTTAGGAGCAATCCATGAAGTCTGGCTCACACACTACGGATGGGAGAATTAATCACACCCCCCCCCCGAAGGGAGAATGGTCAAAGAATTTGTGGACATATACATAGGGTGGAATGGTGGTATGTGTGTTTGGCTGTGAGAAGGCTCCACAAATGTCTCAGAGGCATTATGGGAAGTATGGTAGAGACTGCCAGTTGCCACCAAGATCTTGTCTTCCCTGCAACATGTACTAAGTTCCATACACTATTCTAGGTACTCATGTGTGTGAATTCAAGTAAACCTTATGGCAACCACATAATATAATAAAACAGCAACACCTAATATTTATTCAGCACTTATGACATATCATAAGTGCTTTATATGTATCAGCTCATTTAATCTCACTACTCATTGAGACAGGTACTGTTTGATCCACTTTGATAAATGGGGAAACTGGACCAGAGAGGTTAAGTAACCTCTAAGGTGACACAACTGGCCCCTGGTTGGAGATTCATCCCAATGTGCCAGGGTTGTGGGTTCAATCCCTGGTTGGGGCACATAAGAGAATCAACCAATGAATGCATAAATAAGTAGAACAACAAATTAATGTTTCTCACTTCTCCCTTTCTCTCTAAAATCATTCAATAATATTTTTTAAAGGTGGCACATTTGGTTAATTGGAGAGCTAGGATTTGAATCCAGGCAGTCTGGTTGCAGGGTCCATGCTCTTGACCTATGCTATAAAGGAGAGGTCGGGACCCTTTTGGCTGAGAGAGCCATGAATGCCACATATTTTAAAATGTAATTCCGTGAGAGCCATACAACAACCTGTGTACATTACGCATTATCCAATAAAAACTGGTGTTGTCTCAGAGGACAGCTGTGATTGGTTCCAGCCACCCACAACCATAAACATGAGCAGTAGGAAATGAATGGACTGTAATACATGAGAATGTTTTATATTTTTAACATTATTATTTTTTTTATTAAAGGTTTGTCTGTGAGCCAGATGCAGCCAACAAAAGAGCCACATCTGGCTCGTGAGTTCCCGACCCCTGCTATAAAGAAAAGATGTTATGCTTTATGCACATATCACGACTGTAAAAATGTGTGCCTGCTGCTGAAATATTTTTAGAGGGTTCATTGGGCTCCATGAATCTTGCAAAGTCATTGACATAAAAACATGCATCTCCTGAATGGAGGCATGCCTGAACACATTTAATGGGCACACAGCTTTTTTCTTTTCTTTTTTTTGTATTTTTCTGAAGTGAGAAGCAGGTAAGCAGAGAGGCAGATTCCTGCATGCACTTGACTAGGATCCACCCGGCAAGCCCACTAAGGGGTGATGCTCTGCCATCTGGGGCATTGCTCTGCTGCAACTGAGCCATCCTAGCGCCTGGGCCAACTTTGCTCCAATGGAGCCATGGCTGCGGGAGGAGAAGAAAGAGAGAGTGAGAGAGGAGAGGGGAAGGGTGGAGAAGCAGATGGGTGCTTCTCCTTTGTGCCCTGGCCAGGAATCAAACCCTGGACCTCCACACACCGGGTCGACGCTCTACCACTGAGCCAATCAGCCAAGGCCTCTTTTCTTTTTTATCCCCATTTGACAGATGCAGAAACTGAGGCTTGGCCGGACAGCTAGGAAGAGGTCACACCAGGAGCCCTGCTGGGCGACACGATGGGCCGGATTTGGCCGGTTGGCGTTGGTGTGACGTAGGTGGGAAGAAGGCCAGGGAAACGATGGGAGAGATTTGGCTTTGAGCCCAGCGGAGGAGGCAGGGTTGGAGGAGGCAGTTCCCCGGCCCTGTGGGGACAGATGGAGGCGTTTTCCCACAGCCCAGCCCTCTCCCCAGGCCACCCTTTGTGGGGCAGAAACAGCGACCTGTCCTCCTGCACTGTTGTGGGAGGATATGCTGGGACAACCCCTTTGGGAAACGGTTGGCAGAATCTAAGAAAGATGGCCATGTGCACACCCCCTTCTCTGTGCCCAGCAGAAATGGGTGCACACGTTTGCCAGGGGACGCGGGACCAGTGCTCACTGCTGCGCTCCTTGTAATGAGCCCCAGCTGGAAACAATTCAAACACCCATCTATTGGCGACCCATTAGATAGACTCTGGGTTTTGTTTTGTTTTAAGGTTAGTAAAAACACATTTCTCTTTTCATGTTTCTTTATTTTTTTTAAATGGATTTTAGAGACGGTGTGGGGAAAGACAGAAACATCCATTTGTTCATTTGTTGCTCCATCCATTCATGCATTCATTGGTTGATTCTTGTATTTGTCCTGACTAGAGCTCATACCCACAACCTTGGTGCTTGGGGACGACTCTAGCCACCTGAGCTGCCTGGCCAGGGCTGCTTCTTTACTGAACGCTAGTAGGCACTTTTCATTATTTTATTGTCACTGGGTGTAAAAATTATGTGTTGCAGCTTTACAGTTTTTTTTTTAAATTTTTTTATTTTTATTTATTCATTTTAGAGAAGAGAGAGAGAGAGAGAGAGAGAGAGAGAAGTGGGGAGGGAGCAGGACGCATCAACTCCCATATGTGCCTTGACTGGGCAAGCCCAGGGTTTTGAACCGGTGACCTCAGCATTCCAGGTCAATGCTTGATCCACTGTGTCACCACAGGTCAGGCGCCAGCTTTACAGTTTTAAAAAAAACAAACAAACAAACAAACAAAAAAATATATATATATTATTTTATTTATTTATTTTGTGGCAGAGACAGAGAGAGTCAGAAAGAGGGACAGATAGACAGGAAGGGAGAGAGATGAGAAACATCAATTCTTCGTTGCGGTTCCTTAGTTGTTCATTGATTGATTTCTCATATATGCCTTGGGGGGGAGGGGGCTACAGCAGACCGATTGACCCCTTGCTTGAGCCAGCGACCTTGGGCTCAAGCTGGTGAGCCTTGTTCAAACCGGATGAGCCCACACTCAAGCTGGTGACTTTGGGGTCTCAAACCTGGGTCCTCCACGACCCAGTCGAGGCTCTATCCACTGTGCCACTGCCTGGTCAGGCAAGCATATATTTTAGATATGCTTAAACGATCACCTTTCTTAATATCACTGTGGTGCCAGCCCCCCTCCCCCACCCCCTGCACCTGGACAGACGCTGACCTCCCCTTTCACGCCCCCCACCGGACCACACGCTTCCTGCCTTTGCTCCGCTGGATGCTGCTCCGTGGGGTCCGGACATCCTGTAAACCCGCCTTCCAGCTAACAGAGCTCCGTGCTTCTTTTTTTTTTTTTTTTTTTTTTTTTTTTAATTTTTTTAAAATTTATTTATTCATTTTTAGAAAGGACAGAGAGAGGGAGAGAGACAGAGAGAGAGAGAGAGAAGGGGGGAGGAGCTGGAAGCATCAACTCCCATATGTGCCTTGACCAGGCAAGCCCAGGGTTTCGAACCAGCGACCTCAGCATTTCCAGGTCGATGTTTTATCCACTGCGCCACCACAGGTCAGGCCGCTCTGTGCTTCTTACCTGTTGGCGAGAATACAAGTCTGTACCTTTCAACCACTAGAACGAACAAACAACAAAAATTTAAACATTCAAGACCATTTAATTCCTCTATTTGCTTACTGAATAGACTAGTGGACAAATATTAATATATTTAACAAACAGTAGGTGCATACTCTGTGCAGACAAGTTGAGGGTTGTTGGGATGAAATGAGAAGGTTGGAGTCCAGAAAGGAACCTGACTGGTCCTTTCAGTCAAATGCAATGTCACAGGAGCAAAGGGGAGGGAGAGATCACTTCCATCTTCCCAGCAAACTTTGCTCTTGGATGATTCCGGCATGTACTTCGGGGTCTGGCTTCCCTCTTTGATGGCGAGTTCTTTGTGACAGGGTCTGAGCTAACCCTTGGGCTTTAGAGTTGGATAAGAAGCACAATTGATGTCTTCAAAGAAGAGCTCTTGTATTTGAGGACTGGGTCCCTCCCCCCCACAATTTCCATGATCACCCTTTGAATTATTTCTATGTGCAAACAAGTGAGGCAAATTAAAAGAAAATGTGATATATTTCTTTAGTAGCAGGAGCCTAAAGTATCCAGTAAGTTCATAGTAATTGTAATAATAGAATAGAATTCTTTTTCTTTTTTCCATTGATTTGAGAGAGAAGATAGGAGAGAGAGAATCCTCAACTTGTTATTTCACTTAGTTGCACACCCACTGATTGTTTCTCATACGTACCCTGACGGGGGTTCCAACCGGCAATTGTGGGGTGGAGACGGAGCCCTTGGGATCGAACTGGCGACCTTGCTGCTCAGGGATGACGCTGTACCCCACTGCACCACTGGCCAAGACAGAACAAAATTCTTTTAAATTGACAGTGCAGAAATATGGAGTGTTTTTACACTGATCTTTTGCTAATGCAACTAGCACTTCATGTTATATGTATAGCTTAATAAATCCTTGAATCATTAAAAAACAAACAAACTCCCAGCATGGAACATTCATCTGACAGAATTGCACACAGCCTCGGTCCAAATGAGCTCATGATGCACACACTGACCCGGCTGCATCTCTTGTACAGGACAGTAAACAGGAGCCACAAGCAAACAGGGTCCAGCCGGACTGCTCAGCTGATAGACAGATGAAAAAATGGGGAAGTGATGATGGAATGGTGAGGGGGAGGGGTTGTGACGGAGGGGCTGAGCGAATGTCCCGACCTGGTACCAGGCAACTACAAGGGCTTTATTTCCTGGCCATCAATTAAATAGCCATCAAACTACAATTTAAAAAAATTATTTATACCCTGACCAGATGGTGGCACAGTGGATAGGGAGTAGGACTGGGAGGTGGAGAGCTCAGGTTCCAAACCTGAGGTCGCTGGCTTGCAGCGCAGGTTCACCAGCTTGAGCACGGGGTCGCTGGCTTGAGCCCAAGGTCGCTGGCTTGAGCAAGGGGTCACTCGTTCTGCTATAGCCCCCGTCAAGGCACATATGAGAAAGCAATCAATGAATAACTCAGATGCCACAATGAAGATTATTGATTGTAGAGAGAGAAGAAGGGAGAGTGAGAGAAAGAGAGACAGGGAAACATCGGTTGGTTGTTCTATTTATCCATGCATTCATTGGTTGATTCATTTATGTACCCTGACCAGGAATTGAACTCAAAACCTTGGCATATGGGGACTATGCTCTAACCAACTGAACTACCTGGCCAAGGCTATCATTTGACCATTTTTAAGTGTACAGTGCAGTGGCATTAAGTGTATTCACACTGTTGTGCAACCAACACTAGCATTCATCTCCAAAATGTTTTCACCTTGCAAAACTAAAACTCAGTCCCTATTAAACACCAACTCCCCATTCCCTCTTCCCTTAACTCCTGGCATTCAATATTTTTTCTTTTTTTTTTTTTTTTGTAGGAGAGATGAGAGTCAGAGAGAGGGACAGATAGGGACAGACAGACAGGAACGGAGAGAGATGACAAATATCAATTCTTCGTTGTGGTTCCTTAGTTGTTCATTGATTGATTTCTCATATGTGCCTTGACTGGGGGGCTACAGCAGACCAAGTGACCCCTTGCTTGAGCCAGTGACCTTGGGCTCAAGCTGGTGAGCCTTGCTCAAACCAGATGAGCTCGTGCTCAAGCTGGCGACCTCAGCACATTATAATGTCAAGTCGACCTATTTGTTAAAAAAAAAAAAAAAAAGATCCCGGGTCTCGGGGTCTCAAAACTGGGTCCACATCCCAGTCAGACGCTCTATCCACTGAGCCACCACCTGGTCAGGCCAATATTCTACTTTCTGTTGCTATGAACTTAACTTCTGTAAGTACCTTCTCTTTTCTTTTCCTTTTTTATTTTTTGTATTTTTCTGAAGTAAAAAGCGGGGAGGCAGAGAGACAGACTCTTGCATGCATCCGATTGGATCCACTCGGCAAACGCACTAGGGGGTGATACTCTGTCCACCTGGAGGATTGCTCCATTGCAACCAGAGCCATTCTAGCACCTGAGGTGGAGGCCATGGAGCCATCCTCAGCACCTGGGCCAGCTTTGCTCCAATGGAGCCTTGGCTGTGGGAGGGGTAGAGAGAGATAGAGAGAAAAGAGAGGGGGAGGGGTAGAGAAGCAGATGGGCGCTTCTCTTGTGTGCTCTGGCTGAGAATTGAATCCAGGACTTCCACACACCAGGCCAACACTCTACCACTGAGCCAACCAGCCAGGGCTCTAAGTACCTTTTATATGTGAAATCGTGAGTGACTGATTTCACTCAGCACAATGTCCTCAAGGTTTATCCACATTGTAGCACATGCTAGAACCTCCTTTCTTCTTAGAGCTGAGTGATATTTCATTGGATGGATGGATCACATTGTATTTATCTGTTCATTCACTGATGGATGCTTTGGTTGCTTGCACATAATGTGCTATGTCCTTTTCTGGGTGTGTGCGCGCATGTGTGCACACACACACACACACACACACACACACACAAAGACACAACCCTGGCCTGTGCCTGGGTGTCTACCCCAAGACAGAGGTTGGGCCCATGACTTGTCTCCTGGGGCACTTCTCCCCTAGTTCAGTGACTTTTAGACCCATGGGGTGGGGCTCCAAATGCTGTCACACCCACTTGTCAGCTTCCCCTGGACTCTGTCACCTGCCCTAAGGGCACTCCCCCATCTCGGCTCTGACCTCAGCTTGAGGCTGCCCCTGGGGACAAACAGCTGCTTCCTCCTCTATGACAAGCTGCCCACTCTCCTTATCCTCCTTCTGTCTCAGCTCTTTCCAGATCGTCAAACTCAATTCCTCACTCTAGCCCTCCTTTTTGTGAGAGAGACAGACAGACAGGGACGGACAGACAAGAAGGGACAGAGATGAGAAGCATCAACTCATAGTTGCAGCACCTTAGTTCAGTGGCTCTCAAACCTTTTGAAGTCAGGGCACATTTAAAATCCTACAAATAATTGTAGGCGCACTATATACAAATTTCTGAGAAATATGTTATAATAATTAAGTCAAATATTAAAGAAAAAAATATAAAATCCAAATGTGCTTTTATGGTAATTAAACAAAATAAATATAACAAAATTAAATTTATTCTGACATTAAAAAACATTTTTATGTTACATTTTTTGAGTTATGCTTTTTAGAATTTGTAAAAAAAGAGGCATTAAATAATTAAAAAATGACAAAAAATTATGTTTTTATATATATAGATATATTCTTAGTAAGATTTAGCAAATTTGGCAGGTCTCGGCACGAATGTGTTAAGTTTTTTCATTCTTGTGTTTATGAGAAACATGAGCCTGATGTGTCCTAGTGATTTCTTCAATGTTTGGGCATATATTTGAAAGGCAAACTCTCATTTCCTCATCAATACTGTGAGGTTAGTGGGCAATGGGGGAAGGTCACGTGAGAAGCCAGACCCGGGATCTTTTTTTTTTAACAAATAGGTTGACTTGACATTTATAGCGTGCCTTTTATTTTTATTTATTTATTTATTTATTTTACAGAAACAGAGAGTCAGAGAGAGGGAAAGATAGGGACAGACAGACAGGAACAGAGAGAGATGAAAAGCATCAATCATCAGTTTTTTGTTGTGACACCCCAGTTGTTCACTGACAGCTTTCTCACATGTGCCCTGACTGTAGGTCTTCAGCAGACGAAGTAACCTCTTGCTTGAGCCAGTGACCCTGGGTTCAAGCTGGTGGGCTTTTGCTCAAACCAGATGAGCCTGTGCTCAAGCTGGCAACCTCGGGGGTCTTGAACCTGGGTCCTCTGCATCCCAGTCTGACACTCTATTCACTGCGCCACCACCTGGTCAGGCCAGACCCGGGAACTTTGGCTAGAACTGCCACACTCATGCGCACCAAAGGAAACTTCCCAGAAGTCCTTTGGAAAAGAGTGACTGTCTGCCAGCTAATGCAATTTTGCCACGTCATATCAACTTGCCTCCACCCTTTAAATATCCCCCATGCTGTTTCCTCCATGCGACTTCTCTGGCCCCTGTTCCCCAGACCAGAGAACCTCATTGGGTGGGAGATACTGTACTAAATAAAGCTTTTGCTATTCCACACTTTGTGGCTACGCCCTTCTTTCTTCTTCAGCGGGGAAAAATACCTTACATTTGGTGCCGAAACCCGGGAAGAGTTGCAGTCCACAAGGACCGCTCCTCTCCCCTTCCCCTCCGAGAAAGAACCAGGACCTCCAGCTTTCCACCCACTTTGGCACACAGTGTAGTAAGTCCCCTGCCTTCAGCCTCCCCTCAGTTCTTTCCACTGAGACTCCCTGTTCATAACTGCAGCTGCATCAGGGACCTCTTATCTGTTCAGAGTGTGTGTGTGTGTGCCCGTGGATGTGTCCCAGTCACATCCACTTTACCTAACTGTCTGGTGGCCAGAGCTTGAGTTGCGGGATGCCAATTCTCATCTCTGATCACTCCAAGAACTGAGGGTGGCCATAGAGGCACAGGAATCTAAACTTGACTCAAAAACACTCCTGGAGTGCCTTATCCAAAATCACTCCCTCCCTAAAGAAGAAGAAACTGTTCTTCTCTACTGTGGCCAGGCCACAGAACCCACTGGATAATTGAACCAGGTGGCCTCCTGAAGGGACTTTCGGTTTTAACACCCTCACCAATTTAACTATCGCCAAAAGAACTGGGAACTGGTAGAGATCCCTTACATTCAGAGCTTCTAGTATTTGCGCTCCCATCCTAATCTCTGTGCCGCCTGCATGGCGCAGGCCCTATTTGGCCAGAGAAACCTCACCTAAACACTCCACTCCTGATCTTTCCTCCTTAGCTGACTCCCCACTCTCGTCCCCTCCTGCATGGGTCCCTCTGTCCTATCTGGCTCCTCCCCACCTTTCACGGGATCCTGTTTCTCATTCACCTGCAAATACCAGTCCCTCCTTCTTTCCTGCTGGCCAAGGGCCCCTCGCTTCTCCACTGTGCTCTTAAGCCCCTCCTCTGTCAGCCACCCTCCCAGGCTACTGGCCCTCACTCAGGTTTGCAGGGCTCCTGACCCCACGGCTCAACTCCAGTCTTCTTGCATGAAGGCCTGGCCTTATCCTGCCTCTGGCTCCAGCAATTTTGGCCAGATCTGGATGCCAGGCTCCCCAGAAGCCCTCCTTCTCTTATTCTCAATCCCCAAGCCCCTATCCAAGACCTATGAACATGGCATTTAAAATCGCGGCTAGTAGGAAAAGGCTGAGGCTGTTTGCCAGGCCTGCATGCAGCAGAAGGTAATGCTCCAAAACCAGATTCTTGTGGCAGCCCTGAGGCCAGCAGAGCAATAGGGGCAAGGTATAAGACCGTGATGGCGATCCTTTTTATAAAAACCGCCCACTTTTGCAGTGCTGGTCAACCTGGCCCCTCCCGCCCACTAGTGGGCATTCCAATTTTCATGGTGATCCAATTGCGGCTCTGTTTGGTTGCTCCACTACTGCCCACCATGGAAGTTGGAATGCCCATTAGTGGGCGGGAGGGACCAGGTTGACCAGCGCTGCAAAAGTGGGCATTTTTTTTAAAGGTTCACCATCGCAGGTATAGGAGGTGCCCGACCCAAGTCCGAACCACAAAGAGGAACCCCACCAGGAGCTTGCTTTAAATGTGGCAAGCAGGGCCACTGGGCCTGGCAGTGTTCTTGCCTGCGGCTGCCCACTAAACCCTGCCCTCACTGTAAGCAGCCTGGTCACTGGCGGAGCGATTGCCCCATTTGGACAACAGGCTTTTCCTCAACGCCTCTACGTGAAGGACAAGCCATCCAAATGGGAGGCCAAGCCAACCAGGTGGGCCCATCGCTTGAACTCCGAGGCCTCATGGACAACTGACGTGGCCTGGACTGGAGACCCCCATCACCCTCACCAAGGCCTGGGTAATGCTGCAACTAGCAGGACTGCATCCACGAAGTTTCTCGAGTCATGGTCAAACAGATGTTCCACATGACTCCCCTCAAAGCCACCACCTTCCAACCTCCCCTCCCCACGGTGCCCCTAACCAGCAGGAAGTAGGCAGATGAACAGCAGCGCCCCTATCTAACATAAAAGGTTGGAATGTGAGGTCGGTGGGCAATGGGGGAAGGTCACGTGAGAAGCCAGACCCAGGAACTTTGGCTAGAACCGCCCACACCCATGCGCACCAAAGGAAACTTCCCAGGAGTCCTTTGAAAAAGAGCGACTGTCTGTCAGCCAATGCAATTTCACCACATCATATTAACTTGACCACCCTAGACGACCCTTTAAATTTCCCCCACGCGGTTTCCTCCATGCGACTTCTCTGTCCCCTGTCCCCTGGACCAGAGAACCTCACTGGGCGGGATGCACTGTACTAAATAAAGCTTTTGCTATTCCACTACGTGGCTACACCCTTCCTTCTTCCTTGGCGGGAAAAAATACCTTACAAATACATTGAAGAATTCTTCTCTTTTTACTCTTAATTGTGTTGAGGGTATAAAATCCTAATACACATAAATAGTATGTTGAAAATTGTAGTAAAATGTTCAAGGCTTTTTTAAATATTGCCACTTATTCTTCTTTTACAGGAATTCAAAAGGCTTCAAGAGGCAATTCCTTATGTTTAATAATCAATCCACGATCAGTGGATATAGCTGCCAGTTCTTCTTCTGTTAATGTTAAACCAAAATCACTTGAAGCTTCCATGAGCGGGTTTCTAATCCAATCGTATTGTTCAGTGTTAAGTGATGGAAAATGCTATAAAATAAATTCTGCCCGTCAGCCTTCAAGTCCTATTTTATTTACACTTAACTTTTGCTCACTTCCAGAATCGGATTCTTCAATATCACGCTTCTTTTTGAGAAATCTATCCATTTTATTTGGGTGTATTTATCTAAAAATAATATAATGATGTGTTAATAATAAATACCTGTATAATAATGACGTGTTAACAAAAAGAGCAGTATTTCCGTAATGAAATGGTGTAATATAGTAACTATATTTATTTTTACATCTGGGCACATGCTGCGAACCAGTGCAGCTAGTAATTCTAGGTCCCGAGTGGGAATGGTGTGGAATTAAGAAAATACAGGGTGGAGAGGGCCCTGAAATTGCTGCTGGCAAGAACTAAGCGTGCCCCAAAACCACATCTTGCTTTATTTATAGGGCAAAGTGGGCCATTAGCAAATCAATGAGTCCTTTGATCATGTTTCCAAGGCAACCTAAGAATTTTGCCAAGTGCAGAAAACCCCCACCATACATATCATCTTAACTTTACACCAAACAAAGGATAGAAGAAACTTGCTTCCAGTCTTTCTGGGGAACATGGGGGGGGTAGTGTAAACAATCCAGCACCACAGCTTAACAGCCTTTTGTAACCTAATCAGGCAAGTGAGGTGGGGGGTTGGGCAGACTGTCAGCTTACAGCCAATTCCCCGCACCTTTGTACCCCAAAAATCTGAAATCCAAAAACCCTGTTGGTTTTTTGGTCCCCAACAGGCACATATTTCTTTGGAATACCATAGGGTGCACCTGGAAATCTTCTAGGGTGCACCAGTGTGCCCTGGCGCACACTTTGAGAACTACTGCCTTAGTTGTTCATTGATTGCTTTCTCATATGTGCCTTGACCAGGGGGCTCCAGCTGAGCTGGTGACCCCTGGCTCAAGCCAGCAATCTTGGGCTTCAAGCTAGTGACCATGAGGTCATATCTATGATACCACACTTAAGCCAATGACCATGGGGTCATATCTGTGATCCCATGCTCAAGCTGGCAACCCACTCTCAAACTGGTGAGCCTGCACTCAAGCCAGAGACCTCACAGTTTTGAACCTGAGTCCTCAGCATCCCAGGCCGACACTCTATCCACTGCGCCACTGCCTGGTCAGGTTGTTTCCCCTTCTTTTTGTCTTTCTTTCTCTCTCTGGGTTCCCTATCTCCCTCCCTCTGGGCCTCTGTCCTCTTCTCTCTAGGTCTCTGTCCCTATCTCCATAGGTCTAAATATTTGTGCCTCTCCTTTACCCAGGTTTCAATTGGACAATTAAAAATTAACCCAATTAAGAAATGAAGGAAGGCCTGACCAGGTGGTGGTGCAGTGGATAGAGACGCATACTGGGACACGGAAGACCCAGGTTCGAGACCCCCAAGGCCGCCAGCTTGAGTGCGTGCTCATCTGGTTTGAGCAAGGCTCACCAGCTTGAGCTCAAGATTGCTGGCTCGAGCAAGGAGTCACTCGGTCTGCTGTAGCCCCCCGGTCAAGGCACATATGAGAAAGCAATCAATGAACAACTAAGGTGCCACAACAAAGAATTGATGCTTCTCATCTCTCGCCTTTCCTGTCTGTCTGTCCCTATCTGTCCCTCTCTCTGACTCTCGTCTCTGTCACAAAAAAAAAAAAAAAAAAAAAAGAAATGAGGGAAGAACTTGAGTCGAAATTTTTCCAAAGAAGATGTGCAAATGGCCAATAACCACATTCAAAGATGCTCAATGCCATTAGTCGCAGGGAAACATAAACATAAAGTACAATGAAATACTATTCAAAAACTGGGAGGCCCAGCTGTGGCCAGATAGCTCAGCTGGTTAGAGTGTTATCCTGATATGCCAAGGTTGTGGGTTCAAAGCCTGGTCAGGACACATACAAGAATCAACCAAAGAATGCATGAATAAGTGGAACAACAAACTGATTTCTGTCTCTCTCCTTCCCTCTCTCTCTCTTCCTCTCTCTCTAAAATCAATCAATAAAAAAATTTAGAAAAGTATAACACACAGAAGTCTGAGTTGTAATCAAGTTTCCAGCTTGGGTCTTTGTGCGCTGTGTGACCCAGAGCACAGTCCCTTCCCTGAACCTCGGTGTTGGAATGAAGACTGGTTGGTAACTCCACCATTCTTTCATAGTCAGAGGCCAATGGGATGATGAGTTTCAGTCCTTGGCATGCAGATCTTGTCCCATAAATGTGAGTGGAACAGCGTGTGGGTGTCCCATTTGATCCACTAGAAATTTGATTGCTGAAAAGGACCCAGCCCCTGTCCTTTCCTCTGGCCCCAGCCCAGCCTCCTCCCTGCCTCTGTCTCCTCACACCAGCCCGTTCCCTCCGGGCCTTCCTTTGCTCACAGCCCTGCCAGGGCTCCCTAGTGCTCCAGGACAGAGCCCAGCCTGGCATGAGCTACACTTGGCCACATTTTCCCTTGTATGTCTTGCATCACTTGTCACCTTTACAGTGTGGATTCAAGCACTCATCACAGCCTGACTCACACCTCCATCCCCTTGGCCATGCAGGTCCCTCTCCCAGGGTTCTCTCTCATTCTCTCCTTCCCCACTTTTCTAGTGAACTCAATGTCATGCCACAGTCACCAGCCAGCTCATGCCCTTTGACCCAGCCACTCCATGTCTAGGAATTTAGTCTTCAGATAACACTCACAAATGAGCTCCAAGAACTAAGATCAAGGGTTAATCTTAGCAGAGGGGCTGTAACCTAGGTGTTCATCAGGAGGGGACTTTCAGATGGACCCCAGGAGGGAGCTGTTAGATAAACAAATGTAATGGATGCACACAATTACAGACAGACCATCCCCCCTCAAGGTGTTGCAAAGTGAAAAATGCAGGGTGTAAAACCAAGTGTGCTCTGTGCTCTGCCTCTCCCTCCCTCACTGTGTGACCTTGGGAAAATTACCTTACCTCTCTGAACCCCCAATTCTTCATTTATAACACGAGATATTCATGATCTCAAAGGTTACAGTGAAGATTAAATAACAAAACACATTCTGGCTGGTTAACTCAGTAGGACAGAATGTCCATCTGGCATATGGATGTCCCGGGTTTGATTCCTGATCAGGGCACAGAAGAGAAGCAATCATCTGCTTCTCCCCACTCTCCCTCCTCCTTCTCCCTCTCTTCCCCTTCCACAGCTAGTGGCTTTATTGGTTTGAATGCAGGCCCCGGGCACTGAGGATAGCTTGGTTGATTTGAGCATCAGCCCATGACAGGGTTGCTGGGTGGATCTTGGTCGAGGCACATGCAGGAGTCTATCTCACTATCTTTCCTCCTCTCACTTAAAAAAAATAAAAACACATGAGGGAAACCATCTATATACAGTAGTATATAGTAAGCATTCAAAAAATGTTAGCTTTCAACATTAGGGCAGAGGTTGTCAAACTTTTTCTGTAAAGTGCCAGATAGTAAATATTTTTGACTTTGTAGACCATGTGGCCTCTGTTGCAACCACTCAGCTCTGTTGTAACTGTGAGCAGCCATAGACAGTGCATCAATGAATGGACACAGCTGTGTTTCATAAAACTTTATTTAATAAGACATATAGCTGGGGAAAAAAGACAGATGGCCATGGACCATAGGTACCCAACCCCTGCATTAGAACTAAAAAAGAGGCAAATATTTTCATAGGCTTTGTATGCCCCTTCAACCTCTGCGCCCTTCTCTTTCACAGTCCTTATGAGACTGCATTGTGGTGTCAGTTTTTCTTCCTCTTCAGGGCTCCAATTCTCTCCACCCCCAGACATTTAACTCTCCCCAGCGCAGGGGCCTTATCTGAGCAACTGGGGTCTCCAGAATCCAGCTTCCATCTTTGTTATAGGAGCACAACAGAAATATTTGTTGAACTCCTTCCTTCCTTCCTTCCTTCCTTCCTTCCTTCCTTCCTTCCTTCCTTCCTTCCTTCCTTCCTTCCTTCCTCCCTCCCTCCCTCCCTCCCTCCCTCCCTCCCTCCTTTCCTTTCCTTTCCTTTTCCTTCCTTCCTTCCTTCCTTCCTTCCTTCCTTCCTCCCTCCCTCCCTCCCTCCCTCCCTCCCTCCCTCCTTTCCTTTCCTTTCCTTTTCCTTCCTTCCTTCCTTCCTTCCTTCCTTCCTTCCTTCCTTCCTTCCTTCCTTCCTTCCTTCCTTCCTTCTTCTCTCCTTCCTTCCTTCTTTCCTTCTCTGAGAGACAACATGTACCACCTGTATTTCAGGAATTGTTCTAGACACTGAGGTTATACTAGTGACCAACACAAACACAAACCCCCAGAGCTTATGTTCAAAGGGGAAGATAGGCCCCAAATAAAAGAAACACAAAATATATAACCTATTAGATGGCCTGATGGACCCAACAGAAATAGATAAATCCTGAAAAGAGGATGAGAAGTGAAGGCAGTGCTGATTTCCATGGTTCTGTCAAGGGAAGCCCTACTGAGAAGGTAAAGTCTAGAACAGAGGTCCCCAAACTTTTTACACAGGGGGCCAGTTCACTGTCCCTCAGACCACTGGAGGGCCAGACTATAAAAAAAAATATGCACACTGCACATATCTTATTTTAAAGTAAAAAAACAAAACAGGAACAAATACAATATTTAAAATAAAGAACAAGTAAATTTAAATCAACAAACTGACCAGTATTTCAATGGGAACTATGCTCCTCTCACTGACCACCAATGAAAGAGGTGCCCCTTACGGAAGTGCAGTGGGGGCGGATAAATGGCCTCAGGGGGCCGCATGCGGCCCATGGGCCTTAGTTTGGTCTAGAAGAACATGAAGGAACCAGTCACAGGGGTATCTCAGGGAAGAGCCTTCTGGGCTGAGGGAACAGCAAATGCAAAGCCTCTGGATGGGAACATGCCTGGCATTTTCAAGGAATGGCAAAGAAGCCAGAGAGACAGCAACTGAGCGCATGCGAAGAAGAGTCGAAGATCTGAAACAGGGTCAGAGGGGTGACCGGGTGGATTGTGCAGGCCTTATAGGCCATCTGGTGAACACTTTGCTTTTAATCTGAATGAGGTGGGAGACTGGAGAGATGTCTTTATTGGCTTAGGCTGCCATATCAAAGTACCACAGACTGGACGGCTTAAACAACAGGAATCTATTTCTCATGGTCTGGAGGCTGGGAAGTCCACGATTAAGGTGCCTCTTAGGTTTCATTTCTTTAACCCTGCCAGTAAGTCTGTTTCAGGGCTTGCAGCAGATGACCAACCGCAAAGGAATGTCTGACGTCACAAGCTGAAAAGTCCTGGCAAACTTCCATAAAAGACAATCCTTTGTCCAGCAGCCAATTAAATGATGCCCATGACCCTTCTCACTCCCCCTCCCCCAAACTCTTAAAACCCAGTCCCAGGCTATGCCTGGCTCAGGACTCTCCCTTACGAGTCAGCCATACAGGATTCCTCTCTTCCTTTCAATAAAGCCTGTTACTCTGGTCTTTTCAGACTCCCATGGATTCTAACATTTGGTGCCGAAACCCGGGACAGGGTACCGGACGCCTGGATGATCCCCTTCACCAACCAAACTTACTACCAGGGAAGCAGTGGGCAGCAGCTCATCCCGGGCTTACTCCCTGATTCTGTTTGGCTGTGTGAACGTAGGTTGATTGTCCGGCTACCCGACCCTGTCTTGAATCCCCTCCCGAACCAGAAGTAAGGAATTTCTGCTCTTTCCCAATCTCCGGTAGGCTCCTCTCCTTCCCTTGCCCTCACTCTACTCTCTGAGGTTCACAGTTTTGGAGGCTTCTACTCCAAGCAGCCTTCTTCTACGGACTTCCTCAAAAGTCTAGGCGCCTAGCCAGGTTGCTTTCTATTACTCCGGACCTGAAGTCTCTGGTGACGATTGGTTTCCTCACATCTCACACACTCTACTCAGAATAATTGAAAAGTTTGAGGACCCTCTTCTTTTTCTTTATTCTCAGCCTAACATGGGCTCCTCCCAATCTCAGACCTCAGAGACTACTCCTTCAGGATGCCTCTTAAAAGATCTCATTAAACTCGGCCTCGAGGACGGCGTGCCTCAATATAAACACTACTTTCAATTACAGTACACTCAAAGATCTCAATAATCTCTGCCACCAGACTGGGAAAGCCTTAGAAATTCTTTATGTGCAGGCTTCCTTCTACCTTCACTCCCGTCCTTAATCTCTGTGCCGCCTGTTCTAAACGCAGGCCATTTTTGGCCAGAGAAACCTCTCCTAAAACTTCCACTCCTAATCTCTCCTTCACTGAGGACTCCCAACTCTCTCCCTCTCCTGCCTGACTCCCGGGGGCACCCCTCTCTCGGGACCCCTCTCTGGTCCCTTTGCAGATCTCTTCCACTTGAGTTTCTTCCCTCCAGAAAGCCCCCTCCCTTCGCGAATCTTGTTTCTCATTCACTTGCAAATAAATGCCTTTCTCTTCTCCATCCACTCCCCCCTCCTTAGAGGCTGCAGCAGCAGTGCCTTTCTTCTCCTCGCCCCAACCCCCTCCCCACAGGCAACTATGCCCTTCTCCCCCTCGTCCCCTCCCCTCTCCTCAGAGCTCTAATCTTTCTAACTCCTCTGACCACATGGCACCACCACCAGCACTTTAACCTCCTCCTCCTGCAGATTCTGACCCTCCTTCTTTCCATCCAGCTGTTCATGCTGTCCATCCGTCTGCTTCCTCTCTTCCTCCCCTCTACGCTGACACCTCCCTACCATCTCGAAAAACTTAAAAAAGAAGAGTTGTCTATTAAACTGTGTGAGTAAGTAATCTGTTTTGTCTCTTTGTCTGTGTGTGTTTCTAAGGCCTTAAACTAATAATTACCTGCCTCTTAAATTAAGGCTTACTTATTCCCATGAACTCTCCCTGCAATACCCCCATCCTTCCTGTTTGAAAACCTTCAGGGGCTTATCGCCTCATACAATACTTACACCTAATCAATGAGGTGGTAGTTCCCCTCCATCCAGTAGTCCCTAATCTCTACAGGTTATTGTCACACATTCCCTCAAACACCACTCACTTCACGGTCATAGACCTCAAGAATGCCTTCTTTACCATTCCTCTACACCCTGACTCTTACTTTCTGTTTGCTTTTTTTTTTTGACTGACCTGGACACTAATGCAGCCCAGCAGCTTACGTGGACTGTCTTACCCCAGGGGTTCAGAGACAGCCCACACCTGTTTGAACAGGCACTAGCTCAAGATTTAGCAGCATGCAACCTCAAAACTAGTTCTTTCTTACAATATGTAAATACCTACTCCTCTGCAACCCCTCCCTGCCTGCCTCAAGGAGACACACTGCCATCCTTCTTAACTTCCTCGCCACAAAGGGATATCATGTCTTCTCTGCAACTTCACTCAGTCCATAGTCTATCTGGGCATCACCTTAACCCCCACCACCTGAGGTCTCACCATAGATTGAACTCAGACCCTCCGCAGTTTCCAACCACCTATCACCGCAGATCAAATCCTTTCTTTCCTCGGTCTAATAGGCTTCTTTAGACACTGGATTTCCAATTTTGCTCTCTTAGTCAAGCCCCTCAGTGAGATCTTCTGAGCATGGTTTTTAAGGTCTATAATGGCCAAGGGAGTAACAGAAAAGGCAAATGAGGCCCAAAAGAGGTCAGGAAATACCAACTTTTGGTATACATTCTTAAAGGCTCCAGCGCCCTAAAGGGCTTCCTAGGATTCCATCAAGGCCCTGCTTCAAGAGTGGAAAGAAAGGTTATTGAACTGAAGCCTGCGAGGCTTCTCGACCCCACCAAGGGACACATTTTTGCTGTGGAAAGAGGGACATGAGAAGGTAAGTTGCTCCCTTGCTCCATGGAGAGTTCAGTCTCTTCTAGCCCTGCTCCAGCTACCTGTGACCTGACCTTGCCCAGCATGCTGGGAATTGCCACTGAAGGCCCGAGGATATCATTCACAAGCCTAAGGTATTTCTTCCAAGTAGCAGATAAACTGATCTCATTTCTTGTAAACACAAGGGCCATCTACTATGCCTTGCCTGAATATTTGACTTTTATTTATCCCTCGAAGATCTCTACTGTGGGTATTGACAGTCTGATTTTGTTGCTTTCTCCTTTATTCCTCTTGTCTCAATGCCCCTTGCCTATTGTAGGCCGGGTCCTGCTGCTAATTCCAGCTAGAAGCAGTGGTCACTAGGACTTAAACTCTAACTGCAAAGTATAGAAATGTAACCACCCTTTCCCTAAGTACTTACAGGTTTTATAGGTTACTCATCAAACTGTTCAAAGACTGTCCAAGAGGTGCTTACAGTAGTACATCACCCAAGAACTGACTTTCATGTGGACAGGTCCACACACTGAGATCCTGACAACTCCCACTGCTGCTAAAGTAGAAAAACGGCATGCCTTACTCCAACCACAACTGGAAGCTGGTTGGTCTATGTATGGTGAATATATGAAAAAACTAAGGACTCTTTTAATCAGACTTTGGAAAAGAGAAACTAGGGTAAAAAGAAAGTCAACCTAATTGTCACTAAAGGTTAAAGATTTTTAAATCAAGAGTTCTGACTAGAAAGGAATTGTATGGTTTTGATAATAGAAGGCATAAGGTATGGAAATACTTTTGAAAGAAAACGGAAAAAGCAAGTTGTTATGAAGGCCAGTTATTTCTGGATAAGATAGTTCATGAAAGCTGAGGGTTTATGTAAGTTGTAGAAGGTTTGTGCAGGTTGTAGGGGATTTGTACAGAGAAAAAAAGAATTTGAACAATCAGAAAACTGGTTTTTGAAGAATGTTTAATTAGTCACCCTAGCTAACAATCCTCTACTCTCCCCACTTATTGGGGTGGCTCTTTCCTCCATCCTGACCATCTGGAGCTCAGAAACAGAGAAACAAAACCGACCCCTTGCCTATTCACCTCTCAGCTTGCCTCACCCAATCAGGGGCTTTCTACTTGTGTGGGAGCAACACCTATATGTGTCTCCCTACTAATTGGACAAAAACCTGTATCCTAATCTATCTCACCCCAAATATCAACCTAGTCCCACCCCATGAGCCTATTCCAGTTTTTAGTACACTACCCATCAATCTAAGGACCAAATGAGCTATACAGGTAATTCCTCTTCTTGTTGCTTTAAAATTTTTTATAGAAACAGGTCTAGAGGCAGGAGGACTGGCCACTGCCCTGTTTTATTCCCACTCTCTCTCTCTCTAAAGTCCAACGAATTTGTAAAAAACAAACCGAGTCATGGAATCAGTGGTTTCGCACAAACTGGGTGTCTTGACTATTGCCTTTCATTGGTCCACTCACTCTCTTATTTACTTTTCTAACTTTTGGACCCTGCCTCTTATGTTTGTTCACTAGTTTCTTACAGAACAGCATGCAGACCTTCGCCAATCAGAAAATTGGAAAAATCTACCTAACCCTACACACCAACCCTGAAACCTGCCCTCACAAAACAAAAAAATCTGGAACCCTATAAATACACCCCTACCTGACAAGAAGCCATCACTGCATCTCTCTACCCCTCACTGAGAGTAATCCTTAGAGAGGCCATAACCCCTCACCGCCCCTACTCAGCAGGAAGAAGTTACAAAAGATGATGACCTCTGTCCCTTTTCCCTTGAGGCCTCTCTAGGAACCAGTCTCTTTCTTTTTTATATATATCAAATAGTCGGGAATCTTAGGTTTCATTTCTTTAACCCTGCCAGTAAGTCTGTTTCAGGGCTTGCGGCAGATGACCAACCACAAAGGAATGTCTGACGTCACAAACCGAAAAGTCCTGGCAAACTTCCATAAAAGACAATCCTTTGTCCAGCAGCCAATTAAATGATGCCCATGACCCTTCTCACTCCCCCTCCCCCAAATCCTTAAAACCCTGTCCCAGGCTGTGCCTGGCTCAGGACTCTCCCTTATGAATCCACCCGGTAGGGTTCCTCTCTTCCTTTCAATAAAGCCTGTTACTCTAGTCTTTTTGGACTCCCATGGATTCTAACAGTGCCATAAGATTTTTTTTTTTTTTTGTATTTTTCTGAAGCTGGAAATGGGGAGGCAGTCAGACAGACTCCCGCCTGCGCCCGACCGGGATCCACCCGGCACGCCCACAAGGGGGCGATGCTCTGCCTATCTGGGGTGTTGCTCTGTTGCAACCAGAGCCACTCTAGCACCTGAGGCAGAGGCCATGGAGCCATCCTCAGTGCCCGGGCCAACTTTGCTCCAATGGAGCCTTGGCTGCAGGAGGGAAAGAGAGAGACAGAGAGGAAGGAGAAGGGGAGGGGTGGAGAAGCAGATGGGCGCTTCTCCTGTGTGCCCTGGCCAGGAATCGAACCCGGGACTTCCACACTCCAGGCCGATGCTCTACCACTGAGCCAACCGGCCAGGGCCTAGTGCCATAAGATTAATTTCCCAAAGAGAGCTCTCTTCCTGGCTTGCAGCAACTTTTCCCTCTGTCCTCTGGTCTCTCTTTCTCTTCTTAGTAGGACAATAATCCTATCATGGGGGCCCACTCTCATAACCTCATTTAAAATTAATTACTCCCAATGACCCCACCTCTCAATGCCATCACAATGGGGTTAGGGATTCAGCAGATGGGTTTTGGAGGAATACAAACATAGAGTGTGATGGGAGAGGTTGCGGCAGATGAGAGATGAGATCTGAATGAGGTTTTAACAAATTCCTCTGGCTACTGGGTCAGGAATAGACTATGGATGAAAGCAGAGAGCCCAGCAGGGAACAAGAGATGAATCAGGAGATGAGGGGGCCCTGGACCAGGGTAGAGGCAAAGGGGTAATCAGGAGTCGCAGAATGTGGGACATAGTTTGAAGGTAGAGACTATGGAAAGTCCGAGATCAGGATGCCAGCCTGGGTGGGGAAGGGCCCTCTTCTGAGTTGCAGACTTCTACCATGTCCATGGCAGAAGCATTGAGGGAGCTCTGTGGGGGGTCTGTCTTCATAAGACCACCAATCTTAATGACCTCCCAAAGGTCCCGCCTCATAATATCCTCCTAATATCTTGGGGATTAGGAGTTCAACATTTGAATTTGGGGGTTGGGACACACACATTCAGACCATAGCAACAACCCAAATGGTCTCCAGACATAGCAAGTGTTCTCTGAGTGACATGGTTGCTTCCTGATGAGAATCACTGATCTAATGTGATTAGAAAAAATTTCACAATCCCTGTACTAGAATGTTTTTACCAGCCCTCTTGTAATCGCCCCAAACGGGAGACCTCACAAATATCTATCCACAGTTGGATGAATAAGTAGTGTTTTTTTGTTTGTTTTTTTTGTTTTATTCAGTGAGAGTAGGGAAGGCAGAGACAGACTCCCACATGTGCCCCAGCCAGGATCCACCAGGCCAGCCCACCAGCCAGGGGGTGATGTTCTGCCCATCTGGGGCATTGCTGTGTTGCTCAGCAACCAAGCTCTTAACGCCTGTTAAGAGACCATGGTGCCATCCTCAGTGCCAGGGGCCAACTCGCTCCAACTGAGCCATGGCTGTAGGAGGGTGAAGAGGAAGAAGGAAAGAGAGAAGCGAGAGGGGAAGGGGAGGAGCAGATGGGTGCTTCTCCTGTATGCCCTGACCAGGAATTGAACCCAGGACATCCACACTGGGTGCTGCTCTACCACGGAGCTAATTGGCCAGGGCAAAAAGTAGTGTTATATTTTTTCATCTGTTAATGGCCTGATTATTCTCGGCTTTCTGGGATATATCATCTCAGTCACAGCCCTTGTAGCATGCAGAGCCATTGACAAAGGAAAATGAATTGTGTGGCTCTGTCTCAATAAAACTTTATTTATACAAACAGGCAATAGGCTGGGTACGCCTGCACTCTGGCAGTTATTTGCGGACCCTCACCAAACAAGATGAGAACACACAATCCATGTCAAAGAACCACATGGATACATTCTGGTAGAACAGAAAGAACTAATCTGTGGCGCTAGAAGTGGGAATAGTGACACTTGGGACGAGAACCCCTCTTCTTCTTTTTTTTTTGTATTTTTCCTAAGTTAGAAGCCGGGAGGTAGTCAGATAGACTCCGGCATGCACCCGACCAGGATCCACCCGACATGCCCACCTGGGGGCGATGTTCTGCCCATCTGGGGTGTTGCTCTATTGCAAGTGGAGTCCTTCTAGTGCCTGAGGCGGGGGCCATGGGGTCCTCCTCAGTGCCCGGGCCAACTTTGCTCCAATGGAGCCTTGGCTGCTGGAGGGGAAGAGAGAGACAGAAAGGAGAGGGGGAAGGGTGGAGAAGCAGATGGGCATTTCTTCTGTGTGCCCTGGATGGAAATACAGTAAAACCCAGGACTTCCACACACCGGGTGATGCTCTACCACTGAGCCAACCGGCCAGGGCCGGGAACCCCTCTTCTATGTGCATGTTTTTGTCAGTAAAGCTGGCAAGGGTGTTGGCAGTGACAGCTGGAGACCTGGCACACACCAGAGGTCCCCAATCTCTGGCTGGGAGCGGGTCTGGTGGCTTCTCAGTCTCACAGCTGTTGGAGCTTCTCAAAGCCACTGATGGAATGAATTTGACACGGCAGAAAAATTCTCAGATTCTTACAAGAACCACGCCTCAAGATTCTACTCCCTCTTAATCTCGCTGGCTTCAAACCAGGAAATGAGCAGGGGAAAAAAAACAGATTAGACAGCTCTGAGATGCCAAGGGAAATGCCACAAATGCCAGGTGATGAAATTCACGTTCGTTTCTCATAGGAGAGCATTGTGAATACCTCTCCTTCAGGCTATGACTGGAGTGTCCCCTGCACAGAGACACCACCGGATCTGAGGGAGCAGCTGCTCACGTGACCATTTCCTATTTCCCCTTCTCTGCTTTGTGTTTTTTCTTAGCATGTGTTAGGGGTTAAATTGTGTGCCCCCCAAAAGGATATGTTCAAGTCCTAACTTCTAGGACCTCAGAATGTGACATGACTTGGATATAGGGTCATTGCAGGAGTAGGTTAAGATGAACTCATACTGGAGTATTGTGGGCCCCTAATCTGATCAGACTGGTGTTCTCATAAGAACACCATGTGGAGGTCGTGGGTTCGAAACCCTGGGTTTGTTTGGTCAAGGCACATATGGGAGTTGATGCTTCTTGCTCCTCCCCCTTCTCTCTCTCTCTCCTCTCTAAAATGAATAAAGTCTTAAAAAAGATTACATAAAAAAGAAAGAACACCATGTGAAGACACAGAAATGTGGAGGCTTAATGCTGTGTGACAACAAAGGTAGAGATTGTGATGTAGCTGTAAGCGAGGACACATTGCCAGCAACCATCAGAGCTAGACAGAGGCAGGGAAGGCTCTCTGCTACCGGTCTTAGAGGAAGCGTGGTCCTCCTGACACCTTGATCTCGGGCTTCTGGCTTCCAGAGCTGTGGGGCAATGCATCTCTGTTTTCCTGAGCCTGTTTCTATATTGGCAAAATTGAGAAGTACGGTTATGTATTTTGTAGACCACCCCTCAATTTGGGTTTGTTTGATGTTTTCCTTATGATTAGATTGAGGCAAAGCTTTGGGCAGAGACAAGATGGAAGGGATGCTGTGTCCTTCTCCATGAATGACATCAGGAGGTCTGTGATGTCAGGAGGGCTCGTTACTTGTCAGATCAGCTTTGACAACTTGCATAAGATACTGTTTTTCTAGTATCTCCTCTATAAACTTACTATTTTTTACATTGGGTTTATTTGATGTTAAGCATTATTTATCATTTTTTTACCAATACATACCATTTTTTTACCTGGGCATGTATCATGTGCCAGACCCTGTTGTGGTGACTAAGATGAGTAACACTTTCCCCTTGGGAGGTCACACTCTCACTAGGAAGACTGATAGTAGAAACTCACAGTTGAGAGAGACTGATAGATGATCATAGTGTCACAGGGTACTGCAGGGGCTTAGAGAGTGTGTACTGCTCTGTCTGAGGGTATCAGAGAAGTCTTCCCGGAAGAGGGGATATTTGAGTTGGGTGTTGAAGGATGAATAAGAGTTGACCAGGGAGAGACAAGGGAGGGAATTCTGCGTAAAGGGAGCTGTGCTCATGCAGAGAAAAAAGAGACCATTTCCAATGCTAAATGGAAGGGCTGGGATATTGTCCTAGAAACAATGGCAAGGCTGTGAGCAGGGGATGGGCAGGATCAGCTCTGAGTATAAAAAGAACCTCTGGGCCATATGGGGGACAGGCCAGAGGGGAGAACTTGAAGGTTTGAGAGGAGGCTGGGAGAAGGATCCAGAGGGGAGAGGATGAGGCCTCAGGACGGAGAGCAGGGCTTGGGGCAGAGATGGGGATGGAGAGTGGTGGTGGGGTCATAGGAGGGCCCATCTCTGGGGAATGAGCAGTAACAATGGTGTCCCTGCTATCTAACTTAGATAACTGGATACCCTGAGAAATCATTTACTAAGAGGGAAAATACAGATCTTGGAGCAGGTTTGGCAGGGAAAGTAATGAACCCTGTCTTAGTATAAGTGCCTGGCACCTTTGGGAGAGATTTCTTTCCAGGATGGCTGGCTCCAAGATGGGTGTGGAGTTTAAAGAGTTAATCTCTCTGCTATTTGGAAAAGAAAGGACTTGGCTAGAGTGTTCTCTCTTGCTTCTTCTATTTCTCTGGGAATAAACATATGTCAGATAATATAGATAAGAAAGTACCTAGCATTCAGTAAATGGTAGTTATATGTGTATTTTTTAAAATGTAATGAGTACGTACCAAGCACCAGGCAATTATTACTATGGCTCATGGTTTTTTCTCATTCTCTTCTTGCTTTCCTTTCTCCCAGTGGGAGGGCAGTTGTTTGGCACAATGACACGGTAGGAAAAGCAGTACCTACTGCAAAAGACAGGTTGGTTTCCCCATAGCTACTTCTAGAACTTTCTGCAATGATGGAAATGTTGCCTATCTGTGTTGCTGACATTGCAGCCACAGACCTCAGATGGTTACTGAGCACTTGAAATATGGCTAGCCAGACTGAGGAATTAAATTTTCTTTCTTTCTTTTATTTATTTATTCATTTACTTATTATTTATTTTTATTTTTAAAATTAATTTTAATGGGGTGACATTGATAAATCAGGGTACATATGTTCAGAGAAAACATCTCTAGGTTATTTTGACATTTGATTATGCTGCATTCCCATCACCCAAAGTCCAATTGTCTTCCGTCACCTTCTAACTGGTTTTCTTTGTGCCCCTCCCCGCCCCAGCCCTCTCCCTCTCCTCTCCCCCACCCCGTAATCTATCTTCCTTCCTTCCTTCCTTCCTTCCTTCCTTCCTTCCTTCCTTCCTTCCTTCCTTCCTTCCTTCCTTTCCTTTCCTTTCCTTTCCTTTCCTTTCCTTTCCTTTCCTTTCCTCTTTCTTTCTTTCTTTCTTTCTTTCTTTCTTTCTTTCTTTCTTTCTTTCTTTCTTTCTTTCTTTCTTCTTTCTTTTTTTCTCTTTCTCCCTCCCTCCCTCTCTCCCCCTTTCTTTCTTTTTTAAAGATTTTATTTATTGATTTTACAGAGAGAAGAGAGAGGGGGGGCATGGAGAGAGAAGTATCAACTCATAGTTGCTTCACTTTAGTTGTTCACTAATTGCTTGTTGTATATGTCTTGACCAGGCAAGCTCAGGGTTTTGAACCAGCAACCTCAGCATTCCAGATCGATGTTTTCTTTATCCACTGCACCACCACAGGTCACACTGAATTTTAATCTTTTTTTGTGTGTGTGTGACAGAAACAGAGGGAGTCAGAGAGAGGGACAGATAGGGACAGACAGGAAGGGAGAGAGATGAGAAGCATCAATTCTTTGTTGCGGTACCTTAGTTGTTCATTGATTGCTTTCTCATATGTGCCTTGACCGGAGGGGCTCCAGCAGACCGAGTGACCCCTTGCTCAAGCCAGTGACCTTGGGCTCAAACCAGATGAGCCCGCGCTCAAGCTGGCAACCTCGGAGTGTCGAACCTGGGTCCTCGGCCTCTCAGTTCGATGCTTTATCCACTGTGCCATCACCTGGTCATGCTGAATTTTCAATCTTATTTAAATTTATTTAAACTTAAATGTACTCATGTAACTAATGGGTACCATGTTGGGCAGACAGTCCCCAGGAAGTATAAAAAGTTACGCTGTCCTCCCCAAAAGCACAGAGCCTCAAGGACTGCTGAGGTGGGGAGAGGGGGGGAAAATAGGAGGAAGAGAATAATTTAAAAAGGGGAGGGCAAGTTGGGGATTTTCTACGTGGATGATGGTAGTGTGAATTGACTTAGCCGAATAAAGAAAGGCACACATTCTTCCTGGAACTCAGTCACAAAAAGACAAACAACTCAGTTCAAATATGGGCCAAGGATCTAAACAGACACTTCATAAAGGAGAAGAAACAAATGGCCAATCAGCACACACAGAAAGTGTCATTAGTCATCAGGGAAGTGCAAGTTGAAACCGAAATGAGATACAATACATGCCACAATGGCTAATATTAAAATGACTGACGATGCTCCATGTTGACAAGGCTGCGGAGCAACCAGAACAGCGGTGGGGATGTGAAAGGCAGGCAGGATAATGTCCCCCAAAGATAACTGCGCCCTAATCTCCAGGACTGTGAACTTGACCTCACATAGCCAAAGGGACTTTGCAGATGTGATTAAATTAAGAATCTTGAGTTGGGGAGATTATCCTGGACTATCTGGTAAGTCTTAAATGTCATGCCAAAGCTCTTTATTTTTATTTTTTTTTTATCTATTGATTTTTAAAAAGAGAGAGGAAGGGGAAAAGAAAGAGGAACATCAATTTGTTGTTCCACTTACGTATGCGTTCACTGGTTGATTCTTGCAGGTGCTCTGACTGGAATTGAACTTGCAACCTTGGCATATAAGGACAAAGCTCTAACTGACTGAGCTACCTGGACAGGACCACAAAGATCTTTATATGAGGAAGGCAAAAGGTTCAGCGTCAGAGAACATGTAATGATGGAAGTAGAGGTTGGTGATGAGGCCATGAGCCAAGGAATGAAGGCAGCCTCAAGAAGCTGCAAAAGGGATAAAAATTTCTGCTGCCACCTTGATGTTAGCCCCATTAATATCCATTTCAGACATCTGACCTCCAGAAATATAAGATGATAAATTTGTGCCTGACCAGTTGTGGCACAGTGCATAGAGCATCGACCTGGGACACTGAGGTACCAAGTTCAAAACCCCGAGGTGGCCAGCTTGAGCATGGGTTCATCAGGTTGAGCATAAGATCATCTACATGACCCCAAGGTCACTGGCTTGAGCCCACAGGTCGCTGGCTTGAGCAAGGGGTCATTGGCTCAGCCTGAGCCCCTGGGTCAAGGCACATATGAGAAGCAATCAATGAACAACTAAAGTATTGCAACTATGAGTTGATGCTTCTCATGTCTCTCCCTTTCTGTCTGTCTGTCTTTTCCTCTCTAAAAAGAGATATTGTGCTATTTTAAGCCACCAACATTGTGGTAAGTTGTTACAGCAGCCATAGAAAACCATTACAGCCATCTTGAAAAGATCTGGCATTAAAAAAACAATATTAAACCTCCTACTCTATGACTAAGAAATTTTACTCTTAGGTATTTTCTCAAGAGAAATAAAAACACAAGCCCACAAAAGACTGTTACAAGAATACTGATAGCAGCTTTATTCATAATAGCCTCAAACTGGAAATTCGCCAGGTTTCCATCACCAGGAGAATGGGTAAACAAATGAACACATCCATACAATGGAATACCACACGACAATAGAAGGGAACAAAATTCTGGCTCATATAACATGGGCGGAAATCAAAAGCATTACAGGGATGAAGGAAACCAGATACAAGAGATCACCTACTCTAGGATTTTGTTTGTAAAAAAATCCAGAGCAGACCAAAGTAATTTAGGTGATATCAATCAGAATAGTAAGCTGCCTAAGGTGAGATTGGGGGTGGGTGGTGGGTGATAATGACAGGGAGGGAACAAAACTTTCTGGGGTAGGGAAATGCTCTTTATTTTTTTATTTTTTAAAATTTTATTTATTGAGTTTTAGAGAGAGTAGAGAGGAAGAGAGGAAGAGTGGGGAAGAAAGCATCAACCCATAGTAGTTGCTTCCTGTGCGTGCCTTGACCAGGCAATCCCAGGGTTTCAAACTGGTGACCTCAGCATTCCAGGTTGATACTTTATCCACTGTGCCACCACAGGTCAGGCTGCTCTCTATTTATAATTTTTTTTATGAAGTGAGAAGAAGGGAGGCAGAGAGACAAACTCCCTCATGTGCCTGACCAGGATCCACCTGGCATACCCACTAGGGGGTGATGCTCTGCCCATCTGAGGTGTTGCTCTGTTGTAATTGGAGCCATTCTAGTGCCTGAGGTGGAGGCCATGGAGCCATCCTCAGCACCCAGGCCAATTTTGCTTCAATGGAGCCTTGGCTGCAGGAGGGGAAGAGAGAGACAGAGAGAAAGGAGAGGGGGAGGGGTGGAGAAGCAGATGGGTGCTTCTCCTGTGTGCCCTGGCCGGGAATCAAACCCAAGACTCCTGCATGCCAGGCCAACGCTCTACCACTGGGCCAACCGGACAGGGCCCACACTTGGTTTTTTATATCTCCATATGCTTGAAACTTTCAATAAAGTATTAGGGAACAGTACACGTATTCTAAGGTCCTACCTAGTACAACTACCCTAGGGAAAAGCAATTGGCCTGTGTTCACAAGAAGGTATACATGAGAACATTCATTCCCCCCACACCCATTTCTTTGTAACAGCAAAACATTGGAAACAATCTTAATGTCCATCAATCTCACAGACTGTGGATTATTTAAAATAAACTATGACATATTCATGGTATGAAATTCTGTGCAGTCATATGAAAATTTTTAAGTTTATTTATTGATTTTAGAGAAAGAGAGAGAGAAACATCGATTTGTTGTTCCACTTATTTATGCATTTATTGATTGCTTCTTGTATGTGCTCTGACCAGGGATTGAACCCTCAACCTTGGCATAACGAGACAATGCTCTAACCAACTGAGTTACCCTACCAGGGCGTTGGTTTTGTTTTGAGTGAGAAAGATATGAATGTATGACACAGAGCAATCATAAGACATATTACTGAGTGCAGTGCCACTCGAGAGGCACTTCCAACAGGAACTTCTAAGAGGATGAGGAGATTTCAGGAGGGATGGGTCAGCATTTGCCAAAACTCACAAATCTGTTCATTACAAAGGGTGGATTTTATCTCATCTACAAAAGTTATATATGTATCTATTGTATAACTATGTGTTTGTATATTAGTTATACCTTGGCCCTGGCCAGGTAACTCAGTTGGTTAAAGCGTCATCCCGACATGCGAAGGTTGCGTGTTGGATTCCTGGTTAGGGCATATACAAGAATCAACCAATGACTGCATGACTGACCAGAACAATAAAATCGATGTTTCTCTCTGTCTGTCTGTCTCCCTCACTAGCTATCTAAAAAATTCAATAAAAAATAAGTTACAGTATATCTCAATAAGCCTGACTTTAAAAAACAAACTGGCCTCTGACCAGGCGGTTGCACAGTGGATAGAACATTGGACTGGGATGTGGAGGACCCAGATTCGAGACCCCGAGGTCGCCAGCTTGGGTGCAGGCTCATCTCGTTTGAGCAAGGCTTGCTAGCTTGGACCCACGGTCGCTGGCTCGAACAAGGGGTTACTCGGGCTGCTGAAGGCCCACGGTCAAGGCACATATGAGAAAGCAATCAATGAACAACTAAGGTGTTGCAACGAAAAACTGATGATTGATGCTTCTCATCTCTCTCCTTTCCTGTCTGACTGTCCCTATCTATCCCTCTCTCTGACTCTCTCTCTTTCTCTATAAAAACAAACAAACAAACAAACAAACAAACAAAAAACTGGTCTCCTATTCAGTGGACAAAACACCCTTCCAGAGCATGGAGGTGGCAAGTTCGACCCCTGGGTCAGGGCACATACAAGAAGCAATTAATGAGTGCACAACTAAATGGAACAACTAAGTGAAATGATGAGTTGATGCTACTCTCTCCCTCTCTCTCTCTCTCTCTCTCCCTCTCTCTCTCTCTCTCTTTCTCTTTCCCTTCCTCTCTCTCTCTCTCTTTCTTCCTCTCTCTGTCCCTCAAATAAAAAAATAGTCTGAGGAGCCTGCAGGTTTTATCAGATGCTGAAGGGATCCGTGACAAGGTAAGAACTATTAGGTGTGGCAGGCGGGCCCATGGGGCTGGGCATGGGCATTGCATGGGCACATCTGTCTCACCTGCCGAGATTCCAATAGAAGGGGAAGGAAGGCCATTCAAGGAGAGGGCCCTGCCTGGGCTCAGGCTGAGGCTCAGAGGTGGGTCCTGGGACAGGTGTGCCAACCACAGGGCTGGAATGCAGAGCACCTGCAAGGGAGTGGCAGGGAGGAAGAGGCAGGAGGCAGGTTGAAACCAGATGGGGACTCTCAGCATAGACAGTTTCTACCCTGTCACCATGCTGTTATCATATATACCTGCCATATATTCGTTAATTATACACCTGCCTTATCTGCCCTCCCAGCCTGCGTTCTATTCAGGTGGGCAGACGGTTCTGGTAGGCCTGTGGGACACCGGCCTCTAGCTGGGCTCAGAGGAACTGGAGGCGAACCGACCCTGGCCCCTACGCTTGAGGAGGTCCCAAGCCAGCAGGGGAAACCAACAGGTGAGCAGGCGTTGCCCCCACCTGGGTGAGAGGCTGTAGTGGAGGGTTCACTGGCACCAGCAGAGCTTCCTACTAGAAATCATGGAAAGCTTCCTGAAGTAGGAGGCATTGAGGGAAGACTTTCCCAATGTCCTGAGGCCAATTTCAAAAATAATCATGAGCCTTACCAGGTTCAGTGGCACTTACCAAGTTCACTGTGCCCAGTGGCACAGTGAATAGAGCATTGGCCTGGGATGCTGAGGACCCAGGTTTGAAATTCTGAGGTCGCTGACTTGAGTGCAGGCTCACCAGCTTGAGGGTAGGGTCGCCGGCTTAAGCATGGGATCATAGACATGACCCCATGGTCACTGGCTTGAGCCCAAAGTCTTTGGCTTGAAGCCCAAGGTCATTGGCTTGAGCCCAAGATCACTGACTTGAGCTAGGGGTCACTTGCTCTGCTGGAACCCCCCAGTCAAGGCAATATGAGAAAGCAATCAATAAACAACTAAGGAGCCGCAACAAAAAATTGGTGCTTCTCATCTCTCTCCCTTCCTGTCTGTCTGTCCCTATCTGTCCATCTCTCTGTCTCTGTCACTAAAAAAAAGATCATGATAGAGCCCTGGGTGGGTAGCTTAGTTGGTTAGAGTGTCATCATCATATGACAAGGTTGTTAGTTGGATCCCAGGTTAGGACACATACAACAATAAACCAATGAGGCCCTGGCCAGTGGCTCAGTGGATAGAGCATTGGCCTGGCATATGGACACCCCTGGTTTGATTCCCAGTCAGGGCACACAGAAGAAGCAACCATCTGCTTTTCTTCTCTCCCTCTCCCCTTCTCTCCCTCTTTCCCTTCCGCAGCCAGGGGCTCGATTTGTTTGAGTGTGGCTCCAGGTGCTGAGGATAGCTCAGTTGGTCCAAGTGCATCAGCCCCAGGCACTAAAAATAGCTCAGTACTTGAGCACTGGTTTTAGATGGGATTGCCAGGTGGATCCCAGTCAGGGCACATGTGGGAGTCTGCCTCATTAGTTCCCCTTCTCTTAACTAAAACAAACAAACAACAACAAAAAAAGAGACCCAAGTAATGAATGTACAACTAAGTGGACAACAAACTTCTGCTTCTCTCTCAATAATTTTTTTAATTAAAAATAATCATGATTGTAATAGCTGCCAATAGTTATTAAGTGTTTGCAATGTGCCAAAATCACTGTACCAAGCACAGGACAGGAAGCAATTGATTTAACCCTCCAACAACTTTATATGGTAGCTACTTTAATCATCATCCCCCTTCTACAGGTTAGGAAAATTGAGGCATAAACTCTGTTCCCCACTCCCAAAACGCTCCTGCTCTGGTTGGGGAGACAGTCAAGGACAGAGTCTCAATCTAGTGAACTTGTGCTTTCATGGTGGGAACTGAGCCGAAGGAGTGAATTCCAGCTGGGGAGGGCGCAGCAGGTGGGGGAGGACCTTGGAGAAGAGAGGACTCCCTGAGATGGGTCCTTCTGCAGGGCGCGGGGTTAGGCTCATACAGTCGCATCATATTTTCAGTTCTTATCTATCATTTGTTCTCTCCCTATTTTGCTTTCTTTTTTCATTTGTCCTTTAATTCTTGGCTTAGTCTTGTTTCCTCCTCAGCACCCCATGGACAGACCCAACAGTGGCACACTTGGGTAGGGATAAACCCCTGCAGATCAGACAGGGTTGCTTTGTGGAACTTTATCTTCTAACTTGATGTGAAAGATATAAATTATAATCTTCCAAGTGTGTTCTAGACATGTTTTTTTTTTTTTTCCCTTCTGTATTTTTCTGAAGCCAGGAACGGGGAGAGACAGACAGACTCCTGCATGCACCCGACCGGGATCCACCCGGCACGCCCACCAGGGGGCGACGCTCTGCCCACCAGGGGGCGATGCTCTGCCCCTCTGGGGCGTTGCTCTGTTGTGACCAGAGCCACTCTAGCGCCTGGGGCAGAGGCTGAGGAGCCATCCCCAGCGCCCGGGCCATCTTTGCTCCAGTGGAGCCTTGGCTGCGGGAGGGGAAGAGAGAGACAGAGAGGAAGGAAAGGAGGAGGGGTGGAGAAGCAAATGGGCGCTTCTCCTGTGTGCCCTGGCCGGGAATCAAACCCGGGACTTCTGCACGCCAGGCTGATGCTCTACCACTGAGCCAACCGGCCAGGGCCTAGACCTGGTTTGTTTTTTTTGTTTGCTTGTTTTTTTGTATTTTTCCGAAGCTGGAAACGGGGAGAGACAGTCAGACAGACTCCCGCATGCGCCCGACCGGGATCCACCCGGCACGCCCACCAGGGGCGAAGCTCTGCCCACCAGGGGACGATGCTCTGCCCCTCCGGGGTGTCGCTCTGCCGCGACCAGAGCCACTCTAGCGCCTGGGGCAGAGGCCAAGGAGCCATCCCCAGCGCCCGGGCCATCTTTGCTCCAATGGAGCCTTGGCTGCGGGAGGGGAAGAGAGAGACAGAGAGGAAGGGGGGGGGTGGAGAAGCAAATGGGCGCTTCTCCTATGTGCCCTGGCCGGGAATCGAACCCGGGTCCCCCGCACGCCAGACCGCTGAGCCAACCGGCCAGGGCCTAGACCTGGTTTTATTTCTTCATTTTCCCCTTAACATTATGTTTTAAGGATCTCTCCATGTTCCCTCATGTAACCGGTTTCTTGCTTCTAGAACACCATGGAATCCACTTCCTGTTACTTGTCCTCTCTTCCCACAACAGACCCCATGGAGCTCTCCCCATTTCCACCCCATGCTGTCCTGGGCAACTTTAGACGTGTCGCTGTATTTCACTTGAGTCAATCTTTCTTGTAGTTCCTACTAGAAAATGGGATTGCTGGGACCCAGGATACATGAGTAGTTAATGTCACAAAGATTCTGCCCATTATTGGAGGTGGATGTTGAGGTCCTAGCAGCATTTCACCAGGCAGAGAAGGGTGGGGAGAGGAACAGCTCACCCCAAGGGCTGAGAAAGTCCATAGTGCGTCCTGGGGTCAGAGAATTATAGGTGAACTTCCTCAACGGGGCAGGACCTTTCACAAAACAGCCATGTAATATACTTGACGGGATTGGTTTCTTTTTCTTTCTTTTTTTTTTTTTACCTAAAAAGGAAATTAGTAATGTTGTGGGTGGCACTTTGGCAATATCTATTAAAATCTTAACTGCGTTATACTCTTTGGCTCAGTAATATCCTCATGTGCACATGAGGAAGTAGGAAGAAGGGTGTTCACTGGGCTCATTTGTAAAGGAGAAAAATAGAAACCACTAGAAATGCCATCAGTAGGAGAGTGGTCAAAGGAACTATAGGCTGTGACTATAGAAAACTATGTAGGTGTGAAAAAGATTACAGTGAACTTAAATGTAGGGGCATGGAAAGCTCCCTGACATTGTTTAGTAAGAAAAGTAAATCACAGACAGTTTTACTTCAAAAAGAAAATAATGTTTTAAAAATAGCTTGGGTGGCCTTTTCATCCTTCTTGATTATAAGGTAACAACTAGCAACTGTCACTTTAGAAATGCCAACAGCAAGCAAAAGTAATGAGGAATTAAAATTTCTCTGTCATTCTACCAGCTTGAGCAGAATTTCCTGAGGGTTTATTTCATTCACTGGACAGAGACTGAAGGAGCACTCACCGTGTGCAAGGAACTGTCCTAGGTGCTGGGCAGTAAGTGAAACAGAATCCCAACCCTCTCTAGGGCTGATATTCTGAGGTCAGAGACACACAGTAAATAACAAACATAGTAAGTAAATGATATACTACATTGAAAGGTTAGAAGTGCTATAAAAAACAGAAACAGGAGTTAGTGAAGGGTATGGGGGGGTGTTCCTGGGGGCTGGTTGTGATATTCAACAAAATGGTCAGAGATGGCCTCGTTGCCAAGGTGACATGTAAGTAAAGACCTGAATGAATGGAAGGAGAAAGCCATGGGGATGTCTGGAAGGAAAAGCTTCCTTGATTTTCAGGCAGAGGAAACAAACCATAACCCATGCAAAAGTCCTGAGGTAGGAGCATGCCAGGTGTATTCAAGGAACAGGAGGGTGGTGTGATGGAGCAGAGTGAGGGGGAGACAGTCGGAAGTGAGGTCAAGGAGGGGACATAGGGGGCCGTATCCTGCTGGGTCTTGTACACATGGTGAGGACTTTGCTTTTATTCTGAATGATATGGGATGGGGATCAAGGGAAGGCTCTGAGCAGAGGAGGGTCATGAGCTAATTTGCAGAGCAGACTGGGGAAGGTGAGGAGCAGAAGCAGGGAGACCAGAGAGGAAGTGACTGCAATGGTCAAGGCAGGAAACAATGGGAGGATTGATTAGACCAGAGTGGCAACAAGATTCTGGATACTAAAAAAAAAAAAAAGATTCTGGATACTTTTTATTTTTTTGTATTTTCCAAAGTGAGAAGCGGGGAGGCAGTCAGGCAGACTCTCACATGCACCCAACCAGGATTCACCTGGCATGCCCACCAGGGGATGATGCTCTGCCCATGTGGGGCGTTGCTCCGTTGCAATTGGAGCCACTCTAGCACCTGAGGCAGAGGCTATGGAGCTATCCTCAGCGCCCGGGCCAACTTTGCTCCAATGAAGCCTTGGCTGCAAGAGGGGAAGAAAGAGATAGAGAGAAAGAGGGGGGAAGGGTGGAGAAGCAGATAGGCACTTCTCCTGTGTGCCCTGTCTGGGAATCAAACCCAGGACTTCCACAAGCCAGGTCAATGCTCTACTGCTGAGCCAAACGGCCAGGGCCTGGATACTTTTTGAAAGTCAAGTTGACCTTCCATTTATCTATTTATGCAATAATTGATTCTCCCATCTATCTGCTCACTTATTTATTCATTGTATGTACCCTCCATTTATTCATTCATTCAGCCATCTATTCCCTCATTCACTCACTTACTCATTTATTCCATCAGTTATATATGTATTCTTTCATTTACTTAGTTATCAGCATCAATTGCATTATGCTCCTTTCACTTTGATATCACTTATCAGGGAGCCTTCCCTGATAACCTTTCTAGAATAACACTCATGCCCCCTTCTGTCTCTCACCCTCCTTTCCTTTTTATTTACAGTACTTATCCTAACTTGACATTGTTATGCTCTATAATTATGCATTTGCTTGTTCATTCTGTGTCTACCTCCAGAATGCATATGTTCCTTCAGCAAGTGTTTGTTGAGTACATGCTGTGTGCTAGGCTCTGTTGTAGGCACTGAAAATATAGCAGGGGGAAAAACAGATAAAATTTTCACCTATGCCTGACCAGGCAGTGGTGCAGTGGATAGAGCGTTGGCCTGGGACTCTGAGGACCCAGACTGAGAAGAATTGAAACCCCGAGGTTGACCGCTTGAGCATGGGCTCATCTGGCTTGAGTGTGGGCTTGCCAGCTTAAGTGCAGAGACGCCAGCTTAAGCATAGGATTATAGACATGACCCCATGGTGGCTGGCTTGAGCCCAAATGTCACTGGCTTGAACCCAAGGTCACTGCTTCAGCAAGGGGTCACTGGCTCATCTGGAATCCTCCCAGTCAAGGCACATATGAGAAAGCAATCAATGAACAACTAAGGCATTGCAACTATGAGTTGATGCTTTCTCATCTCTCTCCCTTCCTATCTTTCCCTCTCTCTCTTTCTCTCTCTCTCTCTCTCTCTCATTAAAAAAATTCACCTGTGAGAAGGAGGCATTCTAGCTGGGGGCTTCAGACAATAAACAATAAGTATAATAAGTAAGTTACTGGCAGGCTGGAGGATGCTGAGTGCTGTGGTAAAAGAAAATGCAGAGCAGGGGAGGGGTATCAGTAGTCCAGTGGGGAGGTGCTTAGAGAAGGCCTCATGGAAGAGGAGAAATTTATTTTTTGTTTGTTTGTTTTTTATATTATTTTTTTAATATTTTATTTATTGATTTTTAGAGAGAGGAGAGAGAGAGAGAGAGAAGGGGGAGGAGCAGGAAGTATCAACTCCCATATGTGCCAAGCCCAAGGTTTCGAACCGGCAACCCCAGTGTTCCAGGTCAATGCTTTTTTTTTATTTTATTTTTTTTATTTATTTATTCATTTTTAGAGAGGAGAGAGAGAGAGAGACAGAGAGAGGAGAGAGAGAGACAGAGAGAGAGAAGGGGGGAGGAGCTGGAAGCATCGACTCCCATATATGCCTTGACCAGGCAAGCCCAGGGTTTCGAACCGGTGATCTCAGCATTTCCAGGTCGATGCTTTATCCACTGTGCCACCACAGGTCAGGCCCAGGTCAACGCTTTATCCCACTGCGCCACCACAGGTCAGGCCAAAGAAGGAGAAATTTGAACGAAGATTGGAAGAAGATGAATAGTGGTTAACTAAGGGAAGAGCATTCCAGTAGAGAGCATGGCATGTACAAAGGCCCTGAGGCTGGGACATGCCTGATGTGTCTGAGAAACTTCCAGGAGGCCAGTGTGGCTGGAACAGAGTAATCAAGAGGGAGAGGTTGGGAAAGTGAAGGTAGACAGGAGACAAAGGATGAGGACTTTGCTTTAACTCTGAGCTAGCCTAGAGCCAGGGGTAGACTTCACTTAGGCATGAACAGGTTTCCTTTGCCTGTTGTGTAGGAGTAGATTATATATGAGTTTTGTGAGGGCTGGGATTGTCTTTGTTCCTTCCATCTCTCCAGCCTTGGGAATGGGACCACTTACTGTTTGTGTAAATAAAGTTTTATTGAAACATAACCATACTCATTCACTTACATATTGTCTATGGCTGCTTACCTGCTATGAAGTCAAGTAAAGAGAGTAGTTACAACAGAGAGCATCTGATCTTCAAAGCTGAATTTTTTTTATTTTTTTTTTACAGAAACAGAGAGAGAGTCAGAGAGAGGGATAGACAGGGACAGACAGACAGGAACAGAGAGATGAGAGGCATCAATCATTAGTTTTTCATTGTGCATTGCAACACCTTAATTGTTCATTGATTGCTCTCCCATATGTGCCTTAACCACGGGCCTTCAGCAGACCAAATAACCCCTTGCTGGAGCCAGTGACCTTGGGCTCAAGCTGGTGAGCTTTTTGCTCAAACCAGATGAGCCCGCGCTCAAGCTGGTGACCTCGGGGTCTTGAACCTGGTCCTCTGCATCCCAGTCTGACGTTCTATCCACTGCGCCACCGCCTGGTCAGGCAAAGCTGAAATATTTACTGTTTGGCCTTTTACAGAAAATCTTTGCTGACCTCTGGTCTGGAACAAGGCCTGGCACATATTAGGCACTCAATAAATATTTTTCATTGCAGAATGGAGCCCGTCACTCATCTGTAATGCACAGGAGATTACAGCTTGCTCTTGTCTCAGAGCTAGTTGCAGCTCCTAGTCACATACATGCAAGAAAACAACAGCCCAAAGACCAAAACTAAAATGCTGGAGCCATTCAAATCTTTGCCACAGAGAAAATACCAAGGCAGAATTACAGTCAGGACCCACAAGGACACTTAGCCTGCTCTTTGTCCCTCTTGTTTTCTCTATTAAAACTTGAACCTGCCCTGGCTGGTTGGCTTAGCGGTAGAGTCCCGCTGCAGGGGGACTGGCGTGCAGGAGTCCCGGGTTTGATTCCCGGCCAGGGCATACAGGAGAGGCGCCCATTTGCTTCTCCATCCCTCCCCCTCTCCTTCCTCTCTGTCTCTCTCTTCCCCTCCCGCAGTGAGGCTCCATTGAAGCAAAGATGGCCCGGGCGCTGGGGATGGCTCTGTGGCCTCTGCCTCAGGTGCTAGAATGGCTCTGGACGCAACAGAGCGACGCCCCAGAGTGACAGAGCGTCGCCCCCTGGTGGGCATGCTGGGTGGATCCCGGTCAGGCGCATGCGGGAGTCTGTCTGACTGCCTCCCCGTTTCCAGCTTCGGAAAAATGAAAAAAAAACAACAAAAAAAACCTTGAACCTTCTTCACGGCCCCACCAGGCACAGAAGCCACGCCTTTCATTTTTTTCTCATTCAAAAAATATCCCCAAACTCTCTTCCACAGAGAAGCCCCTCCCTGGCTCTTCCATCTCCTCCCCTCTAAGCTCCAAAGTTTTATTTATTTTTATTTTTTTGTATTTTTCTGAAGTGAGAAGCAAGGAGGCAGAGAGACAGACTCCCGCATGTGCCTGACCGGTATCCACCCAGCACACCTACTAGGGTGTGATGCTCTGCCCATCTGGGCCGTTGCTCCATTGCAACTGGAGCCATTCTAGTGCCTGAGGCGGAGGCCATGGAGCCATCCTCAGCACCTGGGTCAACTTTGTTCCAGTGGAGCCTTGGTTGCAGGAAGGGAAGAGAGAGACAGAGAGAAAGGAGAGGGGGAAGGGTAGAGAAGCATATTGTCACTTCTGCTGTGTGCCCTGGCCGGGAATTGAACCTGGGACTTCTGCACACCAGGCCAATGCTCTACCGCTGAGCCAACCAGCCAGAGCCTCAAAGTTTTATTTTTGTACATGAACTTGGCTCCCTGCTGGCTTTCTCCTCACATCTGTGCTGCCCATTACTCAGATTCTGCAGAACAAGGTAGTTATGACTCTCGAATAACAAGTGCTGTGCCAACTAGTGGGAATCCCTCTCTTTCTCTGGAATCTCTGAATTCTTTCATATTCCCATTTCCTTTCCATTGACACATATCCATTCCGATTTTCCATCTACTTCCATTTCTGAGTTTCTGAGCTTATGCTGCATTCTCAGGACCCACAGAGGGATCAGACCTGGTCCCTGAAAGATAGGGGTTCACAATTTAATGGAGACAGTTCTAGTGCCTGGGGGGAGGGAATGGATGCATGGTGGGGATATCTTGACTCTTGCGAGTGAATTTGAGGCTTTACCCTGAAGATCCTCCCTCAGGGTAAAGAGTGCTGCCCTCTGACTTTGTTTCAGGGGGTCAGCTGTTGTGGTGGTTTCATACTGTGATCCAGGACAGAAGCAGATTGCCTGGATTCTAATTCAGACTGATATTTCTAGCTGTGCAAACTTGGGCAGCTTGCCCTCGATGTACTCATCTATAAACTGGATATGGCACTAATCCCTACCATTTAGAGTTATTAGGAGGATTATGGAATTTAATACATATAGAGAGCTTAGAACTCTGCCTAGTGCCTAGTAAGCACTCAATAAACATTCGCAATGACTAAAGTGATTAGAATAGAGGTCCAGTCCATAGAACAGCCTAACAAAGGAAGCTTAATATTATCATTCAGTGAAGTCATCAATAATCCCAGAGACTGAGCAGAATTAATGATGTCTTCAGTTTAGACCCATGGTGGGAATGATGACATCACTACTTGCCAGGTAAATTTAACCCTAAATAGGGTTGATGACATCACAAGTTATCAGGCAGAATATGGTTAGAACGTGGGTTGTCAGAGATTTCTTTCCTGTTGAAATGTCAGCTGTATCTCAGTCCATACTCTTCCCTGGTGCCTTTGGGCACATAGAATTTTTGTTGGTCCAAGGCTCAGTTTTCCATCAGTCAAATTGGGATAACAAAAGTACCAATCTCATAAGATTGTTGAGAGAAACCAACAAGTAAGTTAATACACATTAAGGACACAATGTCCAGCACACAGCCAGCACTCAATAAACAGAAGCTCCTGTTATTCTCACTGCAGGAGACTTCTATGTTACTCTGCCAGAGTAACAGGGCCCCTTGGCTCGATCTTGGTTAAGAGCCCAGCCTCAGGGGTCTGACCTACTGTAGTCGGAGCCCAGATCTGCCACCAGGAGCAGCCAGGAGACCTTGGGTACATTGCTGGGCTATAAGGTTGGGTAATGACAGTGCCAACCTCATAGGGCTGGCATGAGGGTGCATTGAGATAATGACAGTCAAGTTTCCAGTACATTATCAGGCCTTATAAACATAATCTGTGTTATCACTGAAGGTACCTTCAGAATAGTCCTCCCCTCCCTGGAACTCAGTTTCCCGTTCTGCAAAGAAGTGGGCAGTGCCATGGCAATGTCAATCTTCTTGTCCACAAGGACCTGACTTTGCCATTGCCAAGCAAATGCACTGGGTGTGTCCACCTTTCAGCCAAATCCAGCCCCTCCTTCTGTCTCTTAGTTTTCACCTCTTACCTGTCAACCCTTTCCTTTCTCTGGCTTTCTCTTGTTCTAAACTTTCTCCCCCTTTCTCTCTTGTTTATCTCCTGCATGCTATCAGAAGGCTGTTTGCAACACAATAACAATGGTAATAATAATCATTATCTGTTTATTTAGTCTTTCCCAATGCACCCAGGCTTTGTGCGCATATTGACTCTTTTCTCTTTGCATGCATTGACTTATTTAATTCACATAGTACAAAGACTTGTTAGGATCGATTCAACACTTATTGAGTGCCTGTTGTATGCGGGCCCTGAAGATCCAGGATTAAGCAAAACAAAGATTCTTGCTTTCATGGAACATATATTCTAGTGGGGATACAGATGATAAACATATAAAAAATTCATGAATCATGAGCTAAAACAAAGCAGGGTCATGGGAAAAGAGAGTGATGTGGAGAATTGTTTCATGTGAATGGTCAGTCAGGTAAGGCCCCCTGAAGGAGGTAACATTGGAGCAGACCTGGTGATGGGAGAGGAATGTAGCTATGCAAAACCTGAGGGAAGAACATTATAAAAAATTCATGAATCATGAGCTAAAACAAAGCAGGGTCATGGGAAAAGAGAGTGATGTGGAGAATTGTTTCATGTGAATGGTCAGTCAGGTAAGGCCCCCTGAAGGAGGTAACATTGGAGCAGACCTGGTGATGGGAGAGGAATGTAGCTATGCAAAACCTGAGGGAAGAACATTCCTGGTGGAAGGAAGAGCAAGTGCGAAGGCCTGAGGCAGCAGCATGCCTGGGGCATGTTTGAGGAATTGTGGAAAGGCCAGAAGGCCAGTGTGGCTAGAGCTGAGTGAAAGGGAGATGAGATCACACAGGGCATCAGGAATGCAGGGGGTGGTAGTGGTGGTGGTGTGGGGGGTAGGGGATCAGTGGGGACAAGGCACATCATGCAGGGCCTTGTGGGCCATGGTGTGGACATCCGCTTTTAGTCTGACATGGACCCATGAAATGTTCTAAGTGGGGGGGGGGCAGTAGACAGCCTGTGTTTAGCAGGTTGTCAGAGTAGTGGTGGAGAGGTCATCATGCCCATTTTACTGTTGTAAAGTACTGTTCCACTGGGTTTACATAGAGACACCAAGTCCAAATGAATTTTTAAGCAGTTTTATTAAAAGGAGATTTATTAATAAGCCAGCTGCATATGACAAACACGGGGTATATCTGACCCAAATAGTGCCCTCTCGAATATAGTCTTGAAGCAGGTTATATACCCTTGATCACACACAGGTTGGCAGGAAAAGGAGGGGGGGCATGACATAATCATTATCAAGCTTATAACATCTGTCTATAGGATTCATAAAAAACATTCCTACATATTAAAATTTATAAAGTAACACAATAGCGAAAAATGTTGTTTTATATGTTAAAAGACATTCCCAAATCTTTTAGTGTTTATCTGCCATCCCTTTGTTTAGAGGTATATACATTAATCACACGTTTTCAGGATGGGAGGGGGAGCTTACATGGTATCAGGGGATAAGTTTTTGTTAATGGCCTATTAAAGAAAAAGAGAAGGGGAGAGGAAAGGGCCTGCTTAATCCCCCCCCCCCACCTGGCTAGCTATTTACCTTTTTCCTCACAGGTGTGGGGGAAGGGAGGGAATCCAAGTCTCCCTTCTCCTTTTCATTTACAGTGCTATCAGCCATCCTGACCTTGTGTAAATCACATACAAGTATAAAAAAATTATATTTTCAAAATCTCTCTGTATGCCTAGCTTAAATTATAAAATGCCCTTTAAGCTTTCTAGTAAAAAAAAAGGGGGGGGTTCCTATACAGTATGTCTCTGCAAGCCAGGAAACTCCCATATCCTCTCCCCTCACTCTCTACAGAAAAGAGAGGGCAAGAAACTTGACTCTTTCTCCTAAAATATTAATATTAATTTTTCCATTCTTTGGTACCTTACCACATTACAGATACACAAATAAATGGAACCCAAAAAAAGGCCAGCAACTATCCCAAACCCACACAGCTGTTAAACAGCAGAGTCAGGCTGGCTGGGGCTTGATTGACATGCAGCTTTCAGTTCCCACCCCAGCTGCTCTCCCCTCCTGGAGCCTCAGTGTACACTTGTAAAATGGGAACACAGCTCAAAGGCCAGTGACGCAGGGCTCACTAACAGGCGCGCTTCAGAAGTGGTCACCACCTTGGGGTTCAGCAGAACCTTTTCTTTGTGACTTTGGGAAGTCGCTTGCCTCTCCCGACTCTCAGTTTTCCCATCTGTAAATTGGGAAGCATTAACCAAAGTTTGGGTGTAGCATGGTGGTTAAGAGCAGAAATTCTGGAGTCAGATTTAGTGGGATAGGAGTTCTTGCTCTGCCACTTGCCAGCTTTGTGACTTTCGGCAATTAACACCCTCTTTCTAAGCTTCGGTTTACCTCATCTGGAAGATGGAGATCTTAATAGCATTGATTCGAAAGGGTAGTTGTAAGCATTAAATGAGATCATGCAGGTAAAGCGCTTAGCATAGCTCCTGGCATACACAGGGCGCTCAATAAATAAGCATTATTACTGACGGTATCGCCCACACCTCCCCGGTGGGTGAGAGCCTGGGAGAGTGCCTGGTACGCGGTCGGTGTTCGACAAAAGTGAATTCTCTCTCTCGTCTCTCCTGCCCGCCAGCTCCCCGGGGACCCAGGCATTCCGGCCTCCAGCCGCCCCCCCCCCCCCCAACGCGGGCCCTCACAAAGGACCCCATTCATTCTTCGCGTACAAAGCAGCCCATTCACCAGGGTCCCTTGGGCCTCCCGCCCCCCGCCGCCCCCCGCGCCTCACCACTGGTCGCACCTTCTGCCCGTAAGACTTTGGGTCCCGCCCACAACCGTGCCGCCTAGCTCCGAGCTCAGAAGCGGTTCTTTTCCCACGGCTGGCACACTCCGACAACTTCTGATTGGCCTCGCCCGCCATCGGCTTCTCTTGATTGGCGGCGCGTCCCCTCCATGGGCGGGGCCGTAGCTTGCCGCAGCAGGCACCGATTCGTCTCTGCTGTGCTAGTGTAGGCGGGGCTTTCCCGACAGACCCGCCCCTCTTTCTCCTCAGGCCGAAGCCTCGGGACGGCCCTGGAAGCCGGTGAGTGCCTGGGGCTCGCTGCCCGCCGGAGGCGGCAGAGCGGGACTGGGCCTGGGGAGGCTGGGGCCTCGAGGCTGCGAACGGGGCCCCGGAGGCCTGCGCGAACCGCAGGGCAGGAGCGGTGACGGGGACACTCACCTTGGGTGCTCGGCGGGACAGCGGCGGGGGTGGGGCGGGGAGCCCATCCTCCCCCCAACTCGAGTTCCTACTGTGTGCAAAGCCGGGTCGGGATCCTCGCTGGCGACCCCAGGCCTATTCCGCAGATGGGGAAACTGAGGCTCGCTTTGGGACCTTGGACGCTTTTAATATCTGAGTCATCGCCTTCAGTCCCTCGCCCCCAGATGACAGGGTCTGTGTTTTCACTTGTAAAAACTGCGGACCAGAGACAGCGGTCAGGACTGGCAGAGGCAGAGGGGTTGGGCACCTACAATATACTTGGGTGCTTTTATTTTTGTAGCCAAATAATGTCCTTTCTATTAACTCAAAGTGGGCTATATTGTACCCATTTTACAGGGAGGGGGAAACGGAGGCCGGACAGAGTCGGTGAGTGCGGGGGGGGGGGGGGACGGAGTTGCGGATAACATTTCGGACACTAACTCTGTGCTGGGTCCCTTAACCGTTTTCATCTCATAGTCCACTGAGGAAGGCTGCAGTCCCTGTGGCTTACATGGGGAAACCGGTTCAAGAGAATTTTCAAGTGAGAGGAGAAAATGGACATTTTGGGGGACCTAATACTACACGTTCTCCCCCAAACCCTTCTTCATAATGGCAGAAAACGATCCGGGCTTGAACCCAGGTCTCCCTCTTACTGACTGTATGACCTTGAGCGCATTATTTCGCCTCTCCATGCCTCGGCATCCCCGTCGGAGAACTGGAGATGCTCATTGTTCTTTGAGACCGTTCTATGGGTTCAAACTCGGAGAGCTGTTCTAACAGCAGGAAACATCAAGCACATAGTAGGTGCACTTACCACTACTTAGTCCTTTTTTTCACCCACGAGGAGACCAAAGATCCGGAGGCCAAAATAACGTTTTGTCATCCTCTTTGGTGCTCCTAGTGTCCTCTGTAGGTTGTGCTGTCCCATTTCCAGGTTTGGAGACACTGAAGCTCAGAGAGATTAAATGATGTCATGAGGCATTGCTTATTTAAGCCCTGGGCTGGGCTCTTTTTCCCACATCGTTTTATTTATTTCACTAGCCGCAATTCACAGAAAGTTGAGGCCTAAGCATGAGCAGGATTTGAACTCTGCTGTCCTCAGCCCTCTCCGCCGCGGCGCCTGACCTTTACCCGCCAGGAGGAGGGGCCCCTGGCGCCGCCACTGCCGCCGCCGCCCACCTGACTCCCAGCCCATCCCCGCCTCCCCCCACCCCCAGGTCCGGGCCCGGCGGCTTCAGGACCCGCCCCCTTCCCGAGCCGGGCAGGTGCTAGGTGTCATCAGAGCCAGGCTCCCCCTGGTGAAGCGACGTGGCCCCGCCCCGCGCTGGACCGCGGAGGTAGCCGCACCTGGGAGCTCTGAAGAGGCTCGGGGATTCCCGTTCCCCCCTCCCCATCTTCCCTCTTCCTGTACCGGCCGGTGCCGCCAGGTAGTACCGAGGATCTGCGGGGTAAGGAGGCGGCCACCCAGGCGCTTGAGTTTCCGGGAAATGTGGATTGGGAGCTCGGATTCCTGGATCCGAGGAGAGGGGTTGGGGGCCGGGAATCCCAGTCTGAGTAAGGATGGCTCTGGCAGCCCGGGACTCCTAGGTCTTAATGGAAGGCACTCGGGCCAGGATTCTGGGCCTTGGGGCCGGGTCTCCTGGGTCTGTTGGAGCAGGGGCTCGGGGTCCGGAATCCTGGGTTTGCAGGAGGGGGCTGGGGGCCTGGTTTCTGGTTCGGAGGAAGGGGTCTGGGAGTCTGGAGTAGTCTAGACTCCTGGTTCTGATGAGGCGGGGCCTGAGGGTCCAGACTTCTGGGCTGGAGGGAGGTCGAGGCTCGGAGCCCAGGTTTCTGGGTCTGGGGGCGGAGGAGGCCCCTGGACACTAGAACTCTGCTCAGGTCAGAGGGCTGGATGCCAGGGGCCCCAACCCTTGCCCCAGGGGCGGATCCCTGGCTTCTTTTCCTTTCCTAACCCAGCAGTCTGTACCCCTCCCAGGGCAGGTGCTTTCACCTGGTGACAGTAATGAGCTCTGGCAGAGGCGTTCCTGCCTGCTAAAGAGGGTGGGGCTGCCAGAGGGGCTCAGAGCTGAGGCCTGCAGTCCAGCCTGGTCAGGGCTGTTGTCAGTCCTCAGAGTCGGTCTCCAGGCGTCCCCACCTCTAGCCTGGCTGCAGTGAGGTGAGGGGGCCTGAACTCACGGAGCTAAGGAGGAGGGGGCTGAGAGTTTGACTACCTTGGTCTTGGAAGATTAGGGTGCTCAGGGTCCCGGACTCTTTGCTCTAGGAAGGGAAAATACAGGTCTGGGTGATTGCAAAAACTCCCAAACTCTTCCTGGTCAAAGGCCGAGGGCTGGAGAGGAAGTGGGTGGGGCCGGGTAGGGTGAAGGTGGGGGTAAAGTCCCAGGGATGGGGCTGGGTTCTGGGTGGATCAGGACCACACAGGAGGTCTGGGGTGAGCCTTGGCAATTTGGGGCGTGGGAGGTGGAGAAAGGGCATCTGACATCCTCTCACTGCTGGTAGGACCCTGCCGTTCGAGTGCAGGGGCCCAGAGTTTGAGGCCTGAGAGCATCAGGAGTGAGCAGGCATCCTAGCAGGTCAGGACTGCTGGTGCTGGGTATGGGTATATGAGGAGAGGGTCTGTCCTAGAGGCAGTGGGGTGTGTGGCCTGGGGCCAGGTTTTAGGTGGGAATGGCTCTGCAGGAAAGACAGCCTAATGGGACCAGATCTGGGGATGCCTTAAGAGGAGCTGGGAGTTTGGAGGGACTTCCCCAGGGGTACGTTGGAAGTAGGGGAGCCTCCAGGGCAGAGGCAGAAGCACCAAGGTGGGGGAGACAGAAATATGGGGGTGTTCCTGTGATTGGTGTGGAGGGGCAGTGGTATGGATATCTGAGGCAGTAGAAAAGATTAGATGCTCCTCAACCTGGCTGGTTAATTCAGTTGGTTGGAGCATCGTCCCGGAACACCAAGGTTGTGAGTTCGATCCCCAGTCAGGGCCCATACAGAAAGCAACCAGTGAACACACAACTAAGTGGAACAACAAATGAATGCTTCCCTCTCTCTCCCTTCCTCTCTCTGTCTCTCTATAATCAATCAATTAAGAAAGAAAGAGAGAAAGAAAGAATAGAGCTTCTTCTTCAGGAAGAGGGTGTAATGAGGGACAGGGAGAATATTTTTCCTGATGGTGCTTAGACTGTTCTGGAGTTGCTGTGGTCTGTTCACTACAGGTCTGTGGCCCTTTGAAGGCGGGGAGGGGCCTAGCACGGTTTAGCTCCCCCAGTGCCTCCATTATGGCTCACAGCTCACACTGGGTTGTGGCAGTCTGAGATTAGAACTGGATCGCTCCAGACCAGGTGCTCCTTGACGCAAGGTCTGACTCATCTCAGGGCCCCTGGGCTCCACGGCCTCAGGGAAGGTAGGAGTGAATGAATGGGGCCCATCTCTCCATTATATAGAGAAGGAAGCCAGGTCACAGGAGAGGAAGACACTTCTGAGGAAGGAGATTTGAGTCTGTTCTGTAGGCTACCAGTGGTAGTCTGGGTACCTGAATGACAGACATCAGATTGACACCCTTCTAGGGCTCTCATCTAAGAGGTCATATTCCTCATCATGACCTAATGTGGCTCCCTTTGTCCCCAGTCTTACCTTATCTACCACTGTCTGGCCCTCCATCACTAGACCCCAGCCTCCCTGGCCTCTTCCAGTGCCACAGACATTCAGGTACACTCCTGCCTCAGGGCCTTTGGACTAACTTTTCTCTCAGCCTGGAAGGCTTTTCCTCCTGACATTCCCATGGCTTGCTTCCTTCATTTCTTTTAGGTATTTTTTCAAATGCCACATCAGAGAGGCTTTCTCTGGCCACTCCAATTAAAACTGTAACATCCCTCAACCCTCACATCCACTGTTCCCTGCCTTATTTTTCTCCTTGGCATTTCTCATTATTTAACATACTATATAATTATTTATCTTTTTATCTGTCTCCTGGGATTACAGCAACACTATTTGCAAGCCAAATGTATAATTTAAAATTTCCTAGTAGCCACATTAAAAAATTTGAAGTAAAAATTAATGTTAACGATATATTTTATTTAACTCAGTACGTCCAAAATGTTATTGTAACATGTCATTAAGGAGAAACCTGGTACATATCTTATACTTAGAACTCCATCTTCATTTGGATTCTTCATTTCAGGTGCCAGTAGCCACATGGGATTATTTGTATTTAAATTTAATTAAAAGTTGAATACAATTAAAAACTTATTTCCTCAGTCCCACTTGTCATATTTTAAGTGTCCAGTAGCCACATTGTGCAGCGACTCCCCATTGGATAATATAGGGCTAGAATGCAAACACCTTATGGAGGCAGGGGTCTTTTTCTGTCTTGTTCATTGCTATGTGCCTTGAACAGTGCCTTGCTTATTACATAAATATTTATATTAAACAAATAAATGGATAAAGGAGTGAATGAAAGAAATGAGTAAAGAGATCTATGGACCTGTTTTGCAGAAGTGTAAAAAGAGGTCTGGTGAAGCCTGACCAGTTGTGGCACAGTGGATAGAGTGTCGACCTGGGACACTGAGGTCCCAGGTTCGAAACCCAAAGGTTCCTGGCTTGAGTGCAAGCTCACCGGCTTGAGTGCAGGGTCCCCGGCTTGAGTGTAGGATCATAGGCATGACCCCTGGTTGCTGTCTTAAGCAACCATGGTTACTGGCTCTACTGGAGCTGGAGTACCCAGCTCAAGGCACGGGTAAGAAGCAATTACTGAGGCCTTGGCTGGTTGGCTCAGTGGTAGAGCGTTGGCCCAGCATGTGGAAGTCCCGGGTTTGATTCCCAGCCAGGGCACACAGGAGAAGTACCCATCTGCTTCTCCACCCCTCCCCCTCTCCTTTCCCCCTGTCTCTTTCTTCCCCTCCCATAGCCAAGGCTCCATTGGAGCAAAGTTGGCCCGGGCACTGAGGATGGCTCCATAGCCTCTGCCTCAGGCGCTAGAACGGCTCTAGTTGCAGTGGAGCAACACTCCAGATGGGCAGAGCATCGCCCTCTTGTGGGCATGCCAGGTGGATCCTGGTCAGGTTCATGCGTAAGCCTGACTCTCTGCTTCCTCTCTTCTCACTTCAGAAAAATACAAAAAAAAAAAAAAAAAAAGAAGAAGAAGCCTGACCTGTGGTAGCGCAGTGGATAAAGCGTCAACCTGGAAACGCTGAGGTTGCCAGTTCAAAACCCTGGGCTTGCGCGGTCAAGGCACATATAGGAGTTGATGCTTCCTGCTCCTCCCCACTTCTCTCTCTCTCTCTCTCTCTCTCTCCCCCCTCTCTATAATGAATAAATAAAATCTTAAAAAAAAAAAAAAAAGAAGAAGAAGAAGCAATTACTGAACAACTAAAATGCCACTGCTATGATGCTTCTTGTCTCTTTCCTTTCTGATCTGTCTCTTAAACAAAAAGAAAAGATAGCCTGACCAGGCAGTGGCGCAGTGGATAGAGCGTCGGACTGGGATGCGGAAGGACCCAGGTTCGAGACCCCGAGGTCACCAGCTTGAGCGTGGGCTCATCTGGCTTGAGCAAAAAAAAAAAAAAAAGCTCACCAGTTTCGACCCAAGGTCACTGGCTCGAGCAAGGGGTTACTTGGTCTGCTGAAGGCCCGCAGTCAAGGCACATATGAGAAAGCAATCAATGAACAACTAAGGAGTCTCAACGAAAAACTGATGATTGATGCTTCTCATCTCTCTTCGTTCCTGTCTGTCTGTCCCTGTCTATCTCTCTCTCTGTCCCTGTAAAATAAATAAATAAATAAAAAATAAAAAATAAAAAAATTAGAAAAAAAAGAAAAGATAAAAAGGAGGTCTGGTGAAGAAAGTGGGGCCTGCCTGCCTGCCTGGGGGATTCGGGGTGGGTGTGGAGCCCTCTTGACCTCTCTTCTCTTCTCTTCTCTTCCCTGCAGACCATGGCAGCGGTGACCATGACAGTGCCTGGGCGGAAGGTGACCCCTAGGCCGGGCCCCGTGCCCGAGGCTGCCCAGCCGTTCTTGTTCGCACCCCACGGCCCGGGTGTGGGTGTCGGGCCTGGCGGCTCGGGCACCTCCCCGCAGGTGGAGTGGACCGCACGGCGCATGGTGTGGGTGCCTTCCGAGCTGCATGGGTTCGAGGCGGCAGCGCTGCTGGACGAGGGCGAGGAGGAGGCAGAGGTGGAGCTGGCGGAGAGCGGGCGACGGCTGCGGTTGCCGCGGGACCAGATCCAGCGCATGAACCCGCCCAAGTTCAGCAAGGCTGAGGACATGGCAGAGCTGACGTGTCTCAACGAGGCCTCGGTGCTGCACAACCTCCGCGAGCGGTACTACTCCGGCCTCATCTACGTGAGTGGCCTCCTGCCCGGAGGGTATTGTTCAGGACGGAGGGCATTGTGCGGGACGGGGAGCTGGGTGTCAGCACCCTCACTTGAATTAACCTGAGGTTGTTGATAATCTTTTTTTGTGTGTGGCAGAGAGAGGGACAGACAGACCGGAAGAGAGAGAGATGAGAACATCAATTCTTCGTTGTGGCTCCTTAGTTGTTCATTGATTGTTTTCTCATATGTACCTTGACCGGGGGGGCTACAGCAGACTGAGTGATCCCTTGCTCGAGCCAGCGACCTTGGGCTCAAGCTGGTGAGCCTTGCTCAAACCAGATGAGCCCGCACTCAAGCTGGTGACCTTGGGGTCTCGAACCTGGGTCCTCCACATCCCTGTCTGGCGCTCTATCCACTGTGCCACTGCCTGGTGAGGCTGTTGATAATCTTTATCCCATGTCGTGTGACTATTTCCGTAGTTAGTTGCCAAATGATAAATTGTTGGATTACCAGGACTGCTTCGGACCCTATTGGGGGTGCCCCATAGTATTATACGGTAGATGTACCTTATTATTTTCCTAAAGTAGAAAAAATTCTGAATTCTCAACCTTAACGCGTCCGTCGTGCTTTGAGAAAGGGCTGTGTGTCTGTAATAATGATTAGTGAGAACCACAGAGTATGGAAAACCACATGCCAGGCTCTGTGCTAGATGCCTTCCGTCTCTTAATTCATTGCCGCTTACCTTACACAGGTGGAGTCTATTATTATCCTCATTTTGTCTAAAAGGAAACTGAAGCCCAGAGAGATTTAATAATAATACAAACTAACATTTATTAAGCATATACTAGGCACTCTTAAACATATTGTCTTATCGGGGTGGGTGAAAAGAATGATCATAGCAGATTATAATTAAACAATACATTACTTCAAGGACATAAAAACTAATGAGAACACAGCTTACATAAAAAATACTCTATATTGTCTCAATACATCTTTACAATTATAAAGCATTTTATAGACAAAGACACCGACGCACAGAAAGGTCAGATTCCTTGACCAAGTTCATCCAGTTGGACAAGGCAGACAGGCAGTCCAGCTCCAGGCTCTACCGTACTGCCCAGGCCTCTGAGGAGGAAGACGGGATTGACGATAGTGAGGTTGACTGTGGTAGGCATTTACTTACTATCTCTTCACGTTATATAATCTTTGCAGCAAACAGATGGAATAGGGCAGCGATTCTTAACCTGCCTTCATGTTAAGATCACCTGGGGAATGTTTGTTTTTTTGGGTTTTTTTTTTATTTTGTTTTTTTTTTCTTCTTTTCCAAGTGAGAGGAGGGGAGATAGACTCCCACATGCGCCCTGACCAGGATCCACCCAGCAACTCCATCTGGGGCTGATGCTCTGCCCATCTTGGGCCATGCTCCCAACCAAGCTATTTTTAGCACCTGAGGGGGAGGCTCCACAAACCCATCCTTAGCACCAGGGCCGAGACACTTGAACCAATCTAGCCATGGCTGCAGGAGGGGAAGAGAGAGAGAGAAGGGGGAGTGGAAGGGGTGGAGAAGCAGAAGGTCGCTTTTCCTGTGTGCCCTGAATGGGAATTGAACCTGGGACGTCCACACACAAGGTCGATGCTCTAACATTGAACCTACTGGCTAGGGCCAGGATCACCTAGGGAATGTTTTTTGAAAATACCAACATGAGTCCCACTCCAACCCATTTAAATCAGGCTCTCTGGGAGTGTGACAGGGTATTTGGTATTTTTAATAAGCTTCCAGGGTGGTTCTAATGGGCAGCCAAAGCATTATTAAGAGCAGACAGGGTTAGAGAAATTGACAAGGAATGTCGACAATAATAATGAAAAATAATAGTGGGTGGCCAGCAAATATTTATTGAGCACTTACGATGTGCCAAGTACTGTTCTAAGTGCTGCTTGTGGGTTATCAGCTCGCCTCTAGGCCAGAGACTGTTGTTATCACCTGATGTTTAGGAATGTTAAGTAATCCAGGTCACAGGTCACATAGACAAGAAGGAGTCCTACCAGGATTTGAACACAGGCAGCTGGCCCTAGAGTTGTGTTCTAAACATCAGCTCAGAGGGCTGGGGTCTCACTGCCTTGCTCCTTTAAATTGGCCCCACAGGAAAAATCATAAAAATACCTAGCTAAAAACCTAAAAGTCAAAGTGCTGGTTTTATAGTTTATTAGAAACTACAAAACCTCAATGAGAGTGATAAAAAAATTTTTTCAGTAAATGATATGATATATTAAAAATAAATAAACAGGCCCCAATATCCACCCTGTTAAGGGCCACAAAGCCCAAGATGAGATTATTTTGATGAATTCTGGCTCCTGTTTGGGAAGGAAACAGGCTGTAAGAGGGTCAGTGGCTGGCTCACGGCACCTTAGCTTGTGGTGGCCGACGTGAGATTTGAATTGAGGGCTGTCCCACTCTGGATGGGGTTGGCACCTTCTCCAGGCTGCAGTGGCCCCTTCTGATTCCCCACTCACCTTTCTAAGCCCTGGGAAAGAGGCCTCTGCCCAAGCCTCTCCCCTGCGTCTCACCAAAGGCAGGAAGATCAGAGGGACACCCAGAATATCCAGCTACCCCTTGCCTTTTATTTATTTATTTTTTTAGTGTGTGTGTGAGAGAGAGACAGGGACAGACAGTCAGAAAAGGAGAGAGATGAGAAGCATAAATACATATTTGCAGAACCTTAGTTGTTCATTGATTGCTTTCTCATATGTACCTTGACCAGGGGACTCCAGCCTAGCCAGTGACCCCTTGCTCAAGCCAGCAACCATGGGATCATGTCTATGATCCTACACTCAAGCCAGATGAACATGCGCTCAAGCTGGCAACCTCGGGGTTTTGAACCTGGGTCTTCAGTGTCCCAGGCCAATGCTCTATCCACTGTGCCACCACCTGGTCAGGCACCCTTTGCCTTTTTAAAAAAATTTATTTTCCATAGAAAGAGAGAGAGAGAGAGGAAGGGAAAGAGAGAAGAAGGAAGAGAGAGGGGGGGAGAGAGAGAAGCATCAGCTCATTGTTTCACTTTTTTGTTCCATTTAGTTGTGCACTCATTGACTGCTTCTCATAGATGTCCTGAGTGGGCCATGACCTCTGGCGTGCCAGGTCGACGCTAGACCAGGGCCATCCTTTCTCTTTTAACAAATGCTCTGAATACTCACAGCAACCAGGTAGCAGCAAGGTATCTGCTATCATCCACATTTTTCAGGTGGGAAAACTGAGCCTCAGAGAGGGGCCAGGCCTTGGACAAGGACCCAGAGCTAGGAACCAGCTAACTGGGGATTATGAACCCAAGTCGTCTACTCCAGCCCTCACGTCCTATCTGCTGCAGTAGGAAGAGAATTGGGAAAGTTCAGGGGGGAAAATGGTGAGGCCTGAACTTAGGCTGTGGCCTGGGAACTAGAGAATTGGAGTCTGACAAATAGAAGTGAGGTGGAAGATTCCAGAAATTCAGATGGGAAGTGAATCAGGCCTTAATTATAATCATTAGCACTTATTGAGGGCCTGATTTCTCAATGGGTGCTGTTCTAAACTTCTTTACACTATGAACTTGTGGACCCTCCTCTTCATAAGGCTGTGAGATAGGGATCATCACCTCCTTTTCCCAGCTTGGAGAGGAGAAGCATTGGCCCAGCAGAAGTTAACAGCTAATGTGATATTCACACTTAGTGTTCAGGGGCCGATGCTGGGCTCTGTACATGCAACACGAGCTTGTGGATGACTCCCAGCGTCCCTGTGTGGTAGTGCTGTTCCATCCCCATTTGATGAAGAACTGAGACTCAGAAAGGGTGAGGTGTCTGCTGAAGCCACCCAGCTAGAAGATGTTAGAAGTGCAGCTCAAGCTGTGCCCTGCTTGTTAAGCACAGGCCTGTGCTTAATACATATTTGTTGACTGGCCACTGGTGATGGGAAGGTAGTGTTGCCTCATGGAAAGTGGGGCTTCCAGTACTGCCAGAAACCCAGTTTCTGCCTCTAACAAGCTATTTGGCCTTGAGTCACTCGGGGTCACTGTCCTTCACTGGCACTGTTGGGGCAGACAGGGCACCATTTGTTGAGCACTGTAAGCCCCTCGCTCTGTGGGACACTGGGAGATGCATCATGAGCCTTTGCTTTTGGAATCCTTCCAGCTGCATTTTCCAGGGATGGAGACTGGGGCTCAGAGAGGGCACATCCCTTGGGTAAAGTCACACAGCTAGAAACCCAGGCTGAGGTGACTTTGAAGTCTGAGAGAGACCTTAGCTCCCAGGTGGGATGGGTAAGTGAGAGTCTGGGCACCCATATTTAGAGTGCCTTTATGGGCCCCGCCTCAGGCTGGCTGGTTTTTATTCATTACCTGCCTTAATCCCCACAGCCTCTGTAATGAAGTGGGAGTGTCAGCCCCAGTTTCTCCAGGAGGAAACCAAGACCAGGGAGAGTCCAGGGCTGAGAAGAGGTGGAGGCGGGAGTTAGACCCCATGGGTCTGCCTTCAGAGTCCTCAGTGCTGGGACAGCCACTCAAGACCCTTCCAGCCAGGGTTCCCCAGCTATGCTCCAGGGACTCGGGTATCCCCAGACCTCCCTGGGTGCACCAGCCTTTGCCCTTTGCCCCCTGGCCTTGGCAGCCAGCTCAGGTTCCTGTTGGGGTGTCGCCCAGGCAACAGGGTGTGGCTGGCAGGATGGGGCTAGGGTGGAAAGGTGGCATGGGGAGTGGGTTTGTCTGCCAGCCAAGAGTGGGGGCCGGGGCGCCAGCAGCCATGAGATACCCTCCCAGGGAATGTGGTCTGGCCGCCCCGCCCACTGAGAGGGCTCAGCTCCCGGGAGCACCCAGCAAACCGGTTGCTCTGCTCTGGGCTGGCCACCTATCCTCCCACCGTTAAAAGGTTGGCACCTAGGAGACAGGCAGCCTCTGGTAGCCACACCCTGCTCCATTGGAGAAGCACAGGCTGTCAGGGAGTTTAAAGCATTTCTGCTGCTAACCAACTAAGTAACCAGCTAGCCAGCTAACTAGTTGGCTAAGTAGCAAACTGGTATAATAGTTAACTAGCTAAGCCACTAAATAGCTACCTCTCGCCTGACCTGTGGTGGTGCAGTGGATAAAGCGTCAACCTGGAAATGCTGAGGTCGCCAGTTCGAAACCCTGGGCTTACCTGGTCAAGGCACATATGGGAGTTGATGCTTCCAGCTCCTCCCCCCCGTCTCTCTCTCTCTCTCTCTCTCTCTGTCTCTCTCTCTCTCCTCTCTAAAATGAATTAAAAAAAAATTGAAAATAGTTAACTCTCTGGCTAGTTGAGCTTGTTAATTGCATCTAGTTTAGCTAATTGGCAATCTGGGTTAGTTTAGCTAGGAAACCAGCTAGCTCTCTCATTGTCTAACTATATCTGCCCTGAGTGCCTGTTGTCTACCCAGTGCTCTGGATGAAATGGAACAGTTCTTAAACTGTCCCAGCATCCTGAACCCAGGCCTAACGGGTGTGTAGACAAATTCAGGAAGTCTGTAAACTTGGATGCAAAAAAAAAAAAAATACACCTTAATCCATACACTGGAACCTGAAATTTAGCATTTCCTCTAATAAGAGTAGATCATAAGTTTGAGAGCTAGTGGTATAATAGACAATCTACAATATACCTGGTTTATACAACAATGTATTTACATGTCATGTTTTTATATTCACATTATATATTTGTACTTAAACATAGGCTATACTTATTTGGTTATATAAGCTAACTGGTGTAAGCAGGACCTGTGAGTCTGTTATTAATAGAGACCACAGAATATTCCTGTTGTGTTTCAGTTGCTCTTGACACGGTGAGCACCTGTCCTGAGAAAGTCTGTGTGTACTCAAGCAAGTACGTAAAAATATTCCTCTTCCGTCCCATTCAGTGGTCACAGTTCTCGCCTTGTTTCCTGTCACTTGATAATGTTTGGAGATCATTCTGTACCCATATGCTGAGAGCGTTTATAGGAATCCATCGTACAAATATGTATTGAGGTGATTTCCAGTCTTTGCTGTTATAAAGAATGCAGCAGTAGCCTGACCAGGCAGTGGCACAGTGGATAGATAGAGTGTTGGACTGGGACACGGAGGACCCAAGTTTGAAACCCTGAGGCCGCCTGCTTGAGCACAGGTTCATCTGGTTTGAGCGCGGGGACACCAGCTTAAGCCCAAGGTCGCTGGCTTAAGCAAGGGGTCACTCCATCTGCTGTAGCCCCATGGTCAAGGCACGTATGAGAAAGCAATCAATGAGCAATTAAGAAACCGCAATGAAGAATTGATGCTTCTTATCTCTCTTCCTTCCTGCCTGTCTGTGCCTATCTGTCCCTCTCTCTGTCTCTGTCACAAAAATAAATAAATAAGTAAAAAATAGAATGCTGCAGTGGGTGAACGTGCACACTCTCCTTCCATGCATGTGTGAATCCAGGTGGTGACAGGCTGTGACCCAAGTCTGGCTGGCTGCAAAGCCACACTCTCTCTCAGGGTGAATCCTCACCCACGCAGCACTTTTGTGCAATTTGGAAAGATTCTCTGCTACCGTGTTTGTAACAGATGTTCAAATCGACATGGTCACAGTGTGAGCGGCAGCCCCTTTGAAGGATGTCCTTGTGCAGCTGAGGCCCTCTTCCCTCTTGTCCACTGCAGACGTACTCTGGCCTTTTCTGCGTGGTCATCAACCCATACAAGCAGCTCCCCATCTACACGGAGGCGATTGTGGAGATGTACCGGGGCAAGAAGCGCCACGAGGTGCCGCCCCACGTGTACGCGGTGACTGAGGGGGCCTACCGAAGCATGCTGCAGGGTGAGTGCCTGGCTGGCGCTGGGGAGCTGTCCCTTCTGTGGGGGCTGGGCTGGGGGTCGGGGGTTGGGGATCGGGATCAGATGACAGGCTCTGGGAGGCTTCTGTGTGGGGCAGGAGGGAACACAGATGAAGGACTGAGTGGGCGAGGCTCTGGCTCCATCCAGTCAGGCCCCTTTTTTATCTGCCTCTGTGTTCACCCCTTTTCTCCACAGGTACCATTTTGGGGCCAGTTGGTGCCAGGCTTCTGCCAAAAGTCTCTTGAGACAGTGATTCTTAGAGTGTTCATTCATTCAACATTTACATTGTTGACACAGTCTATGTTGTCGTGGGGTCAATAGCAGCCTCTTACATGATGGGCAAATGAGGGTGCTGTGCACAGCCAGGCAACTTGCATGCTGCACAGGGGTGTCTGTTAAAAGGGCTGCCATCGGCCCTGGCTGGTTAGCTCAGTTGGTTAAGAGCGTTGTCTTGAAATGACAGGGTTGCAGGTTCAATCCTGGTCAGGGCACACATGGGAAGGAACCAATGAATGTATGACTGAGTGGAACAACAAATGAATGCTTCCCTTCCCTCCACTCCTCTCTCTCTCTTCCTCTCTCTGTCTCTCTAAGAGTCAATCAATAAATTTAAAAATAATATTAAATCCTGGCTGGATAGCTCATTTGGTTGGACCGTTGGAGTGTCGTTCCAGAGCACAGGTGTTGCTGGTTTGCTTCTCCTGTCAGGGAACATATAGAAGCAGCTTGATGTTCCTGTCTCTCTCTCCCTGCCTATTTCATTTTTTTTTTTAGGTGAGAGGAGGGGAGATAGCAAGGCAGACTCCCACAAACACTACGACTGGGATTCGCCCAGCAACCCTTTCTGGGGTCGATGCTCGAGTACTGAGCTATTTTTACTGCCTGATGCTGATGTATTCCAAAGGAGCCATCCTCAGCGCCTGGGGCCACGCTCAAACCAATCAAGCCACTGATTGCAGGAGGAGAAGAGGGAGAGAAGGAAGGAGGAAAGGGAGAGAAGCAGATGATTGCTTCTCCTGTGTTCCCTCATTGGGAATCAAACATATACTGGGACATCCATATACTGTGCCGATGCTCTATCCACTGAGCCACCAGCCAGGGCCTCAAAACATTAAAATAAAAAAATTGTTTCTAATGATGGGTGCTGCCATTCACACCATGATGAGTAAATCAGTCCCAACAAAATTACATAGTTCGCATATAATGTGCTCATTATTTATTTTTATATATATATGTATTCAATATTTTAAAATTTATATCTTTCTATCAAATTACATATAATAGTATTCAGCAGCATATTTATATTGTATGTGGTATACTTACATCATTTAATATATGCTATGTTTCTAAGGTGTATTATAATAATATATGAAATCGGATAATGCAGTGGTTCTCAGAGTGTAGTCCCCTCACCAGCAGGACCCACTGCACCTGGAAACTTGTCAGAAATTCAGACTTGGGTCCCAGACCTGCTGTGCCAGACACTCTGCAAGGGAGGCTCAGCAGTTAGTATTTTCACACGACCCCCCGCATCCTTCTGGAGATCCTGATTCAGGCTCACCGGTATAATAGACAGTCTATAATATACCTGCTTTATGCAATAACATTTTTTTTTAATTTTATTTATTGGTTGATTTTAGAGAGAGAGAAAGACTGATTTGTTGTTCCACTTAATTATTCATTCATTGGTTGCTTCTTGTATGGGGATCGAACCCACAACCTTAGCGTATTGGGGGGACACTCCAACCAACTGAGCTACCCGGCCAAGGCCCCAATGGGACATATTTTGTTATCATGTTTCTATATTCACATTATAAATGTCTACTTAATCATAGGTGACATTTATTTGGTTATATAATCTAATTTGTTATACATATATATATTTTAACAATCCCAGTTATTATGTCTTAGGAACAAATGCACAATAAAATAAAGTGAGTGCCTGTTCCGCACCAAGCGCTTTTCATGGATTAACATATTCAACCTCACAGCAACCCCATGAAGCAGGGGAGCTCATCTCCCTGGCTTCTTGATGGGGAAACTGATGGAGTCATTGCCCATGGTCCCACTGATGGGGGGGTAGCTGAGGTGAGATTTTAACCCAGAGTCCCCAATTGCTGCCTTGCTGGGGCCCAGGATCTCACTCTAATTCTTTGGATCTCATATGGTAGCATGTGGTAGGGGCTCAAACTCAAGTTTGTTGAATAAATTACATGTTGTTCAGTTGGAGTTCATTGTCTTCTTAGGTGAGGAAACCGAGGCTCAGAGAGGGAGCGCTGCTCTCCCAGGGTCACACAGCAAGTGAGACTGAGTTGGGTGGGGTATTAGAATCCAGGGGGGGGGGGTCACACATCAACACCCAAGCTTTCTCTTGTCCCGTGGGAATGATTTTGAAAAGGGAGTGACCCTCATAAGAGGCACAGTCCTGCAGCAGAGACCTTCCCAGGTGACATGTTCCCCTCTATCCCCTACAGATCGTGAAGATCAGTCTATTCTCTGCACGTGAGTAATCCTGAAAGGCTTCCTGATGGAGGGGGAGCCCCAGATGGATGTGGCTTTCTTTGCAATGGGTGGCGCTTACCTGGAATCACTCCTGGCTTCTCTTGCTTCCCCTTGTTTCCTCACCCCCTATAGTGGGGAGTCCGGAGCTGGGAAGACAGAAAACACCAAGAAGGTCATCCAGTACCTCGCCCATGTGGCATCATCACCAAAGGGCAGGAAGGAGCCGGGCGTACCGGTAAGTGACCTGCCTTGGGACACAGTCTAGACCCTGTCACCAGCAATGCCCCCTCCATCTCAGGCTCTGCTTTCCCCACCACTCCCTCCCTTGTGAGGGGTCATAGTTACGAGTCTATTCCTGGCTTCCCATGCTTCTTGTGCACCTATTATATGCCTCATATAGTACGGGGGGGGGGGGGGAGCAGGTGAACAAAAAGTGCAAGGGCCAGTTTTTGGCCTTTTTGGCCTTTGGAATAACAGTAGGCACGTAGTAAGTGCTTACATTCCAGAGCACCTACTATGGGTCAGGCCTAATTTGGGTACCTGCAATGCTTGGTAGTCTTTGTAAGTGAGCATTTGTATAGTGCTTGTCCCTTTGCTCACATTAATTTAACACACCAGTGAGGTGGGTGTTTTCCTGTATCACAGATGAGAAACCAAAGGTACGGCTGGGGTGCATCGGTTTTGGAGGTTGCACACCCAGCAAGGGCTAGTGAGGGTTCCAACCCAGGTGGGTGGCCCCGCCAGGCCACCCCACTGCACATGCCCAGTTTCCCCTCGTCTCTCCCCTGCCCTGCCCACCGAGACCACTGGCTCACCCGTGTGTCTGTCCATGTTTCATGTGCCGTGTCCTGGTCCGTGTCCTGGTCCATGTCTCGTGTCCTGTGACTTCCTCAGGCCTCCACCAGCACCATGTCTTATGTGAGTAGCAGGGAATCATCTCAAGTCACACTGCCCTAACACCACCCAAGTCACCCTACCCCATGGTCTTCCTGGCAGACAGGGCCCAAGGCTGTGTGTCAGGGAGCCACACTGTTGCTTAAGGTGGTCCTACTAGGTGAATGCTAGGTCCTGCACTGTCATTTAATGCAAATCTACTACATATATAAGGGCCCCCAATGTTGTTTATGGCAACCCTACTGTGTACATATACCCAGGGCCCATGCTGTCAATTAGTGTGGTCCTATTATGTGTGTATAGACCCAGTCTACACTGCTACTTAATGTTAGCTCTACTGCGTATGTGCAGACTGGCCATAGATACCAATATAAAATAACTCAGAGACCAAAAGTACTATTTCTTGCTAGGCTGTTAAATGTTCATGGATAGGCTCGTAGACATTACGCAACCCAGAGACCCACACTGCCTTTTATTGCAGGCTCCCAGCTTAGGCTAGTCTCTGAGGGCTCGCAGGGAAATTGAAGAAATAGTCCATGCTCTAGAGAGCCTGGCTCGGAAGGGGGAAAAGGAAATTGCTATTTTTTGAGCACCTACTATGTTCTCAACTCTGACATTAAGATAGCTGTGGGAAAGTTCCAAGTAAGGTCCCTACCCATGAGGAAGGAAACTACCATTTCTTGAATGCCTACAATGTGCCAGTTTGAAGCATTTTAAATAGACAGTATAGATTTCTCCTTAATTAATTCCACAAGTAATACATGAGGACATATTTACTATAACAACAACAAAAATCAGATAAAGTGAAATTTCTTCTTCCTCTCAACCCCCCTTTTTTGGAGTGATTTACACTGTTGACAGTTTGGTGTGTATCCTGTAAGCTATTTCTCTAAATGTTTACAGACATGTATATATACCTATAGAGACGGGAATCTTGTTTGGTGTTGTTGTTTTCTCAGTTTCTTTTTTTTTTTGCATTTTTCTGAAGCTGGAAACGGGGAGAGACAGTCAGACAGACTCCCGCATGCGCCCGACCGGGATCTACCCGGCACGCCCACCATGGGGCGAAGCTCTGCCCACCAGGGGGCGATGCTCTGCCCATCCTAGGTGTCGCCATGTTGCGACCAGAGCCACTCTAGCGCCTGAGGCAGAGGCCACAGAGCTATCCCCAGCGCCCGGGCCATCTTTGCTCCAGTGGAGCCTTGGCTGCGGGAGGGGAAGAGAGAGACAGAGAGGAAGGCGAGGCGGAGGGGTGGAGAAGCAAATGGGTGCTTCTCCTGTGTGCCCTGGCCGGGAATCGAACCCGGGTCCTCCGCATGCTAGGCCAACGTCAGTTTCTTTTTTATCAGTGGGGTCACATTGTAGGCTTCTCCTGTGTGCCCTGGCTGGGAATCGAACCCGGGTCCTCCGCATGCTAGGCCGACGTCAGTTTCTTTTTTATCAGTGGGGTCACATTGTAGGTCTGCAGTTGTTTTTTTAGTTTTGCTTTGTTTTCACTCAGCAATGTATCATGGAGATGTTTCCTTGTTCCCCTCACAATAGACTGACAGGCACCACGCGGATACAGGGAAGTAGGCGCACACTCCACTACACAAAGATCTCTCACACACACAGTCAGCCAGCTATGACACAGACCCCAACTTCCTGCCCTGGTTCTCAGTGAGGTGCCATCTCCCTCCCATCCCCCCTCAGGGTGAGCTGGAACGGCAGCTTCTTCAGGCCAACCCCATCCTGGAGGCCTTTGGCAATGCCAAGACAGTGAAGAATGACAACTCCTCCAGATTTGTGAGTGCTGGGGAGGTTGGCACCTGGCTGCCTGTTAGCAAAATGGCAGCTGGGCATGGACGGGGGTGGTAGGGGGAGGCCAGATATGTGGGTCTGCTGAGGGAGGAGGGGCGGGGGGGCTGGAGGCCTGCATCCTGAGGAGAATAGTCAAAGGGGCCTGGACCTTGGGTTCCCCAGGGAGCCCTCCAGTGGAACCCCATGATTGGGGTTCAGGTGAAGGGAGAGAGAAAGGCAAGAGGCAGTCCTGGTGCTGGGAGGGGTAAGTGTGGGTGAGAGCTGCTCTTCAAACCCCTGGGAGGAAGAGGACCCTCAGCTAAGCCCTTTGTCTCCCTATTTCCCAGGGCAAATTCATCCGCATCAACTTTGATGTTGCTGGGTATATTGTGGGTGCCAACATCGAGACCTGTATCCTTCATGGTCCAGAGGGCCCCTGGAGGGGGCGAGGGGAGGCTGAGGAAGGAGGCTCTTGGAAATGTCCCACTTACAGGGAACAGGCGTTCACACGCACAGGGGACCCTGGCTCCCTGCTGTTCAGAAACTGTGCCTCAGTTTCTTCCTCTGTAGCAGGGAAATAATCACAGAGCCTCCAGAAGGGATAGAGACAGCATCTCTACATGCAGGGGGGAGGGCAGGGGCTTCGCTGCTTTTATGAGAAGGCCAGCACAGCCTTGCTAGGGGGTGGCAGTCAGGGTCCCCAGGACCCCCCCCCCCCCCAGGTGCAGATTCACTTGGAAGACTCAGAGGCCTCAGCATATAGTCAGTCTCATGCCGTGATTCATCACAGTGAAAGGACAGGGCACCGTCAGCAAAGGCGAGGCGTGTGGGGTGAAGTCCGAGGCCGTCCGGCGTAGCTCCCAGAGCCCTCTCCCAGTAAAGTCATACAGGACACGCTAATTCCCCCAGCAATGAGATGTGACAGCTCATGGTGTGTCCCAGCAAAGCTCATCAGAGACTCGGCACCCAGGCTTTCTACTGGGGGCTGGTTACCAGGCAGCAACCCCTACCGGGAACACCGATATCTCGGACTCCCCAGGGGAAAGCAAGGGTTCAGTAGAAAGCAGGTCATTTTGTACAGTTTGGGCTGAGGGAGTCCCTCCCAACACCCAGGTTCCCAGATGCCAGCCCAGGGCAGCCCTGCGAGCAGGCAGTCTCCAGCCTCTGTGTCCTCCCCGCTCTGCACAGGTGCTCTGCGGGTACACAGGAATTGACAAGATCAAACGCCCAAGCTCCTGGGGAGCAGAACGAACCAATCACGCTAACCTGGGCTCTGGTCCAGTTCTGCCGCTTTGAGGCAGTTGGGACCTTGGGCATGTGATGAGACCTCTTTGTGCCTCAGTTTCCCTTTCTGTAGCAGGGAAGGGATCACAGAACCTGTGCTAGAAGGGTTTAGAGGACAATGTGGGTCAAATTCTTAGCACAGTGCCCACAATAGTAAGGATGCAATAATGAGCTCTGCATATTAGAAGTTAATGATTGGAGTAAGTGAACAATGTCCTTATTGATGTTAACATTATTGACTATTCATAATAGTCATATTCATAATAACTATTCATCAATAATGTTAATAATATTAATAAGAAACCATATCCCTGCCCCCTCCAGGGGTGACTGATAAGCTCACGTCTTCCGTAATTGGGGAAATGTTGGGAGGCCTGGTGTCCCCCGCAGCCACCAGCTCCTGCTTCGCACAGTCCCTGAGGCCCACTGCTTCCCTGCACATGTGGGGCTCTGAGCTCATTGCCCATCCCGCCCCCTCCAACCCGCCTGTGCCACCGGGCCTATCACCGGCCCGCCGACTGGTGCTCCCGGGCAGGTGCCACCCACAGGCCAATCAGACCCCTCAGCCCTTACGTCTGATGGGGTGAGGGCTTAGGTGAGAAGTCTAGGTTTTGACTTGGGCAGTTGGGAATTTGCTGGTGCCATTCATGGAGACAGCCAGTACTGAGGGTAGAGCAGATGAGGGTGGTGACAAAGGAGAAATCAAGTGTCATTTCGGAGATACTGGGTTTGAGGGACACCTTAAGCACTCACTCAGGAAACCTGACACACCCGACATGTCTGGAGTGTTTCCGATGCACCATCCTGAGAGCTCTCCATGTGTCATCTTGGCTCTTCCTCTCCCCGAGCCCGCAAGGCAGGCGCCCTCTTCATCCCATTTAGCAAGAGGAAACCAAGGCTCAGGGCTGTGGGCGCCCAGGGTCCCACAGGTTGTGTGTGCCTCTCCCACCCCACCCTGACTCGCGGGACCTCTCCCTCCGTACCTCCCCGTTTGCCCAGCGGGCTAGTAACCCCAGCGCTAAGTCAGTGGACCTTGGTTTGCAGCCGGTCTTGGGCAAGGCTCTGCGTTACGACTGTCCTGCACTCTAGATGCTCCGTGGTCCATGAGCGTGGGTCATGCAGGGGAAGACGAGTTATTGGGGGTTTTATTCACTCTAAGGTGTGTCACCAATTTTTAGTAAGAACGAGTCATGTGAGTCCCTTCCTAGAATGGAGGAGCCAATAGCCCCAATATCCATACAAGGGAAACTGAGGCTGAGACAGTAATGATGGCAGGAGATATTCTTCCTATAACACATTCACCTTCACAGCAACTCACTGATGGGTGTTATGAGCAAGTCCCTTGCACAGATGAGGAAACTTAGGTACAAGTGCTTAAGTAACATGCTCAAGGCCACTCATCTAGCTAGTGGCAGGGTCCCTGGCCTGAGCTGTGAAGGACTCCACTGTGTTATGGGATAGCAGGGAGTTAAGAACGGATCTAGGGGGCCAGGGGTCCCCACCCTCCCCTTTTCTGTGGTGCCTTGACTCGCCTCCACCCAGACCTGCTGGAGAAGTCGCGGGCCATCCGTCAGGCCAAGGATGAGTGCAGCTTCCACATCTTCTACCAGCTGCTGGGCGGTGCGGGAGAGCAGCTCAAGGGTCAGTGTTGTTGCTCAGGGAATGGGTGGGGGCCATGTGGGCCCCTGGCTTCTCTAGGCCCCGGGAGAGGAAATGGGAGACACTGGTGAGCGTCAGGATAGTGGATTCTGTCTCCTCCTGGGTCCCACTGCCCCTGGTTTCTGCTGCGTCACAACTTTTGCCAACAGACTCCGGCTACCCCCCTGGCCCATGCTGCTTGGCAAATTCTGCTGCCCTCTAGTCCTGCTGCCTCCTGGGTCTTTTTATTATTATTATTATTATTATTATTATTATTATTATTTTGTGACAGAGACAGAGAGGGACAGATAGGGGCAGACAGACAGGAAGGGAGAGAGATGAGAAGCATCAATTCTTCTTTGTGGTGCCTTAGTTTTCATTGAATGCTTTCTTATATATGCCTTGACCAGGGGGCTCCAGCAGAATGAGTGACCCCTTGCTCAAGCCGGCAACCTTGGGGTTTCGAACCTGGGACTTCTGGGTCCCAGTTCAACGCCCTATCCACTGTGCCACCGCCTGGTCAGGCGCCTCCTGGGTCCCGATCACACTGGCCATGTGGCTACGTAGCTCTTATTCACACTCACTTCTCTTCTGCTCACTCCAGCGGGTGTGACTCCAGCTTTGCCGTGGCTCCCGCTGCCTCGTGGGTCCCCGTGGTCCTGGTCTGTGTGGCTTCGTGGCTCCCCTCCACTCTGGCTGCTGTCTGAGCTGCTGCTTGTCTCCTGCACACGCTCCTCCTGCCTGCTGGCTATGGACCGCGGTCCCGCTGCCCTGTGGCTCTCATTCTGGCTCCTGCCACTCCATAGCTTGGGCTTCCTCCTGGCCCCTCTCCACCCGGGCTCCCACTCACAGTGGCTTCTGAGCCCACATGCCCTTTGCTGCTGGCCCCTGCTGGCCCATGGCATCTGCTAACTCAGGCACCCTTGGGCCCATGGCATCTGCCCGCCAGTGGCTCCTGCCTGCTCCAGGCAGTCCCAGGACTCAAGAACCCTTGTGGAAGGAGGGAAGATTAAACGCCTAGTATACCCTAAGCACCACTCCACACCCAGCCCTTCCGCTGAACCCATGCGGAGAGGATCCTCACTCCTTTAGCAGAGGAGACTGCGGTTCCCGTGGGAAGGGACTCATCTGGGGTAGCCTTGGAGGAAGCCAGGGTGTGAGTCCGACTCCACAGCTCGCCCTTGACCTTGGCCTCCACTCATTACCCCTGCAGCCGACCTTCTCCTGGAGCCATTCTCGCACTACCGCTTCCTCACCAACGGGCCGGCATCCTCTCCGGGCCAGGAGCGGGAGCTCTTCCAGGAGACACTGGAGTCGCTGCGGGTGCTGGGATTCACCCATGAGGAAATCACCTGTGAGTGAGCGCAGCGCCCCACGAAGTGTGGGGGTGGGCTCTGTGTGGGCAGGTGCGGGAGTGAGCTAGTCATTCATTCTTCAGTGTGTTTGCTCAAGCATTCATTGAGCAAGTACTGTGTGTGGACCCTATGCAGGGGGACCACAGCAGGAAATGAGAGCGATAAGCATTCCTGCCTCAGGGAGACGGACTGAATAAGAATTACGATCCAGAGAAACGGAATTCTGTGGTCTGTGAGAAGGCGATGGGTGCCAGAGAGGATGTGGAATAAGGAACAGAGAGGGGAGGAAGGTACAGTGTTGAGTAAGGAGTCAGGAGGGGCCCACGGAGATGGTGATGTTTGTGCAAAAGCCTGGGGGAGCTCAGGGAGTGGGCACTGATGCCACCGGGAGAAGAACATTCCAGGCAAGGGAACAGCCAGTGCAAAGGCCCCGAGGCAGGAAAGGCATGACAGGTTTGAGGAATTGTCACTTCTGTCTAGTATGTGACCATGGGGAGCAGGGGACAGAGCTGCAGAGGCAGGCAGGGGCACTGGGGACCACAGAGTTGGGAGCAGGGCAGGGGCAGCACTTGGCCATGTGAAGGAAGGACTGGATATCAGGAGGAGGCTGAGACGAGGGTGCAGCGTAGGCTGGGCGGCCCTGGTGTGAAATACTCAGATCATCCCTGTGTTGTGCTGGTTTGCGCCTGATCTTGTCACCAAACAGTATGTTTTTTTTGTTTTTTTTGTTTTGTTTTTTTTTTGTATTTTTCTGAAGCTGGAAACGGGGAGAGACAGTCAGACAGACTCCCACATGCGCCCGACCGGGATCCACCTGGCATGCCCACCAGGGGGCGACGCTCTGCCCACCAGGGGGCGATGCTCTGCCCCTCCGGGCCCTCGCTCTGCTGTGACCAGAGCCACTCCAGCGCCTGGGGCAGAGGCCAAGGAGCCATCCCCAGCGCCCGGGCCATCTCTGCTCCAATGGAGCCTCGGCTGCGGGAGGGGAAGAGAGAGACAGAGAGGAAGGAGAGGGGGAGGGGTGGAGAAGCAGATGGGCGCTTCTCCTGTGTGCCCTGGCCGGGAATCGAACCCAGGACTTCTGCACACCAGGCCGACGCTCTACCACTGAGCCAACCGGCCAGGGCCAAACAGTATGTTTTGACTACAGTCCTGTCACAGTATGGTATTCGTTGACTAGGGCCACCATATCAAAGCACCACACACTGAGCCCCTCACACAGTGGAAATTGATTGTGTCCCAATTCTAGAGGTGAGAAGTCTGAGCTCAAGGTGTTGGCAGGGTTGGTCAGTCCTGGAAGAATCCGTCCTCTTGGTTTCTGGTGGTTTCCTGGCAACCTTCCCAGTTCCTTGGCTTGGAGAAGCATCACCTGATCTCTGCCTTTATGTTCACACAGCGTTCTCCCTGTATCACACCTGGATGTGCAATTCCCACTTGTCACAGCACACCTGTCCTACAGGATTAGGGGCCCACCAGCACGCCCTCATCTGAACTGAAATAATTACATCTGCCGTGACCTGGTACTCAAATAAGGTCACATTCTGAGGGGTCTTGGGGTTTAGGACTTCATCCTGGGGCACGATTCTACCTGTAACAAGAACACAGAGGTTGACCTCAGTCTTTTTTTATTTGTTTTGCTGTTTGGGTTAACTGTGATTTTTCCCCCTGATCCTGTGGAGAATTACCTCAGTTTCCAGGGCTGAGCAGGGTGGGGCCGTCTCATTCTCCTCTGGTCCCTGGCCCTGCGGGAGGCCCTGGGAGCTACTGCAGGTGGCTCCAGAGCCCAACTGGGAGGGCTGCAAACTATGTGCCAGCTTGGCCGTCCACCCGGCTGCAAACAGGCCGCCTCCTGGAGTGTACTGACACAGGGTCCCAGACCACCCCTGCTGGCTTTCCCAATCGCGTTGCGCAACTCCCCCACCTGCCTGCCTCCACCCCCCCTCGGGCAGCTGGCAAACAGATAAACAGATTCAGATGGTGGGGACCAGGGCCTCCCAGCCTGGGGCCTCAGGTTCCCCTGGCCTCCTGACACGTGTCACCTCAAATAACCCTCCCGGCACAACCTATGGCATGTAGTGACATGTGAATATGGCCAAGTCTCCTAAATTACCCGCTCTCCTCCAGCCCTTATTTCCCTCTGTTAAGCTTCCTGCATCTCCTTCTAGAAGAATATTTTAGACATTATTTTTTCTATAAAGACAGTCACTCTCTACTGCATGGCTGATGCTCAGCTGTCCTGGTGATTCAGATATTAGAATATTTCTCACTGACTTAAAGTCTCCTGCACAGTGGTTGTTCCAGGGGGCCCCGCCTCCTGACCTCCCTCCCAGGACCACCTGAGATGGGCCAACAGCAAGGCCCCACGCTGGATCCTGCGGGCACTGGGGTTAGTCAGCTCGTCACCCAGTGCTTGGGAACTTTGTTCCCCATTCTTCCCACCAAACAATATATTTTGGCCACCATTCTGCCATAGTGTGTATAGGTGAACTTCAGTCTTTTTTGTGGCTGTGTGTTTCCAGCATTTAGATGAACTTTGAGTCTTTTATCCAAATACTCTTCCTTGCAGATGGACATTTAGGATGATGACATCCTACGTTATTGCAATGACCCCAGAAATGCCGTGAATATCCTTGTACGTAGATCTCTCTGCTCATGTGTGAACAGAGCTGTAAGCTCAACTCTTAGGAAAGAAATGGTGGCTCCAAGGAGAGGTGCAGTTTTTGTTTTTATCCAGATTAAAAATGTAATAGCATTATTATTTTATATTTTTTAGAGACAGAGAGAGGGACAGACAGGAACAGACAGACTGGTAGGGAGAGAAATAAGAAGCATCAGTTCTTCATTGCAGCTCCTTAGTTGATCATTGATTGCTTTCTCATATGTGCCTTGATGGAGGGGATTCAGTAGAGCGAGTGACCCCTTACTCAAGCCAGTGACCTTGGGCTCAAGCCAGTGACCATGGGATCATGTGTATGATCCCACGCTCAAGCCAGCGACCTTGGGGTTTTGAACCCGGATCCTCTGTGTCCCAGTCTGACGCTCTATCCACTGCACCACTGCCTGATCAGCCTAAAAATGTAACAGCATTATTGAGATACAATTATCAAACCATTCACCTATTTAGAGTGTACAATTCAGTAGCTTTTAGTATATTCACAGAGTTGTGTATCCTCACCACCATCTATTTTAGAGCATTTTCAGTGGCCTGAGAGCCTAACTGGTGGCTTCCACAACCCGCCCGCAGCCTTTCATCAGCTTCCTGTCTCTGGATCCGCCCATCCTGGACCTTTTATATAAATGGAGTCATGTGACACAAGGCCCTTTGTGGCTGGCATGTTTCAAGGTTCATCCATGAGGTAGCATGTATTAGGGCTTCATTCCTTTTTATTGCTGAATAGTTTTGATTTTTATCTTTTTATTATGAAAAAAATTTCAAATATGTATGCACATAGAGGGTAGAAGGTAATGACCCCCTGGGCACCTACCATCAGATTCAACAATTACCCACTCATGACTTTGGGTTTCACCACTGCCTCAGGTACCCCGCCCCCCTCCGTGAATTTTGATTGTAGAGAATCAACCTCATCGCCGTCCAGAAGGTGGCGCTCCTTTCCCATTTCCCCAAGCCTCTGTTTCTTCCACCCGCACGCTAGGCTGCACAACCTTTGTGAGCTTTCTAGCTTTCGCTGGTGTGGTGGGTGGATGGAGTCTTATTATAGTTGATTTTGTGTTTCACTTACAAGGAGTTGAGCCAGCGGATCACCTTTTCATAAACACTTATTTTGAGAAAAGGAGACAGAGGTCCAGGGAGGTGGAGCGTCTGATGTAGACTCAGCCCAACTCATCAGGAGGTAGTTGGACCCCTGGGTGTGACTCACAGACCTGCCCCGGATCCTCCCCGCATGGGCAGGTGGGCACCTCTGAGTTGCCCTTGGGAATCCCGGGGCAGCAGAGTGCTGAGGGCCAGTCCAGGCAGGACCTCCCTTGTCGCCTGCACTGGCGCATTAAACGCCACCCTGAGAGGTTGAGCGGGTAGCCTGGCCTGCAGCAAGGCGGGCTCCCATTCACATGAGGCAATGGGTGTCGTTGGCCCCAGGGCTCCGCAGGCGGCGGCTGGCTTGGATCGGCTGGTCAGAAGTCACCAGCGAGAGCTAACTGCCAACTGCTCAGGCGTCAGATTCATCTGGGTGCTTGGCACCAAGGCAGGTTCCTGAGCCAACTGAAAAAGCCATTTTAAAGGCCACGGTGGGGAGGGGGGATTGTTGGGGGTGAACTCAGTCTGGGCTGGGTCTGAGCAGACATTAAGGACAGAATGTTCATTCAGTTTGTCAGGGGAGATGGTGCCATTGAGTCTGTAAGATGATGTCCTTATTTATTTATCTTTGAGGGGCCTCTCCCCGCTCAGACCCTCTGCTGTCCCCATCCACCTAGCCCTCAGGCTCTAGATGGGCAGAACCAGAGACTGCTGAGCCTAGCCCCTCTTGTTAAGCAGTCAGGGAAACTGAGGCCTGGGAGGCCACCTGCTCACCCAAGGTCACAGCAAACACCTGCCATTCTCTAATGTGTCCTCTGTTAGTTGACTCTGCCAGTTACATATGAATTCATTAATATATGAATTCATTAATATATGAATTTGCCTGACCGGTGGTGGCACAGTGGATAGAGCACTGACCTGGGATGTTGAGGTCCCAGGTTAGAAACCCCGAGGTTGCTGGCTTGAGCTCAGGCTCATCTGGCTTGAGCAAGGGGTCACTGGCTCAGCTGCCCACCCCACCCTGTCAAGGCACATATGAGAAGCAATCAATGAACAACTAAAAAGTGCCGCACCTATGAGTTGATGCTTCTCACCTCTCTCCCTTCCTGTCTGTCTGTCTGTCTCTTGCTTAAACAAACAAACAAATAAAAATCAATTTACCTAACACGTAAGGGAATCTGTGGGTCTGGGTGGAGCCAGCAGTGACCAGGACAGAATGAGCCCATGACCTGTGGAGCACTCAGACCCAGGGAGCTGCAAATCACACCAGTGGATTAAGTTGAGCCTGTGGAAAAGTGACTTCATGTGGCGGAGTTCTGACAGCCTGGGGGAAGGGGAAGGGTCAGGAAGACACGAGCTTGGCTGCGCCCTTATAGTCGAGCAGGAATTGACCAGGTGTAGGTGGTGCAGGAAAGGCATGGTGGGGGACAGAACGGCCTGGAGGCAAGAAGGAAAGAGTGTCTCCTGCTGGAGCAGCTGAGAGGCTGATGTGGCTGGTTGGAGTCAGAGAGGGGACCCCTAGCTGGAGGGCATGGTAGGGTCAGAAACAGGGCGCCGAAGACCCTGATAAAGGGTTAGATTGCATCCCACAGGCAGTGGGGACTGTGCAAGAAATTCTCCCCTGGAAACTGTCAAGCTAATGTTCATTCACGAAAACATTTTAGATTGCTTACTTACGCAGAGTACACAGTTAGGAGAGGGGTAAGGAACAGACATTTTCCACAAGGAGTTATGATTTCAGGGGAGACAGAGAGGATAAATTAATATTTGTTGCCTGACCTGTGGTGGTGCAGTGGTTAAAGCGTCAACTTGGAACACTGAGGTCGCCGGTTCAAAACCCTGGGCTTGCCCGGTCAATGCACATATGGGAGTTGATGCTTCCTGCTCTTCCCCCTTTCTCTCCACCCCCCCTCTAGAATGAATAAATAAAATCTTAAAAAATAAATAAAAATGATCTCTTAAAAATATTTTAATATTTGTTGCACACCCAGCATGTACTTGCAAACTATACCAAAAAAGTTTTTTTGAAGTAGTATTTATGTACCATAAAATTTGCCATGGTAAAGTGTAAAATTTAGTTTGTAGTGGAGTCACAAGTCTGTGCAATCACCACTACAATCTCACTATCTGATTCCAAAAACCATGTACTTTTTTAACAGTGATTTTTTTTCTGTGCTAGGTCTCACATTTCAAAAAGCATGAAACTCAAAAAGAGTAAAGGGTATATAATCATTTACGTGTCTCCAGCTCCCAGGAGGCCATCTCTGTGAGCAGTTTCTTATGTGTCCTTCAGAGCAAGGACTCTCAAAACAATCAAGCCAATCGTACCCCCTTTTGTTTTCAGGGGGACTTTTTTTTTTTTTTTTTTTTTTTTAGTGACAGAGACAGAGAGAGGGATAGACAGGGACAGACAGACAGGAAAGGAGAGAGATGAGAAGCATCAATTCTTTGTTGCGGCTCCTTAGTTGTTCATTGATTACTTTCTCATATGTGCCTTGACCGGGAGGCTACAGCAGAGCGAGTGACCCCTTGCTCAAGCCAGCGAGCTTGGGCTTGAAGCCAGTGACCCTGCACTCAAGCCAGATGAGCCCGTGCTCAAGCTGGCAACCTTAGGGTTTCGAACCTGGGTCCACAGTGTCCCAGGCCAATGCTCTATCCACTGCGCCACCGCCTGGTCAGGCTTCAGGATTTTGTTTTGTTTTTTAAAAAAACCTTTTTAGTTTGAATAATTTCAGATTTACAGAAAAGTTGCAGAAAAAATAAGAATACAGGAAATTGTCACATGCTCTTCTCCAGAGCCCTCAATTGCTACATTTGCTTTATCCTCTCTTATCTTTCTAATTATTTTTTCCTGAGCTGCTTGAGAATAAGGGTTTAGATGAGGTGCCCTTTATCCTTTGTATTAGTTTTCTATGGCCTCTGTCACAAATGACCCTAAATTCAGTAGTTTAAAACAATACACATTAATTCTCTTACAGTTCTGAAGTTGGAATTCCAAGATCAGTCTTACTGGGCTAAAATCAGGGTGTCACCAGGACTGGTCCCTTCTGGAGGTTGGAGGGAAAAATCCGTTTTCTTGCCTTTTCCAGCTGCCAGAGGCTGCCCACAGTCCTTGGCTTATGGCCCCTTCCACTGTCTTCAAAGAGCATAACTCTAACCTCTGCTCACATGGCTTCTCCCATTTTTAAGGACCCTTATGATTCATTCAGAGCCTACCTAGATAATCTAGGACAGGGGTCCCCAAACTACGGCCCACGGGCTGCATGTGGCCCCCTGAGGCCATTTATCTGGCCCCCGCCGCACTTCCGGAAGGGGCATCTCTTTCATTGGTGGTCAGTGAGAGGAGCATAGTCCCCATTGAAATACTGGTCAGTTTGTTGATTTAAATTTACTTGTTCTTTATTTTAAATATTGCATTTGTTCCCATTTTGTATTTTTACTTTAAAATAAGATATGTGCACTGTGCATAGGGATTTGTTCATAGTTATTTTTATAGTCCAGCCCTCCAACGGTCTGAGGGACAGTGAGCTGGCCCCCTGTGTAAAAAGTTTGGGGACCCCTGATCTAGGATAATTTCCCATCTCACAACCCTTAATTTAATTACATCAGTGAAGTCCATTTGCTCTGCGAGGTAACCTTCACAGGTCCAGGGAATTCGGATGTGAGCATCTTTTTTTTTTTTTTTTTTTGTATTTTTCTGAAGCTGGAAACGGGGAGAGACAGTCAGACAGACTCCCGCATGCGCCCGACCGGGATCCACCCGGCACGCCCACCAGGGGCGAAGCTCTGCCCACCAGGGGGGGATGCTCTGCCCATCCTGGCGTCGCTATGTTGCGACCAGAGCCACTCTAGTGCCTGAGGCAGAGGCCACAGAGCCATCCCCAGCGCCTGGGCCATCTTTGCTCCAATGGAGCCTTAGCTGCGGGAGGGGAAGAGAGAGACAGAGAGGAAGGAGAGGGGGAGGGGTGGAGAAGCAGATGGGCGCCTCTCCTGTGTGCCCTGGTCAGGAATCGAACCTAGGACTTCTGTACGCCAGGCCGACACTCTACCACTGAGCAAACCGGCCAGGGCCGGATGTGAGCATCTTTAGTGGGCCATTGTTCAGCTACCACCCCCTGAATCTGTCTGTGTATTTCCTGACAACATTCTATGCCACAATCATAGCACAGTATTTTCATCATGAATTCAACATTGCCGTGATTAATAATACTATTATCTAATCCAAAAACCATGTTATCCCAATAATGTTCTTTATAACAAAATTTTTTTCATAGACCTTATGCCAATTTTCCCAATAATGTCCTTTGCAGCAAAAAAATAAAATAAAAGTTACACACACACACACACACACACACACACACACTTCCTCACTCTGGGATCGCACACTGCCATCCCATCTTACTCTGTCCTTCTGGAACTGTTCCTGAGTCTGTCTTTATCGTTCATGACCTTGACACTTTGGAAGATTACAGACCAGTTGTTTGTCTCAAACTTGGGTGTGTTTCCTCGCGATTAGATTCAGGTTATGCATTTTTGGCAGGAATATCCGTGATAGTACACCCTCCCAATTCTTTCATCACTCCTTTTTTCTAAGTAAACTGCAAAGAAGTGTAGCACAGATGCCAAAAAAATGTGCATGGGCCGTAAGCATCTTGCTTGGGACTTCTGCAAAGTGAACACCCCTTATAACATGCACCTTGATGCCCCCTAACCCATCACCAGCACCCCCCTGAATTCTGGCATCTAACAGCACTAAGTTGTGCCGCCTGTTCTTTAATTTGGTACAAATAGACCCCTACAGTACCCACACTTCCCGTGTCTGGCTTCTTCCCCGCAGCCCTGGGTTTGTGAAATCATCCGTGTTCCCTGAGTGGCCAGCAGGGGGCGTCTGAGGGGGGGGCTGTCACCTGGGTGCCTTCTCTTTGTAAAGAGACATAGTCTCTATAGAGCAGGATGTGTCTGATTTGCGCGCTTTTCTGTATGTGTGCTCTCTAGGTACTTGTTTGCGTTTGAATTTTATGCTAAAAGAGGGTGGAAAAGGGAAACAGATCTTTGGGTCAGACCACCCGGGTTTGAATCTCAGGTCTGCCACTTAAAAGCTGGGCAGTCCTAGGCAAGTTCCTTACCCGATGTGCCTCGGTTTCCCCATCTTGCAAATGGAGATTGTACTTAGTTTCTCATCTGTAAAATGCTGTTGCAGATCTTGCCTCCTTGAGTTGTTATGAAGGTTAAATGAGGTGGTTTTTTTGTTCGTTTTTGAAACAAGACCTGGCACGGAGAAAGTTAAAAACAGAAACAAAAACCCAGTGCCCATTTCAATCCATAAATCCTGAAACGTGTCCCAGATCTGACAGCTGGTGGCTGCCGAGGTGGCTGGGTGCCTGCCATGGTCCGCGCATCAGCGGGAGAGCAGCAGACGGAGACCCAGTCTGGCGCAGGCGCATTCCACGCCCGGCAGCTTTGCTGTTGGAAGCCAGAGGGTTCTGAAATGCTGACCAAATCTAAATAAAACTCTGAACAAAACCAGCAGCGATCTTTCCTCGGATTACACACAGTGGCTGCCCTCCTGGAAAATTCACTGTGTGTTAAAATCAAATACTTTTGTGTTTATACGGAAAGCAGTTGGGATTAGTGTCAGGTCATTATCAACCATTATTTCACAGATGTGACTGTCCATTGGGGCATTTAGGAGTTACACAGGATATAGGCAATCCTCTGCTTCCCATTCCCAACTACCCACTCCCTGTGACATCCAGAAACACCCCTCACGTTGCCTCAGTGACCGCCCCCATCTTTACATCAACCAAACCCTACACATTCCTGAGATGTACATTGGGGCAGCATTGCCCACTTTTGACACACTTTCTAGAAGCTCTGCAAAGACAAGCAAATCAGGTGCTCTTAGACTTAGCATGGGATTATCTCCTGATAAGCCCATGTTAAGTTGAAAATGTCATGAATAAAAAATGCATTTAACACATCTAAGCTACTGAACACCATAGCTTAGTTAGCCTAGCTAATCTTAAATGTGCTCAAAACACATTAGCCTACAGTTGGGCAAAATCATCTAACATAAAGCCTGTTTTATAATAGTGTCCACTACCTCCTGTAATTTATGTAGTTATGGCTTGTTGCCTTTGTGTTGAGCAATTATTTGAGTTTTATCTCAAGAGTGATTGCCTTCTTCCTGGCCAGGTAGCTCAGTTGGTTAGAGTGTTGTCCCAGTGTGCCACAGTGTGGATTCCATCCCCAGTCAGGTCACATGGAAGAATCAACCATGAATACATAAATAAATGGAACAACAAATTAATGTTTCTCTATCTCTCTCCCCCTTCCTCTCTCTCTAAAATATCAATTTCAAGATTTTATTTATTGAGTTTACAGATAGAAGAGGGCCAGTAGCGAGAACTATCAACTCATAGTTGCTTCACTTTAGTTGTCCATTGCTTGCTTGTTATATGTGCTTTGACCAGGCAAGCCCAGGGATTTGAACCAGCAACCTCAGTGTTCCAGGGTGACGCTCTATCCTCCGCCACCACAGCCCAGGCTAAAATAGTAATTTAAAAAAGGGGGGGTGATCACCTTCCTCTTCTCATCAGAATTAGGAGACATAGATGGGACATGAAAACACAAAATACGCTATCCAAAAAACTTAGGCAACGCAACACACTGTAGAGTATTGGCTGTTTACCCTGGTGATCACATGACTGGCTGGGAGTTGGCTCGTGGGAAAAAATCAAAATTCAAAATTTGGAGTATGGTTTCTACTGCAGGTGAGTCAGTTTCACACCAATGTAGATTTGAAAAATCACAGTTCAAACCCTTGTAAGTTGGGGACCATCTGCACACCATCATTCACAGTTTCTGCATTTGTGGATTCCCCTATGCACATTTATTTATAATCCCCAAACCGATACTCCTGGTGCGTTTGTGGTCATCATGGTCCTTCACAGAGGGGTGAAAACTCCTAAGTTGCCCAGGGCACACTCACTGAGGTCCAGCGGGCGATGCTCTGCCTTCTTGCTTCCTCCGCTCTCATATTGTAAACCAGTGTCCTTTTGTGGTCTATTGAGTGTTTAGCGTTTTTGTACTTCTTGTGTCATTGGTGGTGGTGGTGAGTTCACTGTCTATAATGTCTTCCAGGCATAGTGTGGGAGTGCTGGCTAGCATTCCTAAGCACAGAGGGCTGAGACATGCCTTATGGGGAAAATACATGTGTTAGATTAGCTTCTGTCAGGCAGGTGTTATACTGTTGTTGGCCATGAATTCAGTGTGAATGAAGCAACAACATATGGGACATGTGAGGAGGGGCAAAAATAGATTTGCTGTTGTGGGTACATGAAACACGGAGTTTTTTCTTGTGTTATTATTTATTAATTATTGTTTTCCATAACAACAGCTGTAAACCTACTTTTGCCCTACCCTGTACATTAATAAAGTGCCTTTAAACAGAAACACACATAAAACCAAGTGATGTACTAATGAGTTGGTAAAAATGTTGTGACCAGAGACTCGCAGGAACCGAACCCAGTATTTCCCCTTAGGAGCATTCGCTGGCAGCCACTATTTTGGTATTTTTAGTGACTCCGTAGAACATTATTGCAAATCACTGGAATACACTATACTTTCTATTTTCTGTCTTTGTACACAGAGTACGCTATATACATCCTTCTGTGCCTCTCATCTTTCACTAGATATTTTAGAAATCTTTCCCTATCGCCCATTCTTTTCTCTAAGTCCTTTAAAATCTTATAGGCATCACCTGACCGGGCAGTGGCGCAGTGGATGGAGCATTGGACTGGGACGCAGAGGACCCAGGTTTGAGACCTCGAGGTCGCCAGCTTGAGCATGGGCTCATCTGGTTTGAGCAAAGCTCACCAGCTTGGACCCAAGGTCACTGGCTTGAGCAAAGGGTTACTCGATCTGCTGAAGGCCCGCGGTCAAGGCATATATGAGAAAGCAATCAATGAACAACTGTGGTGTCGCCACGAAAAACTGATGATTGATGCTTCTCATCTCTCTCCATTCCTGTCTGTCTGTCCCTCTCTCTGACTCTCTCTTTGGCTCTGTAAAAAAAAAAACCACAAAACTTATAGGCATCATGGCCCTCGTGGGTTAGCTCAGTAGGTTAGAGAGTCGTCCAGAAGCAACAAGGCTGCTGGTTTGATCCCTGGTCAGGGCACATATGGGAACAGCTTGATCTTCCTGTCTCTTTGTCTCTCTCTCCCTGCCTCAAAAATCTTGTAGGCATTGCTTTATAAAGCAGACGTGAGCAGACCCCAAATGGTGGTGATACAGCAAACCTCAAACACAAAGTACAGAGTTTACTTATCCGTTCATGTGTTTTCAGACCTACGCAGTGCCACAGGTGGATGTTGAGCCCAGGGTGGTGGTGTAAAGTGATACAGGGTTTTTGAAGCTAGGTCTCTAAAAGGCTAGTTAAGAGCACTGACAGGGTCTGGAGCCACAGCAATCTCTCTCTGTCACCCCCAGCCATGCTGCGGATGGTCTCAGCGGTTCTCCAGTTCGGCAACATCGTCCTGAAGAGAGAACGCAACACTGATCAGGCCTCCATGCCTGACAACACAGGTGACACCCTTGGCCTGCCACCACCCACGGGACCCTGTAGTCCTTGTCCTGCTCACAGAGCACCCCTCCCCAGCTGGGCTGCCCTGATTTCCTGCCCTTTGCTGCGTCTTTACTGAAATAGCTTTCTTCCACCGTTCTGATTATAAACACTGTGATCCCTGCTGAAAGTTTGAACAACGCAGGCATGCCCCTGGGTGGGGACGGCAGGGCCCCCGGTCATCCCAGCCCCTCCGAGAGACCTGCTATCTGGTTGGGCATATCTCCTCCTGGCCTCTGTGCTTTTCAAAAGCAGAATTATAGTTGGTATTCTTTTTTTTTTTCTTAATCAAAATGGGAATAGCTCTGCTTCTTTATTATTACAAAATAATACAAGCTGGATGGGGAAAATCCTGACAGACAGAGCCGTATAAAGGCAGGGGAATTACCCATAATCATACTCCTGAGAGGTATTTACCGCGAACATTTTGAAGTATTTCTCTCTGGGTTTTGTTCTGTGTCTGTATCCATGTGGAAATGATTGTCACAGAAATGAAATCACGCTTCACATTCCATTTCCCTCTACCTGAAAAGAGCCCTCATTCCTGATTATAAAGTCAGGGGTCCAGGAAGAGAACAGCTGGGCCACGGAACATGCACACTTTTAGGACCTGTGATGCCTCTAGTGGGAAAGGCTGGGTCGTTCCTGTTCCCCCAACAGTGGGGGCGGTGCCGCTTCCAGTGTTGAACCTATCTTGGTGCCTGTCGTCCTCAGCTGCCCAGAAGCTCTGCCGCCTGCTGGGACTGGGGGTGACGGACTTCTCCCGCGCCCTGCTCACGCCTCGCATCAAAGTTGGCCGAGACTACGTGCAGAAAGCGCAGACCAAGGAGCAGGTGGGCGGTGCTGGCAGAGGGCAGACGTGGGGCAAACCTGGTGCCTAGGTCCTGGGTCTTTAAGTGGCTTGTGCCATTTTTCCTCACTCAACAAACTTTTGCTGAGTGTCTGCTCAGTTACTGGCTCTGGTCTAGGTACTGGGAATAAAAGCAGTAATGGAAACAAAGACATGACCTCATGGAGCTCAGGCTGTAGAAGGAAAACAGATAAAAGATAAACAGGATACTTGTAGACAGCGATGTCTTCTATGAAGGAGAGGGTTAAGGTGGTCAGGAAGGTACTCACTAAGGAAGTAATGTCCAAATTAAGACCTAGACAGTTAAAGGCAGAGAGAACAGCTTGTGTAAAGGCCCTACAGTTGAAACAAGTTTGGCAGGTTGGGAACATTAAGGTCAGTGAGGCTAGAGAGTGGGGAAGGGGATGATTGAAGCTTCAGGCAGAGAGGTTGGGAGGGGACAGATAATACAAGGTCTTAGGGGCCACAGTGAGGAGGTAAATTTTATTCAGAGTGCAGCAGGAGGCCAGTGAGGGTTTAAGCCAAGGAGCAATTCAATTCAGTTTGTTTTTTATAGAGTTCCCCTTATCTTCTATATGGAGAATTGAGTCCAGGGGCACAGGTGGTAGCAAGGGGTCACAAAGAGGCTGCTGCCATAGTCCAAACAAATGACAGTAGGGCTCAGACCAGGCTGGCAATGGCAGGAGTGGAAAGTAAATATAGGCTAGAGGTTTTCAGAATCCAGTCTTGGGCCGAGGCCTCTGCCTGCCCCAGGCTGGACTCTCAGGGCACTTGGATAAAGAGGACACAGTGGGGGAGACAAGGATCAGAGACTGGAGACCACACTGATCATGATGCCACTCTCAGCTGAGGTACTCTTAGAATCCATTTTACTGGTGAAGAAGTTGAGGCACAGAGAGGTTTATTCACATGCCTGAGGTAACACAGCCTCTTAACTGGCAGAGCCAGGATTCAAACCCTGGTTGGCAGGCTCCAGAATCTACCCTCTTAACTGTTATGCTGTCTAATTGGTTCAAGGGGTAGGGGGAGAATTAATGAACTGATAAGCTCAGAATGCTTCACACAGTGCCTGGAGCACAGCAGGCCTTGAGGGACGATTGGCTGTTGTTAGGGTCATCATTCTTGAACCATGGGTGGCCCAGGGTCTCCTCGCTGGCCCCAGAGGACAGGCTGGGGCCACTGATGTGCAGGCTGGGCCCTCACTGTGCACCCTGTCCCTCATGCAGGCTGACTTCGCACTGGAAGCTCTGGCTAAGGCCACCTATGAGCGCCTCTTCCGCTGGCTGGTCCTGCGCCTCAATCGTGCCCTGGACCGCAGCCCGCGCCAGGGTGCCTCCTTCCTGGGCATCCTGGACATTGCTGGCTTTGAGATCTTCCAGGTCTGCGTGTTGTGCCCAGCTGGGGCCTGAGGGCTCCATCACCCTGCCCTGTCCCCCTCTCTCTGGGCCCTGTTCCCCTCCCTCTGAGTCCCTGTCCTCTCTCTTTGGCCCCTGTCCCCCTCTCTCCGGGTCCCTGTCCCCTTCTCTCTGGGCCCTGTCCCCCTCTCTCTGGGCCCTGTTCCCCTCTCTCTGAGTCCCTGTCCCCTCTCTTTGGCCCCTGTCCCCCCCTCTCCGGGTCCCTGTCCCCTTCTCTCTGGGTCCCTGTCCCCTCTCTCTAGGCCCTGTCCCCTGTCTCACGTGTCCCCTCATTCCCTACAGCTGAACTCCTTTGAGCAGCTGTGCATCAACTACACCAACGAGAAGCTGCAGCAGCTTTTCAACCACACCATGTTCGTGCTGGAGCAGGAGGAGTACCAGCGTGAGGGCATCCCCTGGACCTTCCTCGACTTTGGCCTCGACCTGCAGCCCTGCATTGACCTTATCGAGCGGCCGGTGAGTGAAACCCAGGCTTCGGCCGCCGCGCCACCCATGCCCACCTCCACCCCCACCCTCGTGACCATGGTCCAGCTCCTCGCCCTGCTGGCCTCAGGCCTCCCATCAGCTAGACAGAGAAAGTGACGTAGATGTGTGTGGCCACCAGATGAGTAGGACCTCGAATGTGCCTGCCACAGTGCCTGGCTTCAATCACAGGGATGTAACTGTAGCTATTATTCTCATGTTTTTTGGTTGTTGTTTTTTTAATTATTTATTGATTTTAGAGAGTGGAAGGGAGGCGGGAGAGAGAGAGAGAGAGAGAGATCGATTTGTTGTTCCACTAATTTATATATTCATCTGTTGATTCTTGTATGTACCCTGACTGGGGATTGAACCTTCAACCTTGGCGTATGGGGACAATGCTCTAACCCAGTGATCCCCAACCTTTTTTGGGCCACAGACCGGTTTAATGTCAGAAAATATTTTCAGGGACCGGCCTTTAGGGTGGGACGGATAAATGTATCACGTGACCGAGACAAACGTCAAGAGTGAGTCTTAGATGGATGTAACAGAGGGAATCTGTCATTTTTTAAAAAATAAAACATCATTCAGACTTACATATAAATAAAACAGAAATAATATAAGTTATTTATTCTTTCTCTGCGGACCGGTACCAAATGGCCCACGGACTGGTACCAGTTCGTGGCCCGGGGGTTAGGGACCACTGCTCTAACCAGCTGAGCTACCTGCCAGGGCCTCATGTTTAGTTCTATGTCCAAGTGTCACTTATAAGAACTAAAAATTAGCTACAACCTAAGAGTCCAATATTTGGAGATCTGACTTAGTCTCCCCTTCCTGTCAATGGTCAGGCCAACCCCCCTGGACTCCTGGCCCTGCTGGACGAGGAGTGCTGGTTCCCAAAAGCCACAGACAAGTCCTTCGTAGAGAAGGTGGCCCAGGAGCAGGGTGGCCACCCCAAGTTCCAGCGGCCAAGGAACCTGCGAGACCAGGCTGACTTCAGCGTCTTGCACTATGCGGGCAAGGTAGGGGCTGGGGCCAGCCTTGGGGCCTGTTGGGTGCATATGGGGACCACTTGGCTACAGAAGTGTGGGAGCTGCAGAGCAAAAGCAGGGGCCACCGGATGTCCGCTGGACAGGACACAGCCAGGGAAGGGGCTAGGGAAGCACAAGAAGGAGTGAGAACTCTGATGAAGTCAACAAAGGCTTCCTCATGGAGGGGATATTTGCAGTAGGTTTTGAGGGATGGATAGGAGTTCACCATGAAGAGAACAAAGTATATTTTACCCACTCATTCTGCAAACTTGTCTTTGTATGCTCAGACCTGTGCTGAGCAAAGTTGGGGACCCAAGTCAGACATGGTTTCTGTCCTTACAAAAGTTCCTTATCTGAAAGGTTGTCAAATATAACATGAAGCTGAGAGGTGCTTTAATAGGGGCAGCTAAGGATAGTATCAAAGTCAAAGCCCAAAGGAGAAACACCAGGGAAGGTTTCACAGAAGAGAGTAATGCTTGATCTGAAATCTAAACCAAGAGGCAGCAAACATTTTTTATAAAATGTTTCCTTTCTGTGGGCCAGATTCTGTCTGCCACAACTATTCAATTCTGCCATTGCGGTATGGAGGGAGCCGCAGGTAATACACATATGAATATATAAATGAAGGCTCTATTCCAATAAAACTTTATTTACAAAGAGAGGTGGCAGTCCCAATTTGGCCTGTAAACTGTGGTCTAAATGATACGTAACAGGTGCCAGAAAGGAGGGGGAAGGGTGGGAAGGGTTCTGCAGGCGGAGGGAACAGCACGCACAATGGCTGGGAGGCAGGAGCTCATGTGTCCTGTGTATGGCACTGTTTCCCAGACATTTTCTAAAACTTCCTGTGTGCCCAGCCCTGTGCTGGGCTGAGTCAGACCCAGACCTGGACTCCGGAAACCCCTGTCTGGTGGGGAGAACTGGTACAGGGAGTTGTGGTCAAGACTGTTACTCTGTGGGAGCCTCAAAACCAAACTCTAAATTCTCCCAAGCGGTCATCCGTGGGAAAACCCACAGCGAGGGCATCCCAGGTGGCGGGGATGTCAGGATCCCAGGTAAAAACCTTGAGGTGGAAATGAGGTGATACATTGGAGGAAACTGTCTGTTCAGAAGCCAGTGTATCTGGAGTAGAATAAATAAGGAAGAAAGTATTGGTGGAGGAGTTCAGAGGGGATAGGGAAGTAAAAGGAGAGGGGTCGTGCTGCTGGAGGGTGCAGTTTAAGATATGGACACAAGGTGGCACCATGCTCTCTCCCATGGTGAGCCCCAGAGCTGGAGTCAGAACTTCCACCAGGCACCCTGGGAAATCAGCAGAGCCCTTGAACCTGCAAGTTCACCACCTTCCAACACCTGACTTCATGCAGGTCGACTACAAGGCCAATGAGTGGCTGATGAAAAACATGGACCCCTTGAATGATAACGTTGCAGCCCTGCTGCACCAGAGCACAGATCGGCTGACGGCAGAGATCTGGAAAGATGGTGAGGACCAGCTTCCCTTGGCCCTTTCCCTGGTGCTCTGGGAGTCCCTTCTTCCAACCGACTGTGTGAGCACCTTTGTTTCAGAGGCTGAGGTGTTGCTCAGACACAGGTAGGCCAGACAGTCTCACAGAAGTGTTCCCAATAAGTGATTGATTGATTATCTCAAGCCAGCATCATATTCAATGACAAAAGACTCCTCCTTAAACAAGACAAGGATGCCCACTATCAACACTGCTGTGAAACACTTTTTAGCAATACTAGCCTATGCAATCAGACCAGAAAAAAAAGAAATAGATATGTCAACATTGTAAAGAAAGAGATAACGTTATTTGTAGATGGCATATGATCCCAAAAATATCAAGAGATTTGACTGGAAAAGAATTAATAACAATAGAACTCAGAGGGTGATGTTTTACAGGTTGGTCAATGTTTAGGCTTCTTTCTTTGCTCTCTCACAACATTCCCTTCAGGGCCTAGAGGAAGAAAAAAGGAGGAAGAGAAGGATGTATAGTTTTGCAGTTTTCTTGCTCCATCAAGCCCCATGTGAATTTGCCAATCAATCTTTTCAGAATGAATGACACTTCTAAGAGGTGTGGACAGAAAAGCCAAATACCTTTTTAGTAGGATCCTGTAGTTTTACAAGCCTTATCTGTTGCCCCCCTCCCCTATCCTTAGAGGATATTTGAGAGATGATTTTATACAACTGGCAGCACCAGTATCTTGTTTTTTTCTGATTCCAGGTTTCCAGAATCTTTCAGTTTGCCTTAATCTTGATTGATGTGAAAAGCATAGCGGTAACAATGCTAGCCCATGCAACTAGACAAGAAAACAAAATAAGCAAGACGAGTGGTTTCCAAAATGAACTCACAGAGCAAAGAGGCATGGGTGCCTTGATCTTGTGAGCTGCTATGAGAAAGAAAAATTTGATATTTGTGTCTCATATAGTTTACACAAAAGAGGATTGAAAAGCAGTGTTTGGTATTCAGCAATAAATTCAGCAGCAGATTCTGCTATGAGAACCATTTCCTTCAGACTGAAAATGCACCCCCCCCAACCTCACTTCTTTAAAATCTATGCCACAGCCATGGACTCGTGGTGTCTGCAGCAGTTTGTCACATGTCTCACCTCATATGTGGCTGACTCTCAGAGGGTTCCAAGAGAGAAAGTGGAAACAGCAAAGCCTCATGAGTCCTGGACTGGAATGTGGCCCAGTATTTGTTCTCCCACAATTCTCCTGAACAAAGGAATCACAGGCCAGCCCAGACTCAAGGAGCTGTAAGTCAGGTGGCAGTGGAGGAAACTGCAGCTATTTTGACATTGATCCCTACTGTGGCTGGCCTGAGCCCAGATTGGATGCCCAGCATCCCGGCAGCCCAGGGGGAGAGGAAATGAGACAGCTCTCAGAGACAAACTCAGCAAGCCCAGGGGAGCACTGAGCAGTGCTCGAGCTCCCTGGCAGCCAGGGGAAGGAGATACCTAATTAAACAGATACGGACTCAGCCTCCAGGGAGAGAGAGCTTCCCCACCCCTGCACTAAGTCCTGACAGAGGACATTTGTCCTTTCAGCCACATTGATGCCCTCAGTGGGTAGACACAAAGGTGAACAGGACAGTCTCCCTGGATTTAAAAGTTTATGGCTTTAAAAGTTTCCTACTACTTTGTGCTGTGCTGTTGACTAATAACCCTCTCCTTTTCTCTTCCTGCCACCTTCTCTCTCTCTCCCCATCTCATACTGCTCCCTTTGCATCCTCCCATCTCTTTGCCATCTCCCTACACCTGTCCTCTCCACCCAGAACACGGGGGCTTCCAGCACTTCTCTCTCCTTGGCTCCTTCCCACTGTCACCCCCAGGATCTTCAGGGAGGCACGGCTCTGCCATTTCTCCGTCAGGGGGTGGGTGTTGCTGTGCATCGATGGGTGAGACTTGCCAGACAAGGAGGGTGGGCCTGTTGCACCGGGAACATGGTTTTGAACATCTGTCCCCTCTTTTCTCCATGAGGAGGTCTCTCACACTTCTTCCTCCTTGTCAGCTCCCTCCTCAGTTTCCAGACTCAATGCCTTCTTCTAATGGAATTACATGCAAAAGTAGAAAAATAAAATAAAATGGTGCCAACATCAGCTGGTGTTTATTGAGCACTTACTATGTGCCTTGTGTTGTGCAAAGCCCCCTTATGATTATTATTTTTGTGTGTGTGTGTGTGTGTGACATAGACACAGAGAGAGAGACAGAGAGAGGGACAGATAGGGACAGACAGACAGGAACGGAGAGAGATGAGAAGCATCAATCATTAGTTTTTCATTGTGACATCTTAGTTCATTGATTGCTTTCTCATATGTGCCTTTACTAGGGGGCTACAGCAGAGCAAATGACCCCTTGCTCAAGCCAGCAACCTCGGGCTTCAAGCCAACAACCATGGGGTCATGTCTATGATCCCACGCCCAAGCCAGCGACCCTGTGTTCAAGCTGGTGAGCCCGTGCTCAAGACAGTGACCTCAGGGTTTTGAACCTGAGTCCTCTGTGTCTCAGTCTGATGCTTTATCCACTGTGCCACCACCTAGTCTGGCCCCTATTGATTAACACATAGGATCCTCTGAATCACCTACTGAGGCAGATGTTAGTTCTATTACTCACCTTACACAGGTAAGGAAATCAAAGCACAGAGAGCTTAAGCCACCAGCGTGAGATCACACAGCCAATAAGTGGCAGTCAGGATTTGAACCCAGGACATCGAGTCCCAGAGCCTCTTACCTGTGCTATGAGAGCTTAGTAAATGATAATTATATTTTTGATAATAACTAAGTATGGCAGTGGGAGGGAGAGTTAAAACCTAGGGAGGAACCTGACCAGGCAGTGGCGCAGTGGATAGAGCATTGGACTGGGATGCGGAGAATCCAGGTTCGAGACCCCGAGGTCGCCAGCTTGAGCGTGGGCTCATCTGGTTTGAACAAAGCTCACCAGCTTGGACCCAAGGTTGCTGGCTTGAGCAAGGGGTTACTCAGTCTGCTGTAGCTCCCATGGTCAAGGCACATATGAGAAAGCAATCAATGAACAACTAAGGAGCCACAATGAAAAACTAACGATTGATGCTTCTCATCTCTCTCTGTTCCTGTCTGTCTGTCCCTATCTATCCCTCCCTTTGACTCTCTCTCTGTCCATGTTAAAAAAAAAAGAAAAAAAACTTGGGGAAGAAAATGCTATCTCTGAGCCCCCACCCTATACCAGGTCCTGCCTAAGTGCAGATTGATTGACCCCTGATGATGCTCATCACTGGGACAGGAGGACATCAGATTCAGCCCCAGCTGCAGGATCCTGAGAAATTGGTGTGATTTGATCATTGAATTTGAGTGGATATTTCTCACTAGCTGAAATGACACCATCAAATGACAATAGAGAAACAGAGTGACCATGAAATCAGGCCTTTCTAGAAAAATGCTTAATATGAAGGCAGATTGACATATTTCACACATTGCACGTAGAAGCCAGACTCTGTTACATTTTTAATTGGACCCTGTTTCATGCTCCTGACAATGCAGCTCTGCTGTGTTTGTGATTACCTTTTTACTGTGCCTCAGTTTCCTCACCTATAAAATGGGAAGGGTCTCACAGGCTTATAAATAAGCCAGAGTATGTAAAGTGCTTTGAACAGTGCCCAGCAGGCAATACATGCTAACTAGGCATTTGCTGTTGCTGTCATCTGTCGACAAGGAAAACGGAGATCACGTCCTTGAGGAAAAGAGGGGTCAGAAGTCAGGGTTTGTGGGGACTCGCACTGCCTAGCTTAAATCCTGGATCTGCAGTTTCTAAGCTGTGGCCTTGAGTGCAGTCTTTCACTTTTCTGAGCCTTAGTTTGCCTTCCAGTCCAATGGGGCTGATACCATGTACCTTACCAAACTGTGTGAGGTCTTTCATATGTAAAGTGCTAGGCCATATAAATAGTTAGAACCTTAACCTTTAGCCAACCCAGTATCCCAAAACTGACCCCTGGCCCCCCTCTCTCCCTACATCTGATTCCCTCTTCACACAGTGGAGGGCATCGTGGGGCTGGAGCAGGTGAGCAGCCTCGGGGATGGCCCACCGGGTGGCCGCCCCCGCCGGGGCATGTTCCGGACGGTGGGACAGCTCTACAAGGAGTCCCTGAGCCGCCTCATGGCCACACTCAGCAACACCAACCCCAGCTTCGTCCGCTGTATTGTCCCCAACCATGAGAAGAGGGTGAGTGACCTGGGCGGGGGAGGGGAGGCTCTGGAGTGGGTAAGGCCCGGCCTCTGAACCTGGCTGGAGCCACATCTATGCCCAGGCTCACCTCCCACTGCATGTGTGGCCTTGAAGGACTTGCTCGCCTCCCAGAATAAGCGCCTTGTTTGGAAAATTTATTCATTCATGGGACTTAAATTTTATTGAGCACCTACTAAGTGCCAGGTACTACATTAGAGAGAAGCACAGCCAACCCCTATTCTCACAGTCTAATGCAGAACATAGATGTTCAACTAACCACCTACAATGAATGTCCAATTAAATTTGTAGGGATGGATGAGTGTTACATAAGGTCTGATCTGCTCAGTGAAGTCAGGGAAGGATCCCTGGAGGAGGTGACAACTGAGCTCTGAAGATAAGTGGTATTCTGAGCAGAGAATAGCTTGTGCAAAGGTCCAGTGGTAGATCAGAGCATGGACGGTACAAGAGCTAGAAAGAAGGCTGTTGGGGCTGAGGATGTCATGTAGGTTTGGGGAAACCATCCCTGGCCTCCCAGGGCACTGAAAAATTTTCTTGTTGGGAAAATCAAAGAACAAGCCCTATAGAGAAGGGTCAATGTAAGTGGAGAATGAGACCACAAAATTAGGTGCTTGAGGCTTACACTGTCCTTGGAAAGTAGCTCTGGTTATCAGGTGAGTGGATCTCTGTGTGTGCATCTCCTTTCTCATGTCTGTAAACACCAATTTTATCAAATCTAGGACACTTATTTCTGATACTTTATCATCTCTGAAGTTGGGATGTGGCTTATAATCAATAGTCTGTCAGAATGTAATGAATAGGAATTTTATTTCGTGGTGTATATAAAACAACAGTGTGTCTTACTATTGATGGTGACTTATATTTGATGAAATATGACATATATAGACAGCCATTTCTTCTTTCAAGAAAAGCCATGGTTCTTTTTAGTGGAAAATGGTACTTAGAGTCCAAGATCTGGATGTGAGGTGTGCTTAATGGTATTGGGGTGTCACTCCCAGGACCTCCCAGTAAACAGAGCTATGTGTATATATGCAAATGTACATACATGCATATGCATAGTTTTATACATGTATATACATATATATATATACATTTACTTCTATATTTATTTTTATTACTGTCTTTATACTTTGAAAACCATGAGTTCATACTGTGAAAACCATGAGTTCATAGAGTTCATTGTAATTATTTTCTCTATACAAATTTGTAACCAGTTTTATTGTCAGTCTCTCCCATTGGACTGTGAGCTCCCCAGGGCAAGGATTTCTGCCTGGCACATAGTAGGTGCTCAGTAAATTATAGGTTGACCCATACAAAATTGACAAACATTGTTTACCTGCCTAACCAGTGTTTCACTTGCCGGCCGTGGTCCTCCAATGAGTGGTGCCCCTGTGCGGCCACTGCTGACCCTTCATGTTCATCCTGCTCTCCATAGGCTGGGAAGCTGGAGCCCCGGCTGGTGCTGGACCAGCTGCGCTGTAACGGAGTCCTGGAGGGCATCCGCATCTGTCGCCAAGGCTTCCCCAACCGCATCCTCTTCCAGGAGTTCCGGCAGCGGTGAGTGGGGTGAGGGGTGGCATGGCACTCGGGTCTGGACCCACCCTACGTGCATCCAAAGTCTCCCACTGCTACTTCTGAGCCAGGACTCTGGTCCAGTTCCTTAGGTTTGGTGAGCCTTGGCTTTCCCCTCTGTGATATGGGCAAGCAATACCCACTCAGTGTGCTCCCATGGAGAAAGGGCATAGTGTGTCATATTGCAATCAATGTGTTGCAATCGGCATTTTTTTTTCCTTAAGTGAGAAGTGGGAAGGCAGAGAGACAGACCCCCACTTGCGTGTAGACTGGGATTTAACTGGTAAGCCCCCTATGGAGCGATGCTCTGCCCATCTGGGGCCATTGCCCCATTGCTCGGCAACCAAGCTATTTTTAGCACCTAAAGTGAGGCCATGGAGCCATCCTCAGCACTCGGGGCCAACCTGCTCCAACTGAGCCATAGCTGCAGGAGGAGAAGAGAGAGAGAGACAAGGGGGAAGGAAGGGAGAAGCAGATGGGTACTTTTCCTGTGTACCCTGAACAGGAATCAAACCTAGGACTTCCATACACAGGGCCAATACTCTACCACTGAGCCAACTGGCCATGGCTGGCATTTCTTTAAAAATGCACTGGAATAGAATGAAACAGAAAATGATAGCATGCAAAAAGCAATATGGTATATATTATAATAAAAATTAGGCTTCATACAAGCTGTTTATGGCAGCGTCATCCATTCAAAATAGAATGTAAGCCCCATATACAAATAAAATTTTTGTAATAACATCTTTTATTTTTTGGTTTTCTGGCTTTTTTTTTTTAGATTTTATTTATTTATTTTAGAGAAGAGAGGAGAGGGAGAGAGAGAGAAGTAGTGGAGGAGCAGGAAGCATCAACTCCCATATGTACCTTGACCAGGCAAGCCCAGGGTTTCAAACTGACAGCCTCAGTGTTCTAGGTTGACACTTCATCCACTGAACCACCACAGGTCAGGCTGAAATAGCTATATTTTTAAAAGTAAAAAGAAGCAGACAACATTCATGTTGACAAGATAATTTATTTAAGCTAATACATCTATAACATGGAATAATTTTAACATGTAATCAGTATAAAAAACTAGTAGTCAGATATTGTTCATACGTTTTTTTTTCCTCCCAAGTCTCTGAAATGTGGTGTGTCTTACAGCCCACGCCACATCACAGTTCAGACACTACATTTCCAGCGTCACATTAGTTCTATCAAAACAATGAAATAGGGTGTCACACACAAAAAAATATTTTGCACTGCTTCAGCTTTTAAATTAAATTTCAGTTAGTGAGACTAAATACAGTTAAAAGTCCAGTTCATTTGCCCAGCCCACATTTTAAGGGCTCAGTGGTCACATGTGGCCAGTAGCTGCTGTATACAATAGTACAGGTTCAGGTCCGGAGTTTGCTACTCAAAGTGTGATCCTGGGACCAGCAATGACAGTCTCTGGCGGCTAGATACGCAGATTTTTAGGCCCCACCCAGACTTGCTGAAATAGGATCTGTATTTTAACAAGATCCCTGGTGATTGAGAAACTGATGCACACACACACACACACACACACACACACACACACAGAAGTTTCTCAATCACCAACCATAAAATGTCTATTATATATGACATGCAAATGTGTATATACGTGTATGTATATTGTATATATAATAGACATTATTTTATAGAAAATATTTTCTACAAAATTATTTTATAAGAAATGCAAGGAGCCTGACCTGTGGTGGCACAGTAGATCAAGCGTTGACGTGGAATGCTGAGGTCGCCAGTTCAAAACTTTGGGCTTGCCCGGTCAAGGCACGTATGGGAGTTGATGCTTCCTGCTCCTACCCCCCTTCTCTCTCTATCTTTCTCTCTTCTCTAAAATGAATGAATAAATAAATAAATAAAAGAACTCCAAGGAGAGGGCATGGCGGGGGAAAGGCTCTAAGGACAGACATGTATATGTTTATGAAACATATTTTTTAATTCTGAGTTCCACCCAGAAATTTGAAAGAAATTGCTGTGAAGCACTTAGCTCAGGAACTGATGCATAGGAAGTTCAAAAACATCGGCCACTATGTTTTGTTATTCTCACATTCCCATTCTGAGACCCACCGTTGTTTTCTGTCTCAGTGAAATGTGGTGGCAATGTAATAAATGTTCGTAGTCAGCCTGGGTAGGTACCCACGGAGTGGGAGCTTTTATCATCGGTGCTGCCGCTGGTAGGATTAACCCTCTTAGCCCAGTGTGTGGCTAAGATCAAATGCCCATTTTTCTTACTATTCTTGTTATTGTCATTAGTTATTGCTAGTTGTCACTCTGCACCCAGTGCCTGGCCATGGTGACAATTTGCTGTAACTCTCCACTCCCCACCCCTGCCTGTTGACTACAGGTATGAGATTCTGACACCCAATGCCATCCCCAAGGGCTTTATGGATGGGAAGCAGGCCTGTGAGAAGATGGTAAGTGTGGGGTGCAGGTGTGTGAGTGTGCACAGTCCCAGGTGTGGAAGAGGTGGTCTGGGACCTTCCTTGTCATTACCCCTTCTTTTTATCACTCCCAACCCTCACAGATCCAGGCCCTAGAACTGGATCCCAACCTCTACCGCGTGGGACAGAGTAAGATTTTTTTCCGGGCGGGAGTCCTGGCCCAGCTGGAAGAGGAGCGGGACCTGAAGGTCACAGATATCATTGTGTCCTTCCAGGCAGCTGCCAGGGGATACCTGGCTCGCAGGTGGGTACTATACTATCTTCTGGGGTTGCTTTGGCTAAGGCTGGGCAGGGAAGGGTTGACCAGATGGCCCTTGATGTCAAGGCCTCCAGGGTCTTAAGAGGGCTTGAGAGACAAAGGGAGAGAGCCACCAGGTGCCCAGGCTTCTTGGTTGCACAGTCCCTGAGGCCCTTGTAAGCTAGGCCCAGTGCTGAGCGATGCTGAAGACACAGACAAGACAAGAGCCAGGCTCTGTCAGGGGGTGACCTGCCATCCCTGTTTGCCTGGGACTGGACGTTTCCCAGGATGCATGATATAAAGTGCTAACATGGAGAAAGCCACATGTAAACTAGGTCGAGGTGGTCACCCTGCTGGCCAGTCCCCAAGGGACTTCAATCTGGAGGGAGAAACAACACAGGCACAGAGTGTCCTAGTCCAGGGCAAGATGTGCTCTGATGGGGGTCCTATAAGTGCAGCAGGAGGCCCTGCGGACCAGGACGGCCCTGGTCACACCTGACGACCAGGTAGACCAAGAGGGATGCGAAAGGTGTCAGGCTCCAGGAATGTGGGAAGTTTGCAGGAACATCTCCTCCCCCTTGGAGCGGGCCCAGAGGAAGGGCCAGAGAATAAAGGACTCCCAAATAGCGAGCTGAGGGGCAGGGACCTTGTCTGGGGTACCAGGGAGCCACAGGGCTGTGAGCAGGTAGGGTGGGCATAGAAAGACCCCTCTAGAAGCACATTGAGATGGAATGGGGCCTGACCAGGCGGTGGCGCAGTGGATAGAGCGTCGGACTGGGACACGGAGGACCTAGGTTCGAGACCCCGAGGTTACCGGCTTGAATGCGGGCTCATCTGGCTTGAGCAAAAAAAAAAAAAGCTCACCAGCTTGGACCCAAGGTCGCTGGCTTGAGCAAGGGGTTACTTGGTCTGCTGAAGGCCCGCGGTCAAGGCACATATGAGAAAGCAATCAATGAACAATGAAGGTGTCACAATGAAAAACTGATGATTGATGCTTCTCATCTCTCCGTTCCTGTCTGTCTGTCCCTATCTATCCCTCTCTCTGACTCTCTGTCTCTGTAAAAAAAATAAAAATAAAGAGTTCTCTTAAAAAAAAAAGAGAGAGGCCCTAGCTGGTTGGCTCAGTGGTAGAGCGTCGGCCTGGCGTGCGGAAGTCCCGGGTTCGATTCCCGGCCAGGGCACACAGGAGAAGCGCCCATCTGCTTCTCCACCCCTCCCCCTCTCCTTCCTCTCTGTCTCTCTCTTCCCCTCCTGCAGCCGAGGCTCCATTGGAGCAAAGATGGCCCGGGCACTGGGGATGGCTCTGTGGCCTCTGCCCCAGGCGCTGGAGTGGCCTCTAGTCGCAATGGAGCCATGCCCCAGAGGGGCAGAGCATCGGCCCCTGGTGGGCAGAGCTTCGCCCCTGGTGGGTGTGCCGGGTGGATCCCGGTCGGGCGCATGTGGGAGTCTGTCTGACTGTCTCTCCCCGTTTCCAGCTTCAGGAAAAAATAAAAATAAAAAAAAAAGAGAGATGGAATGGGGTCTAGTAGGCTGGGGCAGAGGCTGGGTGAGGGTCCAGGTAGGTGATGATGAGACCTGAATTGGGGCTGGGGCTATGGAGACAGAGGAGGGAACAGGGCAGAGGGGATCGATTTACTAATAATAGTATGGTGCTTGCACACAGTAGGCATTTAATAATGGTTGATGGTGGGAAGGGAGTGCTCTGTTGTGGAGGTGGCAGGGTGTGGAGGGCCGAGTCCCCACTCTGCCGTGCACCCGGGTCCCCTCCAGGGCCTTCCAGAAGCGGCAGCAGCAGCAGAGCGCGCTAAGGGTGATGCAGCGGAACTGTGCGGCCTACCTCAAGCTGAGACACTGGCAGTGGTGGCGACTCTTCATCAAGGTGAGGGCACCTGGCGGGGAGGCTTGAGCAGCAAGGAGACAGGATCTTAGGGGCGGGTCTGCTGGGCCAAGTGACTTCCTTGGTTTGGGCCTCAGTTGGCTGCATCTGTAAAATGGGACCAATGAGCCTGGCCTTTTTTCATTGGGGTTCTTTAGGTAAGTAGCTAGTGACCAAAAAATCTGACTCAAACCAACATGGATCAAGAGTGCAGGACAGCTGCAGGGGCAAGTGGATCCAGGGCTGAGTTGGAGGGTCCTAAAGACCCCCCCCCTCAGAACCAGTGATTCATTGGAAGGACTCACAGAAATTAGGCAAGCTGTTATACTCACAGTTATAGTTTGTTACTGTGAAAGGATACAGATTAAAATCAGTGAAGAGAAAGGTATGTGGCAGAGTTCAGGGGAGACCTGGTGCAAACTTCCAGGTGTCTCTTCCAGTGGCGTCATAGTCAGCTCTTAACCTTTCAGAAACGGTGGTGACATGTGTGGGGTAGAGCCCACTGGAGAAGCCCACCCAAGCTTCAGTGTCCAGGGTTCTTATTGGGGTCAGTCACCTAGGTACAGCTGACCGCCCATGTGGTTGACCTTCGTTATTCGGTCTCTAGCCCCTTCAGAGGTCAAGTTGATACCATGTGGCCCCAAATCCTCAGTTAAACCAAGTCATTTATCAGGCAGATATTCCAAGAGCTTGGAGGTTATCTCGCGGACCCAGGCAAGGGCCAGTCCTTTGTCTGGAATGAGCAAGGTTTGGACAACCCAGGCCTGCTGAAGTAACCCTAACTGCACAAAAAGGGCCCAAACAATGATGTCTGTTATCCAACATTTGGTGTCTCCTGCTTGAGTTTCCTCTATGACGGTCACCTGCAGACTTACCCACAAGGGGTCCACCAGCAGCTTGAGACCGGCCCTCAGCCAAGCCAGCATGGGGTTTTCTTTCTTTCTATTGGTTTATGTGAGAGGAGGGGAGATAGAGAGACTCCTGCATATGTTCCAACTGGGATCCACCAGCAACCCCGGTCTGTTGCCAATGCTCGAATCAACTGAGCTATCCTCAGCACCTGAGGCCAATGCTCGAACCAATCAAGCCACTGGCTGTGAGAGGGGAAGAGTGAGAAAAGGGGGAGGGGGAGGAGAGAAGCAGATGTTGCTTCTCATGTGTGCCCTGACCAGGACTCAAACTCAAGACTTCTGCACGCCAGGCTGATGCTCTATCCACTGAGCTAACCGGCCAGGGCCAACGGGCTCAGAATCCACCTTTTATTCTCACTGGCCAGGCTGCAGTCATGTGACCATCCAGCCATCCAGACCACTCACTGCATGACTGCCGAGGCCCACCCCAAGCAGAGGGGCCAAGCCAGGTCATCAGGTCCTCTGTGAGCTTGGGATCAGGGTGCCCCTCATGGGGAATTGGAGAGGAGGAAGGAGGATGGGAATTGGAGGAAAAAAGAGCTCTTCAGTGTAATTCTGAATACAACGTCTGAGGTGTCAGCCTACATGCCCTCTGCCAGTGTTAATTGAGCACCTACTATGTGCCAGTAACTTTTTAGGTGACAGTGATAAAGTGGCAAATAAAAATAGACACTTGTTTTTGTAAACACCCATTGGTTAATGTATTGTCTGTGGCTGCTCTTGCAAAAGCAGCAGAGTGGAATCCATAAGCCAGAGACAGGATGGCCTGCAGAACCTCATATATTTCCTAGCTGGCCCTTTAAGTAAAAGTTTGCCTATCCTAGGTTGGGGACTGGAAGGAGAAGGTTGACAGGAGTCAATGAATGAATCCCACAAATAAACATAAAGTTATAGCTGCGTTGAATGCTATGAATCAGGGAAGAAAATAAAATAATAGGGGTGGGGAGAAGGGAGTAGAGATCAATGTCACCCTGTTAAATTTCTCTAAATAAAATTAAAAAGAAAAAGAAAATAATAGACTAGAGAAAGTCTGGAGCAGAGAAGAATCAAGTACAGCTAAGAGCCAAATAGAAAGCACTAGAACAGAAATTATCTGAGTGTGTCCCACTTAGCAAAGGCGAGGGTGGTTTTGTGAAACTCTCATTTTGCTTATTGAAGAGTGTGGTGCCTGTCACCTAATGATACTGTGTAAAGTACATTTCTCCCCATGGATTTGGGACTGAGAACTTTGAGAAACGCTGTGCTACAGAATACCAGTGTCTCTTGTGTACAGAGGGTTCGTTTAGCAACAAAGAAACACGTTTAGGACTGCTTGCCATGTACCCCTGCCTGAGCTGTTTACAAGTGTTAACTCCTTCCTTATTCCGAAAACCCTGTGTAGCAGGGGTTGTTATCATCCCCATTCTATAGATGGGGACGCTAATGTGTTTGTCCGAGCTCACTCAGCTAGTCGGTGGACGGTGAGCTGGCCTTGGAACCCAGGAATCCGAGCCCCCAGCCATTCTGCTACCTTGACCTCCCCCTAGGTGAAACCGCTGCTGCAAGTGACACGGCAGGATGAGGTGCTACAGGCGCGTGCCCAGGAGCTGCAGAAAGTTCAGGAGCTCCAGCAGCAGAGTGCCCGGGAGGTGTCGGAGCTCCAGACTCGCTTGACCCAGGTAAGGAAGCAGGGCCGGGTGTGGGGGCGGGCCTCTGGGTGGAGCTGTGTTTCAAGGGGCGTGGCTTCTGGCTAAGTCGACTGCTGGGGCAGGGCTGTGAGAGGAGAGCGGGTATGATGGGTCAGAGCCAAGCTGTATTGGGGCTAAATAAGGGTCGGAACTGTGTAGTGTGGTTGAGCGTGATGTGTAGGAAACAGGACCCTGGGGTGTAGCCAGGATATTGACTGGGGAGCTGGTTCCTACTAAGCCGAGCTGCTCAGGGGGTAGGGCTACAGGATGGGGCAGACCAGGGGACCAGCCAGGTAGCAGGGTTATGCTATATAGGCGGTGGCCTTTTCACTGGTTCCAGTATTTTTGGTTTCTTAAAATGATGATGAGGTAAGTCTCTTGAGCATTTTTTTGTTTGCTTTTCCTGAATTATTTCCTTTGGTTCAAATGCTGGGCGTAGGAGTATCCAATGAAGTGTGAGATGGCAGAGGGGCCTCTCTGGGGTTGTGCAGAGGATGGACCAGAGGGGGAGAGACTGCAGGCTGGAAGGCTGGGGAGTGTCCATTCGGAGAGGATGAGGACTGAGCATGTTGGGGATCTGGGGACAGAGAGGAGGGCACAAGACAGAGGGAGTCGGGGTCAGGAGGGATAGGGCTGGGGACTGATGGGCTGTGAGGGGTTTCGGGGGCTGGACCTCAAAAAGCAAAGCAGATCAGGGGACAGGAGGGACCTGGGGCCCCACTGGAGGCCGCCCCGGGTGCGCTGCTGACCATTGACCTCTCACCCCACCTCCAGCTGGAAGAGGAGCGTGCCCGTCTGGCAGAGCAACTTCGAGCAGAGGCAGAGCTGTGCGCTGAGGCTGAGGAGACCCGGGGGCGGCTGGCAGCCCGCAAGCAGGAGCTGGAGCTGGTGGTGTCGGAGCTGGAGGCCCGTGTGGGTGAGGAGGAGGAGTGCAGCCGCCAGCTGCAAAATGAGAAGAAGAGGCTGCAGCAACATATACAGGTCCGGTCCCCACGTACTCGCAGGCCACCTGCCCCCGCCCTTCTGTCTCCCCCACCTACCTTTGCTTCTGCAAACAATGTCTCTTTTGTCCATGAATTTGTGGAAAACAGCTCAAAGTGGATTAAGCAGAGAGAACACTTTTTTGATTCAAATAATGGGAGAGATTCAACAATGTATAAGCTTCAGGCATGGCTGGATCCAGGTGCTGAGGTGATATCCTCAGTACTCTGCTGTCCATCTCCTAGCTCCATTTGCCTTTGTGCTACTGCATTCACAGGCTGGCTGCCTCCCATGGTTACCCTTCAAAATCTAGTGTGTGTGTTATGTTTAAGACACATCCCAATTCAGATGCTAAATTTCCATTGACAGTACTTCATCTACATTTAAATTTATTTCCCATTAATATGAGGGAGGGGGGTAAGGTAGAAAGAGAGAGAGAGAAGGAAACATCAACTCATTGTTTCACTTAGTTGTTCCATTTAGTTGTGTAATCACTGCTTCTCGTGTCCTGATGGGGAGTCGAACCTGCAACATCTGGCGCTTCAGGTTGATGCTTTAAGCCCTGAATAGCCTAGCCAGAGCCTTCACCTGCACTTATATTTCATAATTTCTTCAGCTAAAAAAGTCATTTTACATACACAAGTCATTCCCAACATACCTAAAAGTTTTCTAGGGATTAATTGGGTGTCTGATTTTAAATTTAAAATAAATAAAATGAAAAATTTAGTTGCTCATTTACACCAGCCGCATTTCAAGAGCTCAGGGCTGTTTTAATTGCCTTCTCTTTCCCTGCTTGGTGAGTGTGGGGTCCTGCCCTTCATCTATGGAGATGGCCTAACACACCATACCCAACCCTGGGCAGGTGAGATGGACGCAGTTGATTAGTCACGAAAGTCACTACCTGAATGAAGCAGATAGCACGACACAGAGAGCGAGCCACATGGGGGTGCACCAGGAACAGAGTGAACAAGTTGTGGCTGTAGGAGGCCGGCTTTGTAGTAACAAGAGGGTAAGGGGACCCTGGTTCCTACAGGAAGGTTTAGCTCCCCCTACCCAATTTTACCGGCTGTTAAGGCAGCTTATAATATTGATTCATAATTTCTGATTTCACACCAAAGTCTCCACATGTGCCTGGTCACTGTCATAGGGGACAGTGCCCATCTACATGATATGTGTATTTATTAGGTTTATTGATCAAAATCTTCTCTCTCTTTCTCTCTCTCTCTCTCTCTCTCTCACACACACACACACACACACACACACACACACACACACACACAAGAATGTAGTTTCCACAAGGATAAGGATTTTTATCAGTCCTCGGTGCCTAGAACAGTGCCTGGGACACACTGGACCCTTAATAAATGCTTGTTGAGCTGATGAATGGAACAGAAAGACCAGTAAGGGTTTTATCCTTCCCAGCCTCACCTGGAGAGTAGGCCTGTCTGAGCCACAAGCCCCAGGGGCCTGTGGACCACCCCCCTCCACCCCCTCCTTCCCATCACACCCTAGCCCCCAGCCCCTAGGACCTCACCCGCCTCACTCCCCACTGCAGGAGCTGGAGACCCACCTAGAGGCTGAGGAGGGGGCCCGGCAGAAGCTGCAGCTGGAGAAAGTGACGACGGAGGCAAGGCTGAAGAAATTTGAGGAAGATCTGCTGGTCTTGGAGGACCAGAACGCCAAGCTGAGCAAGGTCAGTGGCCTGTGAGCCCCTTGGGCAGGGGGAGAGTGAGCACAGTGGTGGGCATGCATGCATGTCCCTCTCTGCATCTGCTCCCAGCTGGCCCTGCCTCTAAAGTCTTTTCACTGTCAGTCTGAGCTGCGTCTCTTTTTTTTTTTTGGCAGAGACAGGGAGAGTCAGAGAGAGGGACAGACAGACAAGAAGGGAGAGAGATGAGAAACATCAATTCTTCATTGCGGTTCATTAGTTGTTCATTGATTGATTTCTCATATGTGCCTTGACGGGGTGGGGGTGGGGCTACAGCAGACTGAATGACCCCTTGCTCGAGCCAGCGACCTTGGGTCCAAGCTGGTGAGCCTTGCACAAACCAGATAAGCCCGCACTCAAGCTGGTGACCTTGGGGTCTCAAACCTGGAGGTCTCCTCCACATCCCAGTCTGACGCTCTATCCACTGTGCCACTGCCTGGTCAGGCTGCATCTCTCTTGATCCCTTTCTCTCTCCTTGCCTCCCTTTGTCACATTGTCACTCAAGCAGGTATTGATTGAGCAACTACTGAATGTCATTACCTATCACTATATCACAAGACACTCCAAAACCGCATGGCTGAAAATAACCGTCTCATTGTCTCCCATTGTTCTGGGGGGTTGGCTGCACAGGTCCTCCTCTGTCCGGCCTCTGCCCCTCCCAGGTGGTCACCGTCACGTAGTGGCTGGGGCTGGATGTCTGGTGTCTCCGTGCTCCTCCGTGTGGCCTCTCTCCCCACAGGAGAGCCTGCACGTCTGACACAGCAGCCCAGGGCTCCAGGAAAGGGGAGCAGAAGCAGCCAACATCCCTTCCACTAAATTCTGTCAATCAGGTGTTGGCAGACATTTCGTCTGAGGCCAGATTGTAATCATCTGTGGGCCACCCCATTTCTGTCACCACCACTCGGTCTGCCATTGTAGAGTGGGAGCAGCCACACACAGTTCACAAGCAAATGGGCATGGCTGTGTCCCAGTAAAACTTTACTTATGGAAACAGGCTGTGGGCTGAATTTGGCCTGCAGACTGACTGTGGTTTGCAGACCACTGATCTTAAAGCACTCACAGATTCAAGAGGTGGGGAATTAGACTCCACTCCAGGATGGGGACACGGCAAAGAATCTGCCACCATCTTTAATCAGCCACAGTCAGGGCTGCGTTGGGCACCGGAGAGATGGCATCGAAGTTAGTAGAAAACCGTTCATGCACTCTTATGGGGAAAGGGATGCTAGAGAAGTCACCAGAGGAAATAAACATCATCACACTTTCTGACTTACTCATAAACTGTATCATAAGAGAACAGAAAATTATGGGAGGTGGGATGGGGCAGGGGACTTGGCCCAATCTGTTCCAGGAGCGGTCTAGATGACCTCAGGCTTTCCAGAGGATCAATGCCTGAGCTGAGGAGCCTTCTGGAATATCCTGTAGTTCCATGACTATTGTGTTGTACCTCTTCTAGAGCCTTCTTTCTAAGGGTCATGCCAACCCTCTGTATGAGTCTCTAAAACTGCTCACGGTTTGAAAAGTATGCTTCAGGCCATTGCTTCTCAAATTCTTACATGCACGGGAATCACACAAGGCACTTGAGAAATGCAGGTTCGGGTGCAGCAGGTCTGGGGTGGGGCTGAGATTCGGCTTCTCGGACAAGCTCCAGAGTGAGGCTGAAGCCGCCGGTCAGTGATCCAGACTTTGCGGGGTAGCAAGGGCCCAGCACTCACACACGCCTGCCGCCCACGCACAAGGACGTTGGCTGCAGTGTCATTTATTAGAGCAAATGATTAGAATCACCCTCAGGGTCCATCAGGGTGATGGTGGTCAGGGAATGGTGGTGTATTTCCAATAATGGGAGTCTGCACCGCAGTTAGCTGGCATGGCCGGTGGGTTGGGATGGGTGTGTAGACCCTGGAGAATGGAAGAGTGGAAGGGACTAGAGGCAGGAAGGTCAAGGAAGGACCTTCCTACAGTGGGGGTTGGACCAGGGCTGCTTCTGATGGCCCCTATCTGTCATGGCCCTCAGGAGCGGAGGCTACTGGAGGAGCGGCTGGCGGAGTTCTCCTCCCAGGCCGCAGAGGAGGAGGAGAAGGTCAAGAGCCTCAATAAACTCCGACTGAAATATGAAGCCGTTATTGCTGACATGGAGGGTGAGCGCCCGCCCCCAGTGGGCGGGGGGGGGGGGGGGGCTGCACATGCTCCCTGGGGGACCTCAGGCCAGTCTCATGTAGCTTGGGGGCCTCAGTGGCCCTATTCACTAAATGGGGGCAGGAAAAAAAGCTCGAGACAGGTTGGGTGTCCCCTCAGCTCTTATGTTGTTTCTGTCTCAATGCCATTCTCTTGTGCTCTCTTTGGTGTCCTGGGTCACTGTCTCTCTCTGACTGTCCCATTCACTATTTATTTTTGTTGATTGACTTTGGAGAAACAGAGAAAGGAAGGGAGGGAGAAGCATTCATTTTATTGTTCCACAATGAAGTTGTGCATTCATTTGTCACTTCTGACCGGAATCGAACCCACAACCTTGGTGTTTCAGGGATGATGATCTAACCCACTAAATTAATGAGCCAGGTCCTCCTACTCACTGTTTTAGAGGCTTTTTTGTCTCTCTGTCCTTTGCTATGGACTCAGAATCCAGAGCACAAGGGATCTGGCCCAGGAGGCGCTGTGGGAACAGGGAGGAGAGAGCAGGGCAGAGAGAGGCAGCAAGCAGGAGCAGGAGCTGTCTGTCACTGGGGGCGAGGAGGAGAGGACAGCGTCTGGGAGTCTGGCCCAGGGTCTAGGGGACCGTGGGGCGCTCCCTGAGATGGGCAAGCTAGAAAGAGGAGGGAGTGCGGAGGGAGACACTGAGCGGAGCCTTACACAGCAAGTGCTGGACAGTGGCTGTGGGTCTCCATTGGGGCTGGTCCACGTGTGGGGGTGTAGCCCTCACACATGGCCCCCCGCTTCCGCCTCCAGACCGCCTGCGGAAGGAGGAGAAGGGCCGCCAGGAGCTGGAGAAACTGAAGCGGCGGCTGGACGGGGAGAGCTCAGAGCTGCAGGAGCAGATGGTGGAGCAGCAGCAGCGAGTGGAGGAGCTGCGGGCCCAGCTGGGACGCAAGGAGGAGGAGCTGCAGGCAGCCCTGGCCAGGTGCGGGGGGTGAGGAGATCGTGGCCGGGTACAAAGCAAGGTGCCGGCCCTGCCAGGGTCCGGGGCGCTCCAGCAAGACCCGCCTGGGTGCCAAGCCTGGCCAGCCACTCACCAGCCATGCGCACACCACCCCCGCTCTAAGTCTAAGTGTCCTCTTGTGTGCGATGGCACTAGCGAGAGTTCAAGCCTGTCTCATTAAAGGAAAGGTGAAACAAGGCCCTGGTGTCTGGTAACTTGCAGGGTTCCAGGTACAGAATAGAGGCAAGAAAGTGCGATTTCTTCTTCCCCCACTCAGCCTCTCAACACTGAGCAGCCCAAAGTCAGCGTGATTTGTTAAGTGGTCTGACCATCTTAGGAGTCATCATCATTATAATGACAGCCATTCGTGATTATTGAGTACCTACTGTGTGCCAGATACGGTGCTCAGTTTTCCAGATGCTTTTGACCCACTGTGCTTCATGCAAACTGAGATGCCCTTGATTAGAGAAAAATAGTGATTCTTAAAATCACTGGCACACAGTGTGTGTCTGTATGTGTGTGTGTGTGTGTGTGTGTGTGTGTGTGTGTGCCTTTGAGAGAGAGAGACTGTGTGTGTGTGTGTGTGTGCCTGTGCTTAAGAATACACACCCTTGAGTCTGACTTCTGGGTTCAAATCCTGGCTTCTCCCCTTTCTGGCCACATGACCTCACCCAACTGACCCCACCACTATAGCCTCAGTTTCTTCACCTGTAAAATGGGGGTTAGTGTAGGCATTAAATAAGAAGGTAATCATGAAACGCTTGGCACACCCTAAGCCCTCAGTAAATGCTGGTGTGTCTGCTACTACTTTTTATTATTTTATTCCTAGGTTTTTATTATTTTTTTAATATTGAAATAAAATTCACATAACAAAATTAACCACTTTAAAGTGGACAATTCAGCAGCTTGGGTACAGTCACAGTGCTGTGCAGCTGCCCCCTCTGTCTAGTGCCAGAACGTTTTCATTGGCCCCAAAGGAGGCCTGGTGCGCCCTAAGCTGTCGCCTCCCTCCCCCTCCCCCAGTCCCTGGCAGTGTCCATCAGCCTTCGTCCACGTAGGACGTTCCTACTCTCAATAAGAGGCATCATACAGCATGTAGCCTTTTACACTCATTATTATTGGGGTTTTTCTTTTTTGTATTTTTCTGAAGTGAGAAGCGGGAGGCAGAGAGACAGACTCCCACATGCGCCCGACTGAGATCCACTCAGCATGCCCACAAGGGGGCTATGCTTTGCCCATCTGGGGCATTGCTCTGCTGTGACTGAAGCCATTCTAGCGCCTGAGGTGGAGGCCATGGAGCCATCCTCAGTGCCTGAGCCAACTTTGCTCCAGTGGAGCCTTGGCTGCGGGAGGGGAAGAGAGAGACAGAGAGGAAAGAGAAGAGGAGGGGTGGAGGAGCAATGGGCACTTCTCCTGTGTGCCCTGGTCAGAAATCAAACCTGGGACTTCCACATGCCAGGCTGATGCTCTACCACTGAGCCAACCAGCCAGGGCTTACACTCATTTTTATTGCCATTCTCACGGCAACCCTGTGAAGTGGGGTGTTGGTGTCCTCTCACAGACCAGGAGCTTGCTGTTCAGAGAGGTTGCCACTTGCCAGGCATGTGGCCCAGCAGGGGATATAAACCCCTGTCTGCTCAGCCCCCAGTCAGTGCTGTTCCTTGATTCAGCTTCTCTTTGTGAGAGGCTGTGTGCTGTGGGGGCTATGAGATGTGTCTTGGGTCAGCTCTGCCACTCCCTGACCATGTGAGCTGGGCAAATTCTTTAAGCGAGACTACAGAGTAAAGAGCTTGCATGTGGCAGGGGCTTACTAAGTGTCTCTGATATTACTGTTAGTGTCATGCCCATTTTATAGCTGAGAAAACTGAGGCTCTGAGAACTGGAAGCACATGCCCAGGGGCAGAGCTGGGTTTGAACCTGGGACCAGTCACCCCCAAAGTCCACATCTGGCCCTTTTGCCCCCAGAAGTCACCCCTGCCCCCCTACCTGTGTAACTGACTCCATGGTCCACATTTGCACCCAGGGTGGAAGAGGAGGGCGGGGCCCGGGCCCAGCTGCTCAAATCCCTGCGGGAGGCACAAGCAGGACTGGCGGAGGCCCAGGAAGACCTGGAGGCCGAGCGCGCATGCAGGGCCAAGGCAGAGAAGCAGCGGCGGGACCTGGGCGAGGAGCTGGAGGCCCTGCGGGGCGAGCTGGAGGACACACTCGACTCCACCAACGCACAGCAGGAGCTCCGGTGAGGCAGGACTGCCCGGCAGCTGGCAGGGCCTAGGCATGTGCGGGCGGTGGAGGGATGGACCGGTGAGAACTCTCCATCAATACAAAGCTTTAGTCGTTCAACAGTTGTTTATTGAGTACCAGCTCTGAGCCAACCTGGGGACAGAGATGAGTCAGACCCTGGGTTTGCCTGCAGAAACTTCCAGTCGGGGGAGGGAGGGTTGGCAAAGAACAGACTCAATCCAGAACTAAGCATGCTTTAACCGAGTAACTTGGCATGATCAGAGAAGGCCCCTAAGCCGCATCTATGGGAGGGAGTTCAGGAAGACTTACCTGAGAAGGGGCCTTTTGAACAGGGTATTGATAAATGAATAAGATTTCACCCTTAAAGCCACACTTCTCCCACAGCATCCATGTCCTGATCCCTTAGGGAATGTAGAGTGAGGTCCCCATCTTGTTTAGGGGCTCCTCCAAAGTTCCTGCCTTTCTCTGTTCTGAAACTGTTCTCTGCCCCCTTCCCCTAATCAAAGGTCCAAGAGGGAGCAGGAGGTGACGGAGCTGAAGAAGGCCCTGGAGGAGGAGACGCGCCTGCACGAAGCGGCGGTGCAGGAGCTGAGGCAGCGCCACGGCCAGGCCCTGGGCGAGCTGGCCGAGCAGCTGGAGCAGGCCCGGAGGGTGGGTCAGGGCAGGAGCGGAGGGGGCAGCTGGGGGCTGTGAGGACAGAGGCAGGATGCGGGGTTGGGGGGGTACCTCTGGCTGGTTCTCTGGCTGGGGTCCTTTCCTCACTTAGTCATGTCCTCATTTCCTCTTCGTTCAGCGTTAATTGAGTACATACTATGTTCCAGGGATGATACTGAGAACGCAGCAGTGAATGAAACAACCAATTATCCTTTCTCCATGGAGCTCATGTTCTGGCAGGAGAAGCAGAGTAGACCATATAAACACATGCATAATAGATATTGGGGTTAACAAGTGCTATGGAGAAATGATGAACAGGAAAGGGGGAGCAAGTGCTAAGTTGGAGATTTGTGATGTTTAATAGAGGCCATGGAGGGATTGAGTGAGAAGGTTACATCTGAGTTGAAAAACTGAGGGAGGTGAGGGTTGAGCCATCCTGGCTTCAGGTGAAAGTGCATTCCAGGCAGAGGGACTAGCCAGTGCAAAGGCCCTGAGGCAGGAGAGTGCATAGGTCTATGAGAACAGTGAGGACTTCCAGAGGGAATAGATGGTGTAGGAGGTCTGAGGCCAGCCTGACCTGGTTGGAAGGGGGAATCGTAGATCTTGCTTGTTTCCCTCCACTGCCAGGGCAAAGGTGCATGGGAAAAGACCCGCTTGACTCTGGAGACCGAGGTGTCGGAGCTACGGGTGGAGCTGAGTAACTTGCAGACCACACGTCAGGAAGGCGAGCAGCGGAGGCGCCGCCTGGAGTCACAGCTACAGGAGGTGCAGAGCCGGGCTGGCGACGGGGAGCGGGCACGAGTGGAGGCCGCCGAGAAGCTGCAGCGAGCCCAGGTAGGCGGGGCAGGACTGATCTGTGCTGTGTGACCTGGACTGAGACGCCTGCTGTCTCTGGGCTTCTGTTTGGTCCCCATCAACTCCACTGTCTGTCCCTTCCAACTTCTCCAACATAACCTCGCATGGAGAGCGAGTATTTGCTGAGTAGTTGCGGTGTACCAGACATCCTGTGTGTGTCACTGAATCCGCCTGACTGTCCTTTGATGGTAGTGCTAATATTGTTCCCACTTCTAAACACAAGGAACCTGAGGCCTGCGGAGGTGATGTTGATTGTCTAAAGTCACTCAGAGCCAAAACCTCGAACCCAGACCTGCCTGGCCCTATAGCTCGTAACCCCGCCACAACCCCCACCCTCCACTCTTCTCTTCTGGTCTTAAACAATCTGTGGTCTGGTTACGAAAGCCCCGAGTGAACGCCTGGAACCGTGTGAGGACAATATCTTTCTGTGACTGTGAGAACAGTGGGTTCTGTTTTTTAACTAAATGACCAATACCTGTTCATTATTGAGAAAACAAACAGCAAAAAGAATGAAGGGAAGAATGACTTTAATTCCCCAGCCCCTCCAAGAGGAGACACTGTTACAGTTTTTAATTTCCAGATGAAAAGTTTGTATTCATTCCAGTAAAAGTTAGGCTACTATAACAGAGAGACTTCAGAATTCATCAGCTTATGTAAAATACACGGGTCTTTACCTCTCAAGAAAAAGGCTCAAGGTAAGCATTTAAAGCTGGCAGAACTGCCTGACCAGGCAGTGGTGCAGTGGATTGAGCGTTGGACTGGGATGCCAAGGACCCAGGTTCGAGACCACAAGGTCGCCAACTTGAGCGCGGGCTCATCTGGTTTGAGTAAAAACTCACCAGCTTGGGCCTGACCTGTGGTGGCGCAGTGGATAAAGCGTCGACCTGGAATGCTGAGGTCGCCAATTCAAAACCCTGGGCTTGTCTGGTCAAGGCACATATGGGAGTTGATGCTTCCTGCTCCTCCCCCTGTTCTCTCTCTATCTCTCCCTCTCTCTCTCTAATAAAAATGAATAAATAAAATCTAAAAAAAATAAATAAATAAACAAAAATTTTTTTTAAAAAAAGTTAAAAAAAAACGAACAAAACAACTCACCAGCTTGGACCCAAGGTCGCTGGCTCAGTCTGCTGAAGGCCCACGGTCAAGGCACATATGAGAAAGCAATCAATGAACAACTAAGGTGTCGCAATGAAAAACTGATGCGTCTCATCTCTCCGTTCCTGTTGTCCCTATCTATCCCTCTCACTGACTCTCTCTCTGTATCTGTTAAAAAAAAAAAAAAAGGCTGGCAGAACCCTGTCCTCCATGAGGTCACTTAAAAGCCAGGTCCTTTTCTCTTGTTGTTCCACCATCCCCGAGGGCATTGACCTCATCTTCAGAGTAGAATCTGGGTTGTGGGCACACACGCATTCCAGTTTAGGAAGGGACAGAATTTACATACATCACTTTGCTTATATTCCATTGGCCACAGCATAATCACATGACCAGAGTGCACTATAAGGGACTGTCACAGTGGGACCAAGGGAGAATGGATCTGGGGGGACCTCTAGGGTCTGCCCCAAAAGGAACCATGCTGTGCAGTTGCCACTGTACTAAGCACTTTACATAATACAATAGTAAAAGTGACACCAAAAGTAGAGTTTGGTAGCCAATAGCAGAAGTTCTAGGCAGCACTATCCAGTAGAAGTTTCTTCAGCGTTGGAAGTGTTCTGTGTTTGTGCTGTCCAATTGGCTAGTGAGCACTTGAGATGTAGCCAGTGCAACTGAGGGATTGGATTTTTACTTCTAGATTAATTTTTGTTTAAATGGCCACATATGACCAGTGGCTGGTATCTTGGACAGCACAGCTTTGGAGCCTTCTTCTTGCGCTCTAATCTTGGTTCCACCACTTGTCGCTGTGTGCCCCTAGTCACATTTCCTAACCTCTTAGTGTCCCACCTTTCCTGTGTGTAAACTGGGAATACTAATGGTATATACTTCATAGGGTTGATGTGTGAATCCAATATGCCAAAAGTTGTAAAGCACTTAGAATAGTTCCTGGGCACATTCTGTGTAGCCATTCATTGGTTGATGGACACTTGAGTTGTTTCTTCCTTTTGCTATTGTGAGTAATGCTGCTGTCAATGTCCCTGTACATGTTTTTGCATGGACATATGTTTTCATTTATCTTGGGTATGCACCTAGGAGCGCAATTGCTAGGCAATATGGAAACTCTGTGTTTAACTGTTTGAGGAATTGCCAGACTGTTTTCCACAGTGGCTGCACCATGGAGGTGAAGGTGCATATGGAGTGGGCCTTAAATAATCTGTGGTCTGATTAGAAAAGCCCTGAGTGAGCCCTGGCTGTTTGGCTCAGTGGCAGAGCGTCGGCCTGGCGTGGGTGGAAGCCACCATTGGAAGGTGACCTTTTCCCACAGGCTGAACTTGAGAACGTGTCTGGGGCACTGAGTGAAGCCGAATCCAGAGCCATCAGGCTGAGCAAGGAGCTGAGCAGCACAGAGGCCCAGCTGCATGACACCCAGGTGACCACAGTCCCCTGCCCAGCACCCAGCCCCCAACCCCTCCCACCCTTTGGCCCACACCTGATATCCATTCTCCCCTCGGTCTACAGGAGCTACTTCAGGAGGAGACCAGAACAAAGCTGGCCCTGGGGTCCCGGGTGCGGGCCTTGGAGGCTGAGGTGACGGGACTGCGGGAGCAGCTGGAGGAGGAGGCAACTGCCCGGGAGCGGGCAGGCCGGGAGCTGCAGACCGCCCAGGTCCAGGTGAGCTGTCCCGGGGGGAGACCTCAAGGGGCCACTTAGTCTCCCAACCTGCTCCTCCTGGCCTCCGGGCTCAGAGATGGCCCCATTGCCCAACCAGTCAGAGCCCAGACTTCCGGGTGCCAATCTCACCTCTGACTGTCCCTCAGCCCCCACGGCCTCTCAGGGCAGAGCCCTGACTTGCGGTCTTATCTGCTACTTTCCATCCACACATCCTGAGCCCTGCTCAGGCCTCCTCCTCTGCCTCCTGGATCCTCATCTCAGCCTCCTTTCAAGCCTCCCTGCCTCCAGTCTCTCCTCCTCCTGCTCATCCTCCACATGGTCTTCCTCCCCCCAGAGCTGACCCTGCCCTTCTCTTGCTTATAGCCCTCCCAGGGCTCCAGCTCCCCCTGGACAAAGCTCAGGCCTCTCAGCCAGGTGCCAGAGGCTCTGCATCCTTTGGTCCTTTCTTGTCCTTTAGCTGTATTCATCTCTCATTCCTCCTTCCCGACTTCACTTGGAAAATTCTTTCCCTTCTTCAGGACTCAGCATTAGCTCTCTTCCCATTGTAGGAAGTCCATGGCCACCCCTCTCTGAACTCCCACAACCCATTTTTCTCCCCTGCCCCCACTCCAATCATCCTGGGCTGGAACATTCTCTGCCCATGACTTCCCCCACCAATGGGGGAGCTCCTTTAAAGTGGGACTCTGAGTTAGATGTGGTCCCCAGTATAGGCCAACAGAGAGCCTGATTTACGGGAGGCCTTAAGAAATGCCTGATGAACGAATGAGTATTGAATGCATGCCTGCAAATATCCTTCTTCAACTGACAAACTCCTAGGTCTACTTTAAGATCCATCTCAAATGCCCCCTCCTCTGGGGAGTCTCCCTTAAATGTTCTAAACAGGTTCTGAACCCCTTCTGAGGACTTCCATGGCTCCCATGTTTCTACCTTAGTCTCCATCACCGTGGCTATGACACTCAGCCCTCTTAATCAGATTGGGGGTTCCCCAGGGCAGAGCCCAGGTCTGATTCATCTTCTGGGTCCCAGCGGGAGTAATTTGAATCTCCTGGAGAAGCTAGGGCTCCTAGAGCCCTCAACCTCAACCCTACTCGGAGGCAGAAGAGCCCAGTGTAGAGTCATTTCCCTCTTCAGGCCTCAGTCTCATCTGGGAAATGAGACCCTACCAACTCACACCTTGGTCACAGCCATGACTGCCACCCACCCTCTTTCTCCTCCCCTCAGCTCTCAGAGTGGCGGCGGCGCCAGGAGGAGGAGGCGGGGGCGCTGGAGGCAGGGGAGGAGGCTCGGCGGCGGGCAGCCCGGGAGGCTGAGGTCTTGACGCAGCGCCTGGCAGAAAAGACGGAGGTGGTGGAGCGGCTGGAGAGGGGCCGGCGGCGGCTACAGCAGGAGCTGGACGACGCCACCGTGGACCTGGAGCAACAACGGCAGCTCCTGAGCTCGCTGGAGAAGAAGCAGCGCAAGTTTGACCAGGTGGGCCACTTTGGTTACCCCTCTGGGACATCAGGATGCAAACCCGTGCTTCCCATAGTCACTGTGGGGAATCAGCAATGTGTGATGTCACAGCTGCACTGTGAACTTGGGGGGACCTTAGGGCAAGATGCTTTTCCCCTCTGAGTCTGTAAAGTAAGACACTCATCCAACCTGGCTGATGTCTTTTGTCCCAGAAAAACTATAGGTAGCTCCCCTTTTACTCCCAAAGATGTCCTGAAGTTGCCCCCAAAGGTGCTGGCGAGGATTAAATGATGTAACACACCTCGGTTCTCCTGCTGGCTCACTGTGTGCCTCAGGCAAGCTGCTTTTCCCATTTCAGCCTCAGTGTGCCCATCTAGGAAATGGAGATAATATCAAGCATCTGGCAGTCTGAGGATGAAATAAGATCACAGAACCTCAGAGCATTAAGATCACGCAACCCAGAATTTCAAATCCCAGCTCAGCCACTTTCTGGCTATGTGGTTTGGGTAAATTGCTCCACCCTCTCTGCCTCATATTTATTTTTATTTTTCTATTCAGTGAAAGGAGGGGAGGCAGACAGACTCCCGCATGCACCCCAACTGGGATCCACCTGGCAAACCCACTAGGGGGCAGTGCTCTGCCCATCTAGGGCATTGCTTCATTGCTCAGCAGCCAAGCTCTTCCTAGCACCTGAGGAGGAAGGAGGCCATGGAGCCATCCTCAGCATCACAGGCCAACTCGCTCCCATCGAGCTATGGCTGCAGGAGGGGAAGAGAGAGTGAGGGAGAGAGAGAGAGAGAGAGAGAGAGAGAGAGAGAAGTGGGAGGGGGAGGGGTGGAGAAGCAGATGGGTGCTTCTCCTGTGTGCCCTGAGAATCAAACCCAGGACATCCACATGCCAGGTCGAAGCTCTATCACTGAGCCAACCAGCCAAGACCCTCTGCCTAATTTTTTAATCTAGAAAATGAAGGCATAATTATTTTGCCTTCAATTCTGAGAGAGATTTTCACTCAGTAAAGAATTGTAGGTAATTCTTTTAGCACTTGGAAGAGATCATTCCATGATCTCTGGCCTCCATTGCTTCAGATGAAAAGTTAGTAGACATTGAAATCATTGTTTCCTTATGGGTAGTTTGATGTGATGTATTTTCCTAGCTGGTTTAAATTTGTTCTCTGATTTTGGATTTTAGCAGTTTGATTAGATGGGCAACTATGGGTCCTGTGTGTATCCTGCTTTGGGTTTGCAAGGTTTCCTGGGTTAGTGTTTTTTTATCAAAAGTGGAAATTTTTAGCCATTATTTCTTCAGATATTTTTAGGCCCTATTTCCCCTCTTTCCCCTTCTTCTCAGACTGCAAATACCTGTATGTGTGACTACTTAATGCTGTCCCATAGATCATCAAGGCTCTATTAATTTTTTGTATCTCCTAGAATTTTATATGAATCATTCTCATATAAATTTCTTTTTTGATAGACTTCTTTCCTCACAATATTTTGAGATTCATTCAAGTTTCTGCACTTAACAATACCACTGGGGAACAAAATTTTTGTTGCATCCACAAAAACACTTGTTCTTACCTAATTCGAGTGTGCTGATCTCAAATCTGACATTAGTTTTTCTCTAAGCTACAGGTTTTTTTTGCAATTCAAGATTTTAGGTTTTCATCTTATTGTAAAATTTTCAACATTTAGTTTAACATAATGAAGTAGAATGTCTTCTTGGGCATCATCTTTGTGAAAATATAATAATTTATATAATGCAGTAAATATACTAATACACTAAAAGATATGATTGCATCAGAATTTGTCTACAGTTTCGAAATAGAACATATTAAAACACTTATTTTAATCATAAAATTTGTGCAAAAATTATTTAAATTCTATTCAGGCAAAAATTTGTGCTTGTAGCTCTTGCGTTTGTGTACTTGTTGAGGACAATCTCGTTTGATGCTCCAGCAATAATCTGCTCATCACTAACAGCTCCAAGATTTTCGGGAAACTTATCAAGGTGACTGTTCAGGAAGTGAATCTTAACGCTCATGTTAAATCCAATGTCGCGGAAAGCCAACAGCATCCTTTGAACCAGAAGTTTATAGTTTTCTGCTTTTTTGTTGCCAAGGACTGCTTTGTAACTGCCACAAAGACTGCCACGCTGCTTTCTCCTCCTTATTCATCTTCCTGGCAAATTCTTCGTCACGTATGAGGATTCGAATTTGAGGTCCATCAAATACACCTGCTTTTATCTTCTCAAAAGACAAGGCAGGAAAAGCAGAAATAATATGTTGAAAGCATTCACTTTCTCTATTCAAAGCCTGAACAAACTAGTTCATTAAGCCAAGTTTGATGTGAAGTGGGAGAAAAATGATTCTGTCTCGATTAACTACAGGTTCAATTCACAATATTTTGCATCCCTACTTCCAGAGCTTCACGTTTCGGCCACTCTTTCTGTGTCCAGTGTTTCTCCCGAGCTCGGCTGTCCCACAAACACAGAAAGCAAGGATACTTTGTGAAACCTCTCTGTTGTCCTAGCAGGAAATTGACCTTTTTTTTTTTTTTTTTTGTATTTTTCCAAAGCTGGAAACGGGGAGAGACAGTCAGACAGACTCCCGCATGCGCCGACCGGGATCCACCTGGCACGCCCACCAGGGGCAACGCTCTGCCCACCAGGGGGCCATGCTCTGCCCCTGGGGGGGGGGGGTCGCTCTGCCGCGACCAGAGCCACTCTAGCGCCTGGGGCAGAGGCCAAGGAGCCATCCCCAGCGCCCGGGCCATCTTTGCTCCAATGGAGCCTTGGCTGCGGGAGGGGAAGAGAGAGACAGAGAGGAAGGAGGGGGGGGGGGTGGAGAAGCAAATGGGCGCTTCTCCTATGTGCCCTGGCCGGGAATCGAACCCGGGTCCCCTGCACGCCAGGCCGACGTTCTACCGCTGAGCCAACCGGCCAGGGCCAGAAATTGACCATTTTAAGATCCACATAAATGATCCAGTTATGCTCCTCATACTTCAGAAAGTTGACGACAATTTTTATGTCATTATAATCTTCTTGCAGATGAGTTGAATAACCAATTGAAACCGCCGCATAAACATTATCATTGTGTAGGAGAACACATTTCAGACTCTGTTTAGAGCTGTCAAGAAATAGCGCCATTCTGGACTGTAAGTGGTAACACCTAGCTGGCTGAGAAGACTACTGATAACATGACCATAAACAAAGTGTTTGTCTTCGGGAAAAAAGTCCACAAAAATTTCTTCACACTTCCTAAAATGGGATACTTTAGCTGACTGGTGAAGTACATTCTTTTCTTGAAGCCTGGAGACTAATAACTCAGCTGCTTTCTTTGATAGGCCCAAATCTCTTACTAAGTCATTCAATTCGGGTTGGCTCAACTGCTGAGGGGTTAATGACTGCTTGGTATCAGAAGAAGACCCTTCAGATTCTACAACCATTTCCTCATGCATCTTATCAAAATACACTTGGTCATCATGTTCACTTTCTTCATCCTTAGAAGAAATAAAACCATTGAAAACTGGAACCGGGAGTGTCTCAGAGTGTGGGATAGATCGTATTGCTGAAGGAATATTAGGATATGCGATCATACGCTGTTTTTTCTTGCCAATGCCCTTTGTATGGATCAGACAGAAATAACAGTCACTGCTGTGGTCCTTAGGTTCACGCCAAGCCATGGGAATACCAAAAGGCATTCCTTTGCGTTTTCCTTTTGTCCGGTCACGAAGCATTTCCTCACAATGATGACACACAATATGTGGAGCCCAATTCTTGTCTTGATCGCCAAGGGGAACCTGAAAATAGGCAATATATGCACGTGTCACAAATGATGAAATATTGCGCCTTTGACGTTGAAGTGTGTAACAGCAACATATTTAACAGAAGGTGTCAGGACTATTCTTACATTTACGCCTTCTCAAAGAAGCCATGATTCAATCTTAAAACAAAATAAGAGGGTGTTTTTGTCAGATAATAGTTTTTTACATTTAAAAACAACTACAATTATGTAAAAGTGATGTTTGTAAAACATTAATTGCCTTGTGGTTATGTTCAATCCAAGAGTTGTTGCCCTTTAACTTCAATTTAAAAACTAATGCATGCCATTAACTGTAACAAAAAGAAATTAAAATTGCATAAAAACTAGAGCATGCACCAAAAAACGGATTTCAGATTTGGAATCAGTGATGCAGAAATATATAGAAACAGTTCTAAAACCTCATGCAACAGAAAATGAAAAAAAAAAATTTGTTCCCCAGTGTAATCCATTCCTTTTTTTTTTTTTTAAGTGAGAGGAAGGGAGATAAAGAGAGACTCCCACATGCATCCCAACTGGGGTCCACCTGGCAACACCCCCCCACCCCCGTCTTGGACTGATGCTTGGACCAACCGAGCTATCCTTAGTGCCTGGGGCTGACGCTTGGACCAACCGAGCCACTGGCTGTGAGAGCAGGAGAGAGAGAGAAGGGAGAGAGTGAGGGGAAGAGAAGCAGATGGTCACTTCTCACATGTGTCCTGACCAGGGATCAAACCCAGGATAGCCACACACCAGGCTGACACTCTATTCACTGAGCCAACCGGCCAGGGCCTCCTTTTTATTCTTTTTCTTTCTTTTTTTTTTTTTTTTTTTTTTGCATTTTTCCGAAGCTGGAAACGGGAGGCAGTCAGACAGACTCCCGCATGCTCCCGATGGGGATCCACCCGGCACACCCACCAGGGGGCGATGCTCTGCCCATCCGGGGCGTTGCTCTGTTGCAACCAGGGCCATTCTAGCGCCTGAGGCAGAGGCCATGGAGCCATCCTCAGTGCCCAGGCTAACTTTGCTCCAATGGAGCCTCGGCTGGCTGTGGGAGGGGAAGAGAGAGAGAGAGAGAGAGAGGAAGAAGAGGGGAAGGGGTGGAGAAGCAGATGGGCACCTCTCCTGTGTGCCCTGGCCGGGAATCAAACCCGGGACTCCTGCACGCCAGGCCGACGCTCTACCACTGAGCCAACCGGCCAGGGCTCTTTTTCTTTTTAACTGCATCTTTGGTAAAGTGTCTTCAAATCTTTTGCCTTTTTAAAAATTAAATTGTTCCTTCTCTTACTGAATTTTGAAAGTTTTTTCTATATTCTGAATACAAGTTCTTTGTGTGTGTGTGTGTGTGTGTGACAGAGATAGAGAGAGGGACAGATAAAGACAGACACAGGAAGGGAGAGAGATGAGAATCATCAATTCTTCATTGTGGCACCTTAGTCTCCTTAGTTGTTTATTGATTGCTTTCTCATATATGCCTTGACTGGGGGGGGGGGGGACTACAGCAGAGCTAGTGACCCATTGCTCAAACCAGCAACCTTGGGCTGAAGCCAGTGACCTTGGGCTTCAAGCCAGAGACCTCTGGGCTCAAGCCAGCGACCATGGGGTCATGTCTGTGATCCTGTGCTCAAGCTGGGAGAGCCCATGCTCAAGCTGGCAACCTTGGGGTTTTGAACCTGGGCCCTCTGTGTCCCAGTCCAACGCTCTATCCACTGTGGCACCACCTGGTCAGGCTACAAGTTCTTTATTTAGATATACAGGTTTGCAAATATTTTCATCCAGTCTGTGGCTTGTCTCTAACTCTCTTAATAGAGTCTTTCAAAGGACAGAAGTTCTTTATTTTGATAAAGTCCAATTTATTAATTTGTTATTTGATGGGTCATGATTTTGTCATTATGTGAGAGAAATCTTTTCCTAACTTAAGGTTGCAAAGATTTTCTCCTCTGTTTTTTTCCTTCTGGCTTTAGGTTTTACATTGAGGTCTGTGACCCACTCTGAGTTATTTTTTTAAATCTATATGGTGCTATCATAGCTCCAAGTTAAATATTTTTTATATGTGTGGATATCCAATTATTTGAACACTAAGTGTTGAAAAGGCTCTGCCAACCAGCTTTTGCATATATATTTTGAAAATCAGTTAGTGTTCTCTAATTTTTTCTTCATTTTTGAAGTTGTTTTGCCTCTTCTACGTCTTTTGTGTTTCTGTATGTATTTAAGAATCAGTTTGTCATTTTTACATCACAGAAATCCTCCCTATTTGAGATTGCGTTGAATCAATAGGTCAATTTGGGAAGAATTGACATCTTGATGATACTGAGTTTTCTGGCCCAGGAACATGGTCCAGTTATTTAAATCTTTAATTTACCTCAGGAATGTTGTATAGTTTTCAGTGCACATCTTTCACATCTCGTCATATTTATACCTAAGTATCTCATATTTTTCCTGCTATTTTATTTATTTATTTATGTGTGTATGTGACAGAGACAGAGAGAGGGACAGATATGGACAGACAGACAGGAAGGGAGAGAGATGAGAAGCATCAATTCTTCATTGCGGCACCTTAGTTGTTCATTGATTGCCTTCTCATATGTGCCTTGACCGGGGGGCTACAGCAGACCGAGTGACCCCTAGCTCAAGCCAGTGACCTTGGGCTCAAGCTGGTGAGCCTTGCTCAAACCAGATGAGCCCGCACTCAAGCTGGTGACCTCGGGGTTTCGAACCTGGGTCCTCCACATCCCAGTCTGACACTCTATCCACTGCACCACCGCCTGGTCAGGCTTTTTTCTGCTATTTGAAATGATACTATTTTTGTTTCAGTTTCTGACCGCTAAGGTATAGAAAGAAATTTTTGTATATTGATTTGTGTCCTACAGTTTAGGTAAACTCACTCATTAGTGCTGGTAGATTTTGTTATAGATTCCATTGGGTTTTCTGAGGTTTCTTCCAGTTCCTCTAGGACTCCAAACACACGTATGTTTGACTGCCTGATGCTGTCTCTTAGGCTATTAAAGCTCTGTTAATTTTTTAACTATTTTTTTTCTTCGCTCTACTTAGATCATTTCTATTGACCTGTTTTCAAGTGTGCCAATTATACTGTGTCCAATCTGCCCTCAATTTCATCCAGTGACTTTTTGAGCTCAAATATTGTATTTTTCAGTTCTGTTTGATTCTGTTTGATAGTTTCTAATCCAATTCTGTTTTATTGTTTCTAATCCCTCCTGAAATAACCCTGTCTCTTCATCCATTGTATCTATCTTTTTCTGAAACTTACTTATCATAGTCCTTGTGTGATAATATTTAGGTCATCTGAGGGTCTGTTTTCACGGACAGATTATTCTCTTGATTGAGTTCCACTCCCTTCCTTCTTTTGTCAGTATTGTAAGTTTTATCATTTTCAATTATAATGTCGTAAAAAAATGTGAAGTTTGAAGTACATTTAAAAACTATAGGTATATAGCCTGACCAGGCGGTGGCGCAGTGGATAGAGCGTCAGACTGGGATGCAGAGGACCCAGGTTCGAGACCCCGAGCTCGCCAGCTTGAGCGCGGGCTCATCTGGTTTGAGCAAAAATTCCACCAGCTTGAGCCCAAGGTCGCTGGCTCCAGCAAGGGGTTACTCTGTCTGCTGAAGGCCCACGGTCAAGGCACATATGAGAAAGCAATCAATGAACAACTAAGGTGTTGCAACGCGCAATGAAAAACTAATGATTGATGCTTCTCATCTCTCCGTTCCTGTCTGTCTGTCCCTGTCTATCCCTCTCTCTGACTCACTCTCTGTCTCTGTAAAAATAAATAAATAAATAAATAAATAAAATAATATAATATTAAAAAAACAAAACAAAAAACTATAGGTATTTTTTTCCTACCATTGCCCCAAGAGGAAGAAACACCCTTTCCTGTGTTTGGTATCTAAGAGTGAGGGGCTTATGAGTTTGATCCATTCCGGAGCTGAGCTGGTTTGGGACACGGTTGTGACTTTAATCCCTCTACCTCCCTCTTGTGTCTGCCTCTGTCTGTTTCTCTGTCTCTCTCTGTCCCTGGCTGCATCCGCTTGTGCACTCCTTTCAGCTAATCTATTTCCCTCACCCCCTCTCCCTTGCCCCGGAAGCTCCTGGCAGAGGAGAAGGCAGCTGTGTTGCGCGCAGTGGAGGAGCGCGAGCGGGTGGAGGCCGAGGGCCGCGAGCGGGAGGCCCGCGCGCTGTCGCTGACCCGGGCGCTGGAGGAGGAGCAGGAAGCAAGGGAGGAGCTGGAGCGGCAGAACCGGGCCCTGCGTGCCGAGCTGGAGGCCCTTCTGAGCAGCAAGGACGACGTCGGCAAGAGCGTGAGTGAGGCCCCCTCTCCCCAAGACACCCATGTGACAACTGCATGCACACATGCATGTGTCACATGCATAAAATGAAGAGACCCAGTCATCCAAGTCACGTGTTCATGCACAAGCATAGAACAGGAGCTGAGCTGCTGACCAAGCATGCATGTTCACATACACATACACATAGACCAGCGGTTCTCAACCTGTGGGTCGCGACCCCGGCGGGGGTCGAACGACCAAAACACAGGGGTCGCCTAAAGCCATCGGAAATACATATTTTATTTAAGCTGACATAGACCATGAGGAGACTCTTCCATCAAACACATGCATTGACACCTAAAACATGAACACTGCTCACAGAACATATACATGTTCACATGTATGTACATGGAATGTGTAGAGAATCTTTCCTTAACCACACATATTCACATGTATGTGCAGGGAATCTTCCATTAAACACATGTTCACATGTACACATAGACTGAGAATCTCATCACATGTGTATGTGAATACTCAGAGACAGAAAATATAAAGAGAATCTATCACCACATACAGGTTAAGAACTACCCCAACATGAGGATGTGCGTGCATGCACACACATGCACACACTGTGCACAGTGTGAGGAGTGCCCACCTTGTCACCCCCAAGCTCACACAGACTTTCCCCTCAGGCCTCTGTCTTCTCCGGGCTTATACATCCCCAGGGCCTGTGAGGGGCACTGCAGGCCTGGCCAGGCAGCCAGGTCCTCTCACTGAGCCTGTGTCCCAGCCTTCTGTGAGGCCCACCCTCCACTTCATTTTTCCTTCAGTCACCAAATAAATATATCCGAGGGGCACCAGACATGACTGGCCCAGGGACAGAGGCCACCCTGGGGAATGACAGGAGGGACTGTCAAAATACATTTAGTTGATTCCTGGACTTTGGCATTGATGCGATGGAGCTTTTATTTTATTTTATTTTATTGATTTTAAGAGGAGGTGGAGAGTGAAAGTGAGAGAAAAGAGAGTGAGAAGCACCAATTTGTAGTTGCGGCACCTTAGTTGTTCATTGATTGCTTCTCATATGTGCCTTGACTGGAGGGGGGGGGCTCCAGCCAAGCCGGTGGCCCCTTGCTCAAGCCAGTGACCTTGGGCTTCAAGCCAGTGACCTTGGGATCATGTCAATGATTCTGTACTTAAGCCAGTGACCTCGCACTCAAGCTGGTGAGCATACGCTCAATCCGGTGACCTCAGGGTTTTGAACCTGGGATCTCAGCGTTCTAGGTTGACGCTCTATCCACTGCACCACCACTGGTCAGGTGATGCAACAGAGCTTTTAGCCAGGCCTAGAGAACTCCCAAACTTGAAATATACCTTTCGCCTGCACTCCCAGGGACACTGGAGCCAGAACCCAGCTAATACTCAGAGCCCTGGGGAAAACTGTCAAGTTATTTGTAGTGAGTCCAAAGGCCTTTTTGGAAAGTAGGATATTGATGGGACAAAGTTTGATTCCTTTAAGCAAACAAAGTTGATAGGTAGGTGCCAAAATAGGAGGGAAGACCAGTGGCCCCTTCCAAAAGCTGAAAGTAGATGCTGTCACTGACCATCGTCTTCATAAGGGTCATTGAATAGGGGTCACACTCAGACATAGTCCTTGCCCTATAGAAGTACAGTCCACTGTGGGAGGTGAGTGTCACACAGAGACAGCACGTGTTAAATGACCGTTGTGACTGGCCTGAGTCAAAGAGGGGCTAAGTGCCAGGAGCATGGGTAACAGGGAGGCCCTGACAGGTCAAGCGCTACTTCTCTGAGGAGGTGACAATTAAAGAGAGGTGGCAGGGGGAAAGGGGAGGTCTCAGAATTCATAAACCCAGATCGGTTTCACAGGATGTTTGAGGTTTTTAAAATAATTGATGCCTCCCTGAGAGGTCTGGGAACCCCCAAGCTGAGAAAAACACAGAAGGAGATAGTGGGTTGATGACAGACACCCTGAGGAGTCTGGCAGAAACAAACCCTGATGGCTCTGGAGTTACACACCTTTAACTCATTTCCACACAGGGTCCACAGATGAAGTACCAGTGAAGTGAGCTCACAGTCCAAAATCACAAAACCCCCGAGTGAGAGTCAGCTGACCTGACAAACACTTGAATTGGACTCTCAAGAGCTTCAGATAATAGTATTATCACTCTTAGGTTCTTAATAAAATGTTTTAGAATGATTCAGGATGATTCATATTCATTTTGAAACATCCCCTAATTTTTGTGAGCAGTATAGTTAAATAGGTGTCCAGGAAAGGTTGAGTGAGTGAATGAATGAACAAACTAAGATGGGCATATCGACTTGGGATCCACTCACTTTCGCCTAGTCTAGATCCAGGATCCTGGCCTCTCCTTCCCTAGTGACCCCGGTGCCCCATGCCCACTCTTCCTCTCCACCAGGTACATGAGCTGGAGAGATCCCGCCGGGTGGCAGAACAGGTAGCCAGTGACCTGCGAACACAGGTGACGGAGCTGGAGGATGAGCTGACAGCAGCTGAGGATGCCAAGCTGCGCCTGGAAGTGACCGTGCAGGCTCTCAAGGCTCAGCATGAGCGTGACCTGCAGGGCCGAGACGAGGCTGGTGAGGAGAGGCGGCGGCAGCTGGCCAAGCAGGTACCAGCAGGCCCAGCGGGAGGCCGCTGTCCATCTGGCCCTGCCATGGGGCGTACAGGCAGCGAGAGGGCTGGAAGTCTCACCCACCCACCTGCTCCCTAGTATTTCTACCCAAGTCCCATCTGCTAGCCCACTAGCTTACTGTTCCCTGACCCATTCCCTGCCATAACCCAGCCGGCATTCCCTCCACCCTCCGGATGCACTCCTCATCATGTGCTCACTGACCAGCTTGTCCACACCCCCTTCATCCACAACCTCCCTCCCTCATTCACTTACTCTTTCTTTTTATTATAATTTTTTTTTCTCCAAAGTGAGAAGCGGGGAGGCAGACAGACAGATAGACTCCTGCATGTGCCCGACCAGGATCCACCAGGCATGCCCACCAGGGGGTGATGCTCTGCCCATCTGGGGCATCGCTCTGTTGCTACCGGAACCATTCTAGCGTCTGAGGTGGAGGCCATGGAGCCATCCTTAGCACCCGGGCCAACTTTGCTCCAGTGGAGCCTTGGCTGTGGGAGAGGAAGAGAGAGATAGAGAGGAAGGAGAGGAGGGAGGGTGGAGAAGTAGTTGGGCACTTCTCCTGTGTGCCCTGGTCGGAAATCAAACCCGGGACTTCCACACATCACTTTCTCTTTAGCTTGCTTCCTCCTCTGGTCCCCACACGCCCTCTCTGCACCATTCATTCATTCCCCTTCAGTCCTGGGTCTCCAGTGAGCATGGCCCTCTACTAGGTGAAGGGTGCTGAGCATTGGAGGGGCAGGTCAGCTCTGAGTGTCAGAAAGACCCCTCCGGGCCACGTGGGCAGTAGACTGGAGGGCAAGAGACTGTAGCTGGGAGCCTTGGGAAGAGAAATGAAACCTGTGACCCAGGTTGGGGGTCTCTGGGTGTCTTTTTATCTCCCCTGATCCAGCCATGGGTGAAGGTACAAGACTTTGCCCCCCTGCACTGGGGAGCCACAGGACAACCATGAGCAGGGGAGGGGCAGGGGCAACTCTGAGTATAGAGAGACCCTTCTGGAGCCCTGCTGGGACGGGCGGGAGGTGGGAGACAGGAGCCGGGAGCTGAAAGGAGGGCTTGGGGTGGGGAGAGGCAGGGGCAGGAGGAACGGGGTTGCAGGCCTCAGCAGGGGCTGGAGGATGGACATCTATGTCGCTGGCATGTGGAGGGAACCTGGGCCTCCTGTGCCCTGAGCCCTCCCTTTCCACCTCCCCCTACCCCACCTCCAGCTGCGGGATGCTGAGGTGGAGCGGGACGAGGAACGCAAGCAGCGCGCTCTGGCGGTGGCCTCCCGCAAGAAGCTGGAGGCGGAGCTGGAGGAGCTGAAGGCCCAGACCTCGGCGGCTGGGCAGGGCAAGGAGGAGGCGGTGAAGCAGCTTCGCAAGATGCAGGTGAGGGCGGGGCTTAAACGGGCTGAGGGCGGGGCTTAAGCCCGGGAGGCGTCGCCCCTCCTCCAGTGAGGGCTTGGACCCCTCCCTCTCCACCCCACCAGCAGCACCCAAATTAATCACCATCCTTATAACATCCATACTCTAAGGCTCACTTCATTTGTTTGATATTTTTATTGCCTTTATTTAAAATGCTAAATTTTTAAGTCTAATTCTCACATTTAATTTTTAATTTTTGGAATGGAGATACTTTAGGATTCCCTCCTCATTATGAAAGTTAAATTTGGTTGTTTAGAAAAACTTTTTTTTGGATAATGATGTATCAAGGTAGGTTCATCAATTGTAACACATGTTCCTCTCTGGTGGGGGATACTGATGGTGGTGGAGGCGGCAGTGCCCGGGAGGCAGGGCGTATATGGACACCTCAATACCTTCTGCCCAAAGTTGCGGTAAACCTAAAACTGCTCTAAAAAGACAAGCCTATTTTTTTAAAAAGTATAGAACTGAGCTGTCCAATACCGTGGACACCAGCCCGGTGTAGCTATTGGGCATCTATAATGTGGTGGGTCCAAAATTCTAATTACATGCTGGATTCTAACTCAATACTTTTTATATTACTATAAATATTAATACCATTTGGCTATATTTGGCTAAATGAGGGTTCAAAATAATCTCACTTCTTTCCTTTTACCTTTTCGATGTGGCTACTGGAAAATGTAAAATAGCCTATGTTCTCGCAGCATAGTTCCACTGGGCAGCACTGCAATAGATAGACTTCTCTCAGAAAGTAAAAATTGCCATCATGTTGTCACTGAGAGAAAGCCCCTACACTGGAAACTATGACTATCAAGCAAATGATATTAATAACCGTGATAACTGCTCTACACCGCTCTAGCCTGCTGCTGTCCTCTCTGTGGTTACTAACAGCTATGTATTACTTTGCTGTAAAGCTACAGAGGGGGTTTTTCAATGGTGGTTTGTGTTTAATTTTTCTTCATATTAAGCATTCTTGAAGGGAAAACCCTCATGCTGGCATCTTTCCACATCTTTCCACACTCATAGCAGTATAACCAGGTAGCAAAGCAGCTAGAAGTTTAACCCTGAAACTGGATGGCCTAGGTTCGAGTCCTGGCTCTGCCACTTGCCACCTGACCATTTGTAAACTTCACTGTGCCTGAGTTTCCCCATCTATAAACTGGGAGGAAAATCATTCTCCTCTCAACTGCAGTTATGAGAATTGAGGGAGTCTGAATGTATATATAAGAGGGCCTGGCCCTAGGTAAATATCAGCGAGTATTTGCGACTGTTATTATTTCTGCAGAGTCCAAATAGTACACACATTTTAGACTGACTTTTATTTTAAGGGGCTTCTTTTTTAAAGAAGAGGCAGCAGAGGCCAGAGAGGGTTAGGTCCTGACTGAAGGTCACACAGAAAGTGGCTGGTGGCGGGTGGGGAAGTCCAGATCTGCAGGGCTCTGGGGGAGCCAAGGAGCCCCCACAGGGCTGCTGCAGGGTGGGGGGTTCCCTGTGAGTCACCGCCAGGCTGAGCCCGCCCACTCGCTCTCTTCTTCCCAGGCCCAGATGAAGGAGCTGTGGAGGGAGGTGGAGGAATCACGCAGCTCCAGGGAGGAGATCTTTGCCCAGAACCGGGAGAGTGACAAACGCCTTAAAGGTCTAGAGGCGGAGGTGCTTCGGCTGCAGGAGGTGAGGCCAGAATGGGCGGGGTCCCGATATGGAAAGTGGCTCTATGGATGGGCGGGGTCCCGGGGTGGGTAGGCGTTTGGGGGACCAATTATACTGGGCCTGGGGACATTTGGGAGCCCTGGGAGGGTTCTGAGCAGGAAAGGGGCAGGGTCTGCTCTGGGGCCTTACGGAGGAGGGTGACAGAGTCTGGGGGCACGGAAGCTGGGGAGGCTGCACCCGGGCTATGGCGACAGGGAAGAAGGAACAAGGCAGAGAGTAAAGGGGCAGGTGGGCATGGCTGTGGGTGGTAAGGGGTCAGAGGAGTGGAGAGAGACCTGGGGGTCTGGCCCGGTGACTGGGGAACCTGGAGGGGGGGCAGGGTGGAAAGGAGACACTTGAGCTTTGTGGGGAGGTGATGAAGGCGAGGGACCTGGGGTGAACAGCAAGATTGAAGTTCACGCCAAAGTCACCCAGAGATGACATGTTCATGTGCAGTGAAAAAAAAAAGGCCAGGAGAGCTGAGGTGTGAGAGGCTGTGAGGCTGGCGCCCAGATGGCCTCCCCTCGCCCCCGCTAAACACTGGTCCCTCTCTGTCACTGTAGGAACTGGCTGCTTCAGACCGTGCCCGGCGGCAAGCCCAGCAGGAACGGGACGAGATGGCCGATGAGGTGGCCAACAGTGGTCTTAGCAAGTGAGTGGCCCATGGGGGTGTGGCGCAAGGTGCCCTGCTGTGGCCATCCTGCCTGCTCACCTCCTGTGGTCCTGTTCTCCCAGGGCAGCCATTCTGGAGGAGAAGCGTCAGCTGGAGGGGCGCCTGGGACAGATGGAAGAGGAGCTGGAGGAGGAGCAGAGCAACGCGGAGCTGCTCAATGACCGCTACCGTAAGCTGCTGCTGCAGGTGAGCTCTCTGGGCCACCCCCCTTCCCCCTCACCCCTACCCCCATGCCTCGGACCCTGGCCTTCAGTCCTCTTACTCAACAGACCCAGGAAAAGGGCATGTTTGAGTTGGGTTTTGAAGGTTGAATAGGAGTTCTCAGAGAAAGGTGGTGTTGATGCCTTCATTCACTTGTATTTCTGGAGCTTCTCAAGGGCTGAATCCAGAGATGAACTATGTGGGGGAAGGTCTGTATCCTGCAGAGTTCCTTGGGGAAACAGACATGGAACTACACTGCCACATTAGAGGGTAGCATGTGTGACAATAGCAGTATCCTGGGCCCGAGCGAGAGAAAGAGAGAGCGTAATAGAGATGTTTTTGCAAAAGTCACAGGAAAGCATTTGTAATTGGTAAGAAAGGACATTTGGCTGGGTTTTTATTATTCCTTTATGTATGTATGTATGTATATGTGTATTTTGCTGAGGTGAGAAGCAGGGAGGCAGTCAGACAGACTCCCACATGCGCCCGACTGGGATCCACCTCATGCCCACTGGGGGCGATGCTCTGCCCATCTGGGGTGTTGCTCTGTTGCAATTGGAACCATTCTAGCACCTGAGGTGGAGGCCATGGAACCATCCTCAGCACCCGGGCCAACTTTGCTCCAATGGAGCCTTGGCTGCGGGAGAGGAAGAAAGAGATAGAGAGGAAGGAGAGGGGGAAGGGTGGAGAAGCAGGTGGGCGCTAACTTCTGTGCGCCCTGACCAGGAATCAAACCCGGGACTTCCACATGCCGGGCCGACGCTCTACCGCTGAGTCAATGGGCCAGGGCTTGGCTGGGTTTTTAGAGACACGGAGAAAGGAAGGGATAGATAGATAGATAGATAAATAGATAGATAGACAGACAGATAGATAGAAGCAGACACTTGTTGTTCCACTTATTTATGCATTCATTGGTTGCTTCCTATATGTGCCCTTACTGGGGGTTAAACCCACAACCTTGGCATTTCAGGATGATGCTCTAACTGACTGAGCTAACTGGCCAGGGTCTTGGCTGGGGTTTTTAAGCGTAAGTAGAAGCTAGGCAGACAGAGAAAAGCATATTTTCATTTGTATATTTATAAGTATTTTCTGAGGCTTCTAGATGCCCAGGTCTATTCTGGGTGATGCGGGGAACCTGGAGCTGGGTCATTCCAGGTCTCTGCGCTTAAGAACATCCGTGCTAGTGGAATGCGGAGACAGACTAGCCCAATGCAGAAATACTAATGAACATGGAGGGAGCGCAAGAACTCTGAGAACTTAGAGGGGAATACTGAGCCAGCCTGGAGCCTGGGGGCTATCAGGAATGTCTTCTGATGGAGGTGATGCTTTAAGACAGTGGTAGTCAACCTGGTCCCTACCGCCCACTAGTGGGCATTTCAGCTTTCATGGTGGGCGGTAGCGGAGCAACCAAAGTATAAATAAAAAGATAGATTTAACTATAGTAAGTTGTTTTATAAAGATTTATTCTGCCAAACTTAGCAAAAATCCAACATAAAGTACTTGGTAAGTAATTATTATTATATGCTTTAACTTGCTGTAACTCTGCTTTATAAATTTTATAAAGTAAAGTTTCTTCCCTATTTTATAAATCACCATTACTGTGGAACTGGTGGGCGGTTAGAAAATTTACTCACAGAGATACAAAAGTGGGCGGTAGGTATAAAAAGGTTGACTACCCCTGTTTTAAGAGGTTTTGTAAGAAGGTAAGAGTTTGCCAGGCAGACAACAGAGGGCTAGTATTTCCAAAGAAATACCTGTTTCATTATTTTATTAATTTTAAAGATACATTTTGAAGCCTCTCGTGGGCCATGCTCTGTCTCTTCTTGGGATCTCAGAGAGTAAGACCCCAGCTCATCCCTTAAGGAGACCATTGGCCAATAGGGAGGTGGTCGTACTCCAAGATGATATAGGTCACACGCAGAGTGAAATCCTCGTCACCTACAAGGCCATGAGTATGTATGTAATCAGGAAACTCCAGATGCAGAGAAGATCTACAGGTCAGCTGGCCCGGATTCTTCAAGAGTTAAATTGTAAGGAAATAAAAGGGATGCAGAAGCCCTGGCTGATAGCTCAGTTGGTTAGAGCATCGACCTGAAGCACAGAGGTTGCGGGTTCGATCCCCGGTCAAGGCACATACAGGAGCAGCTCAATGTTCCTGTCTGTCTGTCTGTCTCTCTCTCTCTCACTCACTCACTCGCTCGCTGAAATCAATAAATAAAATTAAAAAAAAAAAAAAAGGGATGCAGAAGGGAACTGTAAATTAAAAGTCAGTTAAGAGCTAGCGAGATATCTCAGTTTGTTAGAACATTGTCCCGATATGCAAAGGTTGCCAATTTGATCCCCAGTTAGGCACATACAGAAACAGGTCAATGTTTCTGTCTCTCTCACTTCTCTCTCTAAAAATCAATAAATTTTTAAAAAGACACTTAAAGGGCATACATAGCCTGACCTGTGGTGGCACAGTGGATAAAGCATTGGCCTGGAATGCTGAGGTCGCCAATTCTAAACCCTGGGCTTGCCCAGTCAAGGCACGTACAGAAGCAACTACTATGAGTTGATGCTTCCTGCTCCTCCTCCTCTTTCTCTCCTCTCCTCTCTCTAAAATCTCTGGAAGAGGCTTCTGGAGTCATTGACTTCTGTTTCTTAACCTGGGTGATGGTGTTGTTTTTCTTTTACCCATATACTGTATATGATCGGTTTTTTACTTTACCACAGTTTTATTTTCCAATAAAAAGATTTTTTTAAGTGAGTAAATGCTAATCACCACGTCAGTGAGTTCCAGTGAGGGTGATATAAAGTATGAATCACACTGGATCTGAGTCATATCCATGTCCTGGCATGGCCTCACTCGAGTACAAGCTGAATAAGTAAGCAGGAGCTATTATTAGGGGTGTGTTTATATGGCCTCAGTGTAGTAGCTGCTGTTTATTGAGCCAACGTTTCTCAAAATGATTCTGCACATCACCCAGAATCACCTGAGATGCTTGTTAAGAATGTATGTTGAGCCCTGGCAGGTTGGCTCAGCACTAGAGCATCTGCCTGGTGTATGGAAGTCTCAGGTTCGATTTCAGGTCAGGGCACAAAGGAGAAGCAACTGTCTGCTTCTCTGCCCCTTCCCCTTCTCTCTCTTTCTCTCTTCCTCTCCCGCAGCTATGGCTCAAATGGCTTGAGCAAGTTGGCCCCAGGTGCTGAGGATGGCTCAGTGGCCTCGCTTCAGGTGCTACAATAGCTCAGTTGCCAAGCAACAGAGCAGCAGCCACAGATGGGCAGAGCATCACCTGGTAGGGGGCTTTCTGGGTGGATCCCAGTCAGGGCATATGTGGGAGTCTGTCTTTGCCTCCCCGCCACTCACATAATTTAAAAAAAAAGAATGTGCTTTCAGACCCTGGCCAATTGGCTCATTGGATGGAGCATTGGCCCAGTGTGTGGACATTCTGGGTTTGTCCCTAGTCAGGCACACATGAAAGGCAACCATCTGCTTTTCTTCCCCTTCTTGTCTCCCTTCTCTCCCTTGTTCCCTCTTACAGCCAGTGGCTGGATTGGTTCGGGCATCGCCCCGGGTGCTGAGGATAGCTCGGTTGTTTTGAGCGTTTGCCCTAGGCAATGAGGATAGCTTGGTTGGTCTAAGCATTGGCTTCAGGTGCTAAAAATAGCTCAGTGGGCTCGAGCATTGGCCCAGACAGGGGTTGCCAGGTGGATCTTGGTCAGGGCACATGCAGGAGTCTATCTCTCTATCTCCCCTCCTCTAACTTAAAAAATAAAATGTGCATTCAGGGACCTTACTCCAGTCCTGCTGCATCAGAATCTCTGGAGGGTGAGACCATGCAGTTGGCATTTTTTTCATAAGTTTCCAGATGATCCTGTTACAAAAAAGTATGACTTCCCTCAGAATAGACTCGTTCACAGTCAGTGGTAGAGTTACAGCATTTAAGCAAGTTTGTGATAGCCTTGTGGACTTATTAAAATAACAAAAACCTATCCAAAAGGTTAAACCCCAGGGCTGGTACTGCTGCTCACCGACAAATCAATCTGGAAAAATATGCGCTCTCATGTGCTGAGTATTTAGTATGTATCAGGCTCTGCGCTGTGCAGTTAACAATCCTCTATTTTCTAAGTTGTGGGAGGTACCTGGATATACCTACCACCATCCCTGGGAGACTCTACCGTGACATCCTGCCTTTCCCGCGGCCACAGGTGGAATCACTGACCACGGAGTTGTCAGCTGAGCGCAGTTTCTCAGCCAAGGCAGAGAGCGGGCGGCAGCAGCTGGAGCGGCAGATCCAGGAACTCCGGGGGCGCCTGGGTGAGGAGGACGCTGGGACCCGGGCCCGCCAGAAGATGATCATTGCTGCCCTTGAGTCTAAGCTGGCCCAGGCTGAGGAGCAGCTGGAGCAAGAGAGCAGGTAGGTGGGAGAGGGCGGCATGGGTAGAGGGTGACCCTGACATTATCTTCAAAGAAGGGAAGGGGAGTTGTATTATAAACACTTGGTTTAGAAACACTGAGCCATCAGAAAGAGTGTCAGCCTAGTGAATGGACATCCTGGGTTTGATTCCTGTTCAGAGCATACAGGAGAAGTGACCATCTATCTGCTTCTCTTCGCTTTCCCCCTTTTCTTCCTCTTCCCCTCCCACAGCCAGTGGCTCCATTGGTTCGAGCATGGCCCTGGGTGCTGAGGATAGCTTGGTTGGTCCAAGCATGGCATCCTCAGATGCTAAAAATAGCTTGGTACTCAAGCATCGTCTCCAGATGGGGATGCTGGGTGGATCCTGGTTGGGGTGCATACAAGAGTCTGTCTCACTATCTCCCTCACCTAAAAAATAGAAACATCCCAAAGGCTTCATGATATTAATGGTTTTGGATTTCCTATATCATTTAAGATGCTTTGGGCTGCAAGTATCTGTACTTTCCCTACCAGTATGTTTTAAACAGTAATTATAACAGTTAGCTATAGCTGCATAACAAATTATTCTAATATTTAGTGGCTTAAAACAATAACTGTTTATTATTGTCATGAGTCTTTGGATTGACCAACGGTGAGGGGAAGTGTTAAAGGCTCCTTAGGGCTTAGACTTGGAACAGGTCCAATGTCACTTCTGCTGCATTCTGTTACTAAAGCATGTCATATGGCCAGCACAGATTTAAGGGAATGGCGAAATGGATTCTACCTCATCATGGGATCAGCTGCAAAGTCATATTGCAAAGGATGTGAATACAGAAAGCAGTGACAGTTGGGCCATTTCTGTCATCAATTTATCACAAAGGGTTTATTTTCCTCACTGGGCAGCTGAAACATGACAGGTCTCTGGGTCAGCGTCTGTATAGTTCCTTTGTTCTTTCCCTCACAATTACAAAACGGCTGCACTTGAACCACACATCACACCCCTACATCCATATTCAAGGCTAGGAATCAGCAGCTGTGTGCAGCTGAGAGAATTTCTATCTCCAGTCTTTGAAACAACCAGGAACACCCACCAGTGTTCCCAGTTAAGAACCACTGTGCTAATAAAACTAACAATACTTATGACTCCAGGGTGCAGAGTCCTCAGCAGAGTGGCAGCCTTGGGGGACACCTATGGGAGACACCAAGGCATTGGGAGGAGTTGTGGTTGGTCCTTGGAGTCTGCAACTGAGAAGAGGGATCGGGAGCAGGTGCCTTGAATGCCAGGCTGAGGACCTCTGTCCTCGGGGCAATGGGGAGCCACGGGGGGGGGGGCAGCTGGGGACAGATAGGGTCAGTGCTGGGTGTAGGAAGACCCCTTGAGCCAAGCTATGGACAGACTAGAGAAGAGAGATTGGGAGCTGGGAGGCCAGGGAGGAGGCTGGGTGATGGTCCAGGCAGAAGATGAGGCTATGAGGATGGACAGGAGGGATGAAGAAGAGAAAGTCAGGGGCAGAAGGGATGGAGCTGGGGTCTCATGGGCTGTTGGAGGTTTAAGGGGAAGGGGACAATGTTTGGGATTCAGGCCTGGTGACCAGGGAAACACGGGGTTGGAGGAAGATGTTGAATTCATTGGGGAACATGAAAGTGAGGGGTCTCAGGCATAGACTCAAGGAACTGGTCCCAGAGAGTCATAGAAGTGGTTCTGGTCCATGGGGCTGGCCAAGAGACCAGGGTCTTATGAGAAATGTAGTCTGAGGTCTTTGGGAGAGGCTTTCCAGAGGTTGATGGCCTCTTCTGCATTATACAAATGAATAAACTGAGGCTCAGAAGGTGTTAGTGATCTGCTAAAGTTCCCCTGGGAGCAAGGAGTACCAGCTGACCACTAGCTGCATCCCCTGCCATGGCTTGGTGCCCTTGCCCATGCCTGTCTCCCAGCACACCTGGGGCTGCTGTGTGCATGGCTAGGGGCCTCATCACAGGGACTTCCCGCCGGTGTGGTGGCCTGTGTAGGAGAAGCAGATGAGCAGGGGCCTTGGCACTGGGGGAATCTGGGACAGGCTGGACAGGATTTGAGAGGAGAGTGGAAGTGCACCTGGCGCAAGGTGTCTGGCTTGCAGACCTAGGCAGATCCAGGGGGTCAGGAGGCAGAGCGGGTGTGGGAGGAAGCTCCCAGCCTACAGGGAACAAGGGGGTGTGCGGGTCTGGTGGCTGCTGAGCTGGAGGCGGGACCAGGTTGGAGCTCAGGGGATGGGCTTAGCAGGCAGCAGCCTGTGCAGGATGGTGAAGTCTGGGGTGGATGAGTTTGTGCAGGGAAAGTGTGCACGTGAGGAGGGGAGAAGACAATAAAGAAGACAGAGCTTTGTGTTTGTTCAACAAACACAGGAAGTCAGAGAAGAGGGCCGAGAGAGGAAAGAGAGAGAGAAAGAAAACTCCCAGCCAGGTGCAGGGAAGGTCAGGTGGGAGAAGACGAGGCCTGAGATGGGGCTGGGGCTGTGACAACAGAGGGGAGGGGATAGGACAGAGTTCAGGGGACAGTTGGACAGGGTTTGGGTACTGACAAGCTGGGAGGGGGGCAAAGGAGAGACAAGGATCCAGGACAGTGCCCAGTCAGTGGGTCAGTTACCAGAGAGGAAGATTAGGGGAAATGTAGTTGAGCAGTGGGGTCCTAGGGGGTACAGGAAACAAGTGGAGACATGGAGACACTTTTAAGAACATCAGGAGCCTAACCAGGTGGTGGCACAGTGGATAGAGCATTGGCCTGGGATGCGGAGGACCCAGGTTCAAAACCCCGAGGTCTCCAGCTTGAATGTGGGCTCATCTGGCATGAGTGCAAGGTCACTGGCTTGAGGATGGGATCATAGACATGACCCCATGGTTGTTGGCTTGAGCCCAAAGGTCACTGGCTTGAAGCCCAAGGTCGATGGCTTGAACCCAGGGTTGTTGGCTTGAGCAAGGGGTCACTGGCTCAGCTGGAGCCCCTGGTCAAGGCACATATGAGAAACAATCAATGAACAACTAAGGCACCACAATGAAGAACTGATGCTTCTCATCTCTAGCCCTTCCAGTCTGCTTGTCCCTATTTGTCCCTCTCTCTGTCGCAAAAAACAACAATGCACAAAACATCAGGAATGGCATTTTAGTAGAAGCCAAGGATGTAGGTGCCCTGGAGTGGGAAGTCTGTGTGCCAACATCTGAGTGAACAGTAAGAGTCATTTGGGGGTGGGAAGGAGAGAAGAGGGCAGCTCAAGAACAGGAAAGCACCTGGCCGGTTGGCTCAGCGGTAGAGCGTCGGCCTAGCGTGCGGAGGACCCGGGTTCGATTCCCGGCCAGGACACACAGGCGAAGCGCCCATTTGCTTCTCCACCCCTCCGCCGCGCTTTCCTCTCTGTCTCTCTCTTCCCCTCCCGCAGCCAAGGCTCCATTGGAGCAAAGATGGCCCGGGTGCTGGGGATGGCTCTGTGGCCTCTGCCTCAGGCGCTAGAGTGGCTCTGGTCGCAACATGGCGACGCCCAGGATGGGCAGAGCATCGCCCCCTGGTGGGCGTGCCGGGTGGATCCCGGTCGGGCGCATGCGGGAGTCTGTCTGACTGTCTCTCCCTGTTTCCAGCTTCAAAAAAATGAAAAAGAAAAAAAAAAAAAAATAAGAACAGGAAAGCAGCTACTGGATGAGGCCAGGGGACAGAACCCCGGGGTGCACCTCTTCCAACTCTCCTCTCCATGCCTCTCTGCAGGGAGCGCATCCTCTCCGGCAAGCTGGTGCGTAGAGCTGAGAAGCGGCTTAAGGAGGTGGTGCTCCAGGTGGAGGAGGAGCGGAGGGTGGCTGACCAGCTCAGGGACCAGGTGAGCAGTTGACCTCTCTAGGGAGCAGTGGGGAATGGGACCACCAACAGAGAGATAGCACGTGCTGTCTCTGGAGGGTCTTCCCATCACAAGAGGCATTGTGTAGGTGCTGAACTGAAACGGATGCATTTAACATCCCTGGGCTTGGGGCCACTGCAGGGACCTGGCACGCGTGATTTTGCAATCTTCAATCCCTGAATTCTGGAGTCTAGGAAAGTTAAGCTTTCTAGGAGCTGAGACAGCCAAGGAGAGACTAGGGCAGGGCTAAAATAACAATACGTAGTGTTGACTGAGAGCTTTCTGAGTGTCAAGCACTTTACTAAACACATAACACATAGAACATTTATTTCTTACCAGAACACTACGGTAGTGTACTGTTATTTCCCCTCAAACCCCAGTGATAAAACTGAAGCACAGCAAGGTAACGTAACTTGCCTAAAATTATTTAGCTAGAGAGATCGAGCCAGGGTTCAAGCCGCAGCCCTCTGGCTGCAGAGTCTGTGCTCTTAATTACTAAGCAGTTACTGAGTTCCAAGCTCTATGCTCCCTGCTTGTGTTCTCTCGCCAATCCAATGTCCCAGGTGAGGGAACAGGAACTTTAAAAGGGGATGTGATTTGCACTCTAAAGTCACAGTAGAGACAGAGCCTGGATCGGATCCCAGGTCTGTCTGACTAGATATAGCATTGCTGTGCCCTTAAAAGCTCAACTGTATTTGATTCACCATTCATTCTGCAGACAATTATTGAGCGCCCACTATGTGCTGGGCACTGTGCTAGGCATGGGAGATACAGCTGTGAATGAGACAGAGAAGGTCCTTACCCTTGGAGCTCACGTTTTCAGCACAAGAAAAGAAAGACACAAGAAGCCAATAAACAAGTAGAGATAATTATAGACTGTGACAACAGCTATGAAGAAAAAAGGGAATGAAGAGCAAGGGAGAAAAAGAGGATTGGGGAAGTGACGTTGGAATTGAGATCTGATGGCTGAGGAAGAGCCAGGCAGAGAGAACGTCAGGTGCAAAGGCCCTGGGGTATGAATGAATATAGCTTGGTGAGTTTGGAGCAAAAAGATGACCAGAGTGGCTAGAGAGGAGAAGGGAGTGGTAGGGCGTATTGAGTGCTAAGAAGGAGGGGTGGGGACAGCACCCAGAGATGTGACCTGACCTCCCTGCTCCCACCAAGCTGGAGAAGGGGAACCTTCGAGTGAAACAGCTGAAGCGGCAGCTGGAGGAGGCTGAAGAAGAGGCATCCAGGGCTCAGGCAGGTCGTCGGAGGTTGCAGCGTGAGCTGGAGGATGTCACAGAGTCTGCTGAGTCCATGAACCGCGAAGTGACCACGTTAAGGAACCGGCTCCGGTATGGCCATGCTGCACCTTCACACCCTCACTCCATAAACCCTGCCCCCCCCCCGCGCCCCATCATTCTCTGTCCCACCCTTCCCACTGCTCATTTCTCCCTTTCTCATCTCTTTCTTCTCATTTTATTATCTCCCTCTGTATCTTCCTATCTCTTACTTTTCTCTCCACTCCCTTCATTTAATCTCTATCTCCTGGTCTCTTCTCCCCACAGACGGGGCCCCCTCACTTTCACCACCCGCACCGTGCGCCAGGTCTTCCGACTGGAGGAGGGCGTGGCCTCAGATGAGGAGGCTGAGGAGGCGGAGCCCGGGTCTGCGGCGCAGCCCCCGGAAGAGCAGCCCCCAGAAGCTCAGCCCCAGTGATCTCTTCCTGCGCCCAGCCGTCAGCCCCTCCCTCTCTGGCCAAGCTGGTCCCATGAACCCACCCTGTGGCTTCTTGCACTTTGGAAATGGCGTCACCTGCTGGCACCGCAGCACTTACCAACCCCACCACAGAGAGCCTCTGAGACCTCCTGTAAACGCAGAGCATTGAGGAGCAGGGAGCAGGGAGGCAAGGTCCGGGGCTCTCTCGCTGGAGTGGAAATTGGGGTGTCTTTGGCATACTGTGGTCCCATACAGATCCCATCCTTCCTTCAGTTGTTGATGGTCTTTATTAGGAAGGGAGCATGGCCCTCCTCCGCAAGGGGCGACCAGCCCATGGCCCTCCTCCCCCTCGCTCTCCCAGGACTCCATCAGCCTTTGATTCTTGGAGAGGGGCAAGATAAGGGTGCCTCCTCCCTTGCTCTGCCCTCCCTTCTGGTTGCTATTGTGTGATCATTGTTGGGTTGGAGTCCCTGTCGGGGCTGGAGGAGTCTCCTGACTCTCTAGCCTCCAGCTCTGTCAGAAATAAACTCCAGCCCAGCTGGACCCCGCTCGGGTAGTGTGTGTTCCTGTATGAAGGGAAGGGGGTTCTGATGGGTCCAGATAGGCCCTGACTCCTTCCGGCTGCTGGGGCTGCAGTTGGGGCAGTCTGCTGGTTCTGATCACAACTGGTTAGGGGCCCTCCTGGGTACTGGACATTTCCCCTCCCCCCAGCCTCCCTCCAAGGTAATGCCTTCATTATACAGATGAGGAGACTGAGGCTTAGAGTTGCAATGTCCCTTACTCCAAACCTCCCGGTCATTGAGGGGTGCTATACTCTGGCCTCTGGCTGACACTAGTCTTTGCAAAACAATGACAATAATGACCTTGTTAGGACATTTATTGAGTCTGAGTCTGAGTCTGTGCCGGCCTGTTTAGCTGTGCTGAACACGGGACATTTGGTCTCAATTCTCAGTTCAACCACTAGAAGCAGGGATCCCCTTGCTTTCCAGCACCTAGGACAGTGCCTGGCACCTACTTGGCTTTCATATATTTGTTGAATGGCTAGCAGTCTATCCCAGTGGTAGTCAACCTGGTCCCTACCACCCACTAGTGGGCGTTCCAGCTTTCATGGTGGGCGGTAGCAGAGCAACCAAAGTATAAATAAAAAAAACATTTAACTATAGTAAGTTGTTTTATAACGATTTATTCTGCCAAACTTAGTGAAAATCCAACATAAAGTACTTGGTAAGTAATATTATATGCTTTAGCTTGCTGAAATTCTTCTTTATAAATTTTATAAAGTTACTTTCCTACTTTATAAATCACCATTACTGTGGAACTGGTAGGCGGTTAGAAAATTTTACTACTAACAGAGATACAAAAGTGGGTGGTAGGTATAAAAAGGTTGACTACCCCTGCTCTATCCTAATCTTTTGGAACAGCAAAACAAGCCCAGAGAGGTTGCGAGACTTGCCCAAGGGCACACAACTACTAAGAAATTGAACCCACACAGGCTGGCTTCATAGTCAGCAATATGGAGTGTGCTGCCCTCAGTCCCTGAACACACACTGGGGACTCAGGTCCACTCCTCCCTTGGAGACTAGTCACCCTCCCTCAGGAGCTCATTCACACACCCTCAGACTTTCCACTTAGGGGTGTAGGCAAGCACCTACCCCAAATCAGGTTAAAGCCAATGATCAGCGGAACATTTGGGCCCCCAAAGTGCACGCCCATGCCACTTTAATTCGACCCCTACTCTTGAAGACCAGACCCTCTGTCTACTCCCAAACCTCCGCAGCCCCAACTGGGAGACCTTCCCAGCACATAAACAGGACGCAACTTTTAAATGAAAAGGAAACTTTTAATTTTGGTGGGGAATGAAAAGGTGCTGGAAGGGGGCATGACACTTTTTCTTTGAGGGGGTGACATGCGGCAGCTTCTGCATTGGGCGGTTCATGCACCCAGGGTGGGCATGGGGGAGGCTTGGGGGAGGGGCCGTGCCGACCCCTCCCACCCTGCCCTGGGGGTGGGCTGAGAAGACCCGCCATTAGCACCAGAGTTGGACGATTTGCAGACCTCCCCTCCCCACACTGACTCCAGACACCCGCCCCCATCCCTGAGAGCGCCCCCTTGCCACTCCCTCCCCCACATCGACAGGCCAGGCCCGCCCCGCCCACATTCGAGTGAAACTTATTGCTGTGGGTGACGGGGAGAGTGGTGCCGCTGAGCTCAGGAAGACCCCCGCCATTCATCCCTCCCCAATCGCCCCGCCCCCTACCCCGTGCCCGTGCGTTCCCGGAGCGCAGGAGGGGCGCGACATGCGTGTGGGGAGCGCGTCATGCAGCACATGCGTGTAGTTGCGGACACCCTGGCGGCCGGGGGAGGGGGAAAAGGGGAGCGGAACTTGGAAGTCGTCCCTTTAGCTCGCTCTCTCCCTCCCCGAATCCCAGTTTATTGACTTGGGGGATGAGAATCACGGTTTGTAGAGGCTTAATAATGATCGTGGTTATTTTGAAAAGCTGAACTAAAAAGCTGGGTACGTGTGGCAGATTGGCGAGCAGGGGGGAGACATTGGGAAGAGGTCTGTACCCTTTGGAAAAGATCCTCACCCCCTTTCCCCGCACCGTTCAGCTTCCATGAGGGTCAGGGGAATCTGGGGGGCTTTTTATTTTTAATAAGAAGTTAAACCCTTTGGCAATATAGTCAGTCCCCACCCCCATACCCTGGTGTCTGGAGCCCCTAGCCCTTTGCCCCGCCCACTCCCCACAGAACCTGCCCCACCCTCACCCCTGATTCACCAGGGTTTAGGGTCCGAGGGAAGGATGGGGGGGGACTCAAAATGTCCCTTGCATAGGAATCGTTGCATCAAGAATCATGCTCAGTAACACCCCCCCCCAACCTTGGGGTGTGAGGTGGGGGTGTTCCTGAGGCCGTGGGAGCAGAGGAAGGTTACTAATTTTGTAGGCCCCCAGCTCCAAAAGGGGGGCCCCTCTAAGGATTCTGGGACCGGTGCGGTCTCCGGGCTTGGGGGAGGTAGCGCATCCTTGAGCCAGGATGGAATATGAGAAGTGATTTTCCACCCGCGGGCGTGGCGTGGCGAGGAACGCCGGGGAACGCGGGCTGGAGTTCCAGCCCAGGTGGGTAGGCTGTCGTTTCCTAAGCTCCAGTGTCCCTCCACTCAGGCACAGTCCCTAAATGGAAATACTTATAACCTAAATAAACGGTGTCCTGGTCAACCAGTAGTATCTGGACTTACCCGCCTAGGTGCAAAGTGCCATGAAAGATAAAAACTTTCATAAGAGACAAAATCTTCCCTTGCGCTGCCTCAAACCTCAGCATGTCCGCAGAGGCACAAACACGACCCTCCGGGAAACACTGGTGTCCACGAAGAGGGTACCTTTTAGGTACCATTTTAAGGGAAGACGCTGTTGGGGGGCAGGGTTGAGCATAAGAAAGGGGGTGCCCTGGAGAGGTCAGGTTCCCTGGAATTACAGACAGGTTGGGCCCATCTGGGAAATTCTAGCGGCAGGGGAACCTGAGGTGGATGTCTGATGTCAGAGATGTGGGGGGTGTCTGGTGGGGTTGAGGCCTGAGGATTTGGGGGTATCCAGATGTCTGAGACTGGGAAGGTTTTGGAGCATCCCAAAGGCTGAAAGTGAGCTGCAGGGCTGGGTCACCTCTTGGAGGATTGAGAGGTGCCGGGATGCACTCCAGGGAGTGGGAGGTGATGGGAGGGCTTGGGGGCAGCATCTGTGTGCAGAGGTTAAGTTACAGGAGTGTGTGGGGGTTTGGGGGATGCGGGATGCCAGGGTCAGTGTTAGGAGTTCTGGGTGCAGGTCTCATGTCCTGGGAATCTGGAGTGGGTGTTGGGGAATTTTGTGTGCTAGGGCCAGACCATCCCAGGAGTTCTGGGATGGGAGGTCTGAGTCCATGCAGCAAGAACAGAGGCTAGCAGATCCCTGGGTGGGGGTGGGGGGGGGCGAGTGAAAGGCTGCAATTCACCAGAGGGATCCTCCTAAAGGCTGAAGGAGCAGCTGTCCGCAGCGTACCCCCTTCTACCATCTGAGCTCAGCTGGGGTTTTTGGCTTCCGTGACTGTTCCTCCTGTCCCCACATTGTCACTGATTATTTTTTTAAACTCAGTGCATGATAGGTTGCCCTCCTGAGGTGAAGGGTAGGAGGCTAGGAGACCCTCCTGTGGCTTAAAGGCCAGCCTGACCCCCTTGAGGTCCCTGCCCTTTCCCAGAGTACCCCTTCCCTCAACCACGTGGCATGCAGCCCCTGGCGCTTATTGCTGAAGTGGAGTTGGGGGGAGGGGTCCAGGTTGGGGGAGACATGCAGAGTAGGGGGGAGGTGCCCCAAATGTAAGTGGCATAATTTGGACGTATTTACACAAGTTGATGGGAAGGGGGTGTCCTATGGCTCATGGAGACCTGAGAAGGCTTTATTTGGGGGGGGGGGGGCGGAGAGTTGGGGGTATGGGCTTTGGCCCCTCCCCCTCCATCCTGGGGTCCAGGTGGGATTGAGGGGCCCGGGGGTGTCTGCTGGCGTCATAGTCTCCGTTGCATATTATTGACTTTTGGATTTTTAAAAAACCCTTTCTCCCACCCCCCCACCCTAGCTCCTTTGACCTTCTTCCCTGTCACCCCCGAGACACCCCCCCCCACAGAGGGAGGGGGTGCTAGAGGATAGAGGGCAGGGTTGGGGGAGCGCGGCGGGTGGCCCTGGGAGAGCCAGGGGGGGTGGCAAGGGGCGCAAGGCGCAGAGACACCCCGCTCAGGCCCGCGATGCTGCTCAAACTGCGGGATTTCTCGTAACCTGGGGGGAGGGGCAGAGACACGGGGAGGAAGCATGGAGCGGGGGGTGCGGGGGTCGGGTCCCATAGACAGAGACCCCAAGACAGAGAGGGAGGCAGGAAAGAGACAGACAGAAAGGATACCGGATGGAGAAAGACAGTCAGGAAAAGCAAGACAGAGAGAAGACGAGATGGAGACGGTAAGAACAGAGAGACGGTCAGACACCAAGACACAAAAAGACAGAGGGTAAGAGGCAGAGAGATGGACAGAGGCGGACCAAGGAGATGGAGAGAGAGAGAAGTGAACAAATCGGACAGTCAGTCGCATCAAGAAGAAAGGTTCAGACATGGGGAGGGGGGAAGAGACTCAGGGTTAGGAGGCGGGGTGGCCCCACCGAGCCTCCCCCGCCCCGTCCCCACACAGCCCGGCCCCCCTCCCCTTCCCCCATTGGCCCCCTCTCATCTGAGGCAAAAAAAGGTGGGGGCAGCAAGGCAGATGGTGGCAGCAGGGGCATGGGCTGGAGCTCAGGTGGAAGGCATATGGGGGAGCGGCCTGGGGAGGACTGGGAGGGAACTGGCAGGGCTGCCACCGGCTCACCTAGATGTCCGGAAGGAGGAAGGGAGCTGTGAGGGGCTGAATGGATGGAGCAAAAGCAGGCAGTGCCCCGTGGGGCTGGAGAATTGCTCCAGAGCAGTCTGAGGGGGCAAGGCTCAGCTGAAGGTCATGGCAGGGTATCTTTCAGGGATGGGGGTCTTTCAATGGGTACCCCCTGATGGGAATGTTCTAGCAGTGTCTTGATAGCCACTGGGATCTAAGATCCAGAAGCACATGTGTGGTTTCCTGAACACCTGGGGATGTCCTAAGGGTTCTGCCAGTGTCTGGGGCTTTGCTAGGTAGTGCCAAAGGGTCTGTCTGGACAACATCTCGATCACAGGAGGAAGAGCCTAAGGGGGTTGGGAGCCCACTGTCTGGGGGACACCCCTTCCCAGCCATTCCCCAATGCTAACCTGGGGGGAAGGGACAGGGGGGGACCGAGGGTCTCGCGAGGTCTCAGGCGGTGACAAGAGCTGGGGACAGAAATACACAGAGTCATGGCGGGGGGAGGGTGGTCACAGGGATCCCCCCAACACAGCCTCACTGTTGGGGGTTGGAGAAACGCGGGATCTCTTCCTCCTCTCTGGTGTTTTCCGGGGGAGGGGAGCAGTGAAATGGGGGCGGCCAGAAACATCAAATATGGAAGGAGCTTCCGGGGTGGCTGGGGTTAGGGGGAAGGGGAGAAGAAGGGAGGAGGGAGGAGGCTGGGGAGTAAGGGGGAACACGTGTCAGGTGTCAGACTCAGGCGGCTGGTGAGGGAAGATGGAGAAGGGAGCGGTCATGGGTCAGGTGGGGAACAAACCAGGAGGAAGGGTCTTGGGAGCAGAGCAATAGTGGAGTGAGGGTCATGGAGGAAGGAGAAACGGAAAGTGAGGAAGGGAAGGGGTGGGGGGGGGTCCAGGATTCAGTCAGACCCATCAGCTCCAGCCATTATTTGAGTTCAATGAATGGATTTTGGCATCAGAGGCAAGAGAAGCAGAGACTTCCCACCAGCCACCTCCTCCCCCAGCCCACCCTCACCCACAGTCCCAGGTTCTCCCCACTCCCTCTGCCCCTCAGTTCCAAGGGGCCCATCCAGACCTTGGGGTGGGGGACAAAGGGTGGGGACAGGACTGGGTGCAAGCAGGAAGAGGGGTCAGGTGGGAGCGGGGAGGGGGCTGGTAATGAGATGAAAATGGGAGATGGTATGGAGAGGAGGTGGTTGCAACAAGGAGAGGTGGAGGGACAGAACAGGAGCCTGACAGTCCCCTCTGGGTTCTCATCCAGTCCACTGTGTGACCTGGGGTCAGCGATGGCCCTCCCTGAACTTCTATAGAACAAGGGGGCTTAGACAAGGCTATCTCCTTCGGCTTCCCAAGACTGCTCCAGCATCCCCTTGGGCTGTGGACCGGGATATAGAATGTATCACCTTGTATTTCTAAGGAAGATTCCACAGATGTTTGTTGAATGAGTAAGAGATGGATCAAATTCCTTCAGGTGGCTCTCTATCACTTTTAAGATCAACCCAGCATCCCCAGGGACAAAAATACCCTCCTGATCCTTCTGCACAGACTGTCTGGCACCCTTCTCCCTTCAGCTGCTCAGCTTCTTCCTTCCTTGCTATTACTCTAAAAAGCCAAACTCTATACCTCAGGACCTCAGGACCTTTGCACTTGCTGTTCCTTCTGCCTGGCTGGCCCTTTCACCTCAAAAAGCCCTTCCACTCACTTGAAGTGACCAGAGTGTTTTCTACTTCCTCCAACCAGGGCTCTGGGGACTACATGGTCTATGTCACAACTATTCTATTCCACTGTTGTAACATAGCAGTGGCTAGATCCCAGTAAAGTTTTATTTACAAAACAGCTGGCTAGAGGAGTTGGCCCATGGGCTGCAGTGTGGCAACCCATGTGATGGCAGATTCTTGCCCTGGACTGCACCCTCAATAATTAGTTGCTGAATGAATGAATGGATAAATAGATGCAAACAGCTAGGGTGGTTGTGAGGATTACAAAAGATATGTTAAATCCTGGCATGTGGTAAGTGCTTGGTTCTGTTTGCTGAGTGATTCATTGACTAACAACTCTCTCTTCACTCTGTCCCTGCCCCCCCCCCCACGCAGGGCTGGTCCCCAACCCTTTCCCTCCTGTTCCCTGACTAGGCCTCCTTCCTTCCTCTCCATCCCCACAGCCCTGACTCAGGCTCAGGACCCAGACATGACCTCCAGTCTCTCCCTCCAGTCTGTCCCCCAGGGCCCAGAGTGGACCTGCTCTCCCCAGGCCCCTGGAGGGCTCCCATCCCCTCAGCCTGGCCCTCCTTCCTGCCTCAGGCTGTCTACCAGCCTAGTCTCCTGGCTTTGCTTGGCTTGTCACTCTGGTCACTACTGTCTAATGGGATCACTTCCTCACTGGCCATCAGGATAACTCTATCAGTTATCAATTCTTTCAGAAAGCCTTTTCTATCACTTCCTCCTATGGGGGGGTGATTATGACCCTGTGCCACCTCCTTATCTGCACATTGCTTCAAATAGTGGCTTTCTCCACGGTGTCTGCCCCTCCCACCAAACTGAGAGCTCCAAGGAGAGGAGGGTCAATTCTGTGCACTGATGAATTCCCCATGCAGTGCACCTGTGGGTGTTCTAGAAGCCGGCCAACACAAGTGACTAATGGGTGGCTGAGTCTTTCTCATCCCATCTTGCACCCTGAAGAGTGTCCTGGGTGTGCACCCCATTTTCTTGTTTGAATTATTTTAAAAACCAAAAGGGGAGGCAGGGAGAGAGATGCCAATGGGGGTGAGGATGGGGTCAGTCGTGAGGGCAGGGAGGAAGGTCAGGCACATGGTGGGGAGGGTTGGGGTTAGTTCTAGGGGGTTAGTGAGCGGCAGGGCAAGTCCTGGGCAGGTGGGTGTAGGGTCAATGTCAGAACTGAAGGTTAATTGGAGGGAGCTCTTCACGGTGAAGGGGCAGGAGTCTCGGTCAGGGGGGCTGCATGTTCTCAGAGGGGTTAGTCAAGAGGGGGATGTTCAGAGGACAGGGGCTACTTACCCTGGGGGGAGGGGGTTCGTCCACTAGGGGGATATCCAGGCTGCAGCGTTGGCGTTGAGGTCGGGCAAGAAGCTTGGGGGGCCTGGCTTACGCCAGTCTGGGGGGGGCAGTGGGGGAGCACCGGTGGCTGGGGGTGGGGGAAGAGGCCAGAGGGTCGGGGTGGGGGAAATGGAGATGGAATAAAGACAGGTGAAGGGTCAGTGGTGAGGAAACTTGGGGGAGGGAGTTCTGAGAGGGATGAGATTTGGGGCCAGGGGATGGGAGAAGGGAAGTCCGGCACCTCCTCCCCATCCCCCTCTCCCCCCTCCCCTGAGGGAGGCGAGAGAGGGTGGGTCCCAGGGGGCCAGTGGAGGGCACCTCACCTTTCCGGATGGAGCCATCAGGGGAAGGGGCGTAGTCAGTGAGGAGGAAACAGGCTCGGTCCCTGCTGTAGCGGCCCCGGCTCCCAGGAGTGATGGGGCTCTTGTCTTCCGGGGACATAGCGGGCTGGTCGATGGCCGGGCAGTCCTCATGGGCAAGCGCAGCTGCTGCTGGGTCCCCATTAGGGCGGGGGTCTGCACCCCCAGGGTCAGACAGAGATACAGCAAAGAGTGAGGTGTGGAAACTCATGTTGGGGGCAAGACTAGTAAGGAGCGGGTGTTGCGGACTTGGGTGTTGGAAGCAAATGTCTAAAGGGCAGGGTGTCAGGTGACAGGAAAGGCTCAACTGGGAGCAGGGTGTTAGAGGGCATGGCTGGTGGGTTTGGGGAGCGGGCCACTAGGAAAGGATGTTGGGTGTTGGGAAGGACAAGACGGGAGGGGAGTGTGGTTAGGGGGCGGTGTTGATGGAGGCGCAGAGGAGGGCGTTGAGTGCTAGGAAGTGCTAGTCAGGCCAGGTGTTAAGTGCTGGGAGGCGCAGGCCTGGGGCATTTGGAGAGATGGAGGGAGACATGGGGAACAGGTGGTTGGGAAGAGAGCTGGGACACAGCATTGGGTGGTGCAGGTGGTTGAAGTGAACTGAGTGGGGCAGGCCTGAGGCAAGGCCTTGGGTTGGTGGGGTACCGGGTTGGGGTAGATGGCTGGAGGGATGTAGAGGGCTTGCTTAGGAATGGGTGTTGGGTGCTGGAGAGGACACAGTGGGAAAGGGTTAGAAGGTGATAGATGAGGGAGGGGGAGGTGGGGGTCCCCTAGGCTCTGACTCGAGCTATTTTTAATTGGTATGAAACTGGGTCAGTGGCTAAGGGAGTAAGATGGGGGCCGGGTGGCCCAGCTCCCTTTCTTGACCTACTTAAGACATGGGGGTGGGGCCTACCAGCCTCTCCCTCCTCCCAGACTAACACCCCAGTCACTGCCTCGAGGTACAGACTCCCCTGCAGGGAGGGACACACATAGGCTCAGCCAACTGTCCTCCTATCTCCCTGGCTTCACCTCAGTCCTCTTGGCAACATCTCTCTGAACCGCCCTCAGACCCCTCTCTGCAGAGCCAGAGACTGGGCCCTGAGTCCCAAGTCACTGTTCTCACATGGCCTTTCTACCCTCTGGGGCTGTCTCTCCTAGCCACTCTCTCACTCTTAGTTTTTAGTTTTAAGTCATTTCCTCTCTTGTCTCAGTTATTCAAACCTGAACTCTCTGCTGCTGACCCCCCCACCCCCGCATCCTCTCTATCTCCCTTTTCAGTGACAGTCTCTTGGTTTCAAACTCTGTGGCCTTTGGAATCTTTTCTCAAGGTTTTCTCTGGGAAGCTCAGATGCTGCAACCATCTCCTGACCTCTTGTCTCTGGCCACCTGGTGACACACATGGGAGACCCTTTCCCTGTGTCTTCCTGAATACTTCACTTGCAAGTCTGTCTCTCCCAGAAACTGTCCTTCACATGAAATCTGTCCCTGTCATCATCTATTTCTGTGCCACTTCTCAGGCCTAAGCAATTGCTATTCCCTTTTCTCTCTCCTCTCTGTTGCTGGCCACCCCGTCTGTCTAAACCTCAGCATCTACCTCCTGCCCCCCTCGAAACTTCCCCACTGCTTCCCAGGCATATCCACGTGTGCCCCCCACAACCCCCTCATGTCCCCTCCTCACCTGCCCGGTTGATCTCAATCACTTCTTCCTGAGCCAACGGGCAAGGCTCCCCAGGGGCTGGCAGAGGGGGCAGCCCCATGATCCCGAGTCCACCCGCTCCCCCCCTGAGCAGCCCGGGGTGCGTGTGGGGCCCCGGTGGGTAGGCCCCAGCCATAGTCACCCCCATGGAGGGTGGAGTGATGGGCGGTGGGGGGCTGATACCCCCACTGCCATGATGAGGGTGGGGCGGGGGTGGTGGGGGCGGGTCTGGCTTGCAGTAGTTGGGTGACCCAGGCTGCGGGGGCCGGGGGATGTGTTTATTCTTCTTCTTGGGCAGCTTCTGCTTGGCCATGGCCAGAGAATAGTACATGCCAAAGTTGTTGACAATGACGGGCACAGGCATGGCGATGGTGAGCACCCCTGCCAGGGCACACAGCGCCCCAACCAGCATCCCCGACCATGTCTTGGGGTACATGTCTCCATAGCCCAGGGTTGTCATGGTGACCACGGCCCACCAGAAGCCGATGGGGATGTTCTTGAAGTAGGTGTGATTGGAGCCCAGGATATCATCGGGGTCGGCGCCAATGCGCTCAGCATAGTAGATCATGGTGGCGAAGATGAGCACGCCCAGCGCCAGGAAGATGATAAGCAGCAGAAACTCGTTGGTGCTGGCGCGGAGCGTGTGGCCCAGCACACGCAGCCCCACGAAGTGGCGCGTCAGCTTGAAGATGCGCAGGATACGCACGAAGCGGACAACCCGCAGGAAGCCCAGCACGTCCTTGGCGGCCTTGGAGCTGAGGCCTGAGAGGCCCACCTCAAGATAGAAGGGCAGGATGGCCACACAGTCGATGATGTTGAGGCTGCTCTTGAGGAATTCCACCTTGTCCGGGCAGAAGGTGATGCGCATGAGGAACTCAAAGGTGAACCAGACCACGCACACGCCCTCCACATAAGTCAGGAAGGGCTCCGTCTCCACCTCCACATTGGTGATGTTCTCTGGCGGGGCCCCGGGGATCGGGGAAGCCTGTGTCACCGTCTTGTTGCTAATGTGGATGAAGCCCTCGTGGGTCTCCAGGCAGAAGGTGGTGATGGAGATGAGGATGAAGAAGAGGGAGGCAAAGGCCACATACTGCAGGACAGGGTGGGAAAGAGAAGGCACAAGGGTGACCCAGGCATCTGGTCAACTAGCCATTTCCACAAGAGCCTCCCAGGGGCTCCCGTCCCAGCCCCAAACGCTTCCCTCTGATCTCCATTCCCACTAAAGCTAGCCAAAGGGAAGGTAGAGGACCCGAAGCAACTCTCCCCCAGCTCCAGAGAGCTGGCTCCAGTACATGGACAACTTCTGTCCTGGGAACAGCAATTTCTGGCCCTTTGCTCTGTCTCCTAGACCACTTCCCCTCACCTTCCTGTCCTCTGTGTCCTATCTCTGGGCTCTGCTATGGGAGACTAAGATCACACACGCTCTGTGTCTCAGAGGGTTTGGAGGTGGGCCTGGAGGTGAGAAAAGGGGCCCAAGGTGGGTGAGGAGTTAATTCAAGTTTGTACAGCACTATTGTGAGAATTAATTAAGTAGACAAAGGGCTTGGCTGCAGAAACAGTGGTTGGCCAGTGTCTGGAACTCAGGAAGGTCTGAGCTCTTATGAGGGTATGGGGCATCAGTTAGTGGGGGGCAAGGTCAGGGCCTCAGAAAGGAGCCAGGATTTAAGGACCTTGGTGCCAAAGTCTGAGCCCCAGAAAAGTGAGAAGGCTGAAGGTGAGGCCAAAGCCTCAGAAGGTGAGGCCATAGCCCAGGGAGGACGGGGCCTGGGATGGAACCACACAAGGGAGGAGGGTGTATTAGTCCTGAACGGGGAAGGAAGTGAAGTGTCAAGTCTCCAAAAAGGGAGAGGGATAGGGATGAAGAGATAGGGCTTTAAGGCTCCCAAGGGGAAGGGAGGGTCAGGGGCTTGGACCTGGGAAGATGAGGCAATTGAGGGCCAAAGAAAGGCGAGGGGGCCGTTAGGAGATGCAGAGAATTGGGGATGGGGACCTGCCTGGTTATTTCAGGATGGGGAATGACCAGAGTCCCGCCAAACAACGTTGTAGTTTGATGACAGCCTTGAGGAAGGCCGGGGGTGGGGTCAAGATCTTGGAAAGGGGAATGGATCAAGCCTCTAGAGATGACAGTGGGCTTAATCAAATACGTAGAGGGGAAGCAGTGAGGTTAGTCCTTGGAGAGGGAAAGGAATTAAAGTTGAGGCAACGAGGAGGCTTTCAGATGGATAGAGGAAGTGGAAGGGCCTGGGGTGCAGAGCAGAGAGGGAGTCCAAAGTGAGGCTGAAAAAAGGACCCTAAACCTTGGGGTGGACTGGGGGTCGGCGCCCGCCTTCTCTGCCCCACCCCCCTCTTCGTTTCTCCGCAGTGGTTTAAGAGGCCACAGGCCGCCGCAGAGCGCATGCCTGGAGCTTCCCCCGCCCGCTCCCAGCCGGGCGCACCGCGCAGGCTGCGGCACCGCAGTGGGGGTGGGCCGGCCGGACCAGGGGGCGGGGCGCGCAGCGGCCAGCACCGCGGACAGTTCCCCCGCCGCAGTGCGCAGCCGCAGCGGCTGGGAGCTGTTTTAACCCCTTCAAGGCCGCATCCGAGCCGGCTGCGCGCAGCCGCAGTGCCATCCTTTCACAGCGGGAGGCCGCGGGCCCGGAGCTAGATTAAACTCCTTCCATCCCAGCACACAGAAAGGAAGGTGGGCTCCGCCGCAGTGCGCAGCTGTAGAAGCTGGACAGCGTTGGGACTGATTTAACCCCTTGCCCCGAGAAGGTTCAAAAGCAGGAGTAGTAGGAGGGCATGAAGTCTCTGTAAGAAGGAAAGGAGAGATTATCGGGAAGGGGAGTGAAGGGGGATAGGGCCCGACCCTCCACTTCTCATTTTAGCCTCAGCTCCCAACTCTACCACGCTATCTCACTTGGAGGCTGGAAAGTGATTGGCACGCCGTGAACACTCAAAAAAAATTTTTGTGGAGTAAAATGAGTGACCCCCTGTAGCTGTCCCGGACCTCTAGCCTCACCTCAGCACCCTTCAATGGGGTCGCAAAAGGGAACGGTGCCCCAGGCCATGGAGGAAAAAGGGCCATTCAGAAGCCTGAGGGGGGCATCTAGGGCCATGTCCCTTCTGTACCTCGTCCTCCCCACCTCCCCCCACCCAACCCCAAATCTCGCCAACTCAGCGCTTCCCGGGGACCAAACTTCATGCGGTGCCTCCGGGGCCCCCCTCCCGCTTACTCCCTCCCCCAGCGTGAATGCGGCACTGCGGCTCCGCGTCCTTCCGGGCTCAGGACGCGGCACGGTGGGGGGAGGGGGCCGAACCGGCTCCTCAGGGTGTTTGGGTTCCCAGGAGTCTAGGAGGGGTCCCTAGAGTCGCTACTCTTTCCATCTTTCTAATTTCCCCCGTTTTGAACTGCCCTCCTCCCTTCCAACACGGCAGGAAGTTAGGAGGAGGAAGAGGTTCAAGGGAGAACTTGGAAGAAGGGTAGTTATTTGCCTAGAAAGTTATGAATGTTTGAAGTTAAAAAAGTTTTGGGAGGAAGATAAAGGGAGCTAGGGGGATCTGGAATTTCAAGGGAGATAGGGCCGGAGGGTGCGTGCTCTTTGGCTCACCTTGGGGTGGGGGAGAAGCTAGGAGCTCAGTCCAGGCCTTTGGACTGAGTGTGGGAGGAGGCTTGGGAAAGGGGGGCAGGCGAGGCTGGGGGCCAGTGGAAAGATACCAAGACAGGAGAGAAAGAACTGGCAGCTATTTTGGGAAGGAAGTCTTTGGGCTGATAACTTGAGAAAAGTCCCAACGATTAAGGTTAGGTAAAGTTCTGGAGCAGGAAAACGTCATTTATTTACCTACTGGGAAAGGGGCTGAGAGGCTGGGGGTCAGGGAGCTTGTCCCAGAGAAAGAGGGTACGCTGTGCAATTTGAAGGATGGAAAGGAGAAACTGGGAGAATCTATGGGTGAGGAGGAAGCAATTCTGTAGAGCATATGGGAGGTTGTGAAAGGACAAGCATATAATGAGGGCTCAGAAGAAATTGAGGAGTGTGAAAGGCTCTGGGAAAGTCTAGCTTTGTGGGGAAAGTCCTTGGGGTGGTAGTTGGCATGGAGAATGTAGGAAGCGACTTGAACACAGAGGGTCCCAGGAGGAAAGATGTCCCAGGACAGGTTCAGAGAAGCCCAGAAGGCTCTGAAATTGGGGTGGGGGTTATCTTCTGAGACTCTGAGGGCAGAAGAAACAGGGGGATTCAAAAATAGCCAGAACTCAAACTTGGAGGGCAGGTCAGGGAGAAGGGCAAAGGGAAAAAGGAAGCAAGAAGCTGTTGGGAGAGCCTGAGGAACTGAAGGCTTGAGAGAAAGCTTGGGGTGGGGTCTGCAGGGAGTGGGGAAAGGGAGGCAGTTTTCACGGGGCTTGGGACACTTTGAGGCAAGGATGTCTTCTAAGGGTCTGGGATGGTCCAAGAAAATGAGGCCTGGGGAGGTGTCCTCAAAGGGTCTGAGGGTGGCCAAGAGAGGTGAGGAGTTAGAGGGGTTCGGATGGCTGAGGGTTGGGGGAAGGTCTTCTGAGGATCTCCAAGGGATCCGGGAATGGCGGGGGTGACGTTGTTCAGAAGATTCCAGGAGGAAGTTTCTAAGGGTTTATCTAGGGTGACCTAGAGAAGTGGGGTGAAGTTTGAAGGTGAAGTTTGGAGAAAAGTCTTCTGAGAATCTGAGGATGGCCGGGAGACGGGGGTGTGTTCCATGGAGTGAGGAAGACTCGGGGCTGGGGTGAGAGGCTTCTAAGAGTCACGGAGACAGAGAGAGACCAAAAGAGGTTGAGACCGGCCACGGGATTCTGAGGGTTGGGAAGGGGAACTCCCGAGTGTATGGAGGAGAATAATGGGGGGGGGGGCTTCGACATTGCGCTCACCCTGGCTGCCCGTGACGAGTAGGGGTCCTCGAAGAGCGCCCACACGCGGGGCTGCCAGCGGCGCCACCACGTGCCGCCCGCGCCGCCCGCGCCCCCTGGCGGTCCTCCGGCGCCGCCACCCGCGTCCTGGAAGCAAAGGCGCTTGAGTTCGCCGCCCGCGCCGTCCAGGCCACCGCCGCCCGCGCCCGCCTCATCGTCCAGGCCCGCATCATGGGCTCCTGCGGCGTTGGCAGCGTTGGCGGCGCCCGCAGAGTCGGGCGCCTCGAAGGAGTCGAGCGCCTCCTCAGCATCGCGGTGCTGCCGGTAGGTCATCCAGCAGCAGGCCTCCACGTCGGTCTCGTCGATGCCCCAGAAGCCGAGCTCCTCCTCGAAGAGCGGCCCGCACACGTCAGCCGGGCAGTGCAGCTTGCCAGTGCGGTAGTAGTTGAGCACGTAGGCGAAGACACCCGGGTGCCGGTCGAAGAAGAACTCGTCAGTACCAGGGTCGTAATCAAAGCGTGCCGCCGCCTCAGGCTCCGTCAGGCCGGCCAGCCGCGTCCCCGGCAGGGTGCGCAGCGTCGACCGGTACGTCTCATGGCGCACGCCGCCCACGTTGATCACGATCTTGCCGCTGTCGCCACCGCCGCCGCCGTGCCGCCCCATGGCCGCCGCCGGCAGCCCGGGGCATGGCTCGGCGCGCCGGTCCCCGGGCCCGCGGGATGTCGGGGGGCCCGCCGGGGACGCGGCAGGGCCGGGCCTAGCAGCCTGCTGCTGCTGCTGCTGCAGCGGCGGCGGTGGCGGCGGCGGGGGCAGCGGCGGAGAGGAGTCCGGCGGCTGCGGCGGCGGCGCCAGCTGCTGCTTGCTAGCCCCCTGGCGCCCGCGGAAGGAGGAGACGCAGACTGAGCTCAGCATTGGACGGGGGGCGGGGATTGAGGGGCGTGGCCTTGTTGGGCGGGGCTTCAGGGGCAGAGACAAAAAGGATTGGGTGGATAAATAACGATAATAAGGGGGCGTGGCGTAAGTAGGGGAGTAACTGAAGTGATTGGCCTGTGGAGTAGTGGGGCGGAGTTGAAGCAGAGAGAAGGGCTGGGACTCTTAACATTGCCTAGCTGCTTGAACGTGACAGAGCAGCAGATGATACACCCCGATTGGATCTTTCTGAGAGAGGGGCGTGGTGAGGTGTTAAAGGAGGCGGGACGCGTCGCTAATGTTACCTGGCTTGGCAGCACAAGAAGAATGGCGGAGACGGGATTAGATATAAGAATGAGATTTGATTAAATTGAAAAAAGGACAAGGCGAGGCAGAGAAAAGGGACTCGTCCAACTTATTAGAGGCATGACTGGCCGTGAAGGGCGGAGTTAGGGGCGGGGCCACAATGGAGTAAACCATTCTGATTGGACAGAGCAGGATCGCGGGCTCGGACCTAAAGAGCGGATAAGCAGGACCGGGTGAAGAACAGGGAGACCGCGAGATTGGGCTTCTACCAAGGTTTGGATAGGGAAGGGCGGATCTTAAAAAGAGGCGGAGTCCAAAAGTACTAGAATGAGTCTGATTGGTCTGGGAGAGGGGGCGGGACTAAACGAGGGCGGGAGCTGGAGCTGGAGAGCACGAAATGGCACTAGGCTGGACTAAAAGGTGACGGGGCAAGGGTTCCAGGGACTGAGACCCAGTGAGAAGGGGCGAAAATGAGTGAGGCCTGGAAAACAGAGCGTCTGACTAAGACCAGCGGTCGGGGCAAGGTAAAGAAAGGGTGGGGACCGGGCTGCAAGCTTGACCTGATTAGATGGGGCTAGACCAGGAGAATTAGTGTCAAAATGGGTGGGGCGGGACTGAGGAAGGTGGGTGGGGTCTACGAATGGTAGAAAACATCTTGAATGAGCTATGAGAAGTGAGACTTAGGGAGGAGCGAGGCTTTAAGGGGCTTGAAAGCAACCAGGCTAGGCTAGGCTGGGCGGGGCGGGACTAAGAGAGGGTAAAGAATGGGAGATGGGGATGCTAAGCGACCTGCAAAGAGTACTAAATTTCCAGGCTGTGTGGAGGGTACGGGAGACCTGGAACGGGGAGTCTTGGGAACCAGAGAACCACCTGGGAGAGTGTCCTAAGGGTCAGTGGGGACATAGAGGGCGGGACGAGAACTTCCGACTAGTGAGGGGAAAGGTACAAAGTCTAGATAACGGCAGACTGCAAACAGGAAATCCAAAAAACGGGAGGACTGGTGAAGACGGAGCCCTATGGAAGGAAGAGGGAAGAAACCAAAGCGCCAGGAAGCATAGTCTACCAGGGGTCCCCAAACTTTTTACACAGGGGGCCAGTTCACTGTCTCTCAGACTATTGGAGGGCCGCCACATACAGTGCTCTTCTCACTGACCACCAATGAAAGAGGTGCCCCTTCCTGAAGTGCGGTGGGGGCCGGATAAATGGCTTCAGGGGGCCGCATGCGGCCCGCGGGCCGTAGTTTGGGGACGCCTCTAGGCTGAGGCAATTGCGGGGGGGCGGCAATAGGAAATAGGACGGGTTGTGATATCAGAGTTCTGTTGGGAAGTGAGAGACGGAGAGTGGGGCGGGGCCAGACTAGGCCGTTTGTCCCTTAGCGGGCCCGGCCCCGCCCCCTAAACTGGCCAACCCGCCGGGTGTCAAAGCGCAGGCGCTGGGGCTGGGGCTTAGTGAGCTGCGGCCCCTGCGGCTGCGGCGGGAGGAGGTAGAGCGGGTGGTAGCGGTAGGGGCGGGTCAGGAGCAGCGGGCTTCTAGCTGCTCGGTCCCTGGCCCGCCGCCTTCCTCTGCAGGTGCGGCGGATGGTTGGTATCGCCTCCCCACCCACCCCCGCTCCTACTACTACTGTTTCTTTTTATCTCCTTTCTCTGAGTATTTGTCCTCCCGTCTCTGCTCTCACCCCTCTGAGACTCTGGCCCCTCTTTTCTAAGTCTCCCTCCCTTCGGGTCGCTGTCCCATTGTTCTCTGAATCAGCCCCCCTTCTTCTGAGTCTTTGCCTCTCTTCTAAGCCTCAGTATCCTCTCCCACCACCTTATTTCGGTACGTCCGACCCCAGTCTTTCTCTTGGTCTTTGTACCTTTTCCTCAGGAATTTGTCTTTCTCTCTGGGTCTCTGTCCCCCTCTCCCTGGCTCTCTGTCCCTCCTCTCTGTGTCTCAGTCCTATACTGCCCCCACCCCACCCCAGGCTTTGTTCTCCCATTCTCTGGATCTCTGCCCATTCATCTGGATCTGTCTCCCTCATTCTTGTTATCTCACCTCACTCCCTGTATTTTCCCCCTTCCCTTGTCTCCCTCCCTCAACTTTCTTTCTGCCCTTTCTCTTTCTGTCCGTTCCCTCCACGGTTCTCTAACCCCCCACTCCGAGTCTTTTTCTCCCCCTTGAGTCTCTCCCCCTCTCTGTGGGTCTCTGCTCGCACTTCTTTGGGACTCTGGCCCACTGTCCTTCAGTCTCTTCCCTGGCTCTGGATCTCTGTCCCTTTCTCTCATGCGGTACCCCATCATCCCCTCTAACCCCCATCCTGGCCAGGACTCCAGGCTGCGTCACTGCAGAGAGTCGCAGAGTGGCGCTTGTCCTGCAGACCAGACAGGTAGTTTCTGTCACCCCTCAGACCCCGGGCTTCCCACTTCCCCTTATGCAGTACCCCCTGGGAGTCCTCAAGCTCCCAGAGAGAACCAGGAAGACAGAGAAAAGACATCGGGGCTTCCTACTCCTCTCTGCCCCGAATTCTGTTGTATCCACGGGCAAAAGCAGAGAATCCTGAGGTGAGGGACTGGGCTTGGGTTGAGTGAGGCTCTGGCAAATTAGGGGTGAGGGTGGAGGCTGGAGCAAGGGTTGGGTAGGTACTAGGGGCTGGGGCTAGGGTCTAGGGTAAGGACTTTAGTCAGCCATCTATCCTTTTCCTCTCCTTGCCCTCCCTCCCCAAACTCTACTTTTTTGCTTTTGACAGCAGCCAGGCACGGGATCAAATTACCAAATCAGCGTTTTTGCAAAGGTCAGGTGTGGGAGAAGGTGCAGGCTGGAGTAGGGGTGGAGGACTGAGGACTGGTTGGGGGAGGGTAAGGAATGAGACCCTGGATTAGACACCATGGGAGGCAGGAGGAGGCCGCCTGCAAAGATTAAGAGGATGGTCCACCCTCCCTCAGGCCCTGGGAAATTGGATGCCGTCACTCCCTTGTTGCACTCCCCAGGCCCCACCAGGATATGTGGAGGATTTGTGAGCCTGGATTCTCCACCCCTGAGGGGTTGGGTTGGGGGGCTTCGGGAGGCTTAAAGAGGGCTCGAGTTACGGGACACCCAGCCCCTCAAACAGACCGGGGCAAGTGGACTCGATTTTTGGCCACTGACATCGGAGGGGGGAGGCCAATATCTGTCCATATCTTTAGATCATTTCCCCACCCCTCCTACTTCCCAATCGATCCTTTCCCAGGTCTTCAAGACACAAAATTCCAAACTCCGACCTCTGTTATCCCCAGTGCCCATTACTAAGTCTCCCTCCTCCTTTCCCAAGGAATTGGGGGTCTTTCCTTTCCCCACTTCTAGGATCTTGTTCTTCCGCTTTATTTCTATCGGTTTCATAATCCAGGAAAGAAGGTCTCCCGGACACTAAAGCTGAAACGTGGGGCCTCTGCCCACGATCCTTGGTCCCCCGAGACCTACCAAAAACCTTGCCCTCCCCCCCAAGTATCGTTATTGAGGGGGAATCTCTCCGCTGTAATCTTGAGTCCCGGTCTCCCGAGTCCCCCGCCTCCACAACCTGGATTTGGACTGTCTTACCGCCCGGTTCCCTGAGCCTTCTACCTCTCCCTTGTACTCACCCCAAGTCGAGGCGGGGAGGGGATGGGGGAATCCGGGGCTGGCGATGGGGGAGGGGTGACCCAGCTCTGGGAAGCAAAAGGCTGCAGTGGGGGACAGTGACATCATCGCTGGAGGAGGGGCAGCACGGCTCCCCCCAAGCCGGGGGCTGCAAGCCCCGCCTTTATGGCGGACCCAGGGGTCCTGGAACCCAAGAGGAGAGAGTAGGAACAGGAGATGAAGTCTGTGAGAATGATATCCCCTCCCCTTAGAACAAGAATTGGAAAACCCTTTACGATTTCAGCCAATCCTATTGCCACCTGTCGCTGCCGTCGCGACCTGTCGCCTCCCACGCATGTTGTGTCTGCGCGGGTCCCCGCCCGGCAGTGAACACGGCCTGGACTACAACGTCCGTGATGCTCTGCGGTGCCGGCACCTTTGACAAGAGGCAGTGTAGGCGAAGGGCATGGGATTCGTAGTATAGGACCCACACCAGTGTTAGTAAGCTCTGAAGAAAAGGAGCCATACCTTTATCCTTTCTTTCCTTAACTCCAGAAAGCCAAACACTAGTTTTTCTCTCCAAATATCACGCGCTTAAAAAAAAAAAAAAAGAAGCGACCCAGGTAGTTCAATGGAAATAGCGAATTTTTACTGACTTGGAGGGCCTTGGCTGTCATCCGGTGCGTCTAACCAGGGCCTCAACCAGAGAAGTGCGCCTGCGCAGTCTCAGCCCATCTTAGAGCACCGCGAGAACGAGCGCGCGCCAGCCCGACTCGGGCACCTTCTTTCAGGTTCCCGCGGTCGAAGACCGTCATGTAGCTGCGCAAGAAGACATCGCCGAGGATCCAGAGGGGCCCTGCGGGCGGAGGGATGTCCAGGGCCAGGAAACCGGAGAAGCAGACGCGGGCGCCACCCCGAGTAACCTGCAAGATGACAAGCCGAACCACTGGCTGTCACGCCCACCGCGCCCGCTTTGGGAGCTAAAGCTTCGCCCCGCCCACTAGCCGGGGCACACACACAAAAAAACGATTCTGCAGCCTCTGCTTGGTCCTTGTGAGGGTGAGGTCTCACTCCCAGCATCACCCTCTCAAAGCCCAGCTTCTCGCGTCACTCTAACGTCTTTGTGACAGCTACCAACCTGGACGACGTAGTCCTGGGCAGTGAGGTTAAACCAGGCCCCCCCGAGGCTGAAGGAGACTGGAGGGAGCGTTGAGATTCTGGAGCACTCGATGATGTACTGAGGGAGAAGAGGAACAAGTGGAAATGAGGGATTTCGCTCTGTCAGATTCCTTCCGTGGCTCCCCAGTGCCATTCCTTACTGGGCAGCTAGGTATTCAGAGCTTTGTGTGGCGGGTCCTGTGTCTTCTCTAGCCTTCACACCTCTTCCTTCACCTGTGTAATTGTTTTGGCTTCCATTTGATCAAACCCTCTTTTCCTCTAATTGCAGATCAAAAACTAGTGGCCTGTTTGGGGGCCCACAGATGTATTTAGTCTTACGGTGTCTAAAATGTTTTAAGAATTCATTACCAACTGCATGCTATTGTGATACAGCTTGTATCCTGTGAAGTCTGCTGCTGTGCAACGTTATACAAGTTACTTAACTTCTCTGTACCTCAGTTTCCAATCTGAAAATGTAGACGATGATAATACATAGCGATGTTGTGTGAGAAAGAAATGCATTAGTTTGGGAAAGTGCCTAACACATAGTAAATGCTGTTATTATTTACCAACCAGGGGCTTTCAAATAGTGTTTTTGGGTTTCTCCAACAAACCAGATCTGCCTTTCCCCACATAGCATTACTTGGCTAGAGGTGAGTACCTGAGAGCTACCCTTTTAAGATTAATGGGGTATGTGCTCTCCAGTTTATCTCGATTCCCAGCACTCCCAAGGTCCTGACTATACAATATTAGACTATCATTAATAACCCAATAAGTTTATCTTCCTCAAAAACCAACAGTAATGACCTTGTTGGGAAGGCAAGGTTGAATTAGACAGTGTTTAACACTCTGGACAGGAGAGACAATAACAGCAACAGATGGGTATCAAAGCATTGTTCTAAGCACCTTAAATGGAATAATTGATCCGGTCCTCGCAACACACCTAAGAGATGAGTATTAGTAATCCTATTTTAGAGATTAGGAAACCAAGGCCAGGGAATGTTAAGTGATGTGTCTAAGGTACCACAGCCAGCCAGTGAATGGCAGAGCTGGATTCCAACCTGGGCAGCCCATGGTCAGAACCACTGTGATCTCCCCAGTGACTTTGGCTCAGTACAGGCCTAAGTATATCCTAGGCATTTGACCTGGAACTTCAGGAACTGAGTGTTTTCCACCCTCTCAGAAGCGCCAAAGAGCACAGTGCTGGAGTCACAGACATTCAGACCAGGGAGGACACTGCAGAGCCTGAGATGGAAGTGCGTGGCAGCTCTTAGGTTGTATCGAACCCCACTCCGTGCTTGAAACACACTTGTGTGGCTGCTGTGAGCCTACACCCTCCCGTTGCTCCTTCCTGCCTCTGGCTGTGCCTGCCCTGTCTCTCCTTGTCACTCCACCTGGGCGTCTTCTGAGAATGTCCCTGGGACCTCCTCTTCTCTCCCAGGGAGGGCTCACTTCTCCACGGCTACGATTACTGTCTCAGAACTGTGATGGCCCCTAAATATAATGTCTGAGCCTCTTCCACACCTTCCCCAGATAGCCCCAGGCCCCCTAACCTTCTCACTCCCATCAGTCCTGAACAGACCTGTGTCATCATCACCTCCCGTCCACTGAGTCACTCAGTGTAGACACTTGGGAGGTGACCGTGCTTTCTCTCACTTCCCCAGCAACTCACAAGGTGCAGTATGTTCTGTCCTGGAATATCTCCTGGCCACCTGATTCCCACCCTTGGACCCCACCATCCTGCCCAGGTTCTGCCATTAAACCATCAACCTCCCCCTCCCTTCCCTACCAAACACTGGGTCCTCACCTCCCCAAACAATAGGGGGATTCCCCCAATGGCTTTTTGCAGGGCTCGGATCTCCTCACTGGGTCCCGTGATAAAAGATGTGCCTGTGTCCAGAATGGCAGCACAGCCCTGGGCACAAAGAGTCAGCCCTGTGCCCACCTTCACACTGTGATTTAGAAGAGTGCAGCCATTAGAGCCAGTGTCATAAGAGTCCGGGCCCACAGCCCCGCCTCCTCCCTCAGACCCAGGAGTCCAAGGCCCAGCTCCCCTCCCAACAGGACACTGGAGCTCAGTCTCCAGCTGACCTAGGAGGTCAGGTCCCTCACCGCTCCATGTGGACCTGCCAGTAGGCAGGGACAGTGACCGGCACATAGGTGAGGGGTGGTATGTAATGTGCTGGATCTGAGCCACCTAGAACCAGCTCTCCTCCATCAACCGCTTCAGGGTCCCTGCAGAGACAGAGTGCTGTCAGTGTCACCAGGGTTTGCCCTGCCAGCCCCAAAAGTGGCCAAGGGAGGCACTTCTGCCAATGGGTTGGTTTCTGGGTTCTAGATGGGGTAGTGAGATGCAAGCAGGGCCTAGCTACTAGGACTGGAAACAAGGCAAGAAGGGAAAAGAAATGTGGTCTTGGAAGCTTCCTGGAGTGGAAGTGGGACTTCCTGATTTGGCTGTGGAAGGTAGAGCTTTTTTATAAGGTAAATTTTTTTTTTAATTTTTATTTTATTTATTCATTTTAGAGAGGAGAGAGAGAGAGAGACAGGGGGAAGGAGCTGGAAGCATCAACTCCCATATGTGCCTTGACCAGGCAAGCCCAGGGTTTTGAACCGGCGACCTCAGCATTTCCAGGTTGACGCTTTATCCACTGCGCCACCACAGGTCAGGCCATTAAGGTAAATTTTAATGAGTTTATTTGAGCCAAAATCGATGACATATGCCAGCGAGCAAGATCTCAAGTGTTGCTTTTGGGCAGAGGTGGATTAAGGTCAGTTGAGGACCTGGGCGCAGAAGAAAATATAGGGCACCCCTCTTCATTAGAAAAACGTGTTTTGCGGGACCCTCCAGAAGTCGGGTCCCAGGGCGTGCGCCCGGTGCGCCCGCCGTTAAATCCACCTCTGCTCTTGGGGGGAAGATTTAAGTGGAGCATTGGAGTTTCCGGCTTGGCTCTGTAAGACGTATGTGATTGTGTAGGAGTGAGGTGGCTTCCTAGTGGATAAGGGGACTTGGAATTACATGTCTTGTAATTCAGAGTCCATAGACTTCCTGAGTTGGCCGAGAATGATGGTAATATAAGGCAGGACTTCCTGGTAGTGTGGAAGGTCAGAACCTACTAAGAGGTGGGTGGGGCTTCCTGAGTGGGTTGGATATCAAAATACTTGAATGGGCAAAGGATTTTCTACCTGTGGGGGATGGGCGTCTGGGAGGGAAGGCAGAGACTTCCTGGGGGGAGGGGGGAGGCTTTCTGAGTATGAAGTTGAGCTTCCTGTAAGGTGAGGGGGGCTTTTTTTTTAACGACTTTATTTACTCATTTTTAGGGAGGAGAGAGAGAGAAAGAGAAAGGGGGAGGAGCAGGAAGCATCAACTCCCATATGTGCCTTGACCAGACAAGCCCGGGGTTTCAAACCGGCGACCTCAGCATTCCAGGTCAACACTTTATCCACTGCGCCACCACAGGTCAGCAAGGGAGACTTTTTGGATTAAAATGGGCAATTCCTGAGTGCTGGTGTATTTCCTCAAATGGAATTTGGGCTTTATGTTGAAGAGGCATTCTTAATGAGTATTTGATTGAGTAGAGCATGGAGTTTCCTGATATGAGTTAGAAACATGAAGTTTAACTGGTGGTGAGTTTCTTCAGTGTATCTTAAGGTGTTGTTTAGTGAGTGGGACTTATAAATAGGGTTCAGGTGTTTCTTATATTGGGTAGATGAACTTCCTGCGTTGGGTGGATGATTTCCTAAATAGAGAGGAGCTGAGTGGTTTCCTGAATGGAGAGTGGGACTTCCTTTATTGGGACTTCCTGAGGTGGGCAGGGCTTCCTCCCTGGGGCTAAGACACTAAGGAAGGTAGACCCTCCCCCATTACCTGTTGAGGTAGAAGGAGAAGACAGGCTTATCCAGTAGACCTTGGTCCACCAGTGAATCCAGTGGGGGCCGAACTTCATCCACGGCCAGAATGGGAAAACCGAGGCCCAGTATCCCATCAAAGTGGGCAAAAAGGAAGACCAGGCTGGGCTCCCACAGAGCCTCCCCGAAAACCACGGAGGTACCTGTGATTCCCCCAATCTAGGGGAAGATTCAAATGGGGCTCGTGACGTTTCCTACATATCCCTGAGAGGTTCCCAACCAAGGCCCAAATCCCAGCTCTGGGGACATCTGGAAGCAATTCCCAACTTTCTAGGGAGCCTCACCTCCCCACTTAAGGATCCTAGCCCCTTTACTCAGGAAGCCCACCTCCACACTTGGAAAGCCTCACCCATTTTCCCAGGAAGCCCAGCCTTAAGGCCCTCCCTAAGCCAGATTATCTTAGACATAGGGGTTCTCTCAGGGTCAAGCCTTCTTGGGGTCAAAGGTCACCCACAGTCAGCTTGTCCTCACTGAGGACTCCGCTCAGCTGCCCCTTTCCATATTGAATGGCAAACTTAGTCCCATTGGTCTTGAAGGAGCTGGAGGCTTTGGAGTCGAAGCGGTGGTGGAACCCTAGGTAGAAGGTCAGAGAGCTGTCACTGGGGGAGCAGAGTCTCCCTTGTGAGGGCATGTCAGAAGAGAAGGGCTCATCAAAATCCCTCAGAAGCTAAGGCCTAGTCCTCCCTTCTCCCTTTAACCCTACTCAGCCTTTTTCTCCCTGTGAAAGCTCACAGCAGGGCAGACTCAACAAGTGGCATCTCTTGGACGGCACCCAAAGATTGGAGGAGCCAGTGTCAAAGACGACAGAGAAGTTTTGTGGGGGTGTCCCCAGCCCAATATTCCCATAATACTGGACCTGATGGGGGGAAAAAAAAAAGGAGAGGGTGAATAAAACACTTGACTTGAGGGCAGGAGGGTGGGGGCTCTGTGGGGCTGTGACTCACGTTCATGAAATTGGAGAGGGGCACGAAGGGCTTGCCTCCAGGAGATGGGGCCCCCCACCTGAGGGGCTCTTTTGGGTCCTCCCATCCCCTCAGTGGGTTCGGAGTCCTGTGTCCAGTGTAGACTCGACGAAGAGGGATCCTGTAGGGAGAAGGGTACTGAAAGCGGGGAACTGCCCTCCTGTGGGCCCTCTATCACAGTCTTCCCCAAACAGACTATAATGACCAAGCAAACATCGTCATGGCCCTACGTACAGTCAGTCATTGCCAGAAGCCCTACCAAACACCATGGCAGGTGATATATTTCCCCAAGACTACAAGAGCAAACTAACCAAAACAAACCTTTCCCAAAACCTTTAGGAAGAAACATTCCAAATAACATAGAATGAGCTATTTCCAGGGAATTGGGCACTCACAAAGTTTTCCAAAGACCCTAACCTAAAGCTAGCCTTTGCAAAAAACCCATGCATGCTTTAGCTCATGATATTGGAAAATTTCTTCCACCACTGGGGGGGAATGTAAGCACCAAATTCCAATTTCACTTTGTACATTTTATTTATTTATTTATTTAAGAGAGAGAAACATTGATTTGTTGTTCCACCCATTCATGCATTCATTGGTTGACTCGTATTTGCCCTGACCTGGGATTGAACCCACAACTGTCCAGTGGTAGACAAACTTATTAGTCAACAGAGCCAAATATCAACAGTACATCAATTGAAATTGCTTTTGAAAGCCAAATTTTTTAAACTTAAACTATATAGGTAGGTGCATTCCTTATCGAGGTAGCGCCCGCACATGGTATTTTGTGGAAGAGCCACACTCAAGGGGCCAAAGAGCCACGAGCTGCAGTTTGCCAACCACAGCACCAACTGAACTACCCAGCCAGAGCCCCAATCTCACACTGTACACTAAAATACATATAAAATATATCAAAGACTTAATGTGAAATGTAAAATTGTTAGAGCACTAGAAGGAAGTTAAATGTCTCAGTAACTCTGGGAAGAGAAAGACTTTTCTAAGCATGATACCTTGATCAGAAATCATGGGAATATTCATGAGTGTGACTCTGAAATTGTAAACTTCTGTATTCCCTTCCTTCAACACAGAAAACTATAAATAAAATTAAAAGACAAAAAAAAAATCTAGGGGAAATAATTACAAGCTGTAAGTCCAAGAATTAATATCTCTAATATACAAAGAGCTCCTACAAATCTCCAATCCATTGTTGGGAGACAATTTCCACGGCTCTCACATTTCTGCAGAGACACAGACTGCTTTTGTTCAGACTGTCCTGTCTAGGATTTTATGTTTAGTGAATAGTCTTGGAAGAGAGATAGTGCCCTCCCCACTCCCCAGCTCCAGGCCAAAGGGCGGGAATGTTTATGATCCATTATGAAAATTGGAACACGTGGTGGTGCAGTGGATAGAGCATCGGACTGGGACTCAGAGGACCCAGGTTCGAAACTTGAGGTCGCTGGCTTGAGCGCGGGCTCACCAGCTTTAGTGTGGGCTCATAGGTTTGAGCGCAGGGTCTCTGGCTTGAGTGTGGGATTATAGACATGACCCCATGGTTGCTGGCTTGAGCCCAAAGGTCATTGGCTTGAGCCCAAGGTCTCTGGTTTGAGCAAGGGGTCACTCACTCTGCTGTAGCCCCCGCCCCAGGTCAAGGCACATATGAGAAAGTAATTAATGAACAACTAAGGTGCCGCAACGAAGAACTGATGCTTCTCATCTCTTTCGCTTCCTGTCTGTCCGTCCCTCTCTCTGTCCCTCTCTATGTCTCTGTAAAAAAAAAAGTTCAGGTTCCTTAAGCTTATGGTTCTTCTGCTATAATGCACCTCATGGCATGTGTAGCTGTCACCTGGCTCTCTTCATTTCACTCTGTGGGACCTGGGGCTCAGACAACTAACACAAATGCTGATATTGTGGCTACTACAGTTATTGGGAGTAACAAACTTGTCTTTTGTCTCTGACTTGGGAGTCTTGTGTCTTCTACAAGCAGCCATGAAACTGTATCAAACTAACTTCACAGGGTTTTGGGGGGGGGGGGTGTTTTTGGTTTGTTTTTTAGAGAGAGACAGGAAGGGAGAGAGAGGGAAGAGAGAAATGAGAGGCATCAACTTATAGTTGCTTCACTTTAGTTCAGGGGTCCCCAAACTTTTTACACAGGGGGCCAGTTCACTGTCCCTCAGACCGTTGGAGAGCTGGACTATAAAAAAAACTATGAACAGGCCCTGGCCGGTTGGCTTAGCGGTAGAGCGTCGGCCTGGCGTGCGGGGGACCCGGGTTTGATTCCCGGCCAGGGCACATAGGAGAGGCGCCCATTTGCTCTCCATCCCCCCCCCTCCTTCCTCTCTGTCTCTCTCTTCCCCTCCCGCAGCCAAGGCTCCATTGGAGCAAAGATGGCCCGGGCGCTGGGGATGGCTCCTTGGCCTCTGCCCCAGGCGCTAGAGTGGCTCTGGTCGCCGCAGAGCGACGCCACGGAGGGGCAGAGCATCGCCCCCTGGTGGGCAGAGCGTCGCCCCCTGGTGGGCGTGCCAGGTGGATCCCAGTCGGGCGCATGCGGGAGTCTGTCTGACTGTCTCTCCCCGTTTCCAGCTTCAGAAAAATACAAAAACAAAAACAAAAAAAACTATGAACAAATCCCTATACACACTGTACATATCTTATTTTAAAGTTAAAAAAAAAAGATGGGAACAAATACAATATTTAAAATAAAGAACAAGTAAATTTAAATCAACAAACTGACCAGTATTTCAATGGGAACTATGGGCCTGCTTTTGGCTAATGAGATGGTCAATGTGCTCCTCTCCCTGACCACCAATGAAAGAGGTGCCCCTTCCGGAAGTGCGGCAGGGGCCGGATAAATGGCCTCAGGGGGCCACATGCGGCCCGCGAGCTGTAGTTTGGGGACCCCTGCTTTAGTTATTCATTGATTGCTTCTCATACATGCCTTGACCAGGAAGAGGTGAGGGCTCAAATTGAGCCAGTGATCCCTTGCTCAAGCCAGCAACCTTTGGGCTGAAGCCAGCAACCTTGGGCTTTAAGCCAGTGATCTTTGGGTTCAAACTGGCTCAGGGGTCTCAAACTCAACTCAGCATGTGGGCCGCAGAGCAAGATCACAGCCGTTCGGCAGGCCACACTAGGTCTACAAAAGGCAACTGTTATGCAACACTTTTCTCACTGCAGTTGAAAACAAAAAAAAATCAGTACAACATTGTTCGGCGGGCCGCATGCGGCCCGTGGGCCGCAAGTTTGAGACCCCTGAATTACAGATGATCCCACATCAGGCTAGCAGCCCCCTACTCAAGCCAGCAACCTCGGGGTTTTGAACTGGGAACCTCAGCATCCCAGGTCGACACTATCCACTGTACCACCACCCATCAGGCCACAGTTCTTGACATTCAGTAGAAAAATGGGTAAAGAACATAAGCAGGTAATTTGCAAAAGATGTATAAAAAGCTTGTAGCCCTGACTGTATAGCTCAGTTGGCTCGAGCATCATGCTGAAGCACAGAGGTTGTCAGTTCGATTCCTGGTCAGGGCACATACAAGAACAGATCAATGTTCCTGTTGTCTCTATCTGTCTCTCTCCTTTCCTCTCTCTCTAAAATCAATAAAATAAAACATTTTAAAAAAAAAAGCTTGTAAGCACATGGAAAACTGTTCAATCCCAATAGTTGTCAAAGAAAAATACACATGACAAGAGTGAGAGAGCCTTTTTTACCAAGAAGATTGGCAAAAATACTAGAAACACTCACTGTTGCCTGGGAGTATAGATTGGTGAGAGCTTTCTGGAGGGTGGCTTGGTAACACGGATCATGGGCTTTAAAATTGACCCACCTTTTAGTCCAACTCAATTTCAGTTCTATAAATTTCATCTCCAGATCATGCGACAAAGAGCGCTAAGATGTGTTTGTGAGGATGTGTCTAATTTTGAAATCTGGAGACCACCACTGCTCTGCTGTGGAACATGTATAAAATGGAACCCACTCAAATGCTAAAAAGGAGCAAGGAGCTCTCTACGTCAGTGGTCCTCAAACTTGAGCATGAAGCAAAGTCACCTGGAAGAGAGTTGATGGCAAACTTTTTAAAAAAATTGATTTTAGAGAAAGAGGATCGGTGAGAGAGAAAAACAGGAACATAGATCTGTTCCTGTATGTGACCTGACTAGGGATCAAACCAACAACCTTTGAGCTTCCAGACGAAGCTCTAACCAAGCGAGCCATCTGGCCAGGGCAGCAAACTGTTTTGTAAAGGCTTTTCAGGCCCTGTGTTGCAGCCCCTCAATTCCGTCAGCTTAACATCAAAGCAGCCATGGACAACATGTCCATGAGTGACCATGGCTAGGTTCCACTCAACTTCATTTGCTAAAAGAGGTGGCAGGCTGGATTCGGCCCTTGAGCTGAGTGTTTGCCAACCCCAGACCTAGAAGGCTGGTTAAAATTCAAAACACTTAGGATCTGACTGAGCAGTTCTGGAAGGGAGCCAATAATTTACTTTTCTAACAAGTTCCTGAGCCATGCATTGCTCTTGGTCCTGGGACAACACTCAGAGAATCACTCTTGACAGACTTGGGCAATAATGGCCATGATCTATTAGGTAACACAAGCAGGTTAGCAAACCTCATGTCCGGTGATATGCTTTGTACCTGCCTGTAGTCACTCCTTGGAACCCTGCCCACCACTCAGCCTTTGAGAGACTCAGGCATGTGAAGTGGGGAAACTTTCCTGGAAGAGTGTGCCCCCAAACCCCCAGAGTTTCAGCCGCTGGAGAAAAGAGTGGAGAGGAAGGGAGGGATTGGGGTAGACACCGGCCAGATGAGGGTGGGTCATTGGAGCCCCCCCAAACTGGACTTATTGAGACCTAAACAGTTTGGTAGATGCGAATCTGAGGGAGTCTCAGTTTACATGTCACAGACTTGGGTCTCCATGATCTCTTGGTGAGGGGAGGCGTGTCACATGTCTGGAGACCCGCGGGGTTCTCCCCCAAACATGCATCGAGAGGAGGGATAGGAGTCCCTGATCAAGGGCCTGGGAGCTGGAGGACCTTGGGCTAGAAGGGCTGGGGTCCTGTGAGAGAGCAGGGTGGGGCCCTCAGGGGGGAGAACCCAGTTTGGAGCCCTGGAAGCCAAGAGGTAGCAGTCAGGAGTCCGGAGCCGCCAGGGTTGACAGTCACCGAGCTAGGGAGCCCCGGACCACAGGGGAGAGTCCATTCCAGGTTTGGGGGTGGGGGATCCCCGGTACCGGATCAGCGTGGCCCCGACGGGCTCCACAGTCAGCAGCGGCGGCAGCAGCAGCAGCAGCAGCAGCAGCGGCGGCAGAGACATCTCTGGGGACCGGGTGTGGGCCCAGGCGTCCCGCAGCTCGCTTTTCTTTCCCCCGAGACTCCGCCCTGTTCATCACCCACCTCCGGGTTTCGGGGGTGACCGCAACCTGAAGTTTCCCGGTGGGTGACGCGGGCGGGGGGTGGGAGGAGGGGGGGAGGGGTGTTTTTGAGAGGGTGTGCGCAGTAATTTCGGAGGGTTGCAGAAGTATCCCCCTGTATCAGCGCCACGCCTCGCTGCCCACTCCAGCGGTGGTGATGGCGGGGTCTCCTGCGGCCCCCAGCCCCGTCTTTTACCTACTCTGGCATTTGCTTATAACTTTCACTTCCTTTTTCTGAGACTTATTAACCACAAGGGTTTTCTTGAGCAAGCTTAGAGTGTGGGCGAAAGGGCTGGGGGAAGGGAGAGAGAGCAGACGCCTTCCTTCCCATATTAGTTGGGACCGCGAGCGTGTCAGGATCCCCGACTCTGTGTTTTTTATTAGAGAAACACTGAAACACAAATAAAAATCTGCCATAGTCCCACCACCATCGAAAAGGCATATTTATATAAAAGCCCTGGCCAGTTAGCGCAGTCTATTAGAGCGTCACTCGAAACACCAAGGTTGCACATAGGATCCCGGGTCAGGGCATGTATAGAAAGCGACCAGTGAATGAACAACGAAATGGAACAACAAATGAATGCTTCTTTCTCGCTGTCTTTCTAAAATCAATCAATTAAAGATTAATTTTTAAAAAGCCTAAAAGCAAAACAAACAAGCAAAAGCCTGACCCGTGGTGGCGCAGTGGATAAAGCATCTACCTGAAACACTGAGGTCACCAGTTCAAAACCCCAGGCTTGCCGGGTCAAGGCACATATGGGAGTTGGTGCTTCCTGCTCCACCCCACCCACTTTCTCCCTCTTCTCTAAAATGAATAAATAAAAAAATCTTTAAAAGAAATTAGACATAAGCCCTGCCCATGTAGTTCAGTTGGTTAGACCAGTGGTCCCCAACCTTTTTTAGGCCACGGACCGGTTTAATGTCAGAAAATATTTTCACGGACCCGCCTTTAGGGTGGGACGGATAAATGCACAAAATAAAATTATGTGACCGGTGTAAAAACTGTGGTATTTTAAAATATAATTGTCGAACTTACGAGACAAGCGTCAAGAGTGAGTCTTAGATGGATGTAACAGAGGGAATCTGGTCATTTTTTAAAAAGAAAACATCGTTCAGACTTAAATATAAATAAAATGGAAATAATGTAAGTTATTTATTCTTTCTCTGCGGACCGGTAGCAAATGTCCCAGGGACCGGTACCAGTCTGAGGCCCGGTTTTGGGGACCACTGGGTTAGATCATCTTTCCCATATGCCAAAGTTGTGACTTCAATCCCCAGTCAGGGCACAAACAGGAGTCAACCAATAAATGCATAAATAAGTGGAACAACAAATATTTCTCTCTCTCTTTTCCTTCCTCTTTCTCTGAAAATCAATTAAAAAAATTTTTTTATTTCCTAGCGTGCGGAGGACCCGGGTTCGATTCCCGGCCAGGGCACATAGGAGAAGCGCCCATTTGCTTCTCCACCCCTCCGCCGCGCTTTCCTCTCTGTCTCTCTCTTCCCCTCCCGCAGCCAAGGCTCCATTGGAGCAAAGATGGCCCGGGCGCTGGGGATGGCTCTGTGGCCTCTGCCCCAGGCGCTAGAGTGGCTCTGGTCGCAACATGGCGACGCCCAGGATGGGCAGAGCGTCGCCCCATGGTGGGCATGCCGGGTGGATCCTGGTCGGGCGCATGCGGGAGTCTGTCTGACTGTCTCTCCCTGTTTCCAGCTTCAGAAAAACGCAAAAAAAAAAAAAAAATTATTTATTTAGTCATTTTAGAGAGGAGAGGGAGAGACAGAGAGAGAGAAGGGGAGGAGGAGCTGGAAGCATCAACTCCCATGTGTGCCTTGACCAGGCAAGCCCAGGGTTTCGAACCGGTGACCTCAGCATTTCCAGGTCGACGCTTTATCCACTGCGCCACCACAGGTCAGGCTCTGAAAATCAATTTTTAAAATTAGATATAATTTCCATATGACAAAATGCACACATCTTAAGTGTGAGAACTATTATAGCTTTATTTCTTTTCCCAGACATATTATTATAAAGATTTGTGGAGCATATAGCAAAGTTGAAAGAATTATTATTATTATTATTATTATTATTATTATTTTTACAGAGACAGAGAGAGTCAGAGAGAGGGATAGACAGGGACAGACAGACAGGAATGGAGAGAGATGAGAAGCATCAATCATCAGTTTTTCGTTGTGACACCTTAGTTGTTCATTGATTGCTTTCTCATATGTGCCTTGACCGTGGGGCTACAGCAGACCGAGTAACCCCTTGCTCGAGCCAGTGACCTTGGGTCCAAGCTGGTGAGCTTGTTGCTCAAACCAGATGAGCCCGCGCTCAAGCTGGCGACCTCGGGATCTCGAACCTGGGTCCTCCGCATCCCAGTCCGATGCTCTATTCACTGCGCCACCGCCTGGTCAGACAAAGTTGAAAGAATTATATAGTGAACCCGTTCCCCACCACCTGGATTCCGCAGTTACCATGTCGTGCTGAGGTTTCAGTACACCTCTGTTCAGCTGTCCAGGCCATCCCTCCCTCCATCCAGCAACCTGTTTTTATTACATCTTATATTTCAAGCCAGTTGCCAACATCACTCTTCACCCTTTAACACTTGAGCATTCATATGATCAGCTTAATGGATTTTTATATATATACCCCAGTAACCACCACCCAGATCCAAATATAGAACCTTTCCATCTCCCCAGAAGTTTCTCTGTCACTGTCTCCTGGTCAGTGTCCCCCAAAGGTAACTAATACTGTAACTTCTAAGGCCACAGATTAGTTTTACCTGTTCTTGAATGTCACACTAAATGAATTACATTAATTCATTTATTCTTTGGTGCCCAATTTTAAAAAAAATGTTTATTAATTTTAGAGCTAGAGGAAGAGAGAGAGAGAGAGACAGAAACATTGATCTGTTCCTTGTGTGCCCTGACTGGGGAGCAAACCGCCAACCTCTGCGTATTAGGAAGCTCTAACCAACTCAGCTATTCTGCCAGGGCTGGTGTCCAATTTTTATTGCTAATATTATGTCTTTGCAAGTATTTAAAAGTCAGATCATATAGATTTACCTCATCCTTTTATTTTGGCCAAACATTTAATTATGAAAACCTTCAAACATATAGCAAAACTGAAAGGATTTCACCGTGAATATTCATGTGCCCACCACCTACCCTCTGCCATTAACATCTTGCTGTGTTTGTGTTACATTTCTTCCCACCTCTCTAGCCCAGTGGTTCTCAACTGGAGAGCTCTTTTCTCGCCAGTGGATATTTGGGGCTGTCACAACTGGAATGGATGCTACTGGCATCTAGTGGATAATGGCTAAGGAAGTTGCTAAACTATTGTGGCGACAATGAACTAGTACTCGGAGACCAAATGACGTGCTCCAAGGGGCCGAGGAGCAGCGATGGCCCTGGTCAGCAGACCGAAGGACTGAAGCCCCATCCCCAGCCTTACTCAGATATTGATTAGCCAGTACAAATAACTCAAGGAAGCAGACAGCAGAAGTTTTCAGGGCGTGAAGTAAAGGACAAGCAACATGCTGACTTCTAACCTCTGTTCTGAGAGCCTAAACAATTCTTGTTGCTGAATCTTATCCTGCTATTTTGCTGTTTCCAACATGCACTGTTTCCAGTATGAGTCAGAAAGGCCCCTGGACTCTCGTCCACTCAGGGCTTTCACCCTAAGGCACCTCAATGCCTCTAACTGTTAACCTAACTCTGCATATTTTCATAGCATATTCCTACACTAAACATCCTAAAATACACAAGACAGCCCTCCCAACAAAAAGGTATCCAGCCCCAAATGTCAGAAGTACCAAGGTTTAGAGACCCTGCTCTGTCCATTCCTCCATCCATTTCATTTTCTTGATTTACTTTTTTTTTAAATTAAAGTGAGAGGAAAGAGACAGTGAGGCAGATTCCCACATGCGCCCGAACTGGGATCCACCCAGCAATCCCATCTTAGGGCCGATGCTTAAATCAATTGAGCTATTTTTAGCATCTGAGCCTGACGTGCTCAGACCAACTGAGCTATCCTCAGTGCCTGGCCGATGCTCCAATTAATCGAGCTGGCTGCAGGAGGGGAAGAGGGAGAGGAGAGGGAGAGGGAGGAAGAGAGAAGCTGATGATCACTTCTCCTGTGTGCTCTGATCAGAAACCAAACCCGGGATGTCCATACGCTGGGTGACACTCTATTCACTGAGCAACCGGCCAGGGCTCATTTCCTTGATTTCCAATTCAGTTTCAGACATCAGTATCCTTTATCCCTTATCCTTCAGTATACCTCACTCTTTAAACAGCTACATAGTATTCCAGAATATAAATGTAACACTATTTTTATAAGCTATGGCCTTTGCAAATTGTTCCTCTTTTCAATATTATAAACAAATGCTGTGGTAATGTCAGTATATGTATTTTTCTGTGTACTTGCTTCATAACATATGTGTGTCAGTTTCTAGACCTATAATCACTCCAGCAACGACTGGATGTAAGTTGTGGATTTTATACATATTGCTTTAATCCTTCCAGAGAGCTCATAATGATGTAGGCTTCCAACAGCAGAGGCAATGGCAATCCCAATTTCCTCACAGTATCACAAATGCTACATGTTATCTAATGGGTTAAAAAAAAATGCTTTTTCATTGTTTTTGAAATGTTCATTGCCCTGACTACTAATGCTGTTGAGCATTTCTCTCTCTCTCTCTCTTTTGCCATTTGTACTTCTTCTTCAGGAATATCTTTTAATTTTTTAAATTGATTGATTTTTAGCAAGGAAAGAAGAAAAAAAGAGAGAGAGAGAGACAGGAACATCGATCTGTTCTTGTGTGTGTCCTGACCGGGGATCGAACCGGCAACTTCTGTGCTTCTGGACCATGTTCTAACCCAGTGGTCCCCAACCTTTTTTGGGCCACGGACCGGTTTAATGTCAGAAAATATTTTCACGGACCAGCCTTTAGGGTGGGACGGATAAATGCACAAAATAAAATTATGCGACCGGTGTAAAAACTGTGGTATTTTAAAATATAATTGTCAAACTTACGAAACAAGCGTCAAGAGTGAGTCTTAGAGGGATGTAACAGAGGGAATCTGGTCATTTTTTAAAAATAAAACATCATTCAGACTTAAATATAAATAAAATGGAAATAATGTAAGTTATTTATTCTTTCTCTGCAGACAGGTAGCAAATGGCCCACGGACCGGTACCGGTCTGCGGCCCGGGGCTTGGGGACCACTGTTCTAACCAACTGAGCTATTCAGCCAGGGCTATCTTTTTCATGCATACATATAAACACACATAACCCATGCACAAACACACTTCGAGGCTTATTTATTTATTTATTTATTTTAGAAAGAGAGGAAGGGAGAGAAGGAGAGAGAGAGAGGCATCAACTCATTCTTCCACCTAGTTGTGCCATTGATTGCTTCTCACATGTGCCCTAACTGGGGCTCAAACCAGTGATCTGGGGGCTTGAGCTAGCAACCTTGGCGCTCTGGGATGATGCTATATTCACTGCACCACTGTCCAGGGCACTTTGAGACTCTGAAAATTCAAATAATTCTACAGGACTTACAATAAAGAAATCCTGTGACACTCCTCTTCCCACTGTTCCCCTCCCAAGAGGCAGCCACTTTCATCTCTTTTAGCCGATAATTTTGGCTTTTTCTCCATGTCTCTATGGAATGTATTTATATTGCTACTTCTTTTTTTTTTTTTAACAGAGACAAAAGGGGAGTCAGAAAGAGGAACAGATAGGGATAAACAGTCAGGAAGGGAGAGAGATGAGAAGCATCAAGTCTTCGTTGTGGCACCTTAGTTGTTTATTGATTGCTTTCTCATATGTGCCTTGACCAGGGAGCAGGGGCTACAGCAGAGCAAGTGACCCCATACTCAAGCCAGCGACCCCGCGCTCAATCCGGATAAGCCCGTGCTCAAGCTGGTGATCTCAGTATTTCGACCTGGGTCCTTTGCATCCCAGTCCGACACTCTATGCATTGCGCCACTGCCTGGTCAGGCTGTATTGCTACTTCTTAATTTATCAGTTTTAGACATGATCCTCTACCTTCTCATTATGGAAAATATGGATTTAACTCTCCTTCCTCTCTCTGCCCACACTCTTTACACACTCTCTTCTTTCCTCTTCAGTATCGATATGTGGAACTGGGATTTGATCAATACTTAGCATTTATTGTCATTTCTCATCAGAGAATCATCGCCCCCTAGTGGGTTTGTCGGGTGGGTTCCAGTCGTGGCGCATGTGGGAGTCTGTCTCTGCCTCCCCACCTCTCACATTAAAAAAGAAAAGAAAAGAAAAAAAGTTCAAGAACAGGCTAAATGAATCTATAGTTACAGATTTTGAATTAGTGATGATCTTTTGGAAAGGGTATTGAGTAGGATGGGGCACAAGGGAGTTTTCAAGGGCGCTGGAGAGGTTCTCTACCTCAGTCTGAGTGGCAGTCACATGGATGTCACTTGTAAAAATTCAATGAGCTATATATTTAAGATTTTGCATTTTGGCCCTGGCTGGTTGGCTCAGTGGTAGAGCGTTGGCCTGGCGTGCAGGAGTCCCGGGTTCGATTCCCGGCCAGGGCCCACAGGAGAAGCGCCCATCTGCTTCTCCACCCCTCCCCCTCTCCTTCCTCTCTGTCTCTCTCTTCCCCTCCCGCAGCCGAGGCTCCATTGGAGCAAAAGATGGCCCGGGCGCTGGGGATGGCTCCTTGGCCTCTGCCCCAAGCGCTAGAGTGGCTCTGGTCGCAACAGAGCGATGCCCCGGATGGGCAGAGCATCGCCCCCTGATGGGTGTGCCGGGTGGATCCTGGTCGGGCACATGCGGGAGTCTGTCTAACTGCCTCCCGTTTCCAGCTTCAGAAGAAAAAAAACAACAAAAAAAAAACAAACAAAAAAAAAGATTTTGCATTTTACTTTAAGTATGTCTTACCAGAGGAAAAAGGTTATTTTTTAAAAATATGCATGATTAACAGAAAAACAACTGAATGCTATTCCCATTTACAAGAATTGTAAAAACCTAAAAAAACCAGTCCTCACTGAATACCTTGATTGGTTAGAGCTTTGTCCTGAAGGACAGAGGTTGCCAGTTCAATCCTCAGTCAGGGTACATGCAGGAAAAGATCATTCTCTCTCATTCACTCACTTTCTCTCTAAAGTCAATTAAGAAAAAAAGAAGACTTAGGTGGGTGTACTAGTCAGCTAATACTGTGTAACAAATCACCCCAAAACTGAGACAGAAAGAAGCACTTATTATCTTTTGCAAGCTCTCTAAGTGAGATATTTGAAAGCAGCTTGGGCCTGACCAGGCGGTGGCGCAGTGGATAGAGCATCGGACTGGGATTCAGAGGACCCAGGTTTGAGACCCTGAGGTCGCCAGCTTGAGTACAGGCTCATCTGGTTTGAGCAAAAGCTTGCCAGCTTGGACCCAAGGTCGCTGGCTCGAGCAAGGGGTTACTTGGTCTGCTGAAGGCCCACGGTCAAGGTACATATGAGAAAGCAATCAATGAACAACTAAGGTGTCCCAATGAAAAACTAATGATTGATGCTTCTCATCTCTCTCCTTTCATGTCTGTCTGTCCCTATCTATCCCTCTCTCTGACTCTCTCTGCCTCTGTAAAAAAAAAAAAAAAAAAAAGGCAGCTTGGCCGCGGAGTTGCAGACCAATGAGGGTGAGGCTGCCATGACCTGAAGGCTTCACTGAGCTGGAAGGATCTGCTTTTGGGATGGCTGAGACCCCAGCACTTGAACTTGGGTTTTTCAGGATGATGTAGCAGAAAAGTCCCTAAGTGAACCATGGAGGAAAGGGATCTTCGCCTGACCAGGCGATGGCGCAGTGGATAGAGCGTCGGACTGGGATGTGGAGGACCCAGGTTCAAGACCCCGAGGTCGCCAGCTTGAGCACGGGCTCATCTGGTTTGAGCAAGGCTCACCAGCTTGAGCCCAAGGTTGCTGGCTCGAGCAAGGGGTCACTCGGTCTGCTGTAGCCCCGGTGGTCAAGGCACATATGAGAAATCAGTCAATAAACAACTAAGGAACCGCAACGAAGAATTGATGTTTCTCATCTCTCTCCCTTCCTGTCTGTCTGTCCCTATCTGTCCCTCTCTTTGTCTCTGCCAAGAAAAAAGAAAAAAGAAAGAAAAGGATCTTCAAGGATGGAAGAGGGCCTCTTTTCATGAGGCTGAAGGGGGGTACTTTCCTACTCAGCCACAGCTGGTGGCTAAAGACCCACCCCTGAGGATCACTGTCAGAGCTGCCATGAACTGGGCAGCCTTGTTTTCTTACCTCAGACATTTGCTGCTGGGAGCCCCGACTGGATGGGGTATGCTGCCCTCACAACCAGACTAGAGCCTTAAGCAGCAGCAGGGGGCACTGGGCCTCCGGAGTCCCGTGGATCCTAGCAGCCTGGCCCCTGCCTGGCCAATCCATTGGCAGATGTGAGCAGACCTAATAAGCGGTCACCTGCCACAGAGATGCCTGTGAGTGGGTGGAGCCTAGCACCTCCTGCCCACCTGCTCAATAAACTGCTTTGACGCCAGTGGATGTTATGAGGATGGGGTGGGGGAGTCCAGAGCTGGGCCTTTTACTGTAAAAGGTGCATCTGAGGCCACCTAACTCAAAGGAAGCTCACTGTTTTTCCTGCCCGGATTCACTTGGCTGCCAGCCATGCTGCTCCATCCATCAGCTCACAGTCGTGTCTCCTGTCAAAAAATAAAAAGAAAAAGAAAAAAAGAAAAAGAAAGAAATGGCAGGTTGGTGGTGGTGTCCCAGGCAGAGAGGTGGGCCTAATATCCCCAAGTTTCAGAAGGCTTCCTCAACGCACCATGAGGAAGGGTGGACACTCAGGAAAATTCAAAAGGATCAAAGGCTCAGGGTGTACAAATAATGATGCAAGAGAGAGAAGGAAATCTCAAAAGGTGGAAAGTTTTAAGTAGGGACAGGAGAAGGGAGTCAGGCCTAAGTGGAGGGGTTGGCCTCTTACATCTTGTCCAAACATGGGCACGGGAGGGACAGCTGTGTGTGCGTCCTCTGCAGGTGGCCTAGCAGAGTCCCTGGGGTGAGTATAAATACATTTCCTTCTGATGGCTTCTTTTTTTCTTTTTTTCAGCAAAAGGAGAAGTGAGAATGAAAAGGGGAAGGGGTGCTAGAGATTTAAAAAGAGAAAGTAAGAAAATGATTTTTTTGTGTTTGACAGAGACAGAGAGAGGGACAGATAGGGACAGATAGGAAGGGAGAGAAATGAGAAGCATCAATTCTTCATTGTGGCACCTTAGTTATTCATTGATTGCTTTCTCATATGTGCCTTGACCAGGGGGCTACAGCAGAGCGAGTGACCCCTTGTTCAAGCCAGCGACCTTGGGCCCAAACTGGTGAGCCTTGCTCAAACCAGGTGAGCCTGCGTTCAAGCCGACGTCCTCAGGGTTTTAAACCTGGGTCCTCCATGTCCCAGTTCGATGCTCTATCCACTGCGCCACTGCCTGGTCAAGCAAGAGAATTACTATTTCTTAGAGACAAGAAAAAACCTGCAGATTAGTTCTGAGTGTCCACTAGAGTTTTGCAATCACACGTCTGAAGTGTGTCCACTCGCCAGCTCAGCTGGGTGAGGATGGGCACCAAGAAGGCAGAGGGTTCGTTTTCATCAGAGTTGGGGGTTTGCCCGGCAAGTATGATCAAGGGAGAAAGAGCAAAGAAGTTCACATTATGTGCACAAGGACATAATTATGGTGTTTAACCATAGAATCTATGCTTCTAAAGAAAGAAGAGAGGATGTGAGAGGAGGCGAAAGAAACAGAAAAAAATGGGCTGGATCAAAGGTACCAATGGCATGACAGAATTGAAAGGCCCTGTATGATTTGGCCCCACATCCTCTCTGATGTCATCTCTTTCCTCTCCACTTCACTCACTCCAATTTAGTCACATTGCTATTCCTTAAACACCCAGAACATTCTCATGCCTCAGGACCTTGGCACAGGCTGTTCTGCCTGAATGGTTTCCCTCCAGAAAACCTTACTCTCTCTCCTTCTTCAAATTTTTGCTTAAATATCACCTTCTTAGTGAAGACTGCCCTGACCACACTACTGAACATGGCAATCATTCTCACCCAGAATTTTCAGTCTCTTTTACCCTGATATATATTTTTAGTGTTTTAAATTTTTTGGGCTCTGGACTGTTGGCTCAGTGGCAGGGCGTCAGCCCAGTGTGTGGAAGTCCCGGGTTCGATTCCTGGTCAGGGCACACAGGAGAAGCAACTATCTACTTCTCTACTTCCTCTCTCTCCACCCCACTCCCCTGCAGCTATGGCTCAAATGGTTTAAGCAAGTTGGCCCCAGATGTTGAGGATGGCACCATGCCTTGCCTCAGGTGCTAAAATAGCTCAGTTGCTAAGCAACGGAGCAGCAGCTCCAGATGGGCATAGCATCACTCAGTAGGGAGCTTGCCATGCAGGAGCCTGTCTGCTGCATTGTTTCTCACCTAATAAAAAAAATTTTTTGGCCCTGGCCGGTTGGCTCAGCGGTAGAGCGTCAGCCTGGCGTGTGGGGGACCCGGGTTCGATTCCCGGCCAGGGCACACAGGAGAGGCGCCCATCTGCTTCCCCACCCCTCCCCCTCTCCTTCCTCTCTGTCTCTCTCTTCCCCTCCCACAGCCAGCCGAGGCTCCATTGGAGCAAAGATTGCCCGGGCGCTGGGGATGGCTCTGTGGCCTCTGCCTCAGGCGCTAGAATGGCTCTGGATGCAACAGAGTGATGCCCCAGATGGGCAGAGCATCGCCCCCTGGTGGGCATGCTGGGTGGATCCTGGCCGGGCGCATGCGGGAGTCTGTCTGACTGCCTCCCTGTTTCCAGCTTCGGAAAAATTAAAAAAAAAATTTTTTTTTGTGTGTGTGTGTTTTAAAAAAAAATGATTAAAATTGTGGCCTTTCTAGGGGGTGGCACAATAGATAGAGCATCACACTGGGACACAGAGGACCCAGGTTCAAAACTCTGAGCTTGCCAGTGTGGGCTCACCACCTTGGGCACGGGGTTGATGGCTTGAGCATGGGATCATAGACAAGACCCCATGGTCACTGGCTGAAGCCCAAGGTCACTGGCTTGAACCCTATGTTGCTCACTTAAGCAAGGGGTCACTCGCTTTGCTGGAGTCCCCCCACTCAAGGCACATATGAGAAAGCAATCAATGAACAAATAAGGTACCGCAACAAAGAATTGATGCTTTTTATCTCTCTCTCTTTCCATCTTTCCCTATCTGTCCCTTTCTCTGTCTCTCTCTGTCTCTGTCACAAAAAAAAATGATAAAATTTTGTTGATTGATTTTAGAGAGACAGAGAGAGGAAGGGAGGGAGAGAGAGAGAGAGAGAGAGAGAAAGAGAGAGGCATTAACTTGTTGTTCCACTTAGTTGTGCATTTATGGTAGCTTCCTGTACATGCCCTGACCAGGAATCAAACCTACAACCTTGCCTGACTGGTGGTGGTACAGTAGATAGAGTGTTGACCTGGGACGCTGAGGTCCCAGGTTCGGAACCCTGAGGAGGCTGGCTTGAGCACGGACAACCAGCTTGAACATGGGATCAGAGATGTGCCCCCATGGTCACTGGCTTGAGGCCAAAGGTCACTGGATTCAGTCCCCTGGTCAAGCAATCAATGAACAACTAAAGTGACACAACTATTATTTGATGCTTCTCATCTTTCTTCTTTCCTATCTCTTTCTTTCTCCCTCCCTCTCTAAAAAACAAAAACCAAAAAAGAACAAAACAAAACAAAAAGAAAAAAACACTCAAACCCGCAAACTTGATGTTTCAGGATGATGCTCTAACTCACTGAGCTGCCTTGCCAGGGCCTGTTTTTGTGTGGGGTTTTTTGTTTGTTTGTTTTTTAATCTATTTTTTTTCATGAACTCAAGGCTTTCCAAGATTTCATTAACTGTAAGATGTCATCAACTGCAAGCCATGTGCATGTAAGAATCAATGATAGTGTCTATACTGGTAGCTTACTTATTACCTTTAATTCCAATTTTCCATTAAATTCTAATCTCTACAAGGGCAGGGATCTTGGTCAGTTTCATCTCCACTGTGTCCCCTGCACCGAGGAAAGTGCCTGGCAGCTAGTAAATGCTCAATAAATACTTTTCACAACCCATTTTGAGCACCAACGGAGGATTTCCCTGACACAGCAGACGAGGAGTCACTTTCTCTGGAGTAACTTTCACATCTCACTCTCCTCTGTCTCAACAAATTCCCAAATGGCCACATGGTGGTGCTGTGGGCCTATTTCCCCAGCCTAGACCAGCTGTTCACACCCTTTCTTCCTGCCCCACTCTGTGAGTTTTTTTTCAAGAATCCTAGATTATGACTTATTCAAACTTTATGAACCATACAGGGAAAATATTTTCTGATAGCCTATTTTACATGGGTTCTGATAATACAGTTACATTTGTTTTTTCACATAAATTTCAACACACCTTTCCTGAAAAGCTTCTTTTTGGGGGGGGGGGGTGAGAGGAAGGGAGACAGTGAGGCAGACTCCCGCATGCGCCAGAGGGGATCCAGCCGGCAACCCCATCTAGGGCCATTGCTTGAGTGCCCAGCTATCTTTAGTGCCTGAGGTTGATGCACTACAGTGGAGCTAGCACCATGGTTTCTCAGCACCAGGAACCATGCTGAAACCAATCGAGCCCCTGATTGTGGGAGGGGAAGAGGGAGAGAAGAGGGAGGGGTGGAGAAGCAGGTGGTCTTTTCTGTGTGCCTGACTAGGAGTCCAGCCCTGGACATCCATATAGCGGGCTGACACTCTATCCATTTTACCACTGGCCAGGGCCTGAAAAATCTTTTAAAAATTAGTATACTTATTATAAAACTTGTTGACTCTACATGCAGGGTTTTTACATTGGCAATAATATTTGATGAGCTTTCTTGAAAGAATGAAAAACCAGTCTTTTAATACAACTTAATTTCCTGCCATCTGTGGTAGGCAGTTGGACAGACGTGGGCAGAGCAAGGAGGATGGGCCAGGTACAGAAGGTCACCAGGGCAGAAAGCCCCAGGTGCTTAGCAATGGGGAAAACTGGGAAAATGAGGACGTCTTCCCGCAGGGTCACCTTTCCTCCCTTAGCATATCACTGCTCACGTGGTATAGACCTTTCATATCATATAGGTCATGTGATTTGGACCTTTTCCTGACTTTTCCTCCCCTGGCATGCTGCTAGGCATGTGGGAGATCCCCTTGGAGGAGGAACAAGAGGCCAAAGGTGGCTTCATCTAACTCCCATGTGGGCGACCACTCCCTTAAGCATTAACCCCTAGGGATGACATCTAGGTCTCAGTTGTGTTTCATTCAGCACCAGCCCCAGAAAAGCAGCAAAACCAGATAAGCAAGGCCATAGCTGATATCCAGACCAGCCGCATTGTCTGACAACCTGGCATTGACCAATCAATGGAGACCACGACCCTGAAAAGACACACTTGGAATGCTGATGAATATTTTATTGGGCTCCACCCCTGAGGCCTTCAGATAAATACCCTCAAGACAGAGGACCCAAGGCACATGCCTTCCCCCTCCTCCTCTTCTTTCGCCATGTGGGTTACCTTTACCTTTTTCTCTCCTAAGCGTCAAGGGCCCTTCTCTAGCCTGTCACTTGTTCCCAGAGCCCATTTTTTCTACAGCTCTTTTTCTATCTTTGTGACTTTTTCCCCTTTCTTTTCTAAGTGAGAGGAGGGGAAAAAGAGAGACAGTCTACCACATTTGCTCTGACCCAGATCCACCCAGCAACCCCTGTCTGGGGATGATGTTCTGCCCATGGGGCCATGCTCACAACCAAGCTATTTTTAGTGCCTGAGACAGAGGCTCCACAGAGCCATTCTAAGCATGCAGGGCTGATGCACTCAAACCAACCAAGCCATGGCTGTGGGAGGAGAAGAGAGAGAGGGAGAGAAGGAGGAGGAGGAGGGTAGAGAAGCAGATGGTTGCTTCTCCTGTGTGCCTTGAGCAGGAATTGAACCTAGGACATCAACATGCTGGGCCAACACTCTACCGCTGAGCCAAACAGCCAGGGCCCCTCTCTGACTTTCTGAATAAATTTTCTCTCTCTTTTATAAAGATTTTATTTATTCATTTTAGAGAGGAGAGGGAGAAAGGAGGAAGAGAGAAGGGGGAAGAGCAGGAAGCATCAACTCTCATATGTGCCTTGACCAGGCAAGCCCAGGGTTTTGAACCAGTGACCTCAGCATTCCAGGTCAATGCTTTATCTACTGCATCATCACAGGCTAAATAAACATTCTCTTATACTTTGAGTCTTGATTCTGAATTCTTTCTTAGCCAGAACTCAAGTACTGAACCAAGGTCCAATTGCCAGTAACATTCTGATGCTGTTCTCACCACCAACACACCTAAGTATTTTATAGGCACTTTTACCAAGGTAGCAATTTTTCCTTTTAATCTTTCATTTTTTAAACTTCACTTCCCCAGTTTCATGAGCTGCAATCCTGTAACAAAACTTTCAAGCATCTGTGCTTTTTTTTTTTTTTTTTTACAGGGACAGAGAGAGGGATAGATAGGGACAGATAGATAGGAATAGAGAGAGATGAGAAGCATCAATCATTAGTTCTTTGTTGCAACACCTTAGTTATTCATTGATTGCTTTCTCATATGTGCCTTGACCGTGGGCCTTCAGCAGACCGAGTAACCCCTTGCTTGAGCCAGTGACCTTGGGTCCAAGCTGGTGAGCTTTTTGCTCAAGCCAGCTGAGCCTGCACTGAAGCTGGCGACTTCAGGGTCTTGAACCTGGGTCCTCCGCAACCCAGTCCGACGCTCTATCCACTGCGCCACCACCTGGTCAGGCTTTTTTTTTTTTTTTTGCATCTGTGCTTTTGCCCCTGCCATTCCCACTACCCGGAATGCTGACTCCATGGGAAAAAAAATCCAAACAAATGCTCCCTCCTCCAGCACCCCTGCTCAGGGAAACTGGGAGCTATCTCCCGAACATGTTCAGCAAATAAGACCTGAATCATCCCTATTTTGTGACAAAATGGTTTGTGACCAGGTCAACCTCTACCACTAGACCAGGTGACCCTTGAGGTAAGGCTCAGCCTTGACTACCTTATGAGTCTTCAGACTTGCTCAGCACAGTCCCAATTGGATAAAGAATGACTAGATTTTTCAACCTACTATTTTATTTAGTGGTCCAGAAACCTTGTAAGAGAGGAATTATTGTCCACATTTTATGAGGGGGGGTTGAGATGTGGGGCAGGGGAAGGGACAGCTCTCGGGTACTCAGTGGGGATTTGAACCTCGGTCTTGAGGCTCCAGACACCCTGGAATCGGCCTGGACTCTTTGCTTTTAACCTTACAGTTGTCTATTACTTTTGTTCCTATTCCATTGGCCAGAACCAAGTTAAGTGGTCACACTTAGCTGCAAAGGAGTCTGGGAAGTGTAGTCACCAAGGACAAGAGACCGTTTTTGTGTGTTCGGCCAGTATATCACACATCTAGTGGTGAGATTCAGCTGGTTTGCACTTCAGCAGAATACCTAATTTTTTGTTGAGGTTGGTGCACTGATTGTTAAAATGGCACTTGTAATCAAGGTTCTCTCTAAGGTGGGCATCTGGGCAGCCGCCCAATGTGGAAATCACAAATTTACACTCTCTTTTCATGTTCATCTGTGCAGCAGTGTATTCTAAGCACCCATAGCAATGTTCATTCCGTCTTCAGGTGAAAAAATTGCAAGTGAGGACACCAATCAAAAAGCAATATGAAAATATCTTAAATAACAGTTTTATTGTTTTCTGTCAAATAATATTAAATATTTTTCATTAATATTTTAAAACTCTTATAATATAATCTAGTTTTGTGTACCTCTTTTATCGTTCTTATTTAAGCATGAAATAATAAACTACCTTTCAGTATATAATTTTTTGATACTTAAAATGGTCATTAAGGCCTGATCAGGTGGCGGAGCATGGATAGATCATTGGCCTGGTATGCTGAGGACCCATGTTCGAAATCCCGAGGTCGCCGGCTTGAGTGCAGGATCACTGGCTTGAGCATGGGATCATAGACATGACCCCACGGTCACTGGCTTGAGCACAAAGCTCGCTGGCTTGAGTCCAAGGTCTGGCTTGAGCAAGGCGTCACTCGCTCTGCTGGAGCCCCAGGTCAAGGCACATATGAGAAAGCAATCAATGAACAACTAAATAGTCATTAGGGCAGAGAACTGGTGATTAAATTATTTGAATCCCACCACTGGACACATCTGATCTCATGATTAGACCTCAATCCCTCTAGGATTTTATTTCATACCCTCCTCCCAACCCCACTTAGCTTTAGCCATCCTAGTCTCCTTGTTGCTTTTTAGTATGCCAAAATTGTTCCTACCTAGTCTTGATAACTTTACTGAGACTTGGCTACAATTTTGGAAAACTCACATCACCCAGGACAATGCTGCCCAAAGCATGAGTTGATGATACAACACTCCTGTATCAGTCTGCACTGTAGCTTTCAAATTCACAGTAAATCTAGATTTTTATTTTTATTTTTTTGTATTTTTCTGAAGCTGGAAACGGGGAAAGACAGTCAGTCAGACTCCCGCATGCACTCGACTGGGATCCACCCAGCACACCCACCAGGGGGCGATGCTCTGCCCCTCTGGGGCGTCGCTCTGCCGCAACCAGAGCCACTCCAGCGCCTGGGGCAGAGGCCAAAGAGCCATCCCCAGCGCCCGGGACATCTTTGCTCCAATGGAGCCTTGGCTGCGGGAGGGGAAGAGAGAGACAGAGAGGAAGGAGGGGGGGTGGAGAAGCAAATGGGCGCTTCTCCTATGTGCCCTGGCCGGAATCGAACCCAGGTCCCCCGCACGCCAGGCCGACGCTCTACCGCTGAGCCAACCGGCCAGGGCCTAAATCTAGATTTTGAAGTAAGATCTGACTACCTTATTGTATCTCTTGTATACCTACGTTGAAGTACCTACCACATTGTTATAAATTCCATGTATTTCTCTTTTGTATTGCAGTTGGTGAAGTAAAATATTTTGTGGGGAACATAGTTCAGCTATATTATCCCTGGATTTTACTTAAGAATAGTAAAAGCAGAATTATGTGTTACAGATTATTTGTGATAAAAAATAAGGTGACCAATCATCCTCCTTTAGGAAAGACAGTCCTTTTCTAAGTTCCATCCTCCCTTGAAAAGGGTCCTCCTTTTTGATATTGGAAGACTAATCTGTAAATGTCCATATTCGATCAATGCAGAGTTGATCCATTGTGTGTGATTTGATGTATTTGTATTTGACATGACGATTCATCAAGGATCATACAGTGCTGTGGACACAATTATGAGATGCATGCGCTCTGCACAGGAGACCTTGAGAGAGCACTCAATATACTAAGTGAGCAAATGGCTTTGTGTACTTCTTACTGAAACACAACATGGCCCATACAACATTGTAGACTCATGATTATTTTTCTCAGTGACTATTCAATCATAGACAGGTAAGCACAATTCACAGTTTATTAATTCATTATCTATTTAATAATTTCCAAATATGTATAATTTTATTTACAATTATTTTCCCAAAATTTGAGTTTTAAAGTGTAAATCTAACCTCAAACCATATCTATTAATAACTCATTTTAATTAAATAGTTGCATAAAACAGACTTTTTAAATTAGAAAATGATAAATACACCTGAATTATCACTCCAAATTAGTGGTTTTGTTTGATATTTAGTTTTACTAAATGAGTACTTGTTTCTTACAATTATTACTAAAAATTAATGGGTATGTAGGCATAATTACAATATAAAATATTACAAATGTTTTTATTATGCATTTATCATATTATAATGTATTATTGTTGCAATGAATAAAATGTTTCTTTTATTTACGATATTCTTTTCTTCAACTTATTTTTGTCCTCCTTTTCATTGTAAAAAGGTTGGTCACCTTATAAAAAAGAAACAGAATTTGCTATCAGAGAAGTGCAAATTAAAACCACAACGAGCCCTGGCCTGACCTGTGGTGGCGCAGTGGATAAAGCGTCGACCTGGAAATGCTGAGATCGTCGGTTCGAAACCCTGGGCTTGCCTGGTCAAGGCACATATGGGAGTTGATGCTTCCAGCTCCTCCCCCCTTCTCTCTCTCTCTCCGTCTCTCTCTCCTCTCTCTCCCTCTCTGTCTCTCTCTCTCTCTCCTCTCTAAAAATGAATAAATAAAATAAAAACTTAAAAAATTAAAAAGAACCCCACAACGAGCCCTAATCAGGGAGTTTAGATGGTTAGAGTATCATCCTGATATGCCAAGGTTGTGGGTTCAATCCCTAGCCAGGGCACATACAAGAACCATCCACTGAATGCATAAATAAAAACAACAACAAATCAATGCTTCTCTCTCCCTTCCTCTCTCCCTAAAGTCAATAAAAATTTAAAAAGAAATAAAACTACCATAAAGAAACATCATTTCACACGCACTAGAATGGCTATAATAAAAAATATAAATAACCGGCCCTGGCCGGTTGGCTTAGTGGTAGAGCATTGGCCTGGCGTGCAGGAGTCCTGGGTTCGATTCCCGGCCAGGGCACACAGGAGAAGCGCCCATTTGCTTCTCCACCCCTCCCCCTCTCCTTCCTCTCTGTCTCTCTCTTCCCCTCCCGCAGCCGAGGCTCCATTGGAGCAAAGATGGCCCTGGCGCTGAGGATGGCTCCTTGGCCTCTGCCCCAGGCGCTGGAGTGGCTCTGGTCAGGACAGAGTGACGCCCCGGAGGGGCAGAGCATCGCCCCCTGGTGGGCAGAGCATCGCCCCTGGTGGGCATGCCAGGTGGATCCCAGTCGGGCGCATGCGGGAGTCTGTCTGACTGTCTCTCCCCGCTTCCAGCTTCAGACAAAAAAAAAAAAAAATATATATATATATATATATATATATATATATATAATAAGTGTTGATAAGGATGTAGAGAAGTTGAAATTTTTGTATATTGCTAGTGGGGATATAAAATGGTGCATGCAGTCTGGCAGTCCTCAAAAGGTTAAACACAGAGTCACCATATAAGACCCAGCAATTCCACTCCCAGGTATCTACCCAAAGGAAATAGAAACATACGTCTACATAAAAACTTGTATTTGAATGTCCACAACAGTACTATATGCAAGAATTGGAACAACTCAAACGTCCACCAACTGAAGGATAAACAAAATGTGGTCTATCCAGACAACGGAATTAGTATTCCAACACAATAGAAACAAAGCATTAATACATGGTACAACATAGATGAACCTTGAAAATATTATGCTAAATAAAAAAACCCCAATACTGACGGGCATGTATTCTAAAATTCCATTTATAGGAAACAGAATTTTCCAGGATAAGCAAACCCATACAGATGGCAACTAGATGAATGGTTGCCTAGGGCTTGGAATGGGATAATTGAGGGTGTCTGCCAGTGGGTGGTGACGAAACTATTATAAATTGTGGTGATGGCTGCAAGAATTCTGTGAATATGCTGAAAACATTGAATTGTACATTTTAAGTGGGTGAACTGTATCTCAATAAAGCTGTTACCAAAAAATTGGGGGAAATTAAGTCCATTATAAATGAGACTATTGGTTTGTAATTGGGTTCAGATAACAAAACTGACTGGGGGCTTAGCTTTGCCAGGCACTTATAGAAATATTCACCTAAAAGTTATGTACTCTTATTGACCAATATTACCTCATTAAATTTAATTTTCTGGACTCTTCAACCAAGGAATGCTGAAGAAGCCACACAGAGACTGCTTAGTGTATCCCAAGGTTCTCTTTACCAGGCCACAGTCACAGAGCTCCAGGGAAAAGCAACCAGGTCTCATCTCTCCAGGCAGAGGAGAACAGAAGCTCCATATCCACGCATGCTGCAAATGGCTTTTTCCAGTCTACCTGAATCATTACCAGCTAGAAGCAGCGGTCATTGGGACTTGGACATGAGCTGCAAAGTATAGAATGGTGACAACAATTCCAGTGCCATGCGGACTTTTCCTGTGGGGAACTTTCCTGGACTCCTGCTCCCTGTGACAGCTCCTAACAGACTGAACTGTGGTTGGGTTGCATTTTTCAGGGATTTGGCATGGGGATGGGGCCATCTTGGACTTGGGGAACATGTTTAGGACACTACTCTTTTAGGGATTCTTGCTGTATGGGCCAAGTGTTTGCTTAAAGGCTTTTAATCATTGTAAAAAAAAATAGAGGACTGGATGAAGAAGATGGGGCACATATACACCATGGTATATTATTCAGCTAGGAGAAATGGTGACATCGGATCACTTATAGCGGAATGGTGGACTCTTGGTAGCATTGTGCGGGGTAAAATAAGCGAATCAGAAAAAAACAGGAACTGCAGGATTCCATACATTGGGGGGACATAAAAGCGAGACTAGGAGGCATGGACAGGAGTGTGGTGGCTATGGGGGGTGGGGGGAGGGAAGGAGGGAGAGGGGGAGGGGGAGGGGTACAGAGAGAACTGGATGGAGGGTGGCGGAGGATGATCTCTTTTCGGGTGATGGGTATGCAACAGAACTAAATGACAAGATAACCTGGAAATGTTTTCATTGAATGTATGTACCCTGATTTATTGATGTCACCCCATTAAAATAAAAATTTATTTAAAAAAAAAAAGAAATAAAAAAATTCCTAGAAATGAATGACAAAAAAAAAAAAAAAAAAAAAAAAAAAAAAAAAAAAAAAATTTAATTTTCTGAATAAAAAATTTTAAAATGACAGAGAAGAGATATACCAGGCACTGTCCTTCCTGAGCTTTCATACCCTTCATACATGTAGGGCCTGTGGCCGCCGTTGTGGCCATATGGGTTCCCATTGGATTCCGGCAGATGGCAAAGGAACAGTGGAGCCAGAGGACGGTGGGCCATTCTGTTTATTAAAGTCTCATAACGGTGGACGAACAAGCAGGCAGGGAAGACCGCTTCCCTTTCTCCCATCTCAGGACCCCACCAGCCTCAGCACTCCCCAGCCAAATGGGCCAGGTAGAAATCAGGGCTCCCAAACCCTGACTGGGTCTCCAGTTCCCCAACCTGGACTCATTCTTTGGACTCACCTTCCGGACTCACAGACCCCTACCAGCCTCAGCACTCATCAGCAAAATAGACTAGGCAGAAATACCCCTTCTCTGGCAAACAACAGCAAACAATCGCCCCTCCCCACTGCGGCAGGCAGTCCACAGTTTGCAACCTGCCATCCTGAGGACAAGCACCCACAGCCTCCCATAGACTATACACACGGGGCATTGCCCCAATACAAGTGAGCAAACCTAAAAACAAAAACAAAAACACCTGTTACAAACTTATTTGCCCAACAACAAGAAATACAAATAGCCTGACCATGCTGTGACACAGTGGATAGAGCATCGGACTGGCACGCAAAGGACCCAGGTTTGAAACCCCAAGGTTGCCAGCTTGAGCCTAAGGTTGCTGGCTTAAGCAACGGGTTACTCTCTTGGCTAGAGTCCCGCAGTCAAGGGACATATGACTGTCTATGATTCTCTTGCTAAAAAAAAGAAAAAAAAAAAAAAGAAAAAGAAAAGAAATACAAATAATTTTCCTCATCTTACAGATAGGTCAACTGAGCCTGAGAGTAATATTACTTGCCATGAAACTTTTGCAATTCACCTTCAGTCTATTTCAGCCCTTTTTTTAGTAATTTTTTTTAAATTTTATTTTATTTATTCATTTTTAGAGAGGAGAGAGAGAGAGAGAGAGAGGGAGAGAGAGGAGAGAGAGACAGAGAGAGAGAAGGGGGGAGGAGCTGGAAGCATCAACTCCCATATGTGCCTTGACCAGGCAAGCCCAGGGTTTGGAACTGGAGACTTCAGCATTCCAGGTCGATGCTTTATCCACTGCAACACCACAGGTCAGGCCAAATTTCAGCCCTTTGCACTGTTCTAATAGTGAAAAGTTAAAAACAATTTTAACCTCTATAACAGCGGTTCTCAACCTATGGGTCGCGACCCCGGCGGGGGTCGACCAAAACACAGGGGTCGCCTAAAGCCAGAATGTTCATATGTTACCATGAAAACAAATGGTTGAACCAGTGCTCAGATGAAAAATTCCACAGCTTCAAGGCCATGTCAGAATGGACTAAACAAGCTACAAAAATCATGAGTTATACATTCCCATTTTTAAAAAATGCATATATGACCGGACCAGGCAGTGAAGCAGTGGATAGAGCGTCGGACTGGGATGCAGAGGACCCAGGTTCGAGACCCCGAGGTCGCCAGCTTGAGCATGGGCTCATCTGGTTTGAGCAAAAGCTCACCAGCTTGGACCCAAGGTCGCTGGCTCAAGCAAGGGGTTACTTGGTCTGCTGTAGCCCCACGGTCAAGGCACATATGAGAAAGCAATCAATGAACAACTAAGGTGTCGCAATGAAAAACTAATGATTGATGCTTCTCATTTCTCTCCGTTCCTGTCTGTCTGTCCCTATCTATCCCTCTCTCTGACTCTGTAAAAAAAAAAAAAAAAAGCCCACTATCCTCTCTATTATTTACTACCATACTGGAGATCTTAGTAAGACTAAAAAATATGTACTGGTATTAAGATCAACCGGAAAAACAAGGATTGTAATTCACAAATGACTATTTATGACTATCTTCATAAATAAAAAACAAAAACAAAAACAAAAGCTCCAGGAAACCTAGAAGAAATGAAACAATCCAAAAGAAAAATGCATATATGCTCAACACAGATCTGATTATCATGGGGAAAATACTTTTGAAAAATTTCCATCTTTTACCTGTTCAAGTACTCTGAGTTTGCTTTAAAAGCTATTAGTTGTCTATTTTCAGTGGGGGAATGCTCCGCTATTTTCTTTAATTCTTCCTATTACCAAATTATTTAAAAAATATTTTTGTTCTGGGTCTAGGTTTGTAATTTAACTTATTTAAAAGCAATAAGCAGCGTTATCTCCAAAATCAGAAAACCTGTAACAACCAAAAAGGGACAAACGTGCTTTAACTCAGCCTTGTGCAAAAGGGAGCTATAGCTGGGGAAATTTATGCCCAGTAAACCTTTGGCGGGGAGACCAGAAGAACACTCAGCGCCCGGTGAGAAGGTTTGGCACTGGCCACGTTTGATGGAATGCGTCCGGTACTCTTCTGCTGGCCTTTAGTGGAGATAGCCCGGAGGGTAAACTTCAATTGGGTAAATGACTTGTGCACGGGGCAATCGATTTGGCTCGTACTAAACGGACCGGAAGTCCGTCACCCCCAACTCACCGCCCCTTCCGGAAGTGACGCACAGTGGGGTTGCCGGAAGAAGTGGCGAAGTTACTTTTGAGAGGACCGGAGCGGCGGTGGCGTGCCAGGGGATACTGAGGAGAGAGAGAAGCAGAGTAAGGGGACGGACGCAGGTGCATTTGAGTGTGAGGAGACACGGGAGGCTCCTCAAGCCCGGGGCTTCCCGGGAGTTCCCCGCGCTGCTCTGCTTAGCCCCTTACCTCCTTCTTCTCCCTCCTTTCCGTAGCTCGCGTCGCTCCTGGCTGTTTCCAGGGCAACGGGAGTAGGAGACCCCCGCGAGAGACCGCCCACGAGACCCTTGCGAGCAGCCATGAGCCCCGCCCCCCAGTGGTGTTCGGAGAGGGGCGGGACCTGGAGCGAGGTGTGGGGGCGGGGCATAATGGGAGGAGATGGGGCGGGACCTGGGGGGAAGGGTACAGATGGAGCGGGGCAAAGTGATCGGAAGGCGCATAGTGGGAGGAATGAGAATGGACACTGGAAGGGACTGGGCGGGACTAGATGAAAGAATGGGGGCAGAGCATAATCGGAGGAGGTGGGGACAGAATGAGAGATGGGTTTGCTCCCTCAGCAGAGGTGGGATGAAGTAAGAGTAGGTGAGGTAAAACTTAGTGGGAAGTAGAAGGGACTGTACTGTACCTGGATAGAGCAGGTGGGTGGGACATAGGGAGGGCGTGGCCAGAGGCGGAGCCGAAGGCTGTCCTTCAGCAGAAGGGGCGGGCCCTGTTAGAATTCAAGTCTTGTGGCTGACCTACCTTGAATCTCCCTGACCCCACAAGGTTCTCAGTCCCCTGTTTTTTTTTTCAGGCTGCTCGGTGACCCCACCATGTCCACCCCTACCTCGAGTTCCCAAAATACCCCCTTGCCTGGTGAGTGACCCCCTTTCCAGCCCAGCCTACTGCCACATCACACACTTGTCAGGAGAAACTCACTGTACCTCCCTCTCTCAGGAAATGTTCCCCCTAAGCCCAGCACCCCCTCTTCTAAACCCGTTGTAAAGGAGGAGCGTCCTGAGCCGTGGCCTGGGGGTCCGGACCCTGATGTTCCAGGCACTGATGGGGCCGGCTCAGCCTGCAGTGTGGGTGAGATGGGGCCCAGAGACAGAGGCTGGGAGTTGGTATGGGAGGCTGGGGAAGGGATCCAGGAAGGGAGAAAGATCACCACTTGGTTCATTCTTTGGAGTTAACCGACATACACATCTTGACTTCTGAATTGTCATCTCCCTGGGTCACCCTCTGTACTCTCACTCCCTGCCTCCGATCTCTCATGGGCCTGTCTCTCTCTCTGGCTGTTTTCTCACTGTGGCTCTCGTGGTTTCTGTCCACCCACCCCAGTCATTCCAGACCCAGCAGAGGAGCCAGAGCGCAAGCGAAAGAAGGGCCCGGCTCCAAAGATGCTGGGCCATGAGCTGTGCCGCGTGTGTGGGGACAAGGCTTCCGGCTTCCACTACAATGTGCTCAGCTGCGAAGGCTGCAAGGGCTTCTTCCGGCGCAGCGTGGTCCGAGGCGGGGCCGGGCGCTACGCCTGTCGGGGTGGTGGAACCTGCCAGATGGACGCCTTCATGCGGCGCAAGTGCCAGCAATGCCGGCTGCGCAAGTGCAAGGAGGCTGGGATGAGGGAGCAGTGTGAGTTCCGGGGGTGGGGGGGTGGACAGTGCCAGCCTGGCTGCTACCAAGTGCTGGGGCCTCTGCTGAGCTCTGCGTCTCCCCCCCAGGCGTCCTCTCTGAAGAACAGATCCGGAAGAAGAAGATTCGGAAGCAGCAGCAGCAGTCCCAGTCCCAGTCATCACCTGTTGGGCCAGGAGTCAGCAACAGCTCAGCCTCTGGGCCTGGGGCCTCCCCTGGAGGGTCTGACGGGGGTGGCCTGGGTTCCGGGGAAGGCGAGGGTGTCCAGTTAACAGCTGCTCAGGAACTAATGATACAACAGTTGGTGGCGGCCCAACTGCAGTGCAACAAACGCTCCTTTTCTGACCAGCCCAAAGTCACGGTACTGCCCCTTCTACAGCCTTGAGGGGTGATGGGCCTGGTGCGGGAAGGGAGGGTGACTCCAGAGGACAGGGGCTGGGGAAGGACGGCCTCCCATGGTGTAGGCTTTGCCCCAAGGTGTTCCCATGGGCTTGGGTCCTTGGGAGAAATCCTGAGAATAACTCTGCCCCCCTCACCTCCCCACATCCCAGCCCTGGCCTCTGGGTGCAGACCCCCAGTCCCGCGATGCCCGCCAACAGCGTTTTGCTCACTTCACGGAGCTAGCCATCATCTCAGTCCAGGAGATTGTGGATTTTGCCAAGCAGGTGCCTGGCTTCCTGCAGCTGGGCCGTGAGGACCAGATCGCTCTCCTAAAGGCCTCTACCATTGAGGTAATAGCCAGCACACCCATCCTCAGCGTAACCTTTCCCTACAGCCTGCACGGACCTCTAGAATAAGCCCTAGGACAATGTTAGAAACTTAGTGATGAACAAGACTCCTCCAGTCTTTGTGTTTGTGGGGGTGGTATACTATGAGGGAATGTCAAAATACTGAACGAGATAGTCATAGCTTCCCATGGGCCAAGGAGAGAAAGGAAATGGGCTGAGGCTGAGAATAATTGAGAATTGGGCTGGAGAGAAACACATTTTAGAGAATGTCAAAAAGGCTATTCAGAAAAGTTGACGTTTGAACCAAAATAATAACAAATAAGGACTGAACACTTAGTGTGTGCCAGCTTCCATTCAAGTGCTGGACATATATCAATTAACAAAACAGTCAAAAAGCCCTTCTCCTGTGCCTCCTTGCCACCTGGGAGAGTGTCCTGAGTGGAAGGTGCTGTGTGTGCTGCACCTGGAGGAGGGAGAAGCTTCGTGTGTCCCGTGTGCCCGTGTGCAGACTGCTGTGTCTGAGAGCTGGGGAGGAGGGGTGTGGGGTAGAGGTAGGGATGCTCCTGGCAAGATCGGGCCCCGCATTCAGGCCAGGAGAGGAGGGACTAGTGGCTAAAGGGGTCACAGGGACTTCTCATGCCCTTGTCTGCCCTCAGATCATGCTGCTGGAGACGGCCAGACGCTACAACCATGAGACGGAGTGCATTACTTTTTTGAAGGACTTCACCTACAGCAAGGACGACTTCCACCGTGCAGGTATGGCAAAGAGCGGATTAGGGGAGAGGGGCCATGGATACGGGTGGTACCCCTGCAGGGCCCTGCTTCCTGGGAGACCTCAGGCTGCCTCAACCTTGCTGAGTCTCCGTTTTTTCATTTCTATAGTGGGGGTGAGGGCTGAGTTACCCTTGCAGTAAGGTAAGCACACAGTTATTGAGTGTTGACTGCAGAGTGGGATACAGTGCAGGATGGGACAGGGGTCTCTGCTATCACATAGGGCATCCAGGTTGAAATTAAGATAAGATACTTCCTCCTCGCACAACCTTGTCTCACCCAAGGGAGGCTGGATCTCAGTCCATTGTGAACTGTGCAACCTGACCAGTGATGTAGGGACAACCCTACTTCCTGCCCTCTAACAGCACTTAACCTGGGGATGTGACCCAGATGGTGGGCTTCTGGAGGACGTGCAGGCGAGCTGATGCCTGAGGGGTGAGAGGCATCTCCTGGGAAGGGGAGGCGGGAGCAGCACTGCTCACTGGGGAACCCGTACAAAGGCTTCTCTCCCCTGTTCCTTCTCAGTAAGTCCTGCTGTCTCCCTGGGCACCTTTCTGTACTCCCAGATGTCTGTTTCTAACCCTGACATCCCTTCCTGTAACTCCTGGCCCTCCCGACACCCAGGACAGTCCCAGTAACCCTTTAAGTATAAGCTTGGCAGGGGAGCCCAGGAGGAGAGAGTGTTTTTGCAGGGGATCAGCGTGTGTAAAAGCCCCAAGATGAAGAAGAGCTGGACAGTTTGAAGGAATTACAAGGAAGCCAGGCAGCTGGAGCACAGAGATAAGGCTGAGAAAAGTTGAGGTCCCCTGCTTGCCCCCAGCCTCTGCCCCTGCCAGAGGCTAGGCCTCAGCTGTCATTGCAGGAGTTCCCCACTGGTCTCCCACTTGCACCCCTGCCCCATGTGTCTGTTCACAAAGTAGTCAGAAGGATCCTGTTAACCATCTAGTCAGCTCACATCCCTGTCAGAACCCTCCATGGCTCCCACCTCCCTGGGACAAAAAGGTACCATGGGCCCTGCAGGGTCTGGCTCCATTCCTTCTCATCTCCTGCCCTCTCTCTTTACTCTGCCTCCAGCAACACAGGTCTCCTCCCTCTTATTTGAACCCCACCAAGTGTGCTCCCACCTCAGGGCTTGTGTACTTCTTGTCCCTTTGCCCAGAACTGGGGTAATCAGCTCATCCTGGCTTGCCTGGTTCCTTCCCAGTTTTAACACTGATTGTCTCTTGGCCCAGAAAGCCACACAGGCCCAGGCAGAACAGGTGGTAGTACCCTACCTGGAACACACATCCCCCTCCGGTCCTTGATCAAAGGTCACCCTACTGTGGGGCCTTCTTACAGTGTCACCCCCATGAGCACGTTGTCTAAGATGCTGACATGATTCTCAGCAGTCCCCATTACCCGTCCCTGCCTTCCCTTCATCTATAGACCTTACCACTGTTTCACAGGCTGGACAGATTTCGTATTTGTCTATTACCTGTTCCCTCAACCCCAAATGTACGTAAGTTCCACGGAGCAGGGACTTTGTCTTGTAAATGGCTCAGCCCAGGGCCAGGCACACAGTGCTGCCCAATGAAGTTTGATGAGTGAATGAAGGAGTCACTCTTGGAAGTGAGTTTGCCTTTTACACTGAGAGCAGTGGAGGCCACTGCAGAGAGTGACACAGTGTGACCTAGGCTTATAAAATCTTTCCTTTTCTGGAGGAGAGGCACCAAGAAGCCAGGAAGAAGTGAAGGTAAAGGGGTAGAAAATACTGAACAAATGGCTGCTCTCATCACTCATTCCCTCACTCAGGCACACCTACTCCATGGCAGGTTCTCTTATAGGCAGTGGGGACAGAGGTGAGCAGAAGTGACAAGAACACTAGAATGGCTGCTGTTCTCACCGCACTGGGCAGTGTCAGGGATCGGAGAGGGGCCACTTTCAGGTGGGCATGTTTATCACTTGGGCCCCCCACCCTGCAGGCCTGCAGGTGGAGTTCATCAACCCCATCTTCGAGTTCTCACGGGCCATGCGGCAGCTGGGCTTGGATGACGCTGAGTATGCCCTGCTCATCGCCATCAACATTTTCTCCGCCGACCGGCCCAACGTGCAGGAGCCCAGCCGCGTGGAGGCACTGCAGCAGCCCTACGTGGAGGCGCTGCTCTCCTACACGCGCATCAAGAGGCCACAGGTACCTGAGCTCAGTCCTTCCTTGCAGAGGAGACTCCATCCTGAGAGCCGGGGAGGGACAAGGTCCAGACCCGTGTGGGGTCGGCCTGGGGCAGTGGTCTTGTGTCCTTGTCTGAGCCTGGCTTGTCTGACCTGCCAGCTGCCCTGGCAGCACTGAGCTGTGGCTGATGTACTCTCAGCAGAGCCTGTCCTCAGGGACCTGTCCCCTCACCAAGGAGCCAGACCTAGTCCGAGATGGCTCAGGCCAAGGTGGGAGGCCCTCCGGGCAGTCCCTTCGGCTGACCAAAGCCTTGCAGTGCAGAGCCCGGCCTGTGCCCACCTTTGCCCCACCTCTGCCCTGCCCCCCCCCCACAGGACCAGCTGCGCTTCCCCCGCATGCTGATGAAGTTGGTGAGCCTGCGCACGCTGAGCTCCGTGCACTCGGAGCAGGTGTTCGCCCTGCGCCTCCAGGACAAGAAGCTGCCGCCTCTGCTGTCTGAGATATGGGATGTCCATGAGTGAAGGGCCCAGCCACCCTGCCCCACATCCCCACTCCTTCCAGTGAATGGACTTGGTCGCCTCTTTCTCCTCCTGGGGCAGGAGGAAGCCGGGTTTGGGGTCCCACCCTGTGGCTCAGAGCACAGGCCCTGGCCCTCCCAGCCCTTAGCCCTCAGGATAAGTCACAGTCGGGGTCTGAGAGGCTTCCTCCCTGGCCACTGAGTCTTCCTGGGGAGATGTGGATGGGTCCCAGGTCCTGACCTCTGACCTCTCCAAGTGCTCCCAGTTGCCCTCCCTGCCTAGCTTCCACCTCAAGCCCACTGCGCAATGCACCTTGAACAGAAGGAGGGGAGGGCCCATGGCTCTCTCCCACAGCCTGAGAGACCACAGGTCCCTCCCCACTTTCTGCTTTTATTTAATAAAAACTAAGAAAACCCCACAAAAACAGGAAAATAAAATATGAATAGAAATCTGCCCTGAGCCAGAATGAGTACGAGATGGGCAGGGCTGCCAGGGTCTTCGTCGACCCTGGCCTCCTAGATGGGTTCTAGGCCAGTATGTGTGTGTGGGTGGTGCATTCACTGGTACTGGGTACTGGTGGGGGCATCCAGGAGAGGCCTCCGATGGCCTCGGGGTCACCTCCCTGGACATGACAAGTTGGAGCCAGCTCATGAAAGACAAGAATTTAAGTGGATGAGAGGACTGGGTTGTTCATGCAGTCAACAAATACTGAAACCACTTGTGGCCACTGGGGATACAGACGTCATTCATCCTACAAGAATGTATGGCCTGACTGGTGGTGGCACATTGGGTAGAGTATCAGTGTCCTAGGTTTAAAACCCCAAGGTTGCTGGCTTGAGTGTGGGCTTATCTGGCTTGAGTGAAGGCTCACCAGCTTGACTTGAGCATGGGATAATGGATATGAACCTGTGGTCACTGGCTTGAGTCTAAAGGTAGCCTGGCTTGAAGCCCAAGGTTGCTGGCTCATCTGGAGCCCCCTAGTCAAGGCACATATGAGAAGCAATCAATGAATAACTAAGTACTGTAACTGAGTTGCTGCTTCTCATCTCTCCCTTTCCTGTTGCTCTCAAAAAAAAGAAAGAAAAAAAATATGGAGCATTTTCTACATTCTAAGCACCATTTTTTTTATTTATTATTATTCTTTTGGGACAGAGAGGGACAGACAGGCAGGAATGAAGAGACATGAAAAGCATCAATTCTTCACTGTGGGTCCTTTAGTTGTTCATTGATTGCTTTCTCATATGTGCCTTGACCGAGGGTCTACAGCTGATGAAGTGACCCCGTGCCCAAGCCAGTAACCATGGGGTCATGTCGATGATCCCTTGCTCAAGCCAGTGACCCTGTGCTCAAGCTGGTGAGTCTGCTCAAGCTGGATGAGCCTGCACTCAAGCCAGAGACCTCGGGGTTTCGAACCTGGGTCCTCTGCATGCCAGTCCGATGCTCTATCCACTGTGCCACCGCCTGGTGTGGCCTAAGCACGATTTTAGACACAAATGTCAGTAAACAAGACAAAGGCAGCCACCTCAGAGGTGCTACCAGAGTGGGCTGGCAGTTTGGGGATGAAGGGGGACAGTTAGAATGTAAGGGAAAGGGGGACATTAGGCCATAGGGTAGGTGCTGCAGGAGAAAGTGAGGCAAGGCTTCACAAAGATCATATCCTAGCTGGGACCTAAATCGTGAGAACAGGAGGCGCCCCCCCCCTCAGCCCCTGAGTTGAAAGGTACATGCTGGGGCTGGAAGGTGGGAGGCCTGGTGAGTTCAGAATGAGGGGGACCGTGGAGTTTTCTTAATTCGTCTTTCCGTTGTTCCAGTCCCCCTTGAGGACCCCGAGGTGAGCCAGATGGACAGTCTTGGTCGAAGGTGAAGGGAGTTTTGCTTGGAGAAAGGGGGTGGGTTCCAAAAGGTATGCTTTTTTTATAGGACGGAGGAGGAAGCAAGGCAGAAATGAGCCGTTTCAAACGGTGAGCCAGGCGCCCCACAGGTACAGGTGTGCCCGCCCCAAGTTAGGTCTAGTTTACAGATGGGGAAACAGAACAGACCAGCCCAGGACCTGAGCACGTATAGCCCAGACTGTGCAGAGGGCAGACGTCAGGTCGCTGATGCAAAGTTGGACACTGCTCGGCTGTCCCTCGGGAAGTAGCTTTGGGCAGAAGCCGGGCGAGGTTGCGAAGGGTGCACGCACAGCGCCGGAAGGCTCGGGGCGCGACGCCCTAGGGTGGCTGCGCGCGCAGCCTACACGAGGCCTGGAAGGGCCGCGAGGGCGGAGCTTTGGACCGCATAAGTCAACAGGAGGCGGGATTTGTCGGGAATTTGACCTCAAGGGGATGAAGCCACATCCAAAAGTGGGAGGAGGGGCGTGGCCTGTCAGCCCAGTGGGAAGAGGGGTGTGTGGCCCAGGGCCATGTTGGGCGTGGCCTCGCCCTTCTTGGGCGGGAGAGGCGTGGTCCGGCTCGGGGGTGGTGGCTCTGGGCCTGCGCGCGTCGGGGTTAGGGGTCACGGCGGCGTAGTCTGTGGCGGGAAACGCTGTTTGAAGCGGGTGAGTAAAGGGGGACGGGGCATTGCTGGGGACTCCTTCAGGCTAGGAGTGAGCTTGAGGAGCCGGCCGCGTACCCTTAGAGAGGGTTGTGAAGGATCTTTTAGGCGTGGCGGTAGGAGGAACCCCTTTGGCTAGGGGCGTGCGGAGAGATGACGTGGGTGGGGGTCCCTCGGCCTGTTGGCTGGGGGCCCATCGTAGGGCGCCCGGTCCCGTGGCGAGGTGACGAAAGCATTTTGGAGAGTTTTTGGGCCCACCGGATTCCGGTGGCATTGGGGGACTGAATTGTGCACGTGGGGACATGCTTTATTTACCAAATGCTGTGTACTCTGGGCCAGGCACTCCTATAACCGCAGGGGCTACAGCACCAACTAGGCAGAGAAGGTTCCTCAGTTAGGGCAAGACAGTAAGTAATGACGATAAAGCAGTTCTTTCAGGCTTTGATACGTTATCCGAAGTGAAATACAGCAGGGTAGCCTACTTCTTTGGCTGGAGGGGTCAGCAATCCCCTTTTTGGGGAAGTGACGTGGGGAGAGAGGTCATCCATGTAAAGAAAACAACGGGCAGAGGAACCATCAAGGGCACAGGCCCTGAGATAGGAAGGAGCTTGTTGTGTTTGTAGCTAGAGTGGAGGGAACCGGTGAGGGTGGAGACAAGATGGGGAACCAGATCCTGTAGGGCCTTGTAAACCTTGCTGTGGAGTTTGGTTTTTAATTCTGGGTTTAGTAGGGAGCTATGAGAGGTTTTGAGGGTTGCAGCAACATGATTTTTCCTGGTTTTTGAAAAACTTACCTGTTGAGTGAAGATGGAATTGTTGTAAAAACAAGAGTAGGAAGGAGGACCTGATGAGTGGTGAGCATTGTATAGAGCGTTGACCTGGGATGCTGAGGACCCAGGTTCGAAACCCTGGAGGTCGCCAGCTTGAGTGCAGGCTTACCAGCTTGAGCATGGGATCATAGACATGACCCCCGTTGCTGGCTTGAACAAGGGGTCACTGGCTCGGTTGGACTGCCCCAGTAAAGGCACGTATGAGAAACAATAAACAACTGAAGTGACGCAACTGAGTTGATGCTTCTCATCTCTCTCCCTTCCCGTCTGTCTGTTTCTCTCTCTCAAAAAAAAAGGGGGGGGGAGGGGACCAACTAGGAAGCATGTACCTAGTTCCACCTGCAGGGCAGGTGGAAAGAATCTATAAGGTTCAGGTTGTCTGGGCTTGAGCTGGCAGGACGTGGGGTTGTAGGGAAGAGGAGCCTAGGATGGTGGGTTCATGGTCTGAATAACAGGCTGGATGGAGAAGGCTGAGGAAGAGCAGGTTTGGGGTGCCACTCTGTGGTGGAGCTTAGGTGTGCAAGGTGATGTCAGTGTCCTAGCTTTGTAGCCCCACCTCCACCAGGAACCTGTTGTTGCCTTGCTTCTCGCCCTCCTTCCCACAGGTACACCCAGGCCTCTCCTATCCCTTAGGAAAATTCTTTCTCAGTCAGGGCCTTTGCTACACCCTTCCCTCCTGAGGTGCTCTTTCCTGTCTTCAGTCAGCTGCTCTGTGGCAGGCAGGCCCTTTGCAGGGCACTAGGGAACTGTGATAATTCAGTTCAGTTAGGAGAAGGACAGGGTATCTCCATCCAGAGTGCTCTGAGCTCTGCAGAGGCAGTGCTGATCATTAGGGACTGAGAGAAGCTGGGGGCTCGGAAGACTCGCAGGGTTGGTGACACTCGAGAGCAGTCTAGACTGACACGACTTGAAGTGGCCTGCGTTACAGGCACTGTGCTAGGGACCCTAACTTGAGTGAGACTCTTACCCTGTTTTGAGGGAGCTCACAGCCCATAGCAGTCCCAGCTTGGGGTGTACACATACAATAATGGAAGTAGCACAAGGTGCTGTGGGAATCCCAGGGGGCAGAGGATTAGCCTGGAGGTGTTCAGGCAGAGCTGAGTCTCAGGATAGGAAAGAGTCAGGTGGCCTAGAGAAAGGAGGATTTCGTTTAGCAAACACTTTGCGAGGCCATGCTCTTTGCTGGGCAGTGCTGGCAACTCAGAGAAGCTCCAGACCTTGCCTTCCCCTTGAGGGATCCCTGCCTGTTGAGGGAGTCAGACACAGGCCTAGATGGTGCCAGGATTGTGACAAAGGCATCAGGAGTCATGGAGGCCCCATTTGTCCTGCTGGGCAGAGGGCAGTTCGCCTGTGTATCTCTCCTGACACACCTAGAGTTCAGCATTGTGGTGTGCTGGTTAACAGTGGGCTCTAAAGCCCACCTGCCTGGGTTTGAACCCTGGCTATGCCCCTCTGAGCTATCTGTGCCACCTTGGGCAAAGCTTCAGCTCTCTGGGCCTTGGTTTCAGTAATTGTGTGTATTGGAGGGTAATAGCAGCACCTGCCTCAGTAGTTTCTGTGACAATTCCATGAGTTCCCTTCTTTGTTCTTTCAGAAGATGTTTACTGAGCATATTCTCTGTCTCAGGCACTCTTTTGAGTGCATGAGCTATAGCAGGAAACAAAAGACAAAATCCCTGCTTTCTCAGAGCTCTGTTCTCCTTGTGAGGACAGACAATAAACAAGATCAATAAGCACTGATCTTGAATTGAGTGCAGGGTGCTGGGCCCCACTCCCGAGGGCCAGACTCAGTGGGTCTGGGCAGGGGGCTGACAATTAGCATTCTAACAGGTTTCCACCCAAAACTCAAAGTGAGGAGCTGGCAACCACACTTTGAGAACTTCAAGAACTGATATAGTGCACTAGACAGCAGCAGTAAGTGGCATCAAGAAAAATGAAGTAGGGCTGCCCTGGCCAGACGACTTGGTTGGTTGGTGCATTGTCTGGAAGAGCAGAGGTTGCTGGTCAGGTCAGGTCATATACAGGAACAAATTGATGTTTTTGTCTCTCTCTCTCCCTCTTTAAAATCGGTAAATTAAAAAAAAATATTTTTTAATAGAAAAATAAAGCTGGGGAAGGTGTTAGAGAGTCAGGATGGGGAACTGGGGCTGCATTTGTAAAAAGGCTTCACTAAGAAGGTGACATTTGAACAAAGACCTGAAGAAGGGGAGAAAAGAGGCCATAGGGCCATCTGGTGAAGAACATTTGGCAGGGCAGAGGGAACAGTCTGTGCAAAGGTCCTGAGGTGGGACCAGTCCTGAAATGTTTCAGGAACAGAGAGGAGGTAAGTTGCTGGAGCTGAATGAGCAGGGAGGAGAGGGTGGGAGGTGGTGTCCGAAAGGAAATGGGGCAATTGTACAGGGTCTCATGGGCTGCCTTGAAGGCTTTAATTCAGCATGACATGGCCCCAGTGGTGGGCTCATCTGACATATTTGTACAGGATCCTTCTGACTGCTGTGTGGAGAATACACTGAGGGGGGGCTGGGTGGAATGAGGGAGCCCTGGGAGAGGCCCTTCATTCATTCATTCAACAGATACTACTCAAGCACCCTTTGAGTGGGGCACTGTTGTGGACTCCTGCCCTACTTCAGTAAACAAAACTGACTCCTGGCCCTCACCAAGCTCATCTTCCAGCAGGGGGAGACAGACAAACAGCAATGAGCAAAATAAAGAAGGAAATAGTCTTAGAGAGCAGAGGGACCGGGCTGGAAGCCAGGCAGGCACTTGAGAAGTTGTGGGACTTGGGTCTGTTGGGAGGCTGAGGGTTTGCAGATAGAGCAAGTATGTGGTTTGAGGGGAAGAGAGAAATTGGGGTGACTCTACAGTTGTTAGCCTGATGGGAGCTGCTGTTGATTAAATTGAGGGAGACCATGGGGTGCAGGGAACAGGTCTGTGAAGAGATCAGGAGTCTGCTTTGGAGTTGAAGTACCTGAAGAGACATCTGCACAGTGGGCAGCTGGACCTGTTAGCCTAGAGCCTGGGCAGAGGCTGTGTCTTTGCCCAGGAGACAAAGCCAGGAGTGATCGGCATGGAGGTGGCACCCAAAGCCGTCAGTTTGGGTGAAGTGGGATGAGGACAGTAAGGGAGTGCAGGTCACAGAGAGACCAGCACCTGGTCCAGAGTGGGCAGTCAGCGTTGTGTTACTGCTGCGGGCGCTGGTCTGGATCTGCTACTGAGGGGTCCAGAAAGGACAGAGTACAGTGTTTGCTGAGCTCCTGTCTGGTGCCAGGGCACCTGAGGGGACACATAAGGCCTCCTTCCTTCTAATGCTGCTGCCTTGCCTGACTGTGCATTAAGGAAAGTGCCTAGGATAGGGAACTAGCAAAGGAACCTAGATTTTGCTACTGGTGAGACCTTCCCTCCCACTGCAGCCCCTTTACCCCCCTGCCACAGCCCATTGACCCTGGGAAGTCAGTAGCTCCCCTTGGCCTACTCTGTCACGCCAGGCCTGGCCACTCCTCTGGGCCTCTCAGTTTCCTGTGTCCCACATTTTCTTAAACAGTTTTTTAAATACAAAACCATACTCTTAAGTACACAATTTGCACCTTTCTCTCTCTAACGTGTCTTTGAAAGCCCTCCATATCAGTACACAGAGCGCTTCCTCATTCCTTTATCCAGCTGCATAATATTCCATGGGATGGAAGTTAATGTGGTTTATTTAAACAGTCCCCCAACGATGAACATTTAGGTGGTTTCCAATCTTTTGCGATTGCAAACAATGCCACTGGAAATGGCGTAAATGCAGTATTCCAGCATGTGATAGTGTATCGATAGCAGAATCCCTGGATGTGGAATTGTGGCCTCCCTGTTTTTATGTTTTCAGTTGAAGTGTAAGTTACACAGTGACATGCATGGTCTCAGGTGTGCAGTGATGAGTATTTCCATCACCCCAGAAAGTTCTGTGCTCCTTCCCAGCCAGTCTCTCCCACCTCAGAAGCCGCCACCAGCCTGATTTCTAGCATCAGAGATTAGTCAATTCTAGAACTCTGTAAAGATCATCATACAATATATATATTTATATATATTATATATATAATATATATATTATTGATTGATTGATTTTTAGAGAGGAGTGAGAGAGAGAGAAAGGGGGAGGAGCAGGAAGCATCAACTCCCATATGTGCCTTGACCAGGCAAGCCCAAGGTTTCGAACCGGTGACCTCAGTGTTCCAGGTCGACGCTCCGTCCCACTGCGCCACCACAGGTCAGGCTATATATTTTTTGAGAGGAGAGAGAGAAGGGGGGAGGAGCAGGAAGCATCAACTCCCATTTGTGCCATCAACAGGCAAGCCCAGGGTTTCAAACTGGTGATTGCAGCATTCTAGGTCAATGCTTTATCCACTGGCAAGATTTATATATATATATCATACAACATATACTCTTTTGACTGAGGTGAAATTAACCATTTTAAAGTGTACAGACAGTAGTGTTTAGTACATTTACAATCTTGTACAGTCACGGCCTCTCTCTAGTTCCAGAAAGTATCCATTATCCCAAAAAGAAACCCTGTGCCCATTTGCAGTAGCTCCCTGTTCCCCCAGCGTGTACTGTGTGTCTGATTTCTTTTACACGTTTGAGCTGCATCCATCCTGTGTCTATGTCAGTAGCTGTTTCCTTTCTAACACTGAAAAATATTCCAGCCTGACCTGTGGTGGTGCAGTGCATAAAGTGTCAACCTGGAACACCGAGGTCGCCAGTTCAAATCCCTGGGCTTGCCTGGTCAAGGCACATACAGGAAGCAACTACTACAAGTTGATGCTTCCAGCTTTTCCCACCTCTTCCTCTTTCTCTCTCTCTAAAAAAAGAAAAATAAATATAAAAATGACTATATTAAACATACTATTAAAGAAAAAGAAAAAAAATATTCCACTGTGGACTAACATTTGCTGTCACACATCCCAATCAGTTCAGAATTCTTCCATGCTGTCAAGGTCTAGGCTAAGCTGCTATGACAGAGGCTCCAAAGCACAGTGACCCAGACAGGATACAAACCTATTTCTTTACATAACCATCCAGAGGTAGGCAGGCATGCAAGATGGGCAGGCAGCTCTGCTCCAGAAGTTTGCTGAAGGCCCAGGTTCCTTCCAACTTGTAGCTCTGCATTCTCTGCAGAGTTGTCCTTGTCCTGGTGGTCAAGATTGGCTCACTACCACCGCCACCACATTCATGCTGCAGTCATTCCAAACCGGGAAAGAACCTGGAGGGCAGGCTGTCCTGGAAGTCACTCACTTTACAGTCACCCTCAGTCATCTCAGTCATATGACCACTGCCCAGCAGTGCATGCTGGGAAATGTAGTATTCCTGTGGCAGTTCCAAGGCTAGGGATCTGTCGCAAAAAAGGACCAAAAGGAGACTGGATCTGGGAGTTGTGGTTGGGATCCAGAGGTGTTCCTCGACCCTGGGACAGCTGACCTGTCCCTAACCCCATCTTTCCTCCCAGCTGGGTCTGGGGTCTTCTCTAGGTTTCCATAATCCTCTGGCTCAGCCTGATGCTGGGAGACATGGACTGTTTTAAAACTTTAATAATTTCTAACGCACAGGAAGGTTGAACGAGTAAGAATAGTACAAAGAACTCCTGTTTACTTGTCTCCTAGACTTACCTGTTTTTACATTTTACCCTGTTTATGTTATGATTTCCATGCACACTTTAGAAAAATATTTTCTGAATAGCTTGCATCCATCAGGACCATTGACCTCTGAATACTTGAGAGTGTATTTCCTTAGAATATTCTCTTAACTGCACCACAGCAAATAGGCTTAACCTGAGTGCAGTCTTAGGTCTAATCTACCAGAGTATATACTTTCTTTTTTTTTTTTTTTTTTTTTTTAATTTATTTTTATTTTATTTTATTTATTCATTTTAGAGAGGAGAGAGAAAGGGAGAAAGAGAGGGAGAGAGAGAGGAGAGGAGCTAGAAGCATCAACTCCCATATGTGCCTTGACCAGGCAAGCCCAGGGTTTTGAACCGGTGACCTCAGCATTTCCAGGTCGATGCTTTATCCACTGCGCCACCACAGGTCAGGCCCAGAGTATATACTTTCATGTCAATATATCTTATCAGAACATACCCTTCTAGTAATTTCTTGTAGGTCACAATTAAGAAAACATATGAAGCCTGACCTGTGGTGGCGCAGCGGATAAAGCGTCAACCTGGAAACACTGAGGTTGCCGGTTCAAAACCCTGGCTTGCCTGGTCAAGGCACATATGGGAGTTGATGCTTCCTGCTCCTCCCCCTTCTCTCTCTCTCCCTCCCTCCCCCCCTCCTCTCTAAAATGAATAAATAAAAATAATAATAAATAAATAAATAAAGAGAAAGAAAACATATGAACATATAGTGACCTGATGTGTGCATGTTACACACGGGGGTAGAGAGGGAGAGAAAGCAAAGGCGACAATACGCTGGCACCTGGGGAAGCTGGAGGAAGGTACACTCAAAAAGGACTTTTTGTTTGTTTTTAAATGCGATAGGAAACCTCTGAAGGGTTTTTGGCTGGGAAGCAACCTAGTCAGATTTGTGTTTCTGGCCACTCCCTGGTACCCAGCACAATGACAGGCCTAAAGGGGGCATTTCCCAGCCAGCTGCTTGTTGAACGGAGGCCTGGGGTGATGGGTAGACAAGATGGGCATTGAGGACAGAGTTTGTAGGAAAGAAAGGGGTGTGCTAAGGACCAAGTGTGACAGAGAAGGGGGACAGGGCATGCGCAACCCATGGCACGGGGCCTCCAGGGGGCAAGTAAACAGGGATAAAAGAAAGGACCTGGGCTCAGGCATGTGAGGAGTGGGTTAGACTGAGGCGGGGGGTGGGCAGTATCATTGGAGAATGATTTGTGAGCATCTGGTCTGTGCCAGCACCAGTGAGCCCGCAGCTGCAGGGCCTTCTCAGGCACTCCAGAGCACTGAAAGGCTCATGGTCATGGTGGGCGCACGGGAGGCCGTGGAGAGTACTGGAGCCCTCACCCAGCCCCAACTTGCCCAGCAGGATGTGTGACAAGCGGCGGACAGGCCCGGGGCCCGGGGTGCCCCCAAAGCGGGCCCGTGGGAGCCTCTGGGATGAGGATGAGGCACCTCGGCCATCCCAGTTTGAAGAGGAGCTGGCGCTGATGGAAGAGATGGAGGCGGAGCACTGGCTGCAGGAACGGGAGAAGGAGGAGCTACAGCCCCTGGAGGGGGCTACGGACAGTGAGACCTGCAATGGGAACCCCCTGCACCCCCAGTGTCTTGCCTCTGAACTGGGAGTCAGCCACAGAGCTGACCTGTAACCTCTGACCTCTGGCCCACATAGAGCTCCACAAAGGACTGACCTTTGATCCCAGGCCAATCCAATATACTATCTCTGATGCCTGTTGCTTTTTTTGGGGGGGGGGGGGACAGAGAGAGAGGGGCAGATAGGAACAGAAAGACAGGAAGGGGGAGAGATGAGAAGCATCAGTTCTTTGTTGCTGCACCTTAATTGTTCACTGATTGCTTTCTCATATGTTGCCTTGACGGGGGTGGGGCTACAGCAGAGCGACTGACTCCTTGCTTAAACCAGCGACCTTTGGGCTCAAGCTACCAACCATGGGATCACATTTGTGATTCTGCGCTCAAGCCAGCAGCCTCAGGGTTTTGAACCTGGGTCCTCTGCGTCCCAGTCCGATGCTCTATCCTCTGCACTACCACCTGATCAGGCATAATTCCTGTTGCTTCTACTCTGACCTCTGGCAGTCTCTCCCGAGTTTCCTGCCTGATCCAGACCACCACCTCCACTTGACTTTCCTTTTGCAGTTCAGGAGCCTGCTGGGCTGGGAGGGTGGTTACTTATGTCTGAGGGAGAACTGTGATTCCACTTAGCCCCATATCCCCCCACCCCCCACAGGGCAGTTCTCCCCGACAGCCATAGATGCCCGCTGGCTTCGGCCCTCCCCACCCTCCCTGGACCCCCAGATAGAACCCCTCATCTTCCAGCAGTTGGAGATTGACCATTATGTGGGTGAGTTTTGAGGACAGTCCCAGTGGGTAGTGGGTGGGGCTTCCTGGGGTAGAGAATGGGCCAGGTCAGCCTCTCTGGCTCTGTGTGTGGGAGGAGATCATCATAGGTGGTCCCTGCCCCGGTGACCAGGGCTATGAGAGGGAGAGATAGGGCTGGGGTTGCCCAGGGTGAGCAGTAAGGAGTCTGGCATGGTTGTCAGGGGTCAACGTGGGAGGGGTATGACTGCAGAGGGGCATCTGGAGGGAGCTGTTTAGAACTGTCTTGTACCCTGATTTTGGTGGTGGTTACATGAACCTATATGAGGGTTCAAGTTCATAACACCACACACACCCCAAGTCAATTTTTTCTTTTTCTTTTTTTAAGTGAGAGGAAGGGAGATAGTAAAACAGACTTCCCCATGCACCCGGACTGGGATCCACCCAGCAACCCTTGTCTGCAGCCAATGCTTGAATCAACTGAGCTATTTTTAGTGCCTGAGGCTAATGGGCGGACCTCCCCTGTCCATCCTCAGTGCCCAAGGCCCATGCTCAAACCAGTTGAGGCAGTGGCTGCAGGAGGAGAAGAAGAGAGAAACGGAGAGGGTGGAGGGGAGAAGCAGAAGGTTGCTCCTCTTGTGTGCTCTGATCAGGAATCATACCTGGACGTCCGTACACTGGGTCAACGCTCTAGCCACTGAGCCACTGGCCAGGGCTGTCAATTTTCAAAGAAAATTTTTTTCCCAAAAAAAACAGTTGGGGATTCCCTCTGGCTATAGGGTGGGAAGTGCACTGTAGGGGACAGGGTGGAAACGAGGGCTGAGACGAGGCAGCGTGACCAAAGCGGGCAGAAGCGCCTCCAGCCACAGGAACAGGAGCTGGGTCGTAAGCCTTTGAAGGATCTGAGGGGGCAGCCCTGCCTTACTCTGTCACACTGCCAGGCCCAGCGCGGCCCCTGCCTGGGGCGCCTCCACCGTCCCAGAGCTCTGTGCCCGTGCTCCGTGCCTTTGGGGTCACCGATGAGGGCGTGTCTGTGTGCTGTCACATCCACGGCTTTGCACCCTATTTCTACACCCCAGCGCCCCCTGGTGAGTGGCCCTGACCCAGAAGGCCCCTCCTCAACCCTGACCACCTGGTGGCCCCTGTGTGTCTGACCGGCCCTCCCACCCCCCAGGTTTTGGGCCAGGGCACCTGGGTGACCTGCAGCAGGAGCTGAACATGGCCATCAGCCGGGACCAGCGTGCGGGAAAGGAGCTCAAGGGGCCGGCCGTTCTGGCTGTGGAGCTGTGCTCCCGGGAGAGTGAGTGCCACCTGGGGGTCGAGTGGGTAGGGGTTCTTCCAGGCGGGTGCCAGCCTCCTCTGTCCTCCGCAGGCATGTTCGGGTACCACGGGCATGGACCCTCCCCGTTTCTGCGCATAACCCTGGCACTGCCCCGCCTCGTGGCCCCTGCTCGCCGCCTCCTGGAGCAGGGTATCCGTGTGGCAGGCCTGGGCACCCCCAGCTTTGCGCCCTACGAGGCCAACGTTGACTTTGAGATCCGGTACAAGCCCTCCCCTCGCTTCTCCACCCTCCACCCCACTCCCCTCAGGAGGCCTCTGCCCACTGACCTCATTCTTCTCCAGGTTCATGGTGGATGCGGACATCGTGGGCTGCAACTGGCTGGAACTCCCTGCTGGGAAATACATCCTGAGGCCGGAGGGGAAGGTGCGGGACCCCATTAGGGGTGGGAAACATGGACCTGAGAGCCTGCAGCCACTGATATGCCCTGTCTCCATAGGTCACACTGTGTCAGCTAGAGGTAGACGTGCTGTGGTCGGACGTGATCAGTCACCCACCAGAAGGGCAGTGGCAGCGAATCGCACCCCTGCGTGTGCTCAGCTTTGACATTGAGTGTGCTGGACGCAAAGGTCTGTCCCAGGGGCTTGGAGCTCCTCCCTCTCTCCCTTGGGACATCAGTGACATGCAGGTCTTGCCCTGGGAGTCCCTATACTTCTCAAGGGTGATGATAGAGTGATGGGGCAGCTTCAGGTGAGGAGACAAGTCTTGTGAAGGGGGACAGGGATGAAGGGTGAGCAAAGCATTCCCCACAGAGAGAACAATAAGTGCAAAGGTCCTGGGGCAGAACCATCCCCATCTGTGGGAAGGAGAGGGTGGGAGATGAAGACAGAGGGGAGCCAGGCTGGATCTTGTGGAATCTGTGGGCAGTGGGGACAGAGGAGTGGACAGGCCAGGGAAGATTTGGAGGTGCAGCCACACTGGTGTGTCATGAGGGAGAGGAGGGGTCAGGTCTCCTACATTCCCCTTCCCTGTGCAGGCATCTTTCCTGAGCCTGAGCGGGACCCCGTGATCCAGATTTGCTCTCTGGGCCTGCGCTGGGGCGAGTCAGAGCCCTTTCTGCGTCTAGCGCTCACCCTGCGGCCCTGTGCTCCCATCCTGGGCGCCAAGGTGCAGAGCTACGAGCAGGAGGGGGAGCTGCTCCAGGTGACTCTCGTTCCATGGCCACCCTCCCACCCCCGTTTTCCTTAGCACCCTGACCCCAGCCTTCATATCCCAGGCTCGAGGCTACTTTCTGTGCTCTCTTGATTCTGAGACTCCTGTCTAGAGCTTCAGATCTCTTTGCATTGCGTTTTCCCTCTGGTCTCTGTGTTATTTCCAGAGCACCTGCCTAATCTTTCTACCGTAGGTGGGCGGGCTCTAGGACCACTCTTGGGGACTTGCAGAACTTTCCAGGAGTGAGAGGGATCCATGGCAGGGGATGCCATGGATCCCCTGCAGGATGACAAGCAGGGTGACCATACGTGTGCCCCCACCCCCACCAGGCCTGGTCGACTTTTATCCGCACCATGGACCCCGATGTGATCACTGGTTATAACATCCAGAACTTCGACCTTCCATACCTCATTTCCCGGGCCCAGAACCTCAAGGTAGGGGGAGGCTCAGGGTGTGGGCGGTCACCCTTCCTCTCCCCACACCCTCTCCCTGTGGCTCTGTCCCCTGAGTGGTCCCCCTGGCTCTGCACCTGCTGCCCCTGCAGCTCCGAGGCATCCCAAGAACCCCGCTCTGTCTTGTCCCTGTCCTGCCCAATCTGGGAGGTTACCGTGGCACCTGTGGAGGGAAGGAGGGCAGTCATGGTTAAGTAAGGAAAGGCTTGTGCATTCAGAGGGGCAGGCTCAGCGTGCAGGGGTGCAAGGCCTTTTCTTCTAGGCTTTTAAACACATCTGCAAAAAGTAAGGGGAATGGGGTTCCTTGCAATTATGTGGCAAAACCTGGATGCTTGTTGAATCTGGGTGCGGTGTATGGGACGTGTCCTTTCACTAGGGCTGCCATAACGAAGTCTCACAGACGTGTTGTCTCACTGTCTGGAGGCTGGAAGTCCAAGATCAAGGTGTTGTAGGTTCCGTTTCTTCTGAGGCCTCTCCTAACCACTGGTAGCCTCAGAGGTTCCTGGGGTTTAGAAGGTGTTCTCTCTGTCTCTCCAGTGTCCTCCCTCTGTGCCTGTTTGCTCAGATTGCCCCTCGTTCTAAGGATGTGGTCATGTTGGATCAGGGTCCCTCCTCCCCCCTGCCCCACTGCTCCAGCCAATCTCGGTCCTCTCCTCTTTGCCTGGTCCCTCCTAGCTCACCGACTGCAGTGTGGGCACCTCCCCTGACCCCACACCGAGCTCTCTCTGCTGGCCCTGCTTGTGCTCCCACCTAGCTATTCCCCAGGCCCCCCCAGCCTGTGCGCCCCCACCCCCCTGCTCTGTCTGCATAATCCCACCTGCTCCTCGGGCTCCCTGCCTGGGTGCAGTGCTCTGGCCACTGGGCGCCAGCCTTGCCCTCCTCCCTCCCACAGCTGTCAGGTCCCTGCCTTGCTCTGTCCCTATCTGGTGTCTCCTTCTGTCCCATCACACTCGCCAGCCACTCACCCCCACCTACCCGGAAGAGGCAGCACTGTAGCGAGTGTTATGGATGGTCTGGTCTCTGTTTCTCTGGCACAGGACTGGGGGGTTCCTGGGTCAGGGCCGCTTGTTGCCCTCTGCAGCCGCCCACCTGCCTTCCATGCCCTCAGGTGAACGGGTTCCCCTTCCTGGGCCGCGTGGCTGGACTCTGCTCCACCATCCGGGACTCGTCCTTCCAGTCGAAGCAAACCGGCCGGCGGGACAGCAAGGTGGTCAGCATGGTGGGCCGCGTGCAGATGGACATGCTGCAGGTGCGGCTGGGCCAGGCGGGCGGGCCTCATCCTCATGAGGGCTACCTGGAGCCCACACCCATCCTGCACCTCTGCCCCAGGTGCTGCTGCGGGAGTACAAGCTCCGCTCCTACACACTCAATGCCGTGAGCTTCCACTTCCTGGGTGAGCAGAAGGAGGACGTGCAGCACAGCATCATCACCGACCTGCAGGTGCCCCCTGTCGTGAACTCCAGCCCATCTCCGGCCTGCAGACCTCTCACCTCTGCCTCCTGCTCCTGATCTATGATTGCATCTTTTCTTTCTTTCTTTTTTTTTTTTTTTTTTGTATTTTTCTGAAGCTGGAAACGGGGACAGTCAGACAGACTCCCGCATGCACCCGACTGGGATCCACCCGGCACGCCCACCAGGGGCAACGCTCTGCCCACCAGGGGGCAATGCTCTGTCCCTCCGGGGCGTCGCTCTGCCGCAACCAGAGCCACTCTAGCGCCTGGGGCAGAGGCCAAGGAGCCATCCCCAGCGTCTGGGCCATCTTTGCTCCAATGGAGCCTCGGCTGTGGGAGGGGAAGAGAGAGACAGAGAGGAAGGAGGGGGGTGTGGAGAAGCAGATGGGCGCTTCCCCTATGTGCCCTGGCCGGGAATCAAACCCGGGTCCCCTGCACGCCAGGCTGACGCTCTACCGCTGAGCCAACCGGCCAGGGCCGTATCTTATCTTTTCTTTTCTTTTCTTTTCTTTTCTTTTCTTTTCTTTTCTTTTCTTTTCTTTTCTTTTCTTTCTCTCTTTCTCTCTTTCTCTCTTTCTCTCTTTCTCTCTTTCTCTCTTTCTCTCTCTCTCTCTCTCTCTCTCTCTCTCTTTCTTTCTTTCTTTCTTTTTTCATTTTTCTGAAGCTGGAAACAGGGAGAGACAGTCAGACAGACTCCCGCATGCGCCCAACCGGGATCCACCCGGCACGCCCACCATGGGGCGACACTCTGCCCACTAGGGGGCGATGCTCTGCCCATCCTGGGCGTTGCCATGTTGCGACCAGAGCCACTCTAGCGCCTGAGGCAGAGGCCACAGAGCCATCCCCAGCGCCCGGGCCATCTTTGCTCCAATGGAGCCTTGGCTGCGGGAGGGGAAGAGAGAGACAGAGAGGAAAGCGCGGCGGAGGGGTGGAGAAGCAAATGGGCACTTCTCCTGTGTGCCCTGGCCAGGAATCGAACCCGGGTCCTCCGTACACTAGGCCGACGCTCTACCGCTGAGCCAACCGGCCAGGGCCTTTTCTTTATTTTTATTTATTTTTTATTCACTGAGAGGAGGGGAGGCAGAGAGGGGATCCCTGAATGGGATCCACCTGGCAAGCCCACTGGGGGCGATGCTCTGCCCATCTAGGGCATTGCTCTGTTGCAACCTGAGCCATTCTAGCGCCTGAGGCAGAGGCCACAGAGCCATCCTCAGCACCCAGGGCCAACTTGCTCCAGTCAAGTCCTGGCTGCGAGAGGAGGAGAGAGAGAGAGAGAAAAAAGCAAGAGGGGGAGGAGTGGAGAAGCAGATGGGGCACTTCTCCTGTGGGCCATGGCCAGGAATCATTGAACCCGGGACTTTCACATGCCGGGCCGACTCTACCACTGAGCCAACCGGCCAGGGCCTGATTGCATCTTTTCATCTATTCTGACCTTGGCCCTTTACTGGCCTCCTGATCTTGGACTTCAACCTCCAACTTATACTCTTGCCTCCCCACCTTAACCTCCTGTCCCTAATTGCTGCCCTCACCCTGCCTGTGTATTTATTTCTGCCCACTCATGTGACCTCTGACACCGTGACCTTGATTCTGCTCTCATCCACACAACCCTTCAGACTGCTCTCCTTGCCCCCGCTCCTGCCCCTAACCCTGTTGGCTCCCTGGCCTACTCCCAGCCCAGACCCTCGCTCTCACCCTCCCCCTCCTCCTGCCCGCCTGACGCCACTGATGCCTGTCCCCAGAATGGGAATGACCAGACGCGCCGCCGCCTGGCAGTGTACTGCCTCAAAGATGCCTTCCTGCCGCTGCGGCTGCTGGAGCGGCTCATGGTGCTGGTGAATGCCATGGAGATGGCACGCGTCACTGGCGTGCCCCTCGGCTACCTGCTTACCCGTGGCCAGCAGGTCAAGGTGGTGTCCCAGCTGTTGCGGCAGGTCAGTGGGCAGAGCCCAGGGTTGGCCTGGGCTCCCTTGTGGCGGCCCCTTCTTCCTGTTCCCATGAGCTGTCTAGTCCACGCCCACCCTCCATTTCCTGCCTTCTCCCCTCCCAGGCCATGCGTGAGGGGCTGCTGATGCCTGTGGTGAAGACAGAGGGTGGCGAGGACTACACAGGAGCCACGGTCATCGAGCCCCTTAAAGGGTGAGGCCCCGTGACTGGGCAGGGGTGGTGTGGGGCAGTGAGGGCCTCTAGCTCCAACTCCTGGCTCTCCCAGGTACTACGACGTCCCCATCGCCACCCTGGACTTTTCCTCGCTGTACCCATCCATCATGATGGCCCACAACCTGTGCTACACCACGCTTCTGCGGCCCGGGGCCGCCCAGAAACTGGGGTATGGCGCTCTCCTGCAGCATGGGCCTCCAGGGGCCCGGCTCAGGCAGGGTGGCGCTGGGGAATGGGGGGACACAAGAGGTGGGTGGTAGGTGGGGAGGCTGGGTGTCACCCGCCACCATCCTCTGACTCAGCCTGACTGAGGACCAGTTCATCAAGACACCCACCGGGGACGAGTTTGTGAAGACGTCAGTGCGGAAGGGGCTGCTGCCCCAGATCCTGGAGAACCTGCTCAGCGCCCGGAAGAGGTGAGCTCTGCGGCCCCGCCCACCCCTGCTCAGAGCTGACTTACCCAGGCTACTGGCTATCCATTTCCCTCGTGGGTCACCCAGTGTTGATGGGCCACACTTAACTGTGGCTGTGTGAGAGTTAGACTAAGTCGCCCCTCTCAGCGGCTCCCCTTCACCCCCTGCGCCCGGCACCCCTTTACAGAGAGATGCCCTGACCGTGTGTCCAGACCCGGGTCTGTCTCCCCCCTGAGACCTGGGGTGCCGCCTGAGTGGCCTGTGCTTCCCTTCTCCCAGGGCCAAGGCCGAGCTGGCCAAGGAGACAGACCCACTGCGGCGGCAGGTCTTGGATGGGCGGCAGCTAGCGCTAAAAGTGAGCGCCAACTCTGTGTACGGCTTCACGGGCGCCCAAGTGGGCAAGCTGCCATGCCTAGAAATCTCACAGGTGAGCACTCATTCCTCACAGTGGGCAGCTGGGGGACAGACAGATAGCACCCTTCCAGGAGAACCAGGGCTCTGTGTGGTGAGGCTGCAGCAGAAGGTCTTGGACAGGGATGCCGGAAGGATTGGTTCATTCAGTTGTTCAACAACTGCTTGCCAGACTTTGCTGTGGGTTGGGCCCTGTGCCCTGTGGGTTCAGCAGGTGACAGAGCATATGAGAGTTCCTGCCTCATATAGTTCCCAACCTTGTGGGGACACAGATGGCAACAGCAGTCAATGTGTATAGGAAGGTGGGTGTCCCCAAGGGCTCTGCAGACAAATAAGCAAGGGAGGGGCCAGGCGGCATCAGGCAAGGCAGGCCGAGGCCAGGATGTGTGGGAGAGCGGCAGTGTTACCCCTCTGTCCGCCACAGTCAGCCTCGGACCCCTGCAGCGACACCCAGCCCACATCCTCCCCAGGTCCCCATGAGGACAGGAGAGCAGAGGGCAGGTTACTGCTCATGGGAGACCAAGGCCAGTCTCTGCTGGGGGTCACCCAGCAGCACAGTCAGGCTGTGGAGCTTGATTTGCTGTGTGTCTTTGGTCGCTGTCTAATCAGACATGAGGCTCCCACTCCTGCCCTGGGTATGCACCCCCGCTGAGCATCCTTGGTCAGTGCTCTGCTCTGAGGAGGAACCGGGCCGTGGCCTCCCTCCCCACAGCAGTGTCCCGGGCCCATTTACCGGAGGCAGCTGTGCTGCTGGGACAGGAAAACAGGTCCACAGTGAGACCACAGAGGGTCTGAGGTTCTACCCAGCTGGGAGCGGCGCCTTAGCACCTTAGAAAGCTCTTCCTGTCCCGCCTCTCCCTCTGGGGTGTATTGTCCCGGCACATCCCAGACTTGGTTACCTCCCTATCTGGCTCTTCTGTCAGTCCTTGTGTGCCTCTGGGCGAAAGGCTTGGAAGGATGGCCAGTGGAGGAGCTGGTGCATACCCACCCACCTGCAGTGCAGTATGGCCCCCAAGACCCCCTCTGATCCAGTGATTTGCTAGAAGGACTCAGAGAACTCTGAACAGCCATTATCTCACTGTTATGGTTTAATACAGCAAAAGGAGAGAGATTAAAACTGGCCCCAGAAAAGGCTTGTGGGCAGGGTCCAGGAAAGACCAGGCACCGCTCCCAGTTACTCCCCCCCCCCCCCCCCAGTGGAGTCAGCGCTCATTTCTCCTGTTGGTGGTGTGTAGCAACATACATGGGTATTGCCCACCAGGAAGGCTCGCACGCGTCAGTGTTGTTATTGGAGTGGTCCCATAGGCATGGCTGACCACTGTGTGGCTGACCTTGGTCTCCAGTGCATGCAGAGGTCAAATTGCTACTCTGTGGCCCCAGGTGAACAAAGACACTTGTTAGGCAGGACATTCCAAGGGCTTAGAACGTCACTCCCTAGGCCAACCAAAAGCCAGACCTCTTTATGGGCAAGGTGAAACCCTCACTGCATGCCAGCCACCCTGTCATTGGCCACTCATAGTCCCTTGGGGCCTCTGCCAGCCACCTGGGATGTTCGGCCAGCAGGCTTGGACCCCTGAGTAGGGCCAGGTGGAAGGATGCGGCTCTGCTCCCCTGGGGCTCCCTCCTCAGAGGCTGCTGCTTCCTGGCTTATCTCTCTTTTCCCTGTCAGTCCCTTCCCTCTATTTCCCTGTTATATCTCTTTCCTAGTTTCTTTTCTTATTTCTTTCTCAAGCTTTTATGGGCAGGAGGGTGGAATAATTAAAAAATACTGAATCATTCCAGAAAAAGGAAAGGAAACAAAACAGGTGGAACAAATAAAAGAGAGTAAAGTGGGTTGAAGCCCAAATCTAATGAGAAATTACACTAAATATAAGTGGCCTAGATGCTTTAGTTAAAAGACAAAGACTTTATGACTGGATCTAAACAAAAACAGAAAAAGTCACACTCACCTCTCTTTGTGTATGCTTCTGCTCACTCCCCTAGCCTCAGTTTCCTTATGAATAAAATAAGACTGTTGGAAAGGAATTATTTCTCCATAGGGCTGATGCAGCCCCCTCCCTGGGCTTGTTTGACAGTGTGTAGTGTCATTTCCAGTTGCCCAAGGATGAGGGGGTGGCACTGCTGGTTTTCAGGGAAGGGGCCATGAATGTCAGTGGTCTTGTAGCATGACGAGCTGCCTGAAATGTCACCAGATGTTACAGCACCTCTGTGGCGAGAAACACTGAGCCAAAATGGCTTCTGCCTTTTCTGGCATTTCCAACACTCATTTGATGCTGTCAGTCCCTCCTCCCTGCCAGTAAACCACTCTTTCCAGCTGACCATTAAGGAGCAGCTTAGTAGGCCCATGTTGCATATTTGGACACTAACTCTCAAAAGTGTGTCATGCCCATGCCTCCAGGAAGCTGTGGAGGTGGGACCCCGAGCCCCCCATGTCCACTGCAGACAGCCCCAAGCCCTCACCACATGATTCTCTCTACAACAGAGTGTCACTGGGTTTGGGCGCCAGATGATTGAGAAAACAAAACAGCTGGTGGAGTCCAAGTACACGGTGGAGAACGGCTACAGCGCCAGTGCCAAGGTCAGGGGCCGCCCGCCACTGCCCGGAATGGGCCCGGTGGGGGGATGGGAGAGGAGTATGGGGACCTCTTGGTCATATGCACCCCCACCTAGGTGGTATATGGCGACACCGACTCCGTCATGTGCCGATTTGGCGTCTCCTCTGTGGCTGAAGCAATGGCTCTGGGGCGGGAGGCCGCGGACTGGGTGTCGGGCCACTTCCCCCCACCCATCCGGCTCGAGTTTGAGAAGGTAGGTCGCCCAGCTCCCCTGGGCTCAGAGTGGGCAGGTCTGGGTCTTGCCAGTTTTGTGGGGGGCTCTTTCTCAGGGTGCCTGCAAAGCTTACAGATGCTTCCATGTGGGGCTCCCTGCTATGCCAGCATCTAGAAACTCCAGTGTCTCCAGGGCCTCATTTTGGGATGCCCTGATCTGGGTACTTGGGATGTCCCAGTCTTTGGGTTCATGAGCTCCCGTTTCAAGGCCTTTTGCTGCGTGATTCTTCTTTGAGTTTGGGGCCTTGGTTTTCAAAACCTCTGAAGCCTGGGCTTTGCATGCTGTGTGGTGTCTGTATTTTGACAATCCTATCTGTCTTGGAGTGTTTCTGGTGTGGAGTTTCCCAGCAACTGTCAGGTGTGGGGTCTGTTCTGGGTGGCAGAGACACTGACAGCCAAGTCCGGGATCAGGGGCCATTGTGTGGGGCTCCCTGTTCCTGGTGTGGCAGGCAGTAACTCACACTGGACTTTATTCCCAATGTTCAAAGCAGGGTCAGGCCATGGGGCACACCTGCTCCTCACTCTGGGCCTTAGTCTCCCGTCTTTGGGAGGGGTGCCCTGTATGCCTCAGGTTCTGTTCCAGGCCCATATTTGGGGCTCCCAGGCTTCACCCCAGCATCCAGATCTCATGTTTAGGGCCTGTTTCTAGGTTTGTCCCAGTGTCTGTTTCAAATATGGAAGCCTTGGTCTGGGGGTCCCTGGAATGCTGCAGGGTTTGGGTTCAGGTGTTGGGGTATTAGGGTCCATTCCCCAAGCATCCTGATCCCATGTCACAGGAACCGTAACTGTCTATCAGGTTTTGGGGGTTGTCACAGGATTGGGCCCTGGACCCTACAGTCTCGAGTCCCAGCCACGGTTACCCCCCAGGTCTACTTCCCCTACCTGCTCATCAGCAAGAAGCGCTATGCGGGCCTGCTCTTCTCCTCCCGGCCAGATACCCATGATAGGATGGATTGCAAGGGCCTGGAGGCCGTGCGCCGGGACAACTGCCCCCTGGTGGCCAACCTTGTCACTGCCTCGCTTCGCCGCCTGCTCATTGACCGGTGGGTGTGTGGGACCCTGGATGCAGACCCCAGCCCCCTCCCTCAGACCCAGGAGCCCCTTTTCCTCCTGGGAGAGGCAGTGAAAAGAGTGTAAGGTTGGACAGCTGTGAGGTTGCAGCCTATGACCTCAGGCCCCAAAACCTGTCCTGGTCCCTGGCCTTGGGGTGGTGGAAGTCTCAGCCTGGCCCTCAGCAGCAACTCGTGATGCCCTATCTGGCCCACAGAGATCCCGCGGGTGCTGTGGCCCACGCACAGGATGTCATCTCAGACCTGCTCTGCAATCGTATCGACATCTCGCAGCTGGTCATCACCAAGGAGCTGACCCGTGCGGCCGCTGACTACGCCGGCAAGCAGGCCCACGTGGAGCTGGCCGAGAGGTCTGCCCCTGGAGGGGGTTAGACTGTCCAGAAACAGCCCTTCCTGCCAGCTGAGCCCCCCCCCCCCAGGCCCCTACCCGCCCCCCGTCCCACCTGCCCTTCCCTTCACCCACTGGTCTCCCCACAGGATGAGGAAGCGGGACCCCGGGAGTGCACCAAGCCTGGGAGACCGAGTCCCCTACGTGATCATTGGTGCTGCCAAGGGCGTGGCTGCCTACATGAAGTCCGAGGTCAGGGCCACCTGGGCTGCCCGCGCCCGCCCAGCCCTCCTCGCTCTCACTTCTGCTTTCCGAGCCGGGGTGGGGGGAGTGTTTCCCTCTGCGGGCCTCTGGGGCCCTGACACTGCCCCCAGCACACCCGGGGGTGGCTCCGTGATGCTGTGCTCCCGGGCCGCCCTGTGCACTCTGGAGGGTCTCCCCAGCTTCCCGTTCTTCTGGCCCCTCTGGTGCACCCTCTGCAGAGGGACCCAGCCTCACTGCACATGGTGTTCTGCCATCTCTCTGTCTCTGTTTCCATGTCCCTTTCTGTCTCCTTGGCCCTTGTCCAACCTGATTCCTTTAGGTCCATACCCTCCCCCACCCAGCCCAGATGTCCTGTGACCTCTCACCCCCACACCCCTTCCTTAGTCCAGTTCCTGCCCAGCCTCCGACTCCAGTCCTTGTCCTTCATTGTTCATCACTGTGAACTCTGACCCTTCCTTGGTGACCTGAGGGCCTCACCTGTGGAGCCCAGCATGGATCACAGAGCCTGCAGCCTGGGACCCACCCATGACCCACGACCCCATCCCAGACCCCCACCATGCCACTCCCTGCAGGGCAGTGCTGTGCCCAGTGGCTGCCCCACACCATGGTGTCGGTGCCCTTTGCCCAGCGTCCTGCTGACCCTGCGGCCGCTCCACCCGCAGGACCCCCTGTTCGTGCTGGAGCACAGCCTGCCCATCGACACGCAGTACTACCTGGAGCAGCAGCTGGCCAAGCCGCTCCTGCGCATCTTTGAGCCCATCCTGGGCGAGGGCCGTGCCGAGGCTGTGCTACTCCGTAAGGGGGTGCCCAGGATGGGGGGTGTCCAGGGGCTGTGTGGGGGTGCTGGCCCACATCTGTCCTCACCCTTCACCTGCAGGGGGGGACCACACACGCTGCAAGACGGTGCTCACGGGCAAGGTGGGCGGCCTCCTGGCTTTCGCCAAGCGACAGAGCTGCTGCATCGGCTGCCGCACTGTCCTCAGCCACCAAGGTGAACGCAGGCTGCAGCCCTGACCCCTAACCCGGCCCACCACCCTTCACCACCTCCACCATCGCCGGCTCCCGCCCCACAAGCTGGCACCGCTGCCCAGATGGCGTCGCCCCGTGGGGGGGGTCTCTTCCCTGCAGTCACCCCAAGAGGGTCCTGGGCCCCCCGCCTTGGGAGTTCCCCAGGGAGTTTTCCCCATACACTTGCTCCCTTGTTCTCCATCTCTGGGGACTTTCAGAAGCTGGGATGGGCCACAGGCGGGGAAGGGGCAGGGATGGGGAGGCCGGGCCCCAGCTCGGCCCAACTCGCCCGTGCTGACCTCCACCCCCAGGAGCCGTGTGCAAGTTCTGCAAGTCGCAGGAGTCAGAGCTGTATCAGAAGGAGGTGAGGGGTCGGGGAGGCCACCGGGGAGGCCACTGGGGAGGCCGGCCAGGCCCCACTCAGCCCTGCTGTCACTAGGTGTCCCACTTGAACGCGCTGGAGGAGCGTTTCTCTCGCCTCTGGACCCAGTGCCAGCGCTGCCAGGGCAGCCTGCATGAGGACGTCATCTGCACCAGGTGCGCGAGCCTGTTGGCCAGGCGCTGCTCTCCCCCGGCTGCCTGGGCCCCTCGGCGCTCTCTGGGCCTGTGATCTGGACCCCGACTCCAGGGTCTCCGGCAGTAGCCCCCCCATCCCCTCTGGCTGTAGGACCTCACTGACCCTCGCTGTCCTGGGCTGCAGAAGGGGCCAGTGCTCATCCCAGTCCTCCTGTGGGTAAGGGGTGGGGGGCTACTAGGTGAGGCAGGGTCGGGTACCCAGCATCTGCCCGGGAAATGGCCACACGGAACATCCCCCTCCAGGGTGGGGCCAGGCTTTCCCCAGGGAATGAATGGGCGGGGCGGTTTCCCACGCCAGGTGACAGGTGATATACAGCCGGTGGCCCAGCGCCTCAGTGGGTGCCCGCTGTTACTGGCTCCCCCCATGCCCACTGAGCAAACAGCCTGCCACGGGAGGGGAGGGGTGGGGCGGGCAGCAGGCCCGGGGCCAAAGTCCTGGGAACGGTCCCCACTCCATCGCTAGGCTGGGCGTCAGACTCGGGTACAGACCCAGGCAGCCAGCCCTCACCCTCACCCTGACCCCTGACCCCACCCGCAGCCGGGACTGCCCCATCTTCTACATGCGCAAGAAGGTGCGGAAGGATCTGGAAGACCAGGAGCAGCTTCTGAGACGCTTTGGACCCCCTGGCCCTGAGACCTGGTGACCTCTGACCTCCAGAGGCTTCCCATGAGGACCTTGAGGGGTGGGATTTGTTGAGAATTATAATAAAGTTTGGGTCTTTTGTTACCTGGTGCTTTGTGATTGACGTCTGGGGGCAAGGTCCACTGTCAGGCCCTATCCTGAGTGGGTCAACTCTGTGCACTGTGGCTGCCTGACCCCCAGGATGTCCCCACTGGGCCTCCTCCCCTCCGTGCAAGGACCCTGGGCTCCCATCTCTTCTGCCAACCCACACAGGCCAAGCCTGCCTCAGTCTCCCCCTGGGGCCTAAATGAGTTTGAGCACAAGCTCCTCTGCCCAGCCTACCCTCCCTGGGGGCCAGCTGGCTCTCCAGGTGCTGGCCTCTTTCCTCCAGGCCTGGGGCAGCCCCAAGCACAGAGGCTCCCACCCCCTAGACAACCCAGGGGACCCCCCTCTTGTCATACACCCACGACATTTCCACCTTAGGGTCCTCATCCGCTCTGGGCCTTGGTTGTCCAAAGGGACATCTGTTTATGACCCCCATATCACTGACCAAGGACCCTTCCTTTATTTTTTAGGGTCCCCTAAGTCCAGCTCCTCTCCCATCTCCACCCCTTAGGGTCACCCCCACCCTGCTTTCAACCATGGGGATCCCCAAATCCAGACAGCTCCTGGGCCCGCCCTCCCTACCACGTGACTGAGAAGTTGTGCAATCCAGCCCCCTCCCCTGACCCCCTCCCAGAGGGGATTTTCGAGGAGGGCTGAGCTCACAGCACCCCTGCCCCCCAGGGGGCTGGGCCAAGGTATAAATAGGGGTGGTGGCTGCAGCCGGCAGTGAACCCAGCCCAGCGCCACCATGCTCACCCTGGAGGCTGCTCAGTGAGTGGGGCCCCTAAACCTGCACGTGGGATGCAGCTCTCACCACCCCCTGGCCCCTCGGCCGGGCCTCCCCCCAGTAGGGGTCTCAGTGGTCTGCCCCACTTGGGGGGGGTCCATGCTCATTCCTGCTCCTCTGGGTCCTTCTTGCCCCTCCCACCTCCGGTTCTTTCCTCCCCCTTCCCTGTCTCCCTTTGGACCCCACAGACTTCCCTTCTGTGGGAGGCTTGTCTCTCCCCCTGCTGATGGCTCCCAGGGGGGTTCCATCTCTGTCCCTCCTGGGGTGCTGCTGGGTCCCGCTCACAGTGTCTGCTCTGTTTTCTGCCTCATCTTGATGTTTCTGGGGCTCTCTCCTTCACCTCTTGCTCTTTCCATCTCAGAGCCTCTTTCCAATTCTCTGTCCACCTGTCATTTCTCCCCCACCCCATCTATCTTCCTGGGGCTCAGGAAATACTTCCTGCATCGTGCATGAATGTCTCCACACCTTTCTCCCTTCCCTGCTCTCTTCATTTGCAACTCACTGAGTCTCTGTCTCCCCATCTCTGCCCAGGCATCTCTCCAACTCTCCCGGTCCAAGGTGGATCCATTAGACAGACTGGCTTGTGGAGGCCCCCTCCCTGCCCCCGCTCACCTTGTGGCTCCCACATCTCTCTGGAGACTTTCTCCCTCACTTTCCCTACCCCCCCAACCTCTGTCTATGCAAATCCCGGGGGGGGGACATTTGCCTGGCCTCTGCCCCCAACTTCCTGTCCCAATGGGAGAGTGGGGGTGAGGGGTGGCGCTGGTCTCACACTCGAACACATAGCAGACAAACACATAGCCGACCAGTGGCGGTGGTCACAGCTGCAGCCACCTCCCCCCACCGGCCCCTCAACCACTCCAAGACTCAGGTGGCTGAGGCACCCCTGACATGATGCTGTGTCTCTCCCCCTCCAGGCTCGACGGGCCACACTTCAACTGTCTGGTGAGTTAGTGCCGTGGGGTCCAGGGAAGGGTGGGGGGACCCACATTGCCCACTGTGACCTCCCTGCCTCAGTTTCCCTCCCTGCTCCATCCTGTCACTTTGTCTTTCTGATTCCCCCTCAGCGTCTCCCACCCACTCCCTTCACCCACTCATCCCCCCATCTCCTTCACAGACGTTTGTCTTTGTCTGCGGTCTCTTCCCTTCTCTCAGGCTCTGGGTCCACTTCTTTGGAAGGGGGGGGGATTCTTTGTATCTTTGCCTTTCTATTTCTTTCTCTGTTCATCTCTCATTCAGTAAATCTACTCCGTCCTATTTTCTTCCTGTCTTTGCTTTGTATTTTAAAAACTTTAGGCCTGACTATATCAGACATGGGAAAATAAACCTAAGACCCGCAGTCCAGTCTGAGAAATAACACCTCACTCAGGGCCCTGAAAGACACCCCCATCGATCCCCTCCCTCAGCACGTCCCACTTTCCTCCACATGATGAGTTTTGCTTTTTTTTTTTTTTTTTTTTTAAGAAAATTGAGGCATGATTTATAAGTCAGTAAAATGACACATCGGGTGTACATCAGGCTCAGTGAGCTCTGACATCAGGCCACACACCTGTGCGACCACTAACCAGACCAAGCTACAGAACGTTCCGTCACTCCGGAACATCTTCTTACGTGCCTTATCCATCGCTACCCCCTCTGATTTTTTCCACCATCAATTAGTTTTGCCTGGTTTTAAACTTTCCATGAAGTGAATCATGCAGAGTGTCTACTTTGGGGTCTGGCTTCCTTTGCTCAACATTGAGAGTGTGGCAGGCGCTGGTTCTTTTTCCTTACTGTATAGTACTCCATTACCAGCCTTCTCCATGGTTAACGTGTCCACTCCCCTGCCCATGGCCACTGGGGCTGTTTTCCCTTAGGCGCTTTTAATGAAGGTGCTCTGGTTATTCTTGAACAAGGCTATTTTGTGGACATATGTTTTCAGTTCTCCTGGGTAAATACCTAGGAGAGAGAGTGTTGGGTCCTTGGGATGGTATATCTCTACCTTGGCTCTTTACAAGACTTTTAATTGCCATGAGTTTGGGGATGAATGGAAGCAATACAGAGGTGGATAAAGGCAGCATTGAGACTTTGCCTCTGAAAGACAGCTTCCACCCTCTCCCCCTTTGCTCCCCCACCCAGGCAGGCAAGGCTGGGGAAACTCTTCTGAGGGGACTGTGCTGGTGGCGAGGTGCTGAGGTTCCTGGGAGCCCACCGTCATAGCAAAAGCTGGCTGTTGCGTGTCTCTCATTCTGTGTGTGCGTTTCTCCGCGTCTTCGTGCATTTTCACCATGTCTTGTCCGTCTCCTCTCTGCATCTCTGGCCTCTCTCCCTTTGCCTGTCTCTGTTCCCTAGCCTCCGTCTCTCTGCACCTTTCTCCCTGTCTTTCTGTCTCTTCCTCTGTTTCTCTCTCTTGGAGTCCGTGTCTCTTTCTCTCCCTCTCCCAACCTCTCACCTCCACTCCCCCGTCCCCGTTGGAGTCTCCCTGCTGGTCCAGGGAGGGGGTAGGGGCTCCTTACAGCCCGATGACCCTTCTTTTTCCCTTACCTGTCAGTACCCAGATGGAATCTTCTATGACTTGGACAGCTGCAAGCACCCCAGCTACCCCGACTCAGAAGGAGCTCCTGGTGAGTGATCCTAGCCCAGGTCCCTCACGGGTCCCTTGGGCCCATTTCACAGATGGGGAGTTGAGGCCCAGGAGAGGTTGTTCCATTGCACAGCAGGGCAAGGTCAGCCCAGGCCTTCAGCCTCCTCCCTTTTGTCACCCCCACCTACTGCTCGCCCATGGAAATCCTGGGGTCAGAGATTTGCATGGCCCACAATGGTCTCTCTGTATTAGGGGCTTCCAGTGGGAGGGGGCCACAGCCAGCCCTCCTGGCTTCTGACTCAGTGCCCTTCCCCCAGACTCCCTGTGGGGTTGGACTGAGGCTCCAGCTGTCCCTGCCACCTCCTATGAAGCCTTCGACCCAGCTGTGGCCGCTTTCAGCCACCCCCAGGAAGTCCAGCTCTGTTATGGACCCTCCTCAACCTACAGCCCTGTGGGGAGCCTCAACCCAGCCACCAGCCTGGAGGCCCCGGGCTCTGGCTTCCCAGCGTACCCCACGGAAGACTTTAGCGGCCAGGTGAGGGGCAGGGAGGTCATTGGAATCGCCATCACTTGACTGAGGTTTGCTCGGTGCCGGGCAGTGCGTTGGAACGTATGCACACAGTAACCCTCTCCTCCCTGACAACCTTCTGAGGTTGAATACTGTGATTACTGCACTGCATGAACCAGCCGACAGAGGCACAGGCGTGAGCCAAGGGGCAGCACAGATGGCTGTCATCTGTGTGGGCAGGCTTTCACGAAGGTGGTCCGGACTTCCCCCGGCCATGGCCACGCCAGCAGGGGCCGGGTGCAGGCTGTAAACAGAGTGGGAAGGGTGACAGACTGGACCCAGGAGGAGGAAGCCGAGGGAGGGAGAGCAGGGGACCCCAGGCTGCAGGTGACCCTGCCCTTCCGCAGACCCTGGGCCCCCCGGCATACGTCCCGTACCCCAGCCCTGTGCTGTCAGAAGAGGAGGGCCTGCTTCTGGACAGTCCGACCCTGGAGGTCTCGGACAGCGAGTCGGAGGAGGCCCTCATGGCTGGCCCCGAGGGGAGGGGATCCGAGGCAGGTAGGTGGGAGCAAGGGGGGTGGGGGGACTCCCACTGGAGCTGGGAAGAGGGAGCCTAAAGGAACATGACCTCCCAAGCACCTACTATACACTCCAGTGCTGAGGGCAGTCCCCAGGATGCCATCTGCTGGCTGTGTGACCTTGGGCAAGGTCCACTACCTCCCTCTGTGCCTTGCTTTTCTATCTGGACAATGGAGAGGGCAGTAATAGTGACTAGAGCTGGTGTGTGTGGGGGGGGAGATGAGTGGGAGAATATCGTGGGTGAAGAGCAGCAGTTGGCGCAGAGTGAGTGTGCAGTAAGTCTTCACGGTCATTACGATAGCAACAGAAATAGTACATCAGCTGCCATCTTGTCAGCCCTGCCTCCACCCAGGTGCCCGATGTCCACGATGCTCAACCTCTGGGAAACTGGGATCATTAGCAACTTTTTCTGTCTGGGCCTCAGTTTCCCAACTGTGAGATGGGTTGTCACCATCACCCCCATCTCATGGGGTTATGATGAAGATATGAGCTCATAATTGTAAAACACCTGGCATGAAGTTAGTAAAAGTAAAACGTGAGGGCACACACATACACAAGCCTCATTTATAGCTGAGGGGACACCAGCTCAGAGAGGTTAATCACCACCCCAAGGTCACACAGCTGGGAAATAGCAGTGGTTGGGTTCTTGTATCCAGTGCTATGACCACCCAACCCAGCTCTCCCAGGACCCCAGTCCCTCTGGGGCTGACAGGCTGAGAGACCCAGCGCTGGAGAATGGCCAGGCGGATTCAAACCCGCTCCAGGTCTCTGCACCACCCGCCAGCTCTCTTTTGTAAGCCTTTGAGAAACACTATCAACCCATTCCACAGATTCTCTCATCTAGGGGCTCAAAAATACGTATTCCTATGTACTGGCTACCAAGCAGAGCACAGGATAGAAGCAAATCCTGAAAAAGAAAGGAGGGAAGGGCGATGGGGGTTCTGGGGTAATAGCTTTGGGGAGAGGAAACGACTTGCCCCAAATGGCGGGGGGCAGGGGGGCGCACAGACAGAGCCAGGCAGGTATACGTCCCTAGCCTCAATTCTCTCCATGGGGAGACTGAGGCTGGGCGGAGGGCGGAGCGGGCTGGGTGTGGGGGCCACGCAGGACACCTTCCCTAATGTGCCCCACCCACCGCAGGGGCCCGCAAGAAGCTGCGTCTGTACCAGTTCCTGCTGGGGCTGCTGACGCGCGGCGACATGCGCGAGTGTGTGTGGTGGGTGGAGCCAGGCGCCGGGGTCTTCCAGTTCTCGTCCAAGCACAAGGAGCTCCTGGCGCGCCGCTGGGGCCAGCAGAAGGGCAACCGCAAGCGCATGACCTACCAGAAACTGGCCCGCGCCCTGCGCAACTACGCCAAGACCGGCGAGATCCGCAAGGTCAAGCGCAAGCTCACCTACCAGTTTGACATTGCACTACTGCCGGCCGCCCGCCGGGCCTGAGCCCAGGGGGCTTCTGGGGGCTCTCAGGGGCTCCACGCCGGTGTCACGTTGGTGTCCCCTCACCCGTGGATCCCCCACACTGTGGGGGTGGAGGGCTGCCATAATCCCTAAACCCTGCCCAGGGTCTCTCTGGAGTTTCTTTGTCATGTCGAGGGTCCCCAGGATCTCCAGGGTTTGGGTCACAGGACCCATCGACGATTATGGTATGCTGTGTGGAGTGGGTAGGGCAGTGCTCCCAGGACTGCAAGGGCTTCTCTGGAATTCCCGCGTGATATCTGTGACCTCTTGTGTTTGCCATGGGCCTAGTCCCATCTGGGAGAGGGTGAGCCGTCAGACTTTCACACCAGAAAGGGGCACTGCCAACAACCCCAAGCCTTCTCCAGGGTCTCTGGGATCCCCTTGGTCACGTGTGAATCCCACCTGGCAGATGGAGATCTAATTATGACTGGGGCCCTTTGTGACCCCTTTATTGTGTCTTAGATCTCTGCGCAGCTGTGACACTGCCCTATCTTTCCCCCTCAAATCACTTGATCATATTTGGGGTCCTTAATTCTCTGGAACCACCCTGCTACCACTTTTTTGTGTGTCTGGAATTCTCCAATCACAAGTAGGGAGGCTCTGGGATCCTTTGGTCATGTCTGAAAACACTTGTCAGGTGGGGGAGTGTTGGGGGGAAGGATCTCATTGAACCTTGTCATGTCCGGGCCACCTCCGGTATATCCCCTTATGTGTCTAGGATTCTCCAAGCACATCTGTGCCCCCTCCACACATACCTGGGGATTTCCACCTGAAGTGGCCCTTTGAGTACCCCACCAACAGCCCTGAGTTGTCATGGGAATTCTCCCTCTCCTGGGGTGTCCTCCATAGTCTTCATGCTGTGGATTATTCTGGCCACTCAGCTGATTTCTGGGTGATATTGGCGGCCTCCCCTCTGTCATTTCTAAACAGAGGTCTCAAACTGGTGACTCCCCACCTCATTCCCTACCCCTCACAGGGCAAACCAGGTACCCCCTTGCTCCCCAGGGATCTTCTATAATTTACTGTAGCAGTTTTGTTTGTTTGTTTGTGGAGAGGGATACACAATCTCCCTAATATTTCAATAGAGGGAGATTTTGCAAAATCCTTCACTTAAAACTGCACAATTCAGGGTCTGACTGCGATGTGGAGGCTGAGAGAGGCTGTGCTCCCTTCCAAAGGACCTCTTCTCCAACCTGTCTTAGACACCAAGGCACTTGGTGGCTTCTCAGTTGCCTTGGCCCCCAACCATTTGCATTTGGACCCCTGATGTGGACCCAGCTGGAGGTGAAGCCTGGATGGACCGGAAGTGGGAGCTCCAACTGGAAGCCCCCAGGGGTGTCAGAGGCTATGGCTAAGCCCAGAGTCCAGGTCCTTGAGCCTGGGTGGCTGGGGGACTGAGGGTCAAAGACTTGCTTCTACTGGGCCTGTGTCCCTTCTGTGTAAGGGGAGAGGAAGAGGAGGAAAATCATGAAAGTCCCTTGCAGCCCTGTGGACAGGCCTTTGATACATCTCCTGAAATCCCCCCCCCCCCCCCCGCCCGTCACCCACTGATGGCCAAGAGGATGAGGAAGGAACGTCATGGACCAAGAGGGAAGAGGGTCTCACGGGGGTGCACAGTGGCTAGGAGCAGAGCCCAGGCTGGGACCTGCCCTCAAGGACAGCACCCCCTACCTGGGGGACGGGACCAGTGTGGGAGGGACAAAATGTCTTCCCCAGGGCCTCCTCTTGCAAATGAGGTACCTTTAGCAAAAACTATCATCACCCTCAGTGTGTAATAAAATAAAACAAATCAAGGCAGACAGATCTTCTAGAACCCTTTGTCAGGAAATGGAATGCTGCTGGTCCACTGGGGCCTGCTGGCTGGCTCTCAGGGACACAGGGACAGAGAGGGGGAGATAAGAGAGCCAGACCAGGCTGAGCCCTGAAGGCCAGGGGAAGGTTCCATTCCATTTTTGTCTCCCTCTCTTCTCGACCTTTGGGATCCTTCCCCGCCCTCTCCTTGCTTCCCTTTCTTTCTGCTCTACTCTACTCTCTCTCTCTGAGTCTCTGTCCCCCTCTCTCTGGGTCTCTGCTGTCCCCTACCTCCTGCCCCTTTCTGGTCTCTGTCCTTCCTTGGATTTCCATCCTCCTTTTGTGAATCTGTCCTTCTTTCTTTCTGCACACAACAACCCTTGAGCTGGGGGATGGGGAACAGGGCACCGGGCCCCAAGTGGAAGCGCCGCCCTCCTGGCTCCCCCGGGCGCTGCTACCTCGCTGGGCCGGCGGAAGCGGTGTAGTAGTCTGCCTGGCAATGCGTGACGTCACACACACGCTGGGTTGGCTCAGCGCTCCCTGGAGGCGGGGAAGTTTCCGGCTCATAGGGGGTTTTGTACAACTGGGAGGGGGGGGAGATGGGCCGGAAGAAAACCGGGGGGTACTTGACTTCCCTCACACCGGGTCCCTCACCCTGCGACACCAACACCACCTCCTCACTACCCCTGTCCTCCACCTTCACCCCAAGACCTCCACACCCTTCCCCTCCCTTTTGAATCCACCTTGCCCTCCTCCCATAACACCTGGGGTCCCCAAGACCCTCCCCCCCAATTCCTCTCCGCACGTTGAGTCCAGACATCACCACCCGCCTTCAGAAAGTCACAGGTCCCTCTGACGGGAAGGACGCCACCGTCTGGGCATCCCTCCAGGGCCTTCCCGGCCCGCCCCCGCTGCCGGCACCCGCGTCCGGTGCCCGCCGCGCCCGCTCCGGGAATCGTCCCGGGACGTGTGCCGGGCGCCGTCCCAGGAGGGGCGGCGGCAAGTCCGGGGGCTCAGGTGGCCCGGGCCCCAGGCCTTGGCGTGTGCCCACGTCCGGGGGCGGATTTCAGAGTCCCCGAACCTTTGTGCCCTCCCTGCAGGGGCAGAGACCTCCTGCTCGCCCCCCCTCTCCCGGCAGATGTCCTGCCTACGCGGGGAAACCGGACCCGCCCCCAGGGCTCTGGTTTCCCGAAAACTACTGACTTGCACATACTAAGAATGGCTTTCTAGACCCTGTCTTCTCCCCACCCCCACCCTCGTGCCACTCACCCACTTCAGTCCTCTCAGGCCCAAGTGTCCTGGGCTCCTCCCTCAGACTCAGGAGTCCGGGCCCCTCCTTCTCCCTCAGACCCGGGAGTCCTGACCCCCGACTCCTCCCCCTCAGATCCGGGAGTCTGGCCCCCAGCCGCCCCCCCTTCAGACCCAGGAGTCCGGGCCCCCGGCCCCTCCTCTCCCATGTCCAGGAGTCTGGGCCCCCCAGCCCCTCCTCCCTGAGACCAGGTGTCCTAAGCCACCCCCCTCCTCCCTGAGACCCAGATGTCCGAAGCAATCCCCTTCCTCCCTGGGGACCTGGCGTTCAGCCATCTCTCCTTGTTGGGCTGTGGTTTGCCCTGTAGAACAAGCGGACTGTGGGCCGCAGGGGAGGGTGGGGAGGCCCGTGGATGCCTCCCAGAGCCTCCTGGGAGTCACTGCACTCCTTAAAGGGTTCCCCCTGGAGGCCCACCTGTCCTCCCTAGGGCCCAGAGGGACACAGCTGAGGGTCAGCAGGAGGAGGTCCGCAGACATGCCTGAGGCAAAACCAGGTGGCTTTCAGGACTTCCTATGTGGAGATGGGTTCTTTTCTTTTTTTTTCTTTTCTTTCTTCCTTCCTTCCTTTCTTTTTTTCTTTTTCTTTCTTTCTTTCTTTCTTTCTTTCTTTCTTTCTTTCTTTTCATTGATGAAAGAGAAAGGGAGAGAGGGAAGGGGGGGAGAGAGAGAGAGAGAGAGAGAGAGAGGCATCAACTCGCTGTTCTGCCTAGTTGTTCCATGTAGTTGTGCACTCATTGATTTTTTCTCATGTGCCCTGACCAGAAATAGAACCCCCAACCTCAGTGTGGCGGGGGGCAGGCGAGGGGAACATTGCTCTATCCACTGAGCAACCCGGGCAGGGTGGGTCATTTCTGAATGGAGTCTAGGGGCTCCCTCTTTTTGTGATGTTGGGTAATGGGGCACCTCCTCTGTGTAGGAAGGGGTTCCTACCTTTGTGTGAAATGGGGATCCCATGTTTGTGTAGGGTGGAGAATCCCTTTCCTTGTGCGGTGAGGTTGCTTTGTAGGGAGTTTGGAGGCCCATCTCCGGGTGCTAATGGAGAGTGTCTGATTGTGACTTTGACTTCCTTTTTCTGGATGGGGATGGGAGTCCTGTATGTGTGAACAGTTGGCATGTTGATTGGGGTCTTCTACATTTGGGGGTGGGGTTCTATGGGTAGGGATGGGGCCACTTGTCTGAGTGAGAGTTGGAGCGGTTCTCTGTAAGGGCATGGAGTCCTCGTGTATGTTGAGATGAGGGATTCCTGTCTGCGTGGTGAGGCGAGATCTGTGTGAGGATGAGGGACCTCCTTTTATGGGAATCAAGGCTTCCCATGTAGGAATTAGGGAATCTTTATAGGGGCCCGAGAGGCTTTCTTTATGTGCAGATTGGGAGCCCTTCTTTGAATGGGTCTGGGGACATTTCTTGATATGGAAATGGGGCTTCCTCTCTATGGGGAAATAAACAGAAGAGACAAGTCCCAAAGGAGGAAACCTCCTCCTGGGGTGTTCAGGCCACTGGCACCAAGTCAACCAAGCTGTGTGTGTGTGTGTGTGTGTGGGGGTGTCCAGCCCCTCACTGCGGCTGGGGCCCCAGTGGGCCAGGAGCCAGCAGGCAGGGCAGGGCAGGGCAGAAATGCTGTGGTCAGCGTGAGGTGTCCAGTTTCCAGTCCCCATGGAAGAGCTAATTTTACCCCCAGGACCCAAAAGGTCAGGGCCTTGTGGCCTGGGTGGATGGCGCCCAGCCTGCCTGGGGCGGGGAAACCTGGTCCCATGGGCTCGGGATTAGAGGTAAATTTGTCTGGACCCCTTGGTCTGAGGGAGGAGGGGGCTCTGGCCCAAACTCTGAGATTCTAGAAGAAAAGGGTGCTCAGCGGTGAACATTGACCTCACAGCAGCCAAAAAGGCCCCCAAAGGCAAAGATGCCGCCCAACCAGCTGCCAAAGAAGCTGCCCCCGCTGCTCCTGCTCCCGAGGAGGCTGATCCCCAGAAAGCCCCCCCAGAAGAGGCTCCTGCAGAGTCCCCCAAAGGTGAGATGGTGGCCGGTGGGCTTAGCAGAACCTGGACCTTATCCCTCGGGCTCCTGTCACCACTCTGCCCCCTCTCTGTCCTCCCCATGGCTCCCCAAGGCTCCCTTGCCTTCGAGCCCCCCACCCAACAGCTGGCTGATTCATCACCAAGTCCTGGCGGATTGGGGCGCCCCAGTCCATCTTGGTGTCTCTCCTACTGCAAAGCCCCATTCAAAACCATCCAGCCTACCACCTTCCAGTTCACAGATGGGGAAACTGAGGCCCAAAGGGATGGGGGTGCATGACCAAGGTCATGCAGCATCCTGGGTGACACATGCCTTTTCCAGGTCAAAAGGAGCCCCTTCACCCCATGCCCTTTGGCTTCCGAGCAGAGAGGGTCCATCACTGGCTTTAGGCTCTCTCCCCAAAGCGGCCTGGTGTCCCCTCCCAGCCTGCCTCAGACCCAAATCATGTCTCCCAGCAGAAGCCTCACCTGAGGACCAGTCCCCCACTGCCGAGGAGCCCTCTGGAATTTTCCTGAAGAAGCCAGATTCTGTGTCGGTGGAGAATGGTGAGGGAGGCCTGGGGGAGGGGGCTCTGGGGGTCTGGGATCTTAGTCTTAGGAAAGAGGAGCTGGGGGAAGGTGGGAGGGGCCAGGGGCCTGGACTCCCAGGTCTGAGGAAGGAGGGGCCTGGACTCCCAGGTCTGAGGAAGGAGGGGCCTGGACTTCCGGGTCTGAGGGGGGAGGAGCCTGGACTCCCGGGTCTGAGGTGGGAGGAGCCTGGACTCCCGGGTCTGAGGGGGGCGGGGCCGGACTCCTGGGTCTGAGTTGGGAGGGGCCCGGGGTTCCCAGCTTCGGAGTCATCTCTGTAGACTGAGTCTCATGGTTCCAGCCTGACCATCCTCTCCCGCTCCCACCTCCCCCACCCCCACTCCCACCCAGGAAAGGACGTGGTGATTGTGGCCAAGCTGAACGGGAAGGAGCTCCCAGGCAAACCCACCATCAAGTGGTTCAAGGGGAAATGGCTGGAGCTTGGCATCAAGAGCGGGGCCCGGTTCTCCTTCAAGGAGAGCCATGACTCCGCCAACAACGTGAGGGCCCGGTGGGACACGAGGGCGTGGGGCCGGGGCTAGAGGCTGCAGGCCTCGCTGCTCGGAAGGCCTGTGTGCCCCTGAGGCGCAGCCCTGCGCCCGGATGCCCATAGCTGGTGAAGGAAACCCGCGGGGCTGGCGACTGTGCGAGCTGCTCCTCGGGGGCCATGCGGGGTGGGAGGGGAAGAGCGTTTGGGTCAAGTCAGGCTGCACTTGGACACGGTGTGTGCGGTCCCAGAAAAGTCTCAGAGGGTCAGGGGCCTAGGCCCCCAGGGTCAAGATCGTCTAGGCCTGGGAGGGGACAGCTGTGGGGATGAGAGGGGGACTTGGAGGGAGAGTTGTGGGTGAGCTATGGGGAATGTGGGGTGGCGCTGGGGCGGTCACGTGCACCCACACGCCCGGCCTGGCCCACAGGTGTACAACGTGGAGCTGCACATTGGGAAGGTGGTTCCCGGGGACCGCGGCGATTACCGCCTTGAGGTCAAAGCCAAGGACTTATGTGACAGCTGTGGCTTCAACATCGATGTGGAGTGTACGCTGGGGGCTGGGAGGGTGGGGGCCAAGGGTTGTGTGTCTGGGGGGGCAAGTGTAAAAGAGCATAGGGATGCGGAGTGAGGAGGGAGCCCAGATTCAGGGACCAGGGTTCTCCAAATTGGGGAGACATTCAATATGCTCAGAGTGGGAGGGGTGAAAAAATTTGGGGTCTAGGGGCACACTTGCGAGGGTTCAAGGGGAGAGTCAGTTCCAGCACCACAGCCTGCAGGCTTGAAATGGGGGCTGGAAGGGCTTGGGAAGGGAGGTGTTCAGGTTTAGGGAGTAGGGTGTGTGAGTTTAGGGTGAGGGTGTACAGGATTCACGGGAGGTTACACAGATTTGGGGCATGTGTATGGAGCCCAGAAGGGCTGCAAGCTCTAGGGGTCTATATAGCCCAACATGTGGGGGCTTAACTCTGGAGGGCGCAGGGAATGAGGTTGTCCAGACCTGGGGAGAAGGGCATGCTGGCCCAGTATGAGGGGGCACAGGCTGCTGAGAGGGTGACACCTGGCAGCTGGGAAGTGAATCTAGAAGGAGAGGGCAGCTGGGCCACGGTGAGGGGGGTGCTGGTCCCAGAGGTCTGGAGGGCTGCTCGTGGTCTTCGATCAGCACTTGCCTCCAGCGCACCTTCTCTCCCCCCATGGCCTCTCCCCAGCGCCCCGTCAGGACTCCTCTGGGCAGAGTCTAGAAGACTTCAGGCGTTCGTAAGTGACCCTGGACTCTGGGGAGAGGGGTCTCCCATGGGGGAGGGGAGGATCAGGGAAGGCAAGAAGTGGGAGCCCAGGGTCTGGGGGGACCTCTAAGTAAGTTCACACCCATCTCAACGGCCACAGGGATGAAGGGAAGTCTGAAGACGCTGGCGAACTGGACTTCAGTGGCCTATTGAAGAAGAGGTGAGCCCACCTGGCAGAGGGAAGATGGAGGCCCACGGAAGGGAAGGGTGCTGGCTGAGGCCCCACCGCCCTGTCACTTCCCCACTGCCATCTATGGACTCCCTGCCCACCCGTACACCACCTTCTCTGACTACCCACTGCCTGTCCACTGGCCACCTGGCCACCCAGCCACCTCCCCACCCTTTAACCTTCATCCTTATGTCCACTTCCCACTCAGACCCCAGTTCACTCCCCATCCACTTGTTCGCCCAACCAGACGTCTCTCCAGCCATCTGTCCATCCATCTACCCAGCAATCTCATCCACCCATCCAACCAGCTACCTCTCTATCCATCAGCTAATCCATCTGTCCACCTACTTGCCCATTGGCCCCTCTATCTATCCTCATATCCATTCATCTGCCCACCATCTTCCCACCTGTCCTCCTGTCCATCTGCCCTCACACTCAGCCTCCCAGTTCTGAACAGGGAAGAGATGGCATCCGATGGGGGGTCAAAAATGTCCCTCTGAGGCAAAAGACAGGAGCGGAGAGACTGCTTGGAGGCCCAGAGGCTAGGGTGGAGGCTGGGCCGATGGTCCAGGAGGGAGAGACTGAAGGACTACAGGCCCAGAGACAGAAAGTGACTTGGGCAGGTCACATAGCAAGTGGGCAGAGAAGGCAGAGGGAGACCCCAGGGCGGCCTGGCCTGCTCTCTCCCCCTCAGGGAGGTGGTTGAGCAGGAGAAGAAAAAGAAGAAAGACGACGATGACCTGGGCATCCCGCCTGAGATTTGGGAGCTCCTGAAGGGGGCAAAGAAGAGCGAATATGAGAAGATCGCCTTCCAGTATGGTATCACCGACCTCCGTGGCATGCTGAAACGGCTCAAGAAGGCCAAGGTCGAGGTCAAGAAGAGTGAAGGTCAGCGCTGGTCTGAGGGAGGTGGGCCCCGCCCATGGGGACCCTGACATCATGGGTATCTGATGTTTAGACCCTGGACCCATCATCTGGTGGCCCCCCATCTGAAGGGTACTAGAGTCTTGTTATCAGAGACCTCCATGTTCATAGGAGGCTCCTTGACCTTGACCTTAGAGAGCCCATGGTCTGGGGAGGGACTTGGCAGCTCTGGGGATGGCCAGGGCCATGAAAACCTCGTAGCTCCAACCGCCCTGCATCCTTCAACCTCCAGCCTTCACGAAAAAGCTGGACCCAGCCTACCAAGTGGACAGGGGCAACAAGATCAAGTTGATGGTGGAGATCAGTGATCCAGACCTTCCCCTCAAGTGGTTCAAGAACGGCCAGGAGATCAAACCAAGTAGCAAGTATGTGCATGGGGCAGTCCCCAGGGTGGGGGGGCGGGCTGGAGCCCAGAGAGAGCACCCAGAAATAAGCCTAACCCCTCTTAACCCAGAGAGATCACTCCCTCACCCATATGAAAGGTGTGAGCACCTCAGGAGAAAAATAGACAAAGGCATTGTGGACCAGGAATTCAGTTGAGAAGAATCTCAAATGGCCAGTATGGCATACATATTCAATCTTGCAAATAATAACAACAGTAGCAATAATGATGCAGATCAGAACAACTCTCTTTCTGCTCTTCAAATGGGCAAAGACTTTACAAGACGATAAAACCCAGTTCTGGAGAAGATGTTGGGAAGTGGGAAATGTCCCCAAATGCCGCTGGTGGGAATGTAAATTGCTAAGTCCCTGAAATGGCAGAGTATTAAAAGCCTTTTGGCAGTGCAATTTTAGGTACTTGTTGTCAGGGAAATAGCCTGGTTATGCTTATTTAGCTGCAAGGATGCTCCACGAAGCATTTGCTGTTGTAGTAAAACATGAAAAACAACCAAAATGATTCCACGTCCAAAGACGTGTCACTAAAAAAGATGTCAATGAAAAATGTTCTAAAATATATACTGACTTGGAAAGCTGTTTAAGATTATTATGTGCATTTCTGCTTCCCAAAATATCATTTACATATGTAGAGATAAAAAGATTGAAAAGACAGAGGCCAAATATGTTTGCATTTGCTGGGACAGTTATGGGTGGATTCTTTTTTTTTAATTGTTTTTTCCTTGGCTGTTTTCCTCTGTCTGTCATCATGAGCGTTTGGGATAAGGTGCAAAGTTATATTAGTCAAGGTGCAGGTTAAGCTGCTATAACTGAGTCCCTTGAATGCATTACTTTGAGTTAGACAGTTGTGCTTCTAATTCAGGGGTCAGGAACCTTTTTGTCTGAGAGAGCCATTACGCCACATATTTTAAAATGTAATTCCGTGAGAGCCATACAACAACCCGTGTACATTACGCATTATCCAATAAAAATTTGGTGTTGTCCCAGAGGACAGCTGTGATTAGCTCCAGCCACCCGCAACCATGAACATGAGTGGTAGGAAATGAATGGATTGTAATACATGAGAATGTTTTATATTTTTAATGTTATTTTTTTATTAAAGATTTGTCTGCGAGCCAGATGCAGCCATCAAAAGAGCCACATCTGGCTCGCGAGCCATAGGTTCCCAACCCCTGTTCTAGTTGTATTTCTAGTTGATGGGGGCAGGTGGACCAGCTCTTCTCTGAGACTTTTCGGTGACCCAGTTTCCATATTTTCGGCTATACCATCTGCATGATTTTAGCTGGGTCATAGGCACATCTGTGTCTGGTGGACAGAAAGAGGGGAAGGGGAGAAGCCCAAAGCCAGCACTCAAAGTTATAGGTGACTTAACAGTTACCCATGTCACATCCACCTGCTGTTCACTGGCCCTAGCTCAGTGGTATAGCCCTTCAAGCCACAAAGGAGGCTGGGAAGCATAGTTCTCTAGGTGGGCTGCTGTGTACCACTGCTAAGTGGAAGGTGAGGATGGGGATGGGTGAGCTGTTAGCATTTCCTCTGTGAGTATTTAAGTACTAGAAGTTGGGCCATCTCTCCCCTCCTGCACAGTTTGTTTCTGGGCAGGAATGACTGGCCTGAGAACTGGTGGGCGGATCGGCCCCAGGGCTGAGACTCCGCACCCTGGACTGAGGCGAGGTTCTCGCACCAGGTATGTGTTTGAGAATGTTGGTAAGAAGCGAATTCTCACCATCAATAAGTGCACGCTGGCGGATGATGCTGCCTATGAAGTCGCGGTGGCTGACGAGAAGTGCTTCACCGAGCTCTTCGTCAAGGGTGAGGCCGGCATGTCAGCCTGAACTTGGGAACTGGGGCTCTGCGGGGGGTCCTGGAACTGCTTGACCCCCTGTCCCCTCTGTGCCCACAGAACCTCCAGTCCTGATTGTGACACCCCTGGAGGACCAGCAGGTGTTTGTGGGGGACCGGGTAGAAATGGTGGTGGAGGTGTCAGAAGAAGGTGCCCAGGTCATGTGGTGAGTGGTGCTTGTCCCTGACCACCACACAGGGGCCCACAGCTCCCTGCATCAGCCCTGGTCCTCATAGCCTTTCTTGGTAGTCCCTCATGGCTTTGGCTCTTTACCTGGTAGTCCCCAGGAGACCTCAGCCTTTCTAAGTCCTGATCATCCTCTAGAAATTCTAGGACAGCTGACTTCTACCTGTTCCGTCCCCTTTTGCTGATCCTTGCTACTTCAGGTTCATTGAATCATTTATTCATTCATTTGATCAGTCATCCATCCTTTGGCCTATCTAATTCATCCATTCATTTGCCATCCCCCCATCCACTCATCCATCCAGTCATCTATTTATTCATCCCATTAATTGATTCATTCATCTACTTATTCACCAATCTACCTATCTACTTATCCACCCATCCCTCATCCATCCATCCATCCATCCATCCATCCATCCATCCATCCATCCATCTATCCATCCATGCATCCATCCATCCATCTGCCCACCCATCCGCCCACTCATCCATCCATCCATCCATCCATCCATCCATCCGCCCACCTATCCATCCATCCATCCATCCATCCATCCATCCATCCATCCATCCATCCACCCTTCATTCATGTATTCCCACATCTATTTATCCACCCAATAAATATTAATTAAGCATGTAGTGTGTGGTGGCACTCTTATATATGTTGGAGCTATAATGGATGGAAAGAAAATATGTCAACATGGTACTTGCCCTCGTGGAGTTTACAATCTCATAAATCGCTGGAGTATGCAGGTGTGAGATGGAGACAGGTATTAGTCAAGTCATCACATGGATAAATATAAGAGTTCTATTTTGGCAACTGTTTCAGAGGAGCTGTAACTGATGTAACCACTTTTTTTAGTAGGATGAAGGGATTCAGGAAGTCATGGAAGTCTTCCTAGAGGAGGTGATGATTGTGCTGAGATTTGACTGATGAGGAAGTAGAAATGAAGCAGAAAGAAAGAAGTGTCCCAGGCAGGGGAACCACCATTTATAGAGGCCACAATATGTGGCATTTCTTTGTGAGCTCAGGACTGCCTCCATGTTCTGTCCTCTCCCCATGACCTCTTTTTGTGTCTCCTGACCTCCAGCTCTACCTTGAGGCATTTCCCAGTGACCTGTGTCCTCCTCCTTCCTGCTTCCCCCCTTCCTGTGACCTCCACTTGTGACCCATTGTTTCAAGATGCCTCAGCCAACCTTAATCTCTCCTCCCTCCTGTGACTTCCCTTTGGACTCCTGACAGCCCCACTAAGGACTGTCTCTCTGGCCCCTGACTCGGCCTCTGACATCCAGCCCAAAGCTGTGCGGGCCCCTCACTTCCCCTTCACATCCCCTCTGCCCAGGATGAAAGATGGCGTGGAGATGACGAAGGAGGACTCCTACAAGGCACGGTACCGCTTCAAGAAAGACGGGAAGCGTCACCTTCTCATCTTCTCAGAAGTCACCCTGGAGGATGCGGGTCGCTTCCAGGTCATGACCAACGGCGGTCAGTGCGAGGCTGACCTCATTGTGGAAGGTACGAGGCCTGCAGGTGGGGCAGGGGCTGCACAGCACCTGCTTCTCTCTGCTGCTCACAGCTGCTCAGGCCCCACATGACGCCTCTCTGCCTCACACCACATGTGCAGCTCACCAGCAGGTCCTCAAAGGAGATCCTAAATCTGACTCCCTCCACCCATGGCCCGTCCCTGGCCACAGTCTCCATCCCCTCATGCTTGGAACATTGCAGTAGTCCCCTCACTGGTTGCTCTGTCTCCACGCCTGCCCCATGTAGCACGCACGCGCACGCACGCACACACACGCACACACACACACAGAGCAAGCCAGAGTGATCCTTGTAAAATGTAAGTCAGATGGTGAAAACTGAATACATTCTGTAGTCTAGGTGACAGTATTGTACCCACGTCCATTTCCTGGATTGAATATTGGACTGAAGTTATCTACGGTGTCGCCATCAGGGGATGCAGGGTGAAGGGTACATGGGCCTCTCTCTATGCACTATTTCTGCAAACTCCTGTGAGTCTGTAATTCTTTAAATATGAAAAACTACTCAAGGCCTGACCTGTGGTGGCTCAGTGCATAAAGTGTCAACCAGGAACGCTGAGATTGCTGGTTTGAAACCTTGGGCTTGCCTGGTCAAGACACATATGGGAGTTGATGCCTCCTGCTCCTCCCCCTTTCTCTCTCTCTCTAAAAATGAATAAATAAACTCTAAAAAGAAAATGGGTCATTTATAGGTCAAATAAATTATGTTATATCCATATATAACCATAAAAAGGGGCAGTTTTTAAAACTGTAATTATTTTAGAGGGAAAGGGAGAGAGAAACATCGATTTGTTGTTCTACTTGTTTATGCATTCATTGGTTGATTCTTGTGTGTGCCCTGACTGGGGATTGGATTGAACCCACAACCTTATGTATCAGGATAATGCTCTTAACCTACTGAACTACCCAGCCAGGACAAAAAATTAAAATATATATATATATATATATATATATATATATATTTATATTTATTTATTTACTTATTTTAAATTTGGTGAGAGGCAGGAATGAAGAGAGACAGACTCCTGCATGCACCCTGACCAGAATCCACCCGGAAAGCCCACTAAGGGGCAATGCTCTGCCCATCTGGAGCCACTGCTCTGTTGCTCAGCAACCAAGCTATTTTTTTTTAAATAACGTCTTTTTTAAAAATTATTTATTTATTTATTTATTCATTTTAGAAAGGAGAGAGAGGGAGAGAGAGAGAGAGAGAGAGAGAGAAGAGAGACAGAGAGAGAAGGGGGGGAGGAGCAGGAAGCATCAACTCCCATATGTGCCTTGACCAGGCAAGCCCAGGGTTTTGAACCGGCGACCTCAGCATTTCCAGGTCGACGCTTTACCCACTGCGCCACCACAGGTCAGGCAGCAACCAAGCTATTTTAGCACCTGAGGTGGAGGCCATGGTGCCATCCTCAGTGGCCGGGGCCAACTTGCTTGAATGAGCCATGACTGTGGAATAGAGAGAGAGAGAGAGAGAGAGAGAGAGAAGGGGGAAGGATGGAGAAGCAGATGGTTGCTTCTCCTGTGTGCCCTGACTGGGAATCAAACCTGGGACTTCACATGCCAGACCAATGCTGTACCACTGAGCCAACCTGCTAGGGCCAAAAAATAAAAATATTAAAAAATATAAATTGGCCCTGGCCGGTTGGCTCAGTGGTAGAGCGTCGGCCTGGCGTGTGGAAGTCCCAGGTTCGATTCCCGGCCAGGGCACACAGGAGAAGCGCCCATCTGCTTCTCCACCCCTCCCCTCTCCTTCTTCTCTCTCTCTTCCCCTCCCACAGCCGAGGCTCCATTGGAGCAAAGATAGCCCAGGCGCTGGGGATGGCTCCTTGGCCTCTGCCCCAGGCGCTAGAGTGGCTCTGGTCGCAACAGAGCGACGCCCCCCTGGTGGGCAGAGCGTTGCCCCTGGTGGGCGTGCCGGGTGGATCCCGGTCAGGCGCATGTGGGAGTCTGTCTGACTGTCTCTCCCCGTTTCCAGCTTCGGAAAAATACAAAAAAAAAAAAAAAAAAAAAAAATATATATATATATATATATATCAAATCCCAGCTGTCTTTCACTAGTCGGTGTGGCTCCCGCCTTGCTCAGACTCAACACAAAGTCCTCTCCACGGCCCACAAGCCCCAGGATGTGGCCCCATCTGTCCTGCCCATTTCATCTCCCACCACAGCTGCTTTGCTCTTCTGCACTAGCCTGCTTGCTGTTCCAGCACTAACACGCCTGCTTTTTCCACAGGGCCTTTGCACATGCCATTCTGTCTGCCTGGGGACTCATGCTTCCTCCTGTGGACTCATCCCTCCTTTCCCTAGGGCTTCATAGCTCCCTCTTGTTTTGTTTATGTGTTTCCCTGTTCATTGTCTGTCTCCTAGCTAGAATGTTAGTTCCACGAGGCTAGTGGATTGTTTCTGAGTTGTTCATGGCTATATCCCCAGTGCCTAGAACAGTCCTTGGCACGTAGTGGGTGCTTGCAAATATTTGTGGACTGACTGGAGTTGTGACAGCCCCCCTCCTTCTCTCCTCATCCAGAGAAACAGCTGGAGGTCCTGCAGGACATCGCGGACCTGACAGTGAAGGCCTCGGACCAGGCCGTGTTCAAGTGTGAGGTGTCTGACGAGAAGGTGACGGGGAAGTGGTACAAGAATGGAGTCGAGGTGCGGCCCAGCAAGAGGATCATCATGTCCCACGTAGGGAGGTGCGGAGGAGGCTGTGGAGGTGGCGGGGGGTGTGTGTAGGGGGAGACAGGACGTGTGTAGCAGCTAGCTCTAGCTGCATAACGATTATTCCTGGACTTGGTGGTTTTGGAGAACAAGGACTTACATAATTGAATCTGGGGGCTGGTGGGAGGCTGGCTGATCAAGGATGGACTTCCTCGTGCTCTGTGGTCAGCTGAGGGTCAGCTCTGCTCACCTCCCCATGCTCTGTCGGGACTGTGGCTGGGAGAACCGGGCTGCCTCTGCACTGGCCCTCGGGATGCCGCCTCTCCTAGGAGGGCTGGTCCTGGCATCGTCATGTGGCAGAAACGGGTTTTGAGGGAGTGCAAGGAATAAGACTCTGTGGCCTGGGCTGAGAATGGTCTCCATGTCACCTCCGTCATATTCTCTTGGGCAAAGGAAGTCCAAGACTGCAAGGTCTCATGGCAAGGGGCCTGGGCAGAGGGAGGGGAAAACTTGTGGTCATATTTGCCAACAGTCTATTACAGGGGTTCTAGCTAAGGAAACAAAGGGCGCGGGCTCCGACATGGACACCTGAGGTAAACACCTGGTTAGGTGCGGAATGCAGAGAGCCACCATGATACCCACAGAATGTGTCCCTGTGGGATTCCTGACAGTAATTCTTGGAGGAATGTAGGCGTTCTGTGGGTTCTCTGTGGGAGCCCTGCCTGCTGCTGGTGGCTTCATGATGACAGGAACAGATCCCAAAGCTTTTTGGGCACTCACTGTGTACCAGGGAATTTTCTAAGTGCTTTATAACCCTGGATAGATTGTTATCATAACCTGTATTTTATAAAAGTGAGGCACAGAGAGGTTAAGTAACTTGCCCAAGGTCACACAGTTAGTAAGGGGCAAAGCTGAGATTTGAGCCCAGCACTCCAAAGGCCAGAATAGAAAGGGTGGGTGTGAGCATGTCAATGACATGGAGGAGGATATCTCTCCATAGCGGTCCCAAGGGTGACCCGTCCTGACACCTACCCTGTGCTCCCAACACCTTAGGATTCACAAGCTGGTAATTAATGATGTCCGCCCCGAGGATGAGGGAGACTACACGTTCGTGCCCGATGGCTATGCCCTGTCTCTCTCAGCCAAGCTCAACTTCCTGGGTGAGGAGGCCCCTTGGTTTTCCCCCTAGGGCCTGAATGCCCCCCTCAGGGAAAGTTTTCCTGACTGCACATAGGGGGGATGGGAACCAGGCACCTGCTGATCCCGGGAGCAGTCAGAGAGGAGACGAGAGAGGCCCTGTATACGCCGCAGCCTGACCATGCGGGGGTCATATGGGACAGACACAGCCCTGAGCCTAACCCAGCATCCCAGATGCCAGGGTGACACAGCCTTCCCACTGCCCCTGGGGTGTGAAGGTGGGATAAGAGGCCTGCTAGATTTAGATCTAACCCCCCTGTTTTCTGTGTTCCCCAGAAATCAAGGTGGAGTATGTCCCCAAGCAAGGTAAGGACCAGGGCTGCTTTGGTAACTGGGGCCTGACTCCTGGGTCTGAGGGGAGAAGAGGGAGGGGCGGGGGGGGGGGCACCCACTCCCAGGTCTGAGGGGGGAGGGGCCGAGGAGGCGACTCCCAGGTCTGAGGGGGGAGGGGCCAGGAAGGCGACTCCCAGGTCTGAGGGGGGAGGGGCTGGAGGCCCGACTCTCAGGTCTGAGGGGGGGGCTGGGGGCCCGACTCCCAGGTCTGAGGGGGGAGGGGCTGGGGGCCCGGACTCCTGGGTCTGAAGGAGGGGGGCCAGAGCTCCCCAGTCTGAGGTAGAAGGGGGGTCTGGTCTCTGGCTGTTGGGACCCAGATTCTTGGGAAAGCCTCTGGAGGGGGTTGGGATGGCCCAGCTGCCCACTCCCAAGTTCCCTAGTACCTTGTCTCTGCCTCCAGAGCCCCCAAAGATCCACCTGGACTGCTCGGGGAAGACCTCGGATAATTCAATTGTGGTTGTGGCTGGAAACAAGCTGAGAATGGATGTTGCCATCTCAGGGGAGCCGCCACCTGTCGCCACCTGGTTGAGGGGGGATGAGGTAAGGTGAGGCTTCCCCGGTGCATAGTCCCTTGCAGCTCTGCTGGGCGACTTCACGTAAAGGGCTTTCCCTCTCTGAGGTTCAGTTTAATTGAAAAATGAGGATTATGATTCCTTCTTCAGAGGATTGTTTTGAAGATTAGAAGTTTAGTTTGTCCATCACCTGGTAATGTCCTCACATATGGTGGGTACTCCATCCACCCATCTACCCATTCATCATCCATTCATTCATCCACCCATCCACCTACTCACCCATCCATCCATCCACCCACCCACTCACCTACTCATCCATGATCCATCCATCCATCCACCCACCCACTCACACACCTACCCATCCACTTACCCATCAATCCATCCATCCATCCATCCACCCATCCATCCATCCACCCATCCATCCATCCACCCACCCACCCACCCACCCACCCACCCACCCACCTATCCATCCACTCATCCATCCATCCATCCATCCATCCATCCATCCACTCATCCATCCACTCATCCATCCATCCACCCATCCACTCATCCATCCGTCCATCCATCCACTCATCCATCCATCCATCCCTCCATCCATCCATCCATCTGCCCATCTACTCAACAAATATATTTAGCTTGTATGTTCCAGGTCCTGGGACAGTTCAGTTTTTCTTCTCTCCTTTGGGCTTCAGTTTCCTCTTCCGTAAAAGGGATAGACTCAAGTCTTTATCCATCCCCTCACTCAGCAAACACCCCCAGAGCTTTCCTGTATGCCAGGCTGTGTGCACAGGCACTGAAGTTACAGCCATTCGTGAGACTAAGCCCCTGTCTTCCTGGCGGCCTTGCGCTGGGGAGAGACAGACACATGCCCAAAGAGTCACAGACCAGGGTGATCTGGGTTGAGATAAGGGGAGAGACCAGAAACTATGAGAATTCAGGGGATGGGGCCATCACTCTCCATTGAGGGCATCCAAAAGTGCTTCCTGGAAGAGGCGACTTCTGGGCATGTCCTAAAGGATGGGTAACATACAGCAGATAGAGAAGTGGGTCAGGGTGTTGCATGCTCTGGTGTTTGTAATGAAGGATGGTGTTTGGAGGGCAATAGGGAGTGATGAGGCCAGTGTAGGTCCAACAGGTCCTTTTGTGTCGGTCACAGCCTTATGTGTGGTGGTGGGCAGCCACTGGAGAATTTAAAACGGGGGAGGGGCAGAGGCAGGTCTAGGTTTGGGGAGATGTGGAGCATGGCCATTTGGCGGCTGTGTCCAGGTGTTCTCGGCCACCGAGGGCCGGACCCGCATCGAGCAGCGCGTGGACCGCAGCAGCTTTGTGATCGAGAGCGCCGAGAGGGCCGACGAGGGCCGCTACACCATCAAGGTCACCAACCCCGCGGGCGAGGATGTGGCCTCCATCTTCGTGCGAGTTGTGGGTGAGCAGAGGGAGCTGAAGGGGCTGAGCTTGGGGGTGGTCCTCCGAGGCCCTGAGGGGCCCCCTGACTCTTCTGCCTCCCCCACAGATGTGCCAGACCCCCCAGAGTCTGTGCGTGTCACCTCTGTTGGAGAGGATTGGGCCATCCTTGTCTGGGACCCACCCAAGTTTGATGGGGGGCAACCAGTCACCGGTGAGTGCCTGCGTACCGGAGTTCCCGTACCCTCCAACCTCCTGTGCCCCTCGATTTCTCTTTGACCCCTGCACGTCCTTAGTGTCCCCAGTGACCCTGCACTGAGATTTGGATTTTGTCTTTGACATCTTGCAATCCCTTTGGTCTTTGCATCATCCTTTACTCCCTAATGACCTGGGCATCCTCACTTGGGTCAATAGCCTGGGATATTTTGTGGCCCCTGACCCCCTGATTCATGTCCTGTGACCCTGCTTGATTCCTGACCCTATGACTGATGACCTCTGATTGCTAGTGACCTTGACATCAACCCAAAATGTATGATCTCAGGCCACTCTGGCCCATGTGGCCTTTTTTTTTTTTTTTTTTTTGTATTCCTCCGAAGCTGGAAACGGGGAGAGACAGTCAGACAGACTCCCGCACGCGCCCGACCGGGATCCACCCGGCACGCCCACCAGGGGGCGACGCTCTGCCCCCCCCCCCCCCCGGGGCGTCGCCCCGCCCGACCAGAGCCACTCTAGCGCCTGGGGCAGAGGCCAAGGAGCCATCCCCAGTGCCCGGGCCATCCCCGCTCCAACGGAGCCCCGGCTGCGGGAGGGGAAGAGAGACAGAGAGGAAGGGGGGGGGGTGGAGAAGCAAATGGGCGCCTCTCCCACGTGCCCTGGCCGGGAATCGAACCTGGGTCCCCCGCACGCCAGGCCAACGCTCCACTGCTGAGCCAACCGGCCAGGGCCCCATGTGGCCTTTTGATGTGACCCTCACTTGCCCAGATGACCTGCGCCCCCCTCCATGGCCTCTCCATGGCCACCCACTATGCTCTGCTTGGGGGGTGTCCAGGGTACCTTATAGAGCGGAAAAAGAAGGGCTCTCATCGCTGGATGAAGCTGAACTTTGAGGTCTTTACGGAGACGACCTACGAGTCCACCAAGATGATCGAGGGCGTCCTGTATGAGATGCGGGTCTTTGCGGTCAATGCCATCGGGGTGTCCCAGCCCAGCGTCAACACCAAGCCCTTCATGCCTATTGGTGATGTCCCTCAACCCCTCCCTGAGCCCCTGTCTAACTAACCCTGATCCATGCCCTGTCTGTCACTGATCTCTGACCCTACATCCTGGCCTTTGATCCCATGAAATCTTCTGACTTATGTCCCTTCTCATCCAACAAGGCAACGCACTGACTCCCTGGCCTCATTCAATCTCCTGACCTTGTCCTGACCCAGTACATCAGCTGCTGACCTCATGGTCCTAGATTCCATGCTGTCACCCGAATATCTTATTAATCTCTGACCTAGCAGACCTCTCTTCCTTTGGAGACCTCACTGTCCCTGATATCTTTTTTAAAAAAATAGATTTTAGGGAGAGGGAGAGAGAGAGAGATTGTTGTTCTATTTATTTATGCACTCATTGGTTGCTTCTTGTATGTGCCCTGACTGGGGAATTGAAACCACAACTTTGGTGTATGGTACGATGCTCTAACCAAGTGAGTTACCTGGAGCTACCCTGCCTGGGCCTCAATATCTTGTGGGGTTTTTTTTCAACTTGATTTCTAGATTGTTTTATTTATTAACTTTACAGAGAGAGAGAGGAAAGGAGACGGAGTGAGAAGTATCAGCTCATAGTTGCCTCACTTTATTTATTTATTTATGGGCAAGAGGAGGGGAAATAGTGAGGCAGACTCCTGCATGCGCCCCGACTGGAATCCATATGGCAACCCCATCTGGGGTCGATGCTTGAGTTCTGAGCTATTTTTAGCACCAGAGGCTGTCATGCTCCTATGGAGCTATCCTCAGGGCCACACTCAAATCAATTGAGCCACTGGCTGCAGGAGGGGAAGAGAGAGAGAAGGGGGAGCGGGAGGGGGGAGAAGCGGATGGTTGCTTTTCCTGTGTTCTCTGACCAAGAATTGAATCTGGGACGTCCATACACTGGGCCAACACTCTACCCACTGAGCAACTGGCCAGGGCCACTTCAGTTTAGTTGTTCATCGATTACTTGTCATATGTGCTTTGACTAGGCAAGCCCAGGGTTTTGAACCGAGGATCTCAGCAATCCAGGTTGATGTTTTATCCACTGCGCACCACAGGCCAGGCTTTTTAAATTGATTTTTAGAGAGACAGGAAGGGAGAGAGACCGAGAGAAATCTAGACTTGTTGTTCTATTTATTTATGCATTTATTGGTTGATCCTTGTATGAGACCTGACCGGGGATTGAACCCACAACCTCAGCATGTCGGAACAAGTGAGCTACCTATCCAAGGCCTTGATGTCTTATTTTAATGACTCTTGATGACATGTCCTAGCTCACTGATCTCTGGACCACCATAGTCATCCCTCTCTGACCAGTCACTTTAACCCTGAGACTCTCTGCTGACCTCTGACCCCTCATTTACCCTCACCTCTTTCCCTGGATTCTTACAGCACCCACAAGTGAACCCCGGCACCTGACAGTAGAGGACGTGACAGACACCACCACTACCCTCAAGTGGAGGCCCCCAGACAGGATTGGGGCAGGTGGCATCGATGGCTACGTGGTGGAGTACTGCCTGGAGGACTGTGAGTGAGCCCATCAGGCCTGGTGGGGGCAGCAGCTCACACAGACCCCAGGGGGTATCTGGTCTCGGGAACTAAAAAGAAGTCAGTGCAGGGACTGATCTATGGGGTAGTGAGCTGCCTTTGTGGTGTCTGTACTTACGTGAATCCCTGAGATGGGATGGGTCATGCCTGGTCCCCCACTAACCAGCTTGCTCCCTCTCCCTCCCCCTCCTTCCCTTTTCCCATCCCTACCCCTCCTCCCTTCCTCCCTCCTCTACACTCATCCTCCACACAGTAATACCTTTTCATCCATCCATCTTTTCATCCAAGTATTTATCTACTAGCTATATTCCTTCTTCCTCTCTTCTATTCATTTGTCCATCCATCCATTTTTCCTTCCCTTTTCCCTTTTTCACCCTTTTATTTCTCCCTCCCCTCCATCTCTCCCTCCCTCCTTCCTTCTTTTCTTTCACTTGTCCACATAGTCATCCATTCAACCATCTCTCTGTCCAAAAATCTTTAGGCTCATCCAACTATCCCATCTCTCCAGTAACATGTTTCATCCATAAATCTCTTTTCATGACCATCTTTCTTCTCCCATTTCTTCCTTCTTTCCACCCATCTACCTGTATGACCATCCAACATCAAAGTATCTACTGTCTCTCCATCCATCCATCCATCCATCCATCCATCCATCCATCCATCCTTCCACCCACCCATCTACCTACCTATTTATTCATCTACCCACCCATTCATCTATTCATCCATCCACTCATTGGTCCTTCCTTCCTTCCTTCCTTCCATCCATCCATCCACCCACCCATCCACCCATTCATTCACTCACCCATCCACCCATTCATTCACTCACCCATCCACTCATTCATTCACTCACCCATCCACCCATCTATCCTTCTACCCACCCACCTACTTATCCATGCATGCATGCATGCATCCATCCACTCATTCATATTTCCACACATCCAACTCTCCATCCTTCACTGAATAACATGCATTGAGTACTGACTCCATGCCAGGCCCAGTGCCATGGCAAAGGGGAAGTCTCCGACATGGTCATCTCACTGGGAAGATAGATGAGATCATTTTTAAAAACTTCTTATTGCATTTATTGGGATGACACTGGTTAATAAAATGATATAGGTTTTAGGTGTACAATTCTATAATGCATCATCTGTATATTGTTTTATGTGTTCACCACCCCAAGTCAAGTCTCCTTCCATCACCAGATGAGATCATCCTGACACCGTATCCCAGGCCTTAAAGTCAGACAGATGTGGGTTCCAATCCTGCCCCTACACTTTCTAGCTGTGTGACCTTGGGCAAGTTTCTGAGCCTCAATTTCTTCATCTAAAGATGGCGGACAGTGCCCATCTTGACATGGTACAGTGGTGGCTGCATTTGGTAATGCATGTACACGATGGACGGTGGGACTCTGGTCAGCTCCCCCCCTTTCTCTTCCCAGTGTTCTTTACCCCATTCCTACCATTGGCAACCCCTCCCTGATCTGTGTCATCGCCACCCAGTGTTTCAGAACCTACCCTTGTTAGACTTCACCCTGTTTTTTTTTCTGTTTGTTTGTTTGTTTTTAATTTTATTTATTTATTTTTTACAGAGACAGAGAGTCAGAGAGAGGGATAGACAGGGACAGACAGACAGGAACAAAGAGAGACGAGAAGCATCAATCATTAGTTTTTCATTGCGCGTTGCAACACCTTAGTTGTTCATTGATTGCTTTCTCATATGTGCCTTGACCGCGGGCCTTCAGCAGACGGAGTAACCCCTTGCTAGAGCCAGCGACTTTGGGCTCAAGCTGGTGGGCTTTTGCTCAAACCAGATGAGCCCGTGCTCAAGCTGGCGACCTCGGGGTCTTGAACCTGGGTCCTCCGCATCCCAGTCCCATGCTCTATCCACTGTGCCACCGCCTGGTCAGGCAGACTTCACCCTGTTTATTGTTGGTCTGACCTACATTGGTTCACCAACCCGTGGCCATAAACCCAAGATGGAAAGGCACCTGTCACAGAGACAGGAACCCAAAAAGCTGTTTCCCAATTCCTCTGAACCTTGATTTTCTCATCTCTAAAATGGGTATAACATTAGTTAGAGGTGGGATAATAAGCTAATAATATGTGTCCCACTGTTTAAATTATTTTTTTAGGTGAGAGGAGGGAAGATAGTGAGGCAGGCTCCCGCATGTGCCCTGACAGGGATCCACCAAGCAACCCCATTAAGGATAGGAGCTCCAGTATTGAGTTATTTTTAGTGCCTGAGGCTGATGCACTCTAACTTAGCTATGAGAGCCTGGGGCCATACTGGAACCAGTCAAGCCACTGGCTGTGGGAGGAAAAGATGAAGAGAAGGGAGAGAGGGAGGGTGGGAGAAGCAGATGGTCACTTCTGTGTGCCTCAATGGGGAATCAAACCAGAACTTTTATACATGAGGCTGACGCTCTATCCACTGTACCAACCGGCCAGGGCCCTGTCCCACCTTTTGAACAAGGTCATAAGTGCTTAATAAATGTCAGCTGCTGCTAGTTGAAGGCAGGGGAAGGGCCAAGGAGCTGAGGGGTGGGGGAAGGTCTCGAAGGAAGATCCCCAGCATTGCTCCACTCTTGCAGCGGAGGAGTGGATCCCTGCTAACACTGAACCTATCGAGCGCTGTGGCCTCACGGTCAAGAATCTTCCCACGGGAGCCAGAATCATTTTCCGGGTCGTTGGGGTCAACATCGCGGGGCGCAGCCCACCTGCCATGCTGGCTCAGCCAGTCACTATCAGGGAGATTGTGGGTGAGCAGCCCCTGTACCCCTTCCTGACCCCTCTCCTAAAGACCAAGCTGGTGTCTTCTGGCCAGCCCTGTCCATTCCATTATTAGGACCTCCTCCTGCATCCTCACGCCATAGTCTCCTGCCGCCCCTCTCCACTGTCCCCCAACCCCGGGCTGACTTCCTGGGTTCTGTCCACAGAGCAACCCAAGATCCGCCTCCCCCGCCATCTCCGCCAGACTTACATCCGCAAGGTGGGGGAGGCTATCAACCTCCTCATCCCCTTCCAGGTGCGTGGGCAGGTTAAGGGTCGGGGGTCAGGGCTCGGTTCCCAGGGAGAGCCCTCAGCTGACCTCCGCTCCCTGCTGCCCACCCAGGGGAAGCCCCGGCCCCAGGTGGTGTGGACCAAGGGCGGGTCACCCGTGGACTCCTCCCGCGTGAACGTGCGCACCAGCGACATCGACACCGTGTTCTTCGTGCGCCAGGCGGCCCGCTCCGACTCGGGGGAGTACGAGCTGAACGTGCAGATCGAGAACATGAAGGATACGGCCATCATCCGCATCCGGGTCGTGGGTGAGCGGCCGAGCGGGCAAGGGGCACCGCGGGCCAGGGGCAGGGTTAGTGGTGGTGGACAACACGGTGGCAATGCGGGAGCCAGGGTGGGAGGCGAGGCCGGCGAGATGAAGAAGGCCCAGGAGGGGGGAGGGAAGGGATTGAATGGGGGAGGGTGTGAGGTGGGATGGGGCTCAGAGATACCAGAATTGGGAGAGGAGGTGAGGGGCAGGCATTTAGGAACCACCACCCCCCCTTCCAGAAAAGGCAGGGCCACCGATGAACGTGACAGTGAAGGAGGTATGGGGCACTAACGCACTGGTGGAGTGGCAGCCCCCCAAAGATGACGGGAACAGTGAGGTCACCGGCTATTTCATCCAGAAAGCCGACAAGAAAACCATGGTGAGGGACCAGAGGGGCTGGGGCTCCGTGCCCGTGCCACGGGTGTGGGGTAGGAAAGCCCGGCCATGGTCAGAGCAGGAGCTGCTGCTCCCCTTTTCCAGCTGGGGAAACTGAGGCACCGAGAGATGGGAGAGTGGGCTAGGGCTGGAAGGATGGGCTTTTGGCTGAGATTTGGTGTCTGATGGGTTATCTTTTTCTTTTTCGTGGTGGTAAAACTCACATGACAAAATTAAGCATTTATTTAATTAAATTAAATTTTAAAAAATTTTGCCCTGGCTGAATGGCTCAGTTGGTAGAGCACCGTCCTGATGCACAGTGGTTGCTGGTTCGATCGCATACAGGAACAGATGGATGTTTCTGTCTCTCCTCTCTCTCTCTCTCTCAAATCAATAAATACATTTTAAAAAATGTGTTGACTTTTAGAAAGAAAAGAGGGGAGAGGGAAAGAGAAACATTGATTTGTTGTTTCACTTATTTATGCATTCATTGGTTGATTCTTGTATGTGCCCTGACTGGGAATTGAACCCTCAAACTTGGCCTATTGGGACAATGCTCCAACCAACTGAGCTACCCAGCGAGGGTTAAGCATTATTTTTAAAGTGACATTTCGTGCATTCCCGGTGTTGTACAGTCACCACCTCTATCTAGTCCCAAGACACTTCATCACCTAAATGTAAACCCTGTATCCATTAAGCAGTCACCCCTCCCCATTTCCGCCCACGCAGCCCCTGGCAACTCCCAGTTGGCTTCCCCTCTCTATGGATTTGCCTATTTTGGACATTTCCTATGAACAGAACCACACAATTGGTGGCCTCGTTTTGCCTGGCTTCTTTCACTCAACCTCACCTATCAGTGAGGGTATCAGTGTTACATTGTAGCAGGTGTCTGTGGTTCATCCTTTCTCATGACTGAGTAATATTCCAACGCTCAGCTGCTACTACCTTTTGCTTCTCCATTCATCAGCTCATGGGCATTTGGTCGTTCCCATCTTGCAGCCACTGTGAACAGTGCTGCTGTGAAGGGTGGGTTTTCTTAGCTCCGTGCACACTTAGGCATGCTTTCCTTACCCTTGGCCCTTCTTGTGTCTGTGTCCCTGACTTTTCTGGTCCTTCCCTGTCCCCACACTAGGAGTGGTTCAACGTCTATGAACACAACCGTCAAACCCACTGTACCGTGTCTGACCTCATTGTGGGCAATGAATACTATTTCCGAGTTTTCAGCGAGAACATTTGTGGGCTCAGTGACTCCCCAGGTCTCTCCACAAACACGGCCCGGATCCCCAAGGCAGGTATGGCCGCCTCCCTCCACTGAGGCCACTCCCCGCTCTCGGCTGGGTCTGACTGTGACTCCTCTGCACCACCCAGCCCTGGACTCAAAGTTGATGGCACCTGGTGACAAGAGTAGAGGTCCTTGGGAGACAATCAGGACAGCTGCCTTACAGGGCATCTCCTCACACCCTGCCTCCCCCCACCCCATCCCAGGTATCAACTGGAAACCTCTTGAGTACAAGGAACATGACTTCCGGACACCTCCCAAGTTCCTGACGCCGCTTCTGGACCGGGTGGTTGTGGCTGGTTATTCAGCTGCTCTCAACTGTGCTGTCAGAGGCCACCCAAGGGTACGTGCATGCGCACGCATGTCTGTGTGCCTGTGTGTGTGATGCTGGAGGCAAATATTCAGCAAGACAAAGCCACCACTCCTCCCCATCACACCCCCGCTTTCTCTCTGATTTCTCTTCTCCGTTCCTGGAATTAGCTCACTTTGAACCGGCGGGTCAAAATCCACCTGCCACCAGTTTCTCTCAATAAAGTTTTATTGGAACATAGTCCTGCTCACTTGCTTGTGTATTGCCCATGGCGGCAGAGACCACAGGGCCCACACAGCTTAAAATCTTGACCACCTGGCCTTTTATACACAGAGTCTGCCACCTTCTGGTCTGACTTCCAAGTTTTTAGCCTTGGCCTTTGCAGGCACCCCGCGGATTCATTCATTACTCACCTTCTCCATCTGTCTGCTTCGTTCACAAACTCCACTCACTCATTCAGCACTCATTGTTCCCCTCCCAGTCCATTCATTCACTCAGTCCACTCCCTCACTGCCTTTGCTACGCACCTCATTCATTAACCCCATTCGTTCTTCCAACACATACTTTCAAAGGCTTTCTCAGTGTGCTAGTGACTTGGATAAGAAGGTCCTGTATGCTGGAGGAGACAGCATTACTGCAGCATCACAAAATGACTACAGCATTAGACAGGCTGGCACATGTGCCAGAGGAGTACAAGCAGCCATGAGTGTGTAAAGGAGGCCTTCAGGCCCCAGCGCAGCGGCTGGGGGGTGGCGGCTGAGCGGAGACCTGAGACAGGCAGGGGCCGACTGGGGGAAAAAGGGAGAGCAGAACTGGGGAGAGAGCACCGCCAGGGTCAAGGTCTGAGGTGGGAGCCTGCCTGGTCCGTGTGAGGAGTGTGCTTGAAGCAGAGGGAGGCGAGGGGACAGCAGCTACAGGCCCAGGCCCGAAGCATGCAGGGCCCTGCAGGACACACAAGGGATGAGCGCTTCCTCCTCCAGAAGAGGGGACGGAGGGTCAGAAAAGTGACTAGGCCAAGGTCATCCAGCCGAAGTTAGGAGGTGGCACGGCCAGAATGAGAATTCGGATCTTGACCCCAAGGCCCATTTTGCTGTCCCTCTGGGGGACCCTTTGTAAGCTGGCCCCGCCCTCTGCTCCCTTCCACAGCCAAAGGTGGTCTGGATGAAGAACAAGATGGAAATCCGTGAAGATCCCAAGTTCCTGATGACCAACTACCAGGGGATCCTGACGCTGAACATCCGCCGCCCGTCCCCCTTCGATACAGGGACTTACTCCTGCCGGGCTGTCAACGAGCTGGGGGAGGCCCTGGCCGAATGCAAGCTGGAGGTCCGAGGTGAGGCGGTGGCCCTCTGCCTGGTGGTCCCATGCGCATGCCCTGCACAAAGCTCCCCGAGTCAGAACCTGAGGACAAGAGGCAGCCTGATGAAGGGCGGAGCAAAGGCAGCACAGGGCATCGGAGGGGTGGGGTGGGGGAGCACCAGATCCAGCCTGGGCCGCAGTCCAAGGTTTACCAGAGGTGAGGACAAATGAGTGAATGAGGAGACCTTAGCAAATGACAGCTAGGGCCTCCTGCGGGAGGCGTGTGTGCACAGCGCAGAAATGTGGGTAGTGGCCCACGGGAGCCTAGAAACATGCCACCCTCCTGCGCAAGCTCTGTTCCTCCCCACCTCAATCAGCCCGTCCCCTCCTGTGTCCCAGAGCCCCAGCCTGTCTGTCCTCGTCCTTCTGAATTCTCCCCTGCCCTGCCTCCACCTCCGCCTCTCTCCAGTCCACCGCACACGGGGCCCTAGAGGACTCTATCTAGGGTGACTTGGCCCCCCTGTGGGGTCCCCAGCAGCCCTGGGGTCCCTCAGCCTGGTGTCATCCTGCATCTGGTCCCTCGTCCTGCTGCATCCAACCTCATGTAGCCCCGTTTTCCTCCACACCGTTCCAGCCGCACCAAGCTGTTGGCCATCAGACAAATGGGCCGTGTTTCCTCCTGGCCATTCTGTCTGCCCAGAACACTCCTCCTCACCTCCTCCACGCTGGGCTCACATCCATCACACGTCCTCCAGTCAAGACTCTGTGGGGAGGGTGCTAACCCAGTCCCTCAGGGGCAGCTTCCAGAGTCCCTCCCTGACTGTGACTTCTCCTGGCCCTGATGACAGCCCGGCAGACAGAAGTGGCATCAGAGCCTGAACAAGGGCTCAGGGACCTGCAGGCCTGTGGCTGTCATTCCTCAGGCTGACCCAATTTCTCCTGTTCTGCTGTCCCCTTTATCAACTATCGAATTGGCTCAGAAATATCCCCACTCCAGGATTCCAGTAACAGCTTGTCACCAGCAGCTGCTCAGAAATCCCTAATCAGAATGTCCCGGTTTGGGGTTCAAAGCTACAGCAAATCAGGTGCACCACGGCATTGGGTTGGCTGCCCAGCAGAGATGAGGTGCAGAGTGGTGAAGGGCAACTTCAGCCCCCTTCTGGTTGATGGAATCCAGCAGGACAAGGGGCCTGGCCAGGGCACTTGCATTGGGGAAGCCAGGTCCCTGCAGCCTCCCTTAGCCACTCTTTTTCTCATTTTGCCCACAGCGCCGCAATGAAATGCTCTTCCACTTGCCCAGATAATTGGCTGCTAAGTCCTGACCAGACATCCCTGGACAGTGTTTCCCTTTCAGGAGCTATTACTGAGAAGATAACAGTCTTGTCTGGTGACACACGTGTCTGTCCTTCTTGAATCTGTAGCTCTGCCTTCTTCACCTGGGGGTGGGTAATGGGAACGGCCAGGTTGGAGTGGACACCACCATAAGGCAACTCCACAGACCACGTGGAGGCTGCCATCTTGGAACAGCTACTTTAGTGAGGTACCATGTTGCCATGACAACTAGGCAGCATCAGAGGCCAACCCAATACTGCTTGGAGGTTGACCTCTTAGACTAACTACCCTGAACGGGGAGGAGACAGCCAGCCGCTGCGGCATATACAAGCTGAGCCGAGCCAGGGAGGAACCATAGGCCAGACTGGGAAGGCTACTCTGGTGAGGTAGCCACGACACAAGGGGGTACTGAGTCTCAGGGGTGGCCCCCAAGGAGCCAGACAGGATACAGGAAGACCAGGGTGAGGCATCCTGGAAAGGTTACTTCTGCCAGGGGGTCACGTTGAATTGCTGATGATGGTGCAACTGCTGATAACCCGGTTATTGGTTCTTAAGTGGCCAATCTTTATTCACTTTAATAATTCATCTGTCTGGCCCCAAAGCAGGACACTTAGACCTCTGGTTCTTTGGTGAGTTCAGACGGTGTTGGAGGCATCAGAGTCCCCAGGGTTAAGAGGTTTGTGGATCCAATCCGGCTTCCATGGCACAAAGCTGTGTATGAGAGTTTGTCGCAGAGGTAGCTGCAGTTTGGGATGGGTGGGGAGACCCTGTACTTAGAAGGCAGGGAGCCGGGTATCCAGAGGAAGAGGCCCTGCAGGTCCCATTGCCCTCACCTCCAAGGACAGGTGCCTTTCCCTTCCCCTGGCCTGACAGGGAACTGGGCATCTTGCTGGGCTGACCCAACCCCTTGGAAGCCCAGGCATCCCCTCCCCCAGATCCCACTATGGAAAGAGGCTGGAAGGGGTGGCTATAGTTTCCTAACTGGGAACCTTAGCTAGCACACCAAGGCCATGCAGGACCTGCCCTGCTTTGAGTTCCTGCCGTCCTTTATGCACAGACTCCATACCTTTCAGGACTCAGGAGTCCAGGCCCCCAGCTACCTCCTCTCTCAGACCCAGCCCCCCCCACCCCCAGGCTACCATCCTCCTCTCTCCTCAGAGCCCTGCTCCTCCCCCCTCACCTCCTCCCCCTCGGTCAGATCCTCGGAGTCCTTCTCCCCACCCTCCTCCTCCGGCGCCTCCAGAGCGGCCAGCACCGAGTACTCCTGCGTGAAGGGCACAGCGCCCTGGTTCGAATGGAAGCGCAGGCGGTAGAGCATCCGCACCCACTTGCCGAACTCGCGGTTGCGGGTTTTGGACGGACCCCGCAACTGCAGGTAGAAGGCCCGGCCGGTTTGAAACTTGACCTTGAGCATACAGTGGCTTTCGTTGTGGACGAAGAGCTGGACGAACTGCAAGGGGAACAACCTGGGCGGGTGGAAAGGATGGCCTCAGGTTCTGAACCTTCCTGACTCCGTGGCCCTGGCGCCCTCAGGGTTGGGTTGCTTGCCTGGCAGCTCCGCTTTGTGCCCAGGAGGGGTTCTTTTTCACTTTGCCTTTTGAATCTTATCCAACCCCAATTTCCACCACAAAGTACATTTGTGTCTCTCACTGGTCCTTGATCCTAAACCCCATACTCGAATAGACAGCCACCTACTTAAAATCAAGGTCCATTTGGATGTTGGATCGCCATTGGATACAAAATGTCCAGCAACCAAATTCTTGACCTTATCCCCACCCCAAACCTGCTCTTCTCCCAGTTTTAACTGCATCCTCTCGCTTGCTCTGTCAGAAGCGTGGAGTTGCTCCTGATCTGACTTTCTCTCGCACACCCTCAACTCAGTCCTGCCAAGGATTCCTGATGGTTTTACCATTAAAATTGCATCTACAGTCCCACCACTTCTAACTTCCTCCAACGCCTCCACCCCCGGCCAGCCCACCCATCTGTTCCCCAACTGGCCGCCAGAGGGTGCCGTCAACGCCTGAGTTGGCTCAGGTTCCTCCCCTGGCTCAGAGTAAAACCCAAGAACTCACCTTGACCAGGAGGTCCTGCAGGACCTGCCCACTTTGTTTCTTCTCTGCCCTCACCTACCGCCTACTTCCCTGGCTCACTTCGTTGCAGCCACACTGGCCTCCTCGCTGTTCCGAAATCTGCAAGGCTTAGTCCTATTTCAGGACCTTTGCACAGGCTGTTCTCACCTAAATCTTCCTCCAGCCATGCCCATGGCCTGGCTGCTTCATCTCTCTCAGAGAAGTCTGTTTACAACCCTTGGCCTATTTGCCACCAAATCCATGCTTGCAGACCTCTCGATGGTCCCTTGCCTGATATGTCTCCACTGACCTTTCACCCCATTGGACAAACTGCCATTTATTCTGTCTGCCTGCCCATAGAAGGTGAGCTTGAGGGCGGAGATTTGTCTGATTTTGTCACTGCCGCTTCCCTAGTGCCCAGACTGACACAGAGGAGGCACTCCATGGACACTTGACTATTTGAATAAATGTACTGCTTGGGCCCCTAGTCTGATTCAAGGTCCAACAAGGTGGAGGAGGAGACGATCTTGAGAGGGTGGGTCACTGGGCCTTGGTCACACAGCGGGGTCTGAACCCAAGTCTTCCATGTTCTTAACCACAATTATGGAGCCACAGACGCCCCTCTGGCCCTGCGAGTCTACCTCTAGGAACTGATCTTACATACACCTGTGCACATGGATGTCCCATGCCTACCACGCTGGCTGTAACCCCAACACCAGACACACCCTCAGTGGGGAGGGTCTCCATCTATTATTACGTTTCCAAAATGGAAAAATAACAGCTGACGAGGATGTATTGATATAACTGACTGCATTGGCGCTATTCCAAGTACTTACTCAGTTTCCCTCCCAGGAGCCCTATAGGTGGGCTGTCCCCTTACCCCCCATGTTCCAGATGAGGAAACTGAGACACAGACAGGTAGGGAACTTAACTAAAGCCAGTGAAAACATGAAGCTAGGATCTGAACCCAGGTCATCTGAGGGCAGCCTTTTGTTCAAGGATGTTCTACAACATTGTAAGAGTGGTGTCCAAGGGGCGAGAGTTTGCTCAATTGTGTATGGCCACAAGAGGGCCTTACTCATGTTGATATGAAACATATACTGGTGATATCACGCTGAGGGTGTGGATAGAGGGAAAAGGGGAAAAGAGCATGTGCCTACAACTATTAAAGGGCTAACACACACTAGGTGCCCATCAGAAGGGGTCCAGAGTCACTCTGGGCTATAAGCCGGTTAGCAGGGAGGAGCCAGGGTGTCTCAAGGCTGAGTTTTTTACTTTGATGGTGTGTTTATTAGGGAGGGGACTGAGGGGAGTGTGCTCAAGGAGATTATAAGAGTCAAAGCCTTTTCTTAGCACCATCCTTAGTGTCCTTCCAACTGGAGGCCATGACTTAGTGAGTGGTGAGATCAGTTAGTGGGATACAGTTAGCACTGACAAGGAATTATCATAGAAGAGAAAATGTCCAGTGCACCACAAAACGCCTCAATACTGCTTTATGAAATGTTTCAAACTCAGAATAAAATAAAGGCTGTAATTAGCCCTTAGTTCGTTCAGGTCAGAAACAGATTCTACCACCAGGTGAATCACAAAGAAGTCAAAGCCACTGGCAGAATGTTTTTCTAAACACATCACACCCATGAAAATGTTTTGGAATGTGCAGCTGGAGTTAGATGCAGGGGGGGAGAAAAATATGTTTTGCATTATGTGTGTTTTAAGACTTGAAGGGGCAGTGTGGAGTCTGACATGGGTTTGAGCTTCGTGAGGTCAGCAATCACAAGGGGCCTGAGGTTCTGATCCCAGCCCTCTGTGAGGGCTCGGGCAAGAAGCTCCCCTCTCTGCGCTCCAGTTTATCTCTTTGGAGGATGGGGCTAAGGGGCCCCCCATGTAAGGGTATGGCCTCAGAAACGAGCTGATGCGAGCAGCCCAGGAGGTACTTGGCATGAAGGTGCTGCAGGTCATTCTCTTGGCTCCTGCCATGGTGTGGCCTCTCTATCCCTGATTTCTGGCCCCTGTGGACTGCCCTGTCCTCTTTCTCCTGAGCCTTTCAACCAAGGCTTCTGGTTCTGGGGGTCATCTGCATGAGAGGAGGTGCCGCAGGGAGCCCAGGAAGCCCTGAGCTGGGGAAGGAGGCCTAAGCTGGGGAGGGGGAAGTCACCCGGAGAGCTGCAAGCGTCCGTTCTCCTTGGCAGGGCCCGCTAGCAGCAACAGGTCTGGAAGTTCCAGGGCTGGACCGGAGGCTGCCAAACCCATGGTTACCTTGTTGGCAACTTCTCCTAATCGGGTCACCTGGGACCAGGGGACAAGGATTAGAAGCTGGATAGATGGAAGGGGGAGCAGAAATGAGGGATCAGAGGTCAAGAATCTTGGTCAGATTAAGGATCATGAACCTAGTGAATGAAATACCAAGATGGGAGTCAGATATCTTGAGCTCAAAGGTCAAGAGTCATACAAGTGTTAAGTCAGGGAAACAGAAGCAAGGGAACAGGAGGCCAGGTTTCACAGAGGAGCAAAAGGTCTGGAGATATGGGGAAAGGGGTCGGTCAGGAATTCCAGGAGATGGACATTATGGGAGAGTTGTCAGAATCACGGAGAGCTGGGGTTCCTCAACTAGGGGCTCAGGTTTCAGCTCAGGGGGTCCTGGGGCTCCACACCTGCACGAAGTTGCTCTCAAAGATGGAGAAATGTCGCAGCTGGTCGTATTCGCCGCTCAGAAGGTGGCGTTGGAGGCGTCCAGGCCGGCCCGCGAGACAGGTGGGAACCAGGATGCCTTCTAGGGGGTCGAAGTTCCAGGAGGCTGGGTCAGGTAACCCCCGCTGGTAGGGCCCGGGGCAGCCCGGCGCTGACAGCAGGGGTTTCTGGGCTGTTGTCTCCACACCGCCGGTCCCATCCCTCACTTGGTCCAACCCCTCCCGGCCTGGCTCCGCCTCTCACCTGCCATGCCACCTGGTTCCACCACACCTGCTCCACCGCAACGCCTCGCATCTTAAGGGGAGCGGAGGGAGGAGCCGGGGTAGAAAACCAGCAGGCGGGGCCTTGAGCTCTGTGACGTCACAGGCGGTGGACCCGGAGACACCCACCCTTGTGCCGTCACCGGGGGGGGGGGGGGGGGGCGGTATCCGCTCTGCTAACGTCAGGCCCCAGTAGCGGACAGGCGCTAGTGCGCAGACGCAAGGCGCCAGCGCAGGCGCACGAGCGGTAGGATGCAGCCCGTTCTTCCCGGAGTGCTTTGCGGCCCGGCTCTCTCTCGCCGGTTGGTTGGTGGGGGCCAAAATGGCGGCGGCCGGTGCGGGGGCCACTCGGCTACTCCTGCTCTTGCTGATGGCGGCCGCAGCCCCCAGCCGGGCGCGGGGCAGTGGTTGCCGGTCCGGAGCCGCTGTGCGAGGGGTGAGTACTCATTGGCTCGGCCCAGGGGGCAAAACCGATGGAAATCATGAGACTCGGACTTTGAGGTCGGTTAAGGTGGAAACGAGGTTGCGCAGGGCCGAGAGGGAAGAGGCGAAAGAACCCTGGACACGCGTCTGCAGTCCTGTGCACGCGGAGGCTGCACCACTGGGAGAAAGCGAGAGGACGGGGCGGGGCTAGGATGGGATCTTGGCATCTGAGCACTTGTTGCAGTGAAAACAAAGCTGCGCGCGAGGAGGCGATTGGGGGCCTGCCTTTCCACTCCAGGTTCAAACGCGGGGGACTCTGCAGCGAGAATACGCATGAGGGGGGTGTGGCTGGGTTGGAATACTTGGCCAATCGGTGGTCGGGCGGCTAAAATAGAAAAGGCGGGGGTGGGGAGCTCTCGAGGGATTGGAGAGGCGCTCTGTCGGCGGAATATGTATAAGGAGAGCGGGGCCTTGAGCTCTAGGATTCAAGTTTGGGAAGGAGGTTGAGCAGGTGCGAGGGCGTCGAGTGGAGGATGCAGCAGAGGTAGGAGAAATGGGAAGATCTGGAGAAAAGTAGGGCGTGGGTCCTTGTATGTGTTTGCTAAGAGGCGGAACTCGGTTGGCATCCTGGCTATTGGGGCAATTAAGGTGAAGACGAGGCTTTTGTTGGATATTATTAGCTTGGAAAGGATGCGTAGGGTCCTCTTTAACTCAGGAATATTTATGATACTAGGCGTGCAAATGCCCCGGAGATAGTTACCTTGAAAACGAGGTTACAATTGTTTGCAGGTTCTGGTTTTATGGGGACCCATCCATATCTTGAATTTTCACGAAATGAGCGGTTCCAGGTGGAGTTGTGGGCAGGCGTCAACGTTTGGATATGAGTATGAAAATCAGGCTCCTTTTTCAGCCTGCCAGTCTGTCCTGGGGTCCCGCCCTGCCGAGGGCTCCGTTGGTCCTCACTGGGGTCTTCTCTGTCATCTGCAGGCCGGGGCGGAAGGGCGAGAGGGCGAAGGCTGTGGCACTGTGGGGCTGCTGCTGGAGCACTCATTTGAGATCGGTGAGTCAGCAATGTCCTTGCCTGAACCTTTACCCAAGGTTTGGGGCCTGTGTGGTGTGAGACACCATCGCTTTACTAACAGCTCTCTGCCTGGAGAGTGTGTCTGCATTACACTGGGAAGGTGGGGCTGGGGCAGGCACTAGAGCTTAGAAACTCTGCCTTGAACTCACCCCTGCCTGTAAGGCAAATCCAGTTCAGCAGGGTGAGCGCAGCAGTAATAATAACCTCAGAGCCCGGTACCTGCACTGGGAATGAGATGCTCTGTTTGAATTAACTCATTCTCATAACAGTCATGCAGGGTAGCCTCATTTTCCAGAAGAGGAAACTGGGGCTCAGAGGGGCACCACACAAGGACCTCTTATAAGTGAATGGCAAGTTGGGCGTCATTCCAGAGCTCAGCCTAAATAAACTGCCATGATTCAGATGTCCCCAGTGCACAGATGTCAGTGTGGCCCAGCGGTTAATAATCCAGTCTGGGGCTCCAAACTCCAGGAGCACTTGTTTTAAACACTGAACCTGAGGCCCTCTGCAGAACTTCTGGGTCAGACCTTGGCATCTGCCCGAGAAAGCCACGTTGATTGTGACATGGCCTGGGGGTGGGGAGCTCTTGGGCTCTGTAGTTCTTGTGTTTTTCAGCTGGGAAAATTAAGGCTCAGAGAGGTTATGTGAAATGTCCCTGGGTCACCTGGCAAGGCGGGAACTGGGCTTAGGAGCTGTGGGGGTCAGGCATCTGCCCTGGTCTGCTCTGTGAGGGTGTGGTGGGGTGGCCCCAACTTGCAGATGGGAAAATGGGGGTTCCGGTTGGGAAGTGACCTGGTTACTGCAGGGGTTGAAGGGTGCTAGAGTGGGTGCTCACTCAGCCCAGACTCCCCACAGATGACAACGCCCACTTCCGGAAACGGGGCTCGATACTCTGGAACCAGCAGGACAGCACTCTGTCCCTGTCACAGCGGCAGCTCAGTGAGGAGGAGCGGGGCCGACTCCGGGTGAGGAGAGGACCTGGGGCTTGGCAAGCAGGGGGGACGTATGTACCCTAGAGTGTGACACACATGCCTCAGGACCATTGTCCTGCTGTTCCTCTGCCCAGCACACCCTCTCCGCCGTCATTTTTCGTAAGACCAGCTCCTCTTACCCTTCAGATTCAGCCAAGATGATTCAGTCAGTTAGGATGAGATCCCCACAGTAGCCACGTTTAAACAAGAGAACAATCCTTCTCCTGTAGCCTGGCTTCACAGCCTCCTTCAGGTCTGGGCTCCTCCCTGGCCAGCTGGTCCTCCGTAAGGGTGTTGTAGGGAATTGCTGGGGCTCCGGTGGGGCTCCAAGCAACAGGGTAGAGGAGGGGGGGACAGAGGGGCTGAGGGAGTCCACTTCTACTCTCTCCCTTTGGCCGAATGTAGCTGCAAGGGTCCTGGCTGCACCCACCAGCAGGGCTGCTCCATTGGGAAGAGTCCTGGGCATCCTCCGCTTGGCTGGTCGGGAGAGAGGGGGATGCTGGCCAGGCGAGACTGGGGAAAGACCTTGCCAGATGTGGCCTGGTGGGGCAGGGCCCTGGCATCATCCCTCTCACTGCCCCCTCCTCTGCCTGCCCTGCAGGATGTGGCAGCTCTGAATGGCCTGTACCGTGTCCGGGTCCCACGCAGGCCTGGGGCCCCTGATGGCCCAGAAGCTGGTGGCTATGTCTCCTCCTTCGTCCCTGCGGTGAGTCAGTGAGGAGGACTGGCCCCCATCCTCGCTCCTACCACCTGTCACCGTCGAGCTTTCACCATTTGTACGCCAATATTGATGGATGGAGAAAACTTGGACTCGGTCTTACCCTCGAGGGTCTCCTCAGCTGCGTGCATGTGATAGGTTCTTTGAGGGCGCAGCGTCAGGTGTCTAGGACTGGGAGGGGCTGCTCCATTTGGGCTTGTGGCTGAGAGAGACAGGAAGCATGGAGGCTATGGAAGAGGCTTCTGGGGCTGTGGGAGGGGCAGGAGTCCCGGTGCGGGCAAGGCAGGGGCAACAGTGCCTGTTCCCCCCTCTTCTGACCTTCCTCCCTAGTGCTCTCTGGTGGAGTCACACCTCTCGGATCAACTGACGCTGCACGTGGATGTGGCAGGCAACGTGGTGGGCCTGTCGGTGGTGACGTACCCTGGGGGCTGCCGGGGCCACGAGGTGGAAGATGTGGATCTGGAGCTGTTCAACACCTCTGTGCAGCTGCAGCCGCCAGTCACAGCCCCAGGGTGAGGGCACGGGATGGAGGCTCGGGCAGCCCAGGCCTGGCATGGCCATCACCCTGCCTTTGCTGGTATTCTCAGCGAATGATCCCTGTCCCTCGCCCTGTCTCCTTCCTCTACTGCCCACAGCCCAGAGACAGCAGCCTTCATCGAGCGCCTGGAGATGGAGCAGGCCCAGAAGGCCAAGAACCCTCAGGAGCAGAAGTCGTTTTTTGCCAAATATGTGAGTGGGGTCTTGCCTTCTCCGCCCCTCCCCAACAAGCCCCACTCCTGTCCTGAGTGTCCCCTGCCCTGCCCCTCGTCCTCCTGGCCTCCTGCATGTGGGCCCTGCTGGTCTCCTCCAGGACCTCGGTGCATGACCTCCTGGCGCCCAGACTGAGCGCAGGCCTGGATGGAGCCCGTGAGGTCTGGAGCCCCTGTCGACTCAAAGCAGTGGCCACAGGGAGTCCAGTCTCAGTGAATGGCCTGCCCAGCGCTGGCAGTGCTGGGAACGGGGTGTGGGGGGGCTGGGTTGGGGCAGACCCGGTTGTAGGAAGTGCTGTGAGGAGGGCTTGGTGAGGGGAGGGACCGGGCAGTTCTAGAAGCGGGCCGGGACAAGGGTCCAGGGGAGAGGAAGAGGCCCGAGCTGGGCCTGCCAGCCTGGCTGGAACTGGGTCAACGAGCCTGGAGGTGGGGGATGTCAGAGATGTCAGAAGGAATGGCTGGTTGACAAGGAGGGGAGGCTGCTGTGGTCCTCCAACTGGGCCCAGGAAGCAGGTGGCAATAGACAGGGGCATTTGGGGTGGGCGTGCTTTGGGCCAAGGTGCCCAGGGGACTCATCTGGAGCTAAGGAGGGGACAAGCCTGCACTGCCTGAGCAGCTCTGAGGCCCAGGGTTTTTGGACCTGGGCATGCTCCCACTGTGCCAAAGCCTCGGATGTGGGAGGCCAGCATGGCTGTGTGCCCAAGGGGCCTCTGACTCAGGAGAGCCTAACTGCTGAGTTGCTAGGAAACAGGCCTCGAAAGGCCTAGAGTTTGCCTATCCTGGCTTTGCCCTCCCTGATGGCCACAGGACCCTATGGCCACCACCAGCCCTGACCTGTGCCCCTCCCTCCTCAGTGGCACCTCATCCTGGGGGGGGCCGTGTTGCTCACAGCCCTGCGTCCTGCTGCCCCTGGGCCCGCGCCGTCACCGCAGGAGGCCTGAGTGAGGACTGAGCCCCCTCCCGCCTCCGCCTTCCCTGCACCCTTCTGGCCCTCCCCCACCCGTAGTGTTGTAGGGGACCTGGGCCCTGTCCTTACGTGGCCTTCCCTTGCGCCAGCCCCATCGTCCCTGCCCTGGGGAAATGCTGCTCGTGCTCATCTCCCTTTTCTCTGTTTCTCTGTGTTTGTCTGTCCATCGTCCTGTGTGGCCCACAGTGGATGTACATCATTCCTGTCGTCCTGTTCCTCATGATGTCAGGAGCACCGGATGCCGGGGGCCAGGGGGGCAGCGGCGGTGGGGGTGGCGGCGGGGGCAGTGGCCGGTGAGGAGCCTGGGGTCACTCAGCACCCCGTCTTCTTTAGCCTGGGGCACTTCCTTCCTGCCTGGAGTGCTCGAGCCCTTGGTCATCTCAGGAAGGATTCGCTGGCCTCTCCCCATGAGTCCCTTTCCTGTGGCCTCGGTGTTCCTGTCAGTGGAAGGGCATTGGATTCTGGGCCCTGCTGCCTCCTGCCTGCCCTGTGGCCCCGCTGTAGCCCCAAAGGCTTCCCTTTGCCCTCAAGATGGAGCCCAAGCTTCTGGGCCCCTCTGACCGTATATCCTGTCCCTCCCACCCCCAAACCCTGTAGTCTGGCAACATGCCCGTGCTCTCCAGTCTCCGTGCCTTTGTTCTCACCCAGCCTTCCCCCTAACTCGACTGCAGCACTCCTACCTGCCCCTGAGGGCACAGAACAGGCCTGCTGCCAGGGTGCCTGGCTCTGTCCTCCTGAAGCCCTGCCCTCGAGCCCTGCTCTGCCCTTTTTTTGCCCAGGATGCCAGGCCCTCCATGGGTTTCTGGGCTTGAAGAAATGATGTTTAAAATGAGCACAAAACATTTCGTGGAGTGTAGGACCTGGGGATGTGAATAGAATCCCACCTACCTGGGCCGTCTTCCCTGGGACGCTGGCACTAGGAGAGGGAGGATGCCTAGGCTTTTGCTATTTATTCCCCCCCCCCTCCCTGTTGTCTGTTTAAAAACACTGATGAGAATATGCTGAAATACATGAAGTTTTGAAAAGTTGCAACTTCCAGCAGCCAGGTGTACATGTTGACTTGGCTCTAGGTGGCCCTGATGTATATAATGTATATAGGCATTACTGAATTTGATGTTCACATTATGAATTATTCAGAAACCCCAAAACATGGCCATTGTCGTTGCCATGGCTGTATGACATTCCTCTGTGTCGTGAGGCAGTTCATTAAACTGTTCCCCAAATGTTCAATAGCTCACTTCTTGCTTTATAAATAGCCCTATAGGGAGCGTCAGCCGCCAACCTCTGTTTGGTGTGTTTGAATTATTTCCTGGGGACATGTGACTAAAAGTGGGGTCACGGTGGCAGTTCAGAAGCGTTTTCATGAGCATGTGATGCCGGAAGTTTGTGCTGGGAAGTTTTCCTCCTTTTCCCCCCTGAGAGTGTGTGGAGCACAAGCACACAGGGACGCTGGGCATCTCCCCACTTTGTAACACAGAAGTCAAGAATTCTACCCACTGTCTGCCACTGGCCTGTTTGCTCCTGCACAGTTGTCCTGCCACTGCCCGGAGTGACCTGGTCCTCCATGCTTCCCCAGGAAGGTGCCCTTGAGTTCCGTCAACCAGGGACATTGCCAGGAATGCAGGTGAACCTAAGATAAAAGCTGGGAACTGGAATGGCCTTTGCGAACTGATTCCCTGTTGCTAAGTTGCTTCCACGGGGCAAACTCCAGTCCCCGCTTCCCTCTGACTCACTGCTCAAAGACTCTGCGTCTCATGAGTGAGGTGGAGTGAGCTTGTGCTGCGGTATTTTCTGAGAACTGTTTCTGGCCTTTGCTCGGTGGCAGCGTCTGGTTTAGAATCCTCTTGTGAGACGTCTGATGTTGCTGAGACCCCAGCGTGCCTCTGTTTCCTGATGCCCTTGGACTTGGCCAGCTATGGCCCTGCCCTTGACCCTATCTCTCCCCTCCGCAGGCAGCCCCCTGGGACCCTCCTTGCCTGTGCACTGTAACTGATGGCCGGAGAGTCCCCAAAGGTCCCACCGATTTTTTTTTTTAATTCAGTGAGAAGGGAAGGCAGAGACAGACGCCTGCATGCACCCTGACCAGGAACCACCTGGCAAGCCCACTAGGGGGCGTTGCTCAGCAACTGAGATCTTAGCGGCCTGAGGTGGAGGACATGGAGCCATCCTCAATGCCCGGGGCCAACTTGCTCCAATCAAGCCATGACTGCAGGAGGGGAAGACAGAGAAAAGTGAGAAGGAGGAGTGGAGGCACTTCTGTGTGCCTTGGCTGGGAATCAAACCCGGGACTTCCACACGCTAGACCGATGCTCTACCACTGATCCAACCAGCCAGGGCCTGATTTATTTTTAGTGTCCATTATGTTACACACCTGTCAGCATTGGGGGTTATTGTTTCACTGTTCTATAGCTTTCATACATAAAATGGTGTCCTGGCTCTAACTGGCATTTCTTTTTTGGCTGGCATGAGACCGCATTTTCCTGTCTGCTCCACGTGAATTCTGTCACTTTTTCCTAGACCCTTGAGGTGATGCTTCTGTGAAGCAGAGTTCTCTCGACCCTCTGTGTGGTTTGCAGGTGCACTCTCTCCACCCCTCCCCAATCATTTACCTGACCGTTTTGTTATTTTTTTAATGGATTGCAATTTGTAAGCTTATCAGACTACATCCTTTTTCTCTAAAATTTTTTCTAGGGCTCTCAGGCTAGCACAGTTATTCTGTACTATAGTCTAGTCATCATCTGAGCTAGTTCAGGCTCCCTGGGGCTCTGTCCTCATTAAACTTCTCTTCCAACTCTTGCCTGTCCCTGGAGACCTCATTCATGGCTTCATTGTCTTTGCCAAGGGTATCTGGGGGTATAGCACAAACCTCAAAAGGTACAGAAGGGTCCAAAGCAAAGCGCCTATGCTACCTGCTCACCTAGCCAACCCTGTCTCCCTTCACCTGGGACCACCCGAGTTTCCGTCTCGGGTGCATTGTCCTGGAGGTATTCTCTACCTAGACAGGCAATTGTGTATGACAGTAGTTTTGCAAAAATGTGTTGCTTTTACCTCCCCCCACCTCCACTTGACAGAGTTGGAGGGGTTTCTATCTCTGATCTAACATGCATCCTCATTTGTGAAATGGCTAGCTTCAAGTTGATTTCATTGGTCCTGTGTCAGTGGACCTTTGGGTTGTCTCCTGCAGGAATCTCCAGATACCTGCATCATTTTGCACATGTGCGTGTGTGTTTGCGGACCACACTGCCGGGTGGGGACTCGCCGGGGGACCATCAGTCCCCACCTATCCACACTGGAGGTTCCAAACAGCACCTCTCCTTTGATGATTACCAAACCCACCTCTAGCCCAGACCCGCTGCTGGTCTCCAGACCCATGACTGCTGCCCCTGGCCCTCCAGGCAGTCAGTGCCACCTGCCGCCCTGTCAGAGCTTCTGCAGGGACCCTTTGTTCCAGTGAGTGGCGCCACCACCTACCCAGCCTCCCAGACCGGACCGTGGCTCCGCTCTGCCTCTCCGTTCCACCCTGCCTCGTCCCTTCACCTGTCTCCATGCCCACAGCCCTGTTCTCCTTTCCCACCTGGACCATTAGCTCAGCCTCTTCTGGCCTCCTTCTTTCCTCTCCAGTCCATCCCCCTCATGGGGGCTTTCTGACACCTGAGCTCAGCCCACTTCTGCCCCTGCTCGCAGCCCTCCTATGGCTTCCTAGTGCCCTCGGGACACAGTTCCAGCCCCTCAGCCTGGCCTTGGCCTGTTCTCACCCTCTCCATCTCCCAAAGCCCCGCCTCTCTCTTCCATGGCCCTTCTTTCCTGTCCCTACTGGGTTCAGCCCTCTTCCCTCCTGTGCGCCCCATGCCAGCCTCCTGACCTGTGGTCTGAGGGGAGAGCACGTGCAAGGTCCGTGTTCAGTGGTTGCTCTGCTTCCCAATTTCCTGCTTTTGGAGGTCCTTCTTTGCCCTACAAAATGTCACCTGCTCTCTGGCATTGAGGAAACTCCCTTCCCCAGCCAAGGGCTTTCTATGATTAGGTGTCCTTAACAGAGCTGTATGACAGTCTTTTAAAATATAGAAGACTAATTTTAGTATTTTCAAAAGCCTCTTTATTACCTCAAATTGTGCATTGTAGCGTGTGGCTTCTGGAAGCAATTTTATGGACTCCTTTATTTAATCCATCTGAGAGACTCCATGGTGAGGGTCAGGGGCTAATTGGTTGGGCCCCTTAAGCTATCAGTCATCCACATTTTCACCCCCTTCCATTCAGTAAGGGATAACAGTGTGATTACAAAGGCAACAAACTCAGTTTGGCCCAATTCCTAGAAATAGGCTCCCAAGTAAACTGTGTACACCAAGTACCCCCTCCCCTTGTTTCCTTTACAGTCCTATATTCATTTCCATATCGCAATTCGGGAGAATCTACCCACAGAATGACTTGAAAATACGAAATTCAGAGGTTTAAATTGGCATACAAGAAGCTGGCTGAGCCTGACTAGGTGGTGGCACAGTGGATAGAGCGTCGGGCTGGGACACGGAGGACCCAGGTTTGAGACCCTGAGGTCACCAGTTTGAATGTGGGCTCATCTGGTTGGAGCAAGGGGTCCCTCGCTCTGCTGTAGCCCCCTGGTCGAGGCACATGTGAGAAAGCAGTCAATGAACAACTAAGGAACTGCAATGAAGAATTGATGCTTCTCATCTTTCTCCCTTTCCTGCCTGTCCCTCTCTCTGTCTCTTTCACAAAACAAACAAACAACAACAAAAAACAAAAAAACCTGGCTGAGTATGATGTATATATATATATTGTTTAGGAATAAAATTTTCTATTTTTACAGAATCTTTAACATTCTTCCTCCACCCATCTTCCCCTCCAGCACCCTCCTGCCCGTCCCGCATTCACTGTCCATTTGTATTTTCTGCTCTCCATTCCCAATGTCTGATACAGCTGGGTTGCAGTTCCATCCTTTGCTGCTAGACAGAGATAGAGGATTTCACTCAGACTGTCTCTCAGGCCTCAGTCCGACCCAGGTGGTCCCCCTCCCTGGAGAGAAGTGCCCTGCGGGGGGCACTGGTGGTTCTTCCAGAAGGCCTGGTTCCCACGAAGCCTCTGTCCTAGCAGATGCTCGTCCTCAGGAACACTAGATGCTTGTTTTCTCATTTGTGAACCGAGAGACTGATGAGGTCCTCTCTGCTGCTGCCGTGCTCCATGCTGCCTGAAGAAGAGAAGATGGTGGAGGACTAAGGAGGACAATGTAGCAGAAAGAAAGTCGCTATTTTTTCACTGAGTTCAGACAGGAGTCCAGGGATCAGCAGAGTAGAGAAGGAGCCAATTCCTGGCAACCCTGGGAGGCCTGTCACTTACATGCTGGGTGTCTTCAGGCAACTTCCAATCCTTGTCTCTGAGCTTTCTCTTTGCTCCCTCCTTCCTGGGTCTCCGGCAAGCCTGATTCCTCCAGGCAGTGTCCAGAGTCCGGGACAGGCAGAAAAGAGAGAAAAGGGGTGTCACAAAGGTCCTCCCACCCCAGGGCCTCTGGCCTGGCAGCCGACCCTGCTCCTGTCTCCTGCCACAAAGCCTCCAAGGATCCCTGGGTGGACTGAGAGGGGAGTGCTCGGGTGAGGATGCAGGGGACCCCCAGACAGGCTGGGTAGAAACAAGCACAGGAGGAGGGAGGCTGCTGAGAGGGGGACCCTCAGGTGGGGAAGAAGAGCGGTGACAGATTCATGGAGGAGAAAAAGGAATGAGGCTGGAAGAAAGGAGAGGAGACAGAAACTAGAGAGGGCTGAGTGGGAGAGATGAGGAGAGTGATTCAGAGAGGAGGGAAATCGAGGGAGAGAGGAGAGGAGATGGAAGCAAGAAGGAAGGGGAAAGGCTGAGGGAGGCGAGAAAGTGCAGGAAAAATAGAATAAGAGGGAAGGAGAAGAGAGGACTGTGACATTTGAATAAAAACTATAAAATACATTAATAGGCTTGGTAAAATAACTTAAAAAAAAGTGGTCCAGTAAGTACAGCACATTCCCGGAATAGATGAGACCAGACTCCCAGGATAAATAAGACAGATAAGTCCTAGAGATAGGGAAGTCGCTAGACTCCCAGGATGACTAGGAGCTGATAAGTCCTTGAAATAAGGAAGTCGTAAAAACTCCTAAGATAGTTAATGTGACCACATCCTAAGGGATAAATAGGGACATTTCCAGCTGGGGGCTTTCAACTGTATGACTGGTTACTAAGGCACATGACTAAAATTTGATTTGGAGGAGCCAATTGCTAAATGCCAAATTCACTTCTGTATGAACTGCTTGCTTGCTACGCTATAAAAACCCCTAGATTGTAGGCGCTCGGTGTGGCTCTTGTGACTACCACTTGAGGGTCCACCCCTGCGCAGGTTAATTTTGCTTTGTTTTGTTCTCTTTTTCTCTTGGCCATAAAACTTTGTCTGAAACTCTCCAAACGTCTCCAGTGTCTGTTTTACCCGGCGAGTGTAACATTTTATGGGGGCTCGTCCGGGATTGCCCATTACGGGAATCTTGACTGGGGACAGGCGGAACAGCTGTTTGAGCTGGTGAGTATTTTGTTGTAGAATTTCTTGTTTTTGTAATCTGGCTCCGGAGCACTTACAGTCTGTGGTGGCAGACAGGACGCTGTCAGTGACCCACCCAGACACTCGGGCCAAAGGGCAGGACGCTGCCGGCCGAGGTTTCTGTTTCTGTCTGAAATCAATCAATCGTTTCAAAGTAGTGAGCTCACTCGCGCCGCGCCGCGCTGCTGTCTGGTTGTTTGTTTAGCCTGAATGATTGTGTGGGAAATTTTGTGTATTGCCCTCCTGGAATTTGCTGCACTGTTGTGTTTGGTATTAATTTGTTTGCCAGTACAGTGTGATCAACGCTCGTCTATCTGGATCACCCTGCTTATAGGGTGGGGAATCCTGTGTGTTGTCTTTGTAGGACTAGAAGCATACCTGGCTGAGAAGAACAAGTACCGCGAAATGGGACAGCAAGAATCTACTCTTAAATCCCCCCTTGATTGCATTTTAAGTAACTTCTCTGATTTTCAGAAGAGAGCTCAGGGTTATGGGGGACCTCCACCCGATCGAGAAACTCTCCGGACCTTAAGCCAAGTGGAGTGGCCATCTCTTAAGGTTGGATGGCCATCTGAGGGAACCTTTGATCTGCCCATAGTTTTTGCAGTAAGGGCCATTATATATCAGGTGCCTCACTCAGATCAATATGTGTATATAGATGTTTGGATAAATGTAGCTACAGACAAACCTGGGTACATTAAGAGGTGCATAAAAGCAAATCAAAAGGTTAAGAGAGCTATTTGTGTGAGCGCTGCGGACATTAAGCCTCGCCCTCCCTCCGCTCCACCTGCACCTGAAAGAAGCCTCCCAAATCGTATCCGGTCCTTTCTGATGTTACTGAGGATATAGTAGACCCTGTAAATTATCCTCCTCCTTATCAGAAGCCCAGGGAGCCAGATTCAACTGTGCCCGAGAATGTCCAGAGTCCTCCCCACACCGGGGGGGGACCCCTTATGCTCAACCTTCCTTTGCTGAAGGTGCCCCAATGTTACCTCTTAGGGAGGTGTTGCCCCCACTAGATAAAGGACCACATGCACTGTCCCAAATGATTTATATTCCTTTTTCTACTAGTGACATTTATAATTGGAAACATCAGACCCCGTCATTTTCAGAGAAACCTCAGGGGTTAATTTCTTTGCTTGAGACTGTTTTCAGGACCCATCAACCAACTTGGGATAATTGCCAGCAGCTTTTGCACACTTTGTTCACAACGGAAGAAAGAACCCGCATCAGCCAAGAAGCTGAAAAAGTATTTAGGGAAGAGGGGGGGCACTGAAAGGGAACTAGAGAGGACGCTCCCCAGGAGCCCCCCCAATTGGGATCCAAACAATGTCAGGGATAGGGAATCGCTTACCCAATATCACCAGGCTCTATTAAGGGGAATAAGGGCAGCTGCTAAGAAACCAACCAACTTTAGTAAGGTAGGTGAGGTAACTCAGGGGAAGGATGAGTCCCCTGCTGCATATTTAGAGCAGCTAATGGAGGCCTACCGGGTTTATACCCCTATTGACCCTGAGGCAGAGGAAAATCGCAAGCTAATAAACATAACCTTCATCACTCAGGCAGCCCCAGACATTAGAAAGAAACTCCAGAAAATAGAAGGATTTGAGGGAAAGAATAGAAATGAATTATTAAAAATAGCACAGAGAGTCTTTGTCAATCGTGATGACCCTGAGTTAGGGAGAACAGCTGTAAAACTACTCTTGGCACAGCAATCAAAAGGACCAAAAGGGAAACAGCAGCCCTTTAAGGGAAAGAAGGGAACTTTCCCGCAGAAGCAACTAGATAAAGACCAGTGTGCTTATTGCAAAGAGAAAGGTCATTAAAAGAAGGATTGCCCTAAGCTACAGGCCGTAAATCAGGAACAAGGCTCACAAGTTTTGCTCCAATTAGATTGACGGGGCCAAGGCTCCATTTCTGTTGGCCCCCAGGAGCCTATGGTCACACTGTCAATTGAAGGGAAACCAACTACCTTCCTAGTTGACACGGGGGCCACTTATTCTGTCCTAAAGAGACCACTTGGGACATTACAAAAGGAATCCACAAAGGTAATAGGGGTCACTGGCAAAGCTGTCTCATATCCTCGAGCCACTGCATGGATTACAGACCTGGCCCGAGGGACTATTACTCATTCATTCCTGATTATTCCAGACTGCCCTTACCCGCTGTTGGGACGAGATTTGTTGCAAAAATTTCAAGCAACAATAACTTTCAACCAGGAGAAGAATGCAGAAGGCAAGGTATTAGTGACTGTGCCAATATCAGAAGAATACCTGATTGCCTCCCTCCCGGAAGGTAAGAGCGGGTTTACGGGCATCCCCGAGGAAGTAAAGCAGCAGGTTCCTGGAGTTTGGGCAGAAAACAATCCTCCGGGATTGGCAATACATCAGCCGCCTGTAGTAGTGCTGTTGCGGAGCGATGCCAGCCCAGTACGCATCAGACAGTATCCTGTGCCTGCTCGGGCTAAACAGGGTATAGCACAGCACTTGAGGCGCTTATTAGAAGCTGGGATTCTCCGGGAATGCCAATCTGCCTGGAACACTCCTCTACTGCCAGTACAAAAACCTGGAACTCAGGACTATCGCCCAGTGCAGGACCTGCGTGAAGTGAATGCTCGGGTAGAGACCATACATCCTACTGTGCCAAACCCCTATACCCTATTAAGTTCATTGCCACCGACTCATGTTTTCTATTCAGTATTGGATTTGAAAGATGCCTTCTTTTGCATTCCATTAGCAAAGCAAAGTCAGGAAATGTTTGCCTTTGAGTGGAATGATCCTGAGAATGGACTTTCAGGCCAATACACTTGGACCAGGCTCCCTCAGGGTTTTAAGAATTCCCCAACCATATTTAATGAGGCTTTGTGTAAAGACTTACAGGAGTTTCGAGCCGGCCACTCTTCAATTGTGCTGCTGCAGTATGTGGACGATCTCCTTATCGCAGCCCCAAACCAAGAGAGTTGCCAAGAAGCTACGTTAGAACTACTCCAAGAATTGCAACGAATGGGCTATCGAGTATCTGCTAAGAAGGCCCAAATTGTCACCCAAACCGTGAGTTACTTGGGGTATGACTTGAGGGGAGGACAACATAGTTTGTCTAGCCAAAGAATTCAGACTATATTACAGATTCCTGAGCCTGTAAGTAAAAAACAAGTACAAGAATTTTTAGGTGCCGTAGGATATTGCAGACTTTGGATACTGGGATTTGCAGAGCTGGCCAAACCTTTGCATGAGTTAACACGGGGAAAAGAGGAACAATTTGTATGGACAGAGGAGGCACGAGAGTCTTTTCAAAAACTTAAGGAGGCCCTAGTTGCAGCCCCGGCATTAACCCTGCCAGACTTGTCTAAGTCTTTTCAACTATTTGTGACTGAGAAAAAGGGCATTGCTCTAGGGGTCCTCTGTCAAGAACTAGGACCTTGGAAAAGACCAATAGCCTATCTGTCCAGAAGACTAGATCCTGTGTCATCAGGATGGCCCAATTGTTTGAGAGCACTTGCTGCTACCTCCATCCTTCTTAAGGAGGCCAGTAAACTGACTCTGGGTCAAGACATTCAGGTCATTGGAGAGCACTATTTAGAACAAGTGCTGCGGGCTCCACCGGATAGGTGGATCTCGAATGCCCGACTAACACAGTATCAGGCACAGTTGCTGAACCCCCCTGCAATACAATTTTTGAAAACAACGGCCTTGAATCCTGCTACATTGCTCCCGTTGCCAGACTCATCGGTGATCCATGACTGTAGACAAATATTAGATACCATTACAGGAGCCAGACCAGATCTACGGGATCAGGCCTATGAGAAGGCAGATTTAACTCTGTTTACAGATGGAAGTAGCTATGTTCGGGATGGGCAAAGGTATGCTGGAACTGCGGTGACCACATAAGATACTGTGTTATGGAAAAAGGCACTGCCTAAAGGCACATCTGCACAACGGGCTGAGCTTATTGGACTCACACAGGCCCTTAGAATTGCTGAAGGGAAAAGTGCCAACATCTATACAGACAGTAGATATGCCTTTGCCACTGCCCATGTACATGGCGCCATCTACCGGGAGCGTGGGTTGTTGACAACTGCAGGAAAAAAAATTAAAAATAAGAATGAAATTTTAGCTCTATTAGAAGCCATTTGGTTGCCTAAAAAGGTGGCAATAATACATTGCAAAGGACATCAAAAGGGGGATTCCCCTATAGTAAAAGGAAACCACTTTGCTGATCGAGCGGCACGGAATGCAGCAGAAGAGGAGGAACACACTAACCAACTGCTACTCATCCTACCCCCTACTTTACAAATAGAACCGAGGTATGAGCCAAAAGAAGAAGAGAAAGGTAAGCAACTAGGGGGTAAGAAAAGTAAACAGGGATGAATAGAATTACCAGACAACAGAATATACCTACCACAAGGAGTGTTAAGACAAATAATTCAAGAAATACATAGCAGCTCCCACTTAGGACAACAAAAACTAGAACATCTAGTAAGAAAATATTATGAGGAAGCGGAAATCAGAGATATCATACACTCTGTTGTGTCTAGGTGTCAGGCCTGCGCCAAAGTAAATGCTGTCAATAAGAAATTACCTCCTCTCATCAGGCACCGAGGAAAAGCTCCTGGAGAACTGTAGGAAGTAGACTTTACCGAAATGACTCCAGGGAAATTAGGCTACAAATATTTGCTTGTTCTAATAGACACCTTTACTGGATGGACTGAGGCTTTTCCTACAAAAGGAGAAACTGCTTCAACAGTTTGTAAAATACTTTTAAGAGAAATCATTCCACGATATGGCATTCCCATTGCTGTAGAATCAGATAATGGACCTGCTATTGTGTCCAAAATATCACAGGAATTGGCAAAAAGATTAGGAATCAATTGGAAATTACACTGCATTTATTGGCCTCAAAGTTCAGGGCAAGTCGAGAGGATGAATAGGACCCTTAAAGAGACTATAATTAAGTTAAGAAAGAAGACTGGCGAAAATTGGGTAGAGCTACTCCCTTTTGCATTATATAGGGTTCGAAATACACCTTATACAGGAAAATAGACTCCTTATAAGTTAATGTATGGGCAACCAACTCCTTTGGTTCCACAAATAACAAGGAAAGAAATTAAGGATTCTAATCAAAGTTTTCTAAAGTCCTTACAGGCATTACAACTAATACGTGCAGAAGTACGGGCGCTTAGACACCAGCAGAAGGGCCAACTCAAAGGACTTCCACTGCCAACTCCACCGGAGCCAGGACAATGGTATCCCAAATAAGACTGTTCAAGAGGCACTTCTAGCAGTACATCACCCAAGGACTGACTCCCACGTAGACGGGTCCACACACCATAATCCTGAGCACCCCCACTACTGCCAAGGTAGAAGGCATACCCGCCTGGGTCCACCGCAGCCGGCTGAAGCTTGCAGTCCCAGCAGAGACACCTTTGTGGACAGCGAAGACTGACCCTGCCAACCCTTGTAAGCTGACCCTGAGAAGGACAGCATGCCCTGCTTCAGCCACAAACCAGAAGTTAACTGGTCCACGCATGGAGACTTTAGGGAGGGAGGGAAACTAAGGTAAAGAAAAGCCAAGTAAGTCATCTTAAGGTTTGATGCATATACTGCTATGAGTATACAGAAAGGGGGTGTAAGTCCCTTAGCTGAGAGAAAAGCTATAAAATAAATAAAAATTATATATATGCTCATAGCTACCACTATAAAATAACCTATAAATATTAGTCATGTGTCCAATAGGCTACTTATAAAAAGGACACCTCCAAAAAGCAATCTTTAAAAAAGAATTACTTAGTACTAACTTAGTCTTTGCTGAAGGTTAAGGTTTTTAAAAAAAAAATCAAAAATTTTAACTAGAAAAAAATTGTATGGTTTTAATAATAAAAGATATAAGGTATAAAAATACTTTTAAAAAAAAAAGGAAAAGCAAGTTGTTATGAAGGCCAGTTATTTCTGGATAAAAAAGTGCATAAAAGTTAAAGGTTTATATAAGTTGCAAAAAATTTGTGTAAATTGCAGAAGGTTTGTGCAAGTTGTAAAAAGTTAGTACAGAAAAAAAAAATGCAAGGCAGAAAGAATAGAAACAGTTAAAATAATAGTTTTATCTCAGCCATACCAACGCCGAAGAATCTTCGTTATAGTTAAGGATTTAACTAGGACAAAGAAGAGGAGGAAATGTGACATTCGAATAAAAACTATAAAATACATTAATAGGCTTGGTAAAATAACTTAAAAAAAACTGGTCCAGTAAGTACAGCACATTCCCGGAATAGATGAGACCAGACTCCCAGGATAAATAAGACAGATAAGTCCTAGAGATAGGGAAGTCGCTAGACTCCCAGGATGACTAGGAGCTGATAAGTCCTTGAAATAAGGAAGTCGTAAAAACTCCTAAGATAGTTAATGTGACCACATCCTAAGGGATAAATAGGGACATTTCCAGCTGGGGGCTTTCAACTGTATGACTGGTTACTAAGGCACATGACTAAAATTTGATTTGGAGGAGCCAATTGCTAAATGCCAAATTCACTTCTGTATGAACTGCTTGCTTGCTACGCTATAAAAACCCCTAGATTGTAGGCGCTCGGTGTGGCTCTTGTGACTACCACTTGAGGGTCCACCCCTGCGCAGGTTAATTTTGCTTTGTTTTGTTCTCTTTTTCTCTTGGCCATAAAACTTTGTCTGAAACTCTCCAAACGTCTCCAGTGTCTGTTTTACCCGGCGAGTGTAACAAGGACCACTCCGAAGAAGGGAGGAGAGAAGTTAGAGACAGCAGCACTGAGGGAGGGCCCGGGAGGGGACACGGGGCCGGAGGGGCGGGAGGTTAGGGGAGAGGGCACATTGGGAAGGGGGGAGAAGACCAGAGTGGGAGAAAAGGGTGGTCGAGAGGGAAAGAAGGGAGAGTCTGGCCAGAGGAGAGGAGGGAGAGAAAGGGAGAAAGGAGGAGGAGAGAGTCCATGAGACAGGAAGAGAAGGGGGGGGGGACAGACAGGAAAGGAGCCAGCAGGACAAGGACCACAGGAGAAAGAGGATTAAAGGTCGGTGATTTTGAAGGTGGGAGAGAGCAGAAGTAGAAAAGGAGAAAGAGGCCAGAAAACAGGGTAGGAAAAAAAATATGGAGAAGAGAAAGCCAGGAGCTGGGGGTGCAGTGGGGGTAGAAGCAGGGAAAGAAGGGAGGCAGAGAAAAGAGAGAACTGGAGGAGGAAGAAAAGGGCCCTTAGGGAGCCAGAGTGGGGGGGGGGGCAGAGGAGCGAGGCTGGGAAAGAGGGGGAGGTAAGAAGGTGAAAGTATGAGAAGAGAGACCCTAGGGGAAGAAAACAGTACGGAGAGAAAGAGCAAAAGGGATAAGCTGAGAAGAGCCAGAGTGCTGGAGTGCATACCGTGGGCAACAAGGGTCTGAAGAGGGGACAGAGGTTCAGGGGAGAGGGAGGCAGGGACAGAAGTGTTTGGAAAAGAGACCCTGCACAGGGGGGCGCGCGCGCGCGCGCGCGCGCGCACACACACACAGCACTCAGAGGCTGAGGGGGCTGGCTGTCTAGACAGAGGACAAAGTGGAGGGAGGACTAAGGGGCGATGGAAAGAGGGAGTGGGTGGCAAGGGGAGGGGTCTGAAAGGACCGGAGAAAGTGGGCCAGTTCAGCAGGGCCAGGAAGTGGCCCGCGGACAGAGTGGCCAGCAGTCTGCTGAAGGTCACAGCCCTGTAGGCTGCCTACACCTCTTCCCTCTCCACAGCCTGGAAGCTACCGCGTGGGCATTTTTGTGGCCTAGGGAGAGAAAAGAGTGACAACTGGGAAAACAAAGAGACTGTACAAAGCCTAAGGTGTGACAGGAGCCCAGTGAATAAAGTGGGGAGGGTGGAACTTGGAAAGGGATAGCCAGAGAGAGACCGGGAGACAGAGAGAGAAATGGGACAGAGAGACAGGGAGAGACAGAGATAGGCAGAGAGACCCAGGGGACAGAGAGAGAGAAAGAGACAGAGAGATAGGCAGAGAGACAGAGAGAGAGAAACAAGGGACAGAGAGACAGGGAGACAGAGAGAGATAGAGAAACAAGGGACAGAGATAGAGAAACAGGACAGAGAGATAGAGAAACAAGGGACAGAGAGACAGGGAGACAGAGATAGGCAGAGAGACCCAGGGGACAGAGAGAGAGAAAGAGACAGAGAGATAGGCAGAGAGACAGAGAGAGAGAAACAAGGGACAGAGAGACAGGGAGACAAAGAGAGAAACGGGACAGAAACAGAGAGATAGAGAAACGGGACAGAGAGAGAGACAGGAAGAGACAGAGATAGGGAGAGAGATGGGGGAGAAGAGAGGGAGAGAGAGAGAGATGGAGAAGGAGACAGAGAAGAGAGAAACGGAGAGAGACAGATGGAGATACAGGAAAAGGGAGGGAGGGAGAGATAGGAAGAGGGAGAGAGACAGGGAGAGGGAGAGACAGAGAGGAAAGAGAAGGTGAACGAGCCCTTCCAAGTCAGGGCAAGGCCCTCTGTCCCCTCGTCCCAGTCCAGGACACGTCCCCCTGTCCCCTTGGCCCAGTTGAGGAGCTGAGCTGCAGACTGAGGAAACGCCCGGCTGCAGGCCGGCAGGCGGTCCGAACCTGGCGGGACATGAAGTCAGTTTCATCAACTGTAACATAAATCACAGGACTGTTCGTCCACAGGCGGGACAAGGTGGCATCAGCAGGCAGAGACGCCTGCCTGCCCTGTGGGCTCTCTGGTGTCTGACCCGGCCTCCCAGCTGTTGCGGTGGCACCGAAACAGGACCGGGGCAGGGGCAGGCGCGGGGACGGGGCGAATACCTCGAGGGGAGAGGGAGTGGCTGCGGACAGCAGGCGTGGGGGGCGGGACTGCGAGACAGAAGAGAGGGACAGAGACGGGAGAGAACAAGGGAGCCGCTCAGGGAAGACGGAGGGCAGGGAAACGGAGGGGGAAATGGAGGGTCCCAGTCATGCAGGAAAGAAGGGGATTCGAAGAGGGACTAGGATGGCATGGTGGGCGGGGCCGTGCCCTCAGGACGAGGCTGTGAAGGTCGGAGAGAGAGGGGGTAAAACCAATGAGAAGATACAGGAATAAGGACAGGCTGAAAGGACGTGGGAGGCCCCTATGGTGGGGGGGCAGAGGAGGACGGAGGAAGGGTATACGGGGGACAGAGAGGGACAGAGGATAGAGGAACGGGATGGGGAGAAGACACTGGGAAGCAGCAGCTCCAGGAGCACCAGCAGAAGATGCTGGAGACGTTGTGAGGAGCGGAGAGAACTGGGGGGAGGGCCCAGAGGGGGGAGAGACAGGAGCGGATAAGAGGGAGGGTGCGGAGGGCAAACCTGAGTGCAGAGGACCCGCCCAGGGTGGGGATTGAGGGGGAAGAAGGTGGGAAAGGACAGGAACTTGGTTCAAGGAAGAGAAGTGGGGAGCAGTGTGTGAGGTAGAGGAATACAAGGGGAGGACCAGGGTGAGAGCCAGGGTTGGGGGAGTGAGGAACGCGCGCGTGTGTGCATGTGCGTGTGTGCGTGTGCGTGCGTGTGTGTGTGTGTGTGTGTGTGTGTGTGTGTGTGTGGAGCAGACAGACAATAAGGAGATACTGAGATGGGGTGGGAAGGAGTCGGTGGCCTGAAGAGAGGATGAAAAAAAGACATGATTCAGGAGGTGGGAGCAGAGGAGCAGAGCACAGAGGGAAACTAGCCCCTGGGGAAAGTGTGTTATTAGAAGGGACACCCTGTGTGTGACAGGAACAGAGGAGAGAAGGAGAAAGAAGGTGGGGTGCAGAGAGAGTGAGACTCAGAGAATGGGAGGGAGAGAATGAGACAGAGGGAATCCAAGAGAGAAGAGGAGAGAGAGAGAGAGAGAGCGAGAGAGAGCGCCATCCCTTCAGAGAATGAGGTGGAAGGGAGGGAGGGCTGCAGAGGCTCATAGACAGAGAGGAAGGTAGGGAGAGAGAGAGACAGTGAGTGACAGGTAAGATCTCTTCCCCATCTGAACCTCAGTTTCCTCCTCTGCTTCCCCAGCTGGTGGGAGAGGTCATAACTCACAACGTAACACTTAACTGCAGGCCGGAGAAGAATCAGCGCCCCTCTGGTGGGCACTGCTGCCTGCCAGGTTCTGTTCTAGCACTTTCTATCTTTCTCTCACTGTCTCCTTCAGTCCCCCTCTCCCCTGCCCCCCAGTGGGGAGTGGCTATTGCTATCCACAATGAAGAAGCCAGATTGGACTCCCAATCTGTTGTCACCATCACTGTGAGGTGAAGATGATTGGCCCTTCAACTGAGGGTCCTAGAGCAGTGGCCCCCAACCCCCGGGCCACGGACCGGTACTGGTCCGTGGGCCATTTGCTACCGGTCCGCAGAGAAAGAATAAATAACTTACATTATTTCTGTTTTATTTATATTTAAGTCTGAACGATGTTTTATTTTAAAAAAATGACCAGATTCCCTCTGTTACATCCGTCTAAGACTCACTCTTGACGCTTGTCTCGGTCACGTGATACATTTATCCGTCCCACCCTAAAGGCCAGTCCGTGAAAATATTTTCTGATATTAAACCGGTCCGTGGCCCAAAGAAGGTTTGGGACCACAGTCCTAGAGGACACCTAAACCCTCTGTCCGGAAAATACAGAGCTTCTGACGCTGAGAGGAAGAAAAGAGAGGAAGCCCGGGGGTGTGGGTGGGGTGGGGGTGGGGGATAGGGAGGAGGAGAGGGAGGGGGAGAGGGAGGGGGAGAGAAGAGCAGAGGGTTGTCCGAGCAGCGTGTCAATCACCCAACACACACTTGGTACTCAGAGCTCCTTCCTTTTCCTGGCAGAGGGCACCGAGGGCAGGAAGGTAGAGAAGGCAGCCAGAAGGCACAGGGGAAGAAGAAAGTGGGAGGAGGGGAGGCCATGCTTATGAAGAAAGAGCCTGGCACAGGGTAGGTGCTCAGTCCATGCTCCGTTCATCCCTTGAGGAGAGAGGCAACAAGTGAGAAAGAAGGCGAAGGGACCAGCGGGAGGCGCGGCCGCGGAAGAGCGGCCCGGGTGGGAGGGGCCGGACGTCCAGGAAGGGTGAGGAGAACTCCAGCCAGAGAACAAATCCAGGAAGTTGTGAGGGAAGGACACGTGTCAAGCAGTGGGCACACAGTAGGTACTTATTAAATGCCCACCCCATCCCCTGGCAGCGAGCACAGAGAAAGCAGCCCAGAGCAGGGAGGCGAGCAGAGAGGCAGGAGGAGAACCGAGCCGCTGAGTCAGGCAGCGACAGGCATCAGAGAGGATGGAGCCGCACACAGCGGTGCTCAATAGCTGCAGTCCCCCACCCCTGCCCCGAGATTGTCTGCAGTGCTGCAGGGCAGAGAGGAGGGGCGAAGCCAGAGCTGAGGAAGAGCCAGGGAGAGGAGAGGAGCGGAGCAGAGGGAAGAGAGTGTGCTGGCGAGGCGGTGGGCAGAGGAGGCGCTCAGTCAACGCCGTACTCGCCCCCGGGAGGGGACCAGAGAGCGCGGCGAGGAGCCGAGGCGGGATGCTAAATTGCCTGGAGTATTGTGAGTGTTCCATGGTTGATTCCCTTCGCCTCCAAGAAAGAGCAGGCGGAGCAGAAAGAAGGAGCAGAAGTCACAGATGAAGAAACAGGGAGAATGGGGGTGGGGGAGTGGAAGAAGATCGTCCCACACACAGTAGGTGCTCAATAAATGTGTGCTATGCCCTGGCTGGATAGCTCGGTTGGTTAGAGCATTGTCCCGAAGTGCAGAGGTTTCTGGTTCGATCCCCAGTCAGGGCACATACAGGAGCAGACTGATGTTCTTGTCTCTCTCCCCCTTCCTCTCTCTAAAATCAATAAAATAAACATTAAAAAAAATGTGACCTGACCAGGTGGTGGCGCAGAGGATAGAGCGTTGGACTGGGATGCGGCAAACCCAGGTTGGAGACCCCGAGGTCGCCAGCTTGAGCGCGGGCTCATCTGGTTTGAGCAAGGCTCACTGGCTCGAACAAGGGGTCACTCGGTCTGCTGTAGCCACCCCCCCCCCACCCCCGTCAAGGCACATATGAGAAATCAATCAATGAATAACTAAGGAACCGCAACGAAGAATTGATGTTTCTCATCTCCCTCCCTTCCTGTTTGTCTGTCCCTATCTGTCCCTCTCTCTGACTCTCTCTCTGTCTCTGCCACAAAAAAATTAAATAAATAAATAAATAATAAATAAATGTGTGTTCTTTGCTTTGGAAGAGCAGAGAGGCCAGAAAAATAAGGAGCGGACAGAGGAGAGATAGAGGAAGAGGGTGTGAGGAAGGGAGAGAGGGCGGCACACAGTAGGCCCTCAACGTGTGTTCGTTCCTTCCCATAGGAGGGGCAGAAAGACGGGAGAGGGAGTGGAGAAGGAAGAAAGGAATATATGCAGAAAAGGTGTAATGAGAGGAGATGGTGTAAACTCCCTGCCCAAGGTCGGCGCTGGGTAAATGCTTATTTCCTTCCTGGGGGAGACCAGAAAGATTGGGCGGAAATGAAAGGCAGCAGGTGGAAGGGACAGGAGTGCACAAAAAAGATGTGGTGCAGAGGCAGTGTGTGGGAATTGCCGGGCAAACACTGGGAATATAATAAATGCAACCTTGCCTCAAAGGAAGGGAGCCCACAGCACAGGAAGAACAAGCAGAGGGCACAGGAAGGGACAGGAGAGGCAAGGAGGCAGTTCAGGTGCATACAGCAGGTGCTCCATAGTGCTGGGAGCAGATGGAGACAGGAAGGAAGGCCAGGAGGAGTGGGAGTCGCAGGGTGGAGGTGGGGGGGGGTGTCTGCCCCTTCCCCCGGGGCCCAGTCGACCCCCAGCTGCCCTGACTAGAGCCTGGACAAGGGTGTATTGTCCTGGGGCTGGCACAGCCTGGCGGGAGGGAGGGGGATTGCCCAGCCCTTGTCTGTTGTGTCTGGGGGCGGGGTTGGGGCACCACCTGGACTCTGTCTCTCAGTCTCTCAGTCTCTGTCTCTGCATCTTCCCGGCTCAGTCTGTCTCTGTGTCCTGCTGTCTCTCCCATCTCTGAGTCTGTGGCCCCCTGTCTTGGTCTCTGTCTCTGAGTTCCTGTCTCTCCTGTCTCTGGGTCTCCCTCTGCCTCTCTGTCTCTGTTCCTTGGCTCAGTTCTGTCTTTCTGCCTCTGTTTCTTGCTGTCTCTGAGAGGGAGGACCCTGACCTCCAGCCCTGGCCCGGGTTCCTGTCCCCCTTCCCGCACCCTGGATTTGGGCGGGGGCCTGAGCTCAGAGCCAGAGGAGCGAGGAAGGAAGGAGTGAGAGAGGTGAGGACAGAAACAGCTTTATTCAGCAGAAACCGCAGCAGAGGCTGGACAGGGCCTTCATTGGGGAGAGGGAGGGGAGGGGTCTTCAGGGAGAGAGAGACAGAGGCCAGAAGCCAGGGAGAGCCCAAAAGAGACAGAGGGACAGACATACAGAAAGAGAGAGGGAGAGAGAGAGATTGAGACAGGAAGAGACCAGAGACCAAGAGAGAAGTGTGTGTGTGGGGGGAGACACAGAAGGGAGAAGGGAGAGAGATGGGCTGAGGAAGAGTCGGAGAAGGAGAGAGAAATGGGAGACAGTGTCAGAGACAGAGACAGAGACAGAGAGAGAGAGGGAGAGGGAGAGGTGGAGAGAGACACACAGAAAGAAACAGAGGGGAGAGAGGTGGAGAGAGCCGGGGAAGAGTGAGGGATGATAGGAAGAGACAGAAAGGACAGAGGCAGTGGGGATGCGGAAGAAACGAAGAGCAGGAGGGACAGAGATGGGAAGAGATGGAAAGGCAGGTGGAGAAGCAGGAGGGACTGAGATAGCACGGGAGGGAGCGCTGTGTGGGCAGGGTGCGGGGAGGTTGAGGAAGGACGTGCCCCTCTCACCTGGCGTCGGCGGCGGTGGGCCCCTGAGCCCAACCGTGCAATTTAAGGGGTGCCCCAGGGGCGGAGCTGCTCCCCCCACTGCCTTATCTGGTCAGCCTCAGGCTCCACAAGCTAAATTAGGCCTCAGCTGTCAGCACCACAGGGCATGGGACAGCTGTCACCCCCCTTCCTGCACCTGCCGTGACACCGCCAGGGCCCCTCCCTTCCACCCCTCCTGCAACGGGAGCAGTTGCTGAGAGGCCCTTGGGGGTCTGTGTGGGGCACTCCTAGTGGGCATATGAGCACCCCCAGAGCCTCCACCAGATTTGGGACCAGCCTGGCTGGGCACCCTGGGGCAAGGGACAGCCCGAGGCAGGAAGCTGTTGCTCCCCCGTGAAGTGGGGGTCAGCAGGTGAGGGCGGTCTGCGCAGGGTAGGAGCGAAGAGTAATTGCCCAATCGGTGCATCAGTGCGCAGGCCCCGTGCCCAGCAGGGATAGTAAGTGAGGGGGGCTGGAGGCCATCTTGACCTTTCCCCTCCTCTCCTGTCCTCTCCCCAAGTCTCCCTCTTTCCTCCTCACTCCTCACTCGGACCATATTAGGCCACAGCTGGGAAGGTACCTGTGGAGGTCACTCAGGGCCCAGAATAGAAACACTTTGGGAGGCTCCGCCAGGCTGTCTGGGACCCAGTGGGACAGGCGACAAGCACAGAGGGAGGAGGGGGCCCCAGAACACCCAGGGAGACAGACAAAGCAAGAGAGGCAGAGAGAGAGAGAGATAGATAGAGAGAGAAATGCTCAGAAAGAGAGACTGAGCGGGACATAAAGGGGGAGACGGGTTCAGAGACCCGACTGGGGAGGCAGAGGGAGGGAGGAGGGAGACCCTGGTGGGCAGGGTGGGCTGTGGGGGCTGCCCCGGAGTCGGGGTGTCTGGGACCCCAGCCATTTTCCCTTCGTGTGCTGTTTGACTTCTCACTTTACAAGTTACCCTTTGACCTCTGGAAGTCTTGGGGACTAGAACCCGTGCCTTACCTGCTTTTGGGTGTCAGGGTTTAGCTCCTTGAATGAATTTTCTGTTTGGGTGGAGCCCGGCCCAAGGCTAAGTTGGGGAGACACACCCTGAGCCCTGTCTCACCTGCCTCTCCCAGCCCATGACCTCCCTATGCCTCTGGTTCCCCGTTTCTGCCCAATCCTAAGGGGGGACCCCACTTTGCCCAGGCCTTCTCTACCGGCTTCCCTTCCTGGGCTCACATACATTCATGTCTCCCAGAAAAAGCCCTTAGCCCCTGAAGCCATTTCCCTAGTCTCTGGCCCTAGTCCCTTCCCTGAAGTCACCCAGCCTGTCACATCCCTTATAGTCTACTAGGTACGACCTGTCCCCCTATCCCACTGCTCTTCCCGCCAGGTGTCAGGGTCGGACCCCTGGGCGATCTTTTCACTCCCTCTCTCCCTCACCCAGAGCCTGCCAGACCCAGAACTGTCCTGTCACCTCCTCTCTGTCCCCAGGGTCCTGGCTCAGGCCTGTCATCTCCCATCACCCTTAGCCTCCTCCTGGGCCTCCTGACCTTCCATCTGCCCAGCAGCTCCAGAGGGCTTTCTGCACCTAGGATGGACCTACTCCCGGCTCCCTGCTCAGAGCCAACCCCCCCCCCCGTGCCCCCTCAGTGCCCCCTTGGAGGCCCCGCAGGTTTAGGCCTGGCCAGGACCCACCCCCACCCCTCATCACCTCCTCAGATAACTACAGGGCTAACTGCTTCCCTCAGCGCTCCTTGTCTCAGAGCCGGTTCTAATTCTGGAAAGGCCCCCTCCTCCCTTCCCATGGGCCTTCTGCAGAAGCCCCCTCTGTCTGCTACAGCCGGCCTCCCCCCTCCCGGGCCCACCTTCCTATGGCCCTGAAGTGCCCCCTGGGACCCCTGCTAAAGTCTCCCTACACTGGGTCCTTCTGTCCCTTTGCGTTTTCCTCCCCACCTGAGAGCTGGGGTGGGCAAGTGCCCAGCTGCACAGGCCAGACCCACAAAAAGTGGGGCGGGGCTCAGGAGACAACTGAAAGGCAGACAGACCAAGGAGGCTGCAGGAAGGGGCAGCAGGCCCTGAGGGGAAGGACTCAGAGCAGGAGGGGGGCCTGATCTAGTGAGAACTTGAAGAAGTCTCTGAATGGGGGACTCTCCTTGTTCTGTTCAAAATTGCTGCTGCCCTAGGCACCCGTCTTCTTCCTTTGTCACCTCTTCCCCCACCCCTCCTGCCCTGTCTCCCTCCACACCAGGCCAAGGCCTGCCCCAGGCCCTTTGCACTAGCTATTCTCTCTGCCTGGAATGCTTTTCCTTTAGACCCGCCCATGGCTTCCTCCTTCCCCTTGTTCCAGTCTTTGCTCACTGACCTTTCTGTGAGGCCCACTGCCCTAAATGAATCCTGACAACACTGGCTTAAAGCCACACACGTTCTTTTAACACTTGCGGCAGTCAGAAGTCCAAAATGAATCTCAATGGGCCTGAGCCAGCCCTGGCCGGTTGGCTCAGTGGTAGAGCGTCGGCCTGGCGTGCGGAAGTCCCGGGTTCGATTCCCGGCCAGGGCACACAGGAGAAGCGCCCATCTGCTTCTCCACCCCTCCCCCTCTCCTTCCTCTCTGTCTCTCTTCCCCTCCCGCAACCGAAGCTCCATTGGAGCAAAGTTGGCCCAGGTGCTGGGGATGGCTCTATGGCCTCTGCCTCAGGCGCTAGAATGGCTCTGGTTGCGACAGAGCGATGCCCCGGATGGGCAGAGCATCGCCCCCAGGTGGGCGTGCCGGGTGGATCCCGGTCGGGCGCATGCGGGAGTCTGACTGCCTCCCCGTTTCCAGCTTCAGAAAAATACAAAAATAAAAAATAAAAAAAATGGGCCTGAGCCAAGGCAAGAGCAGGGCTGGTCCTTCTGGGCGCCCTGGAGGCGAGGCCTGCTTGTCTGTTCTGGCCCTCATTTCCTGGTTTGTGGCCCCTTGTCTTTAAAGCCTCCAAGCTGCCTCTCTGACCCTGCTTCCTTTTTCATGTCTTTTTCTGATTCCTCCTGCCCCCCGCCCCACTTTTCAGGACCCTCATGATTCTCCCAAGAGTGCAGGAGCCTCTCCCTGTCTCAAGGTCAGCTCTGAGCGACTTGTGTTCCCCTTTGCCTGTTTCTGGGGATTAGGATGGGCCCATGTTTTGGAGCCATGGCTGCAATGGATGGGACAGAACCGGCAGTCAGGACATACACCCTTGCTTTCTCCCTGGTACTCATCCCACCGAATGCTCTAGATCAGGGGTCCCCAAACTACGGCCTGCGGGCCGCATATGGCCCCCTGAGGACATTTATCCAGCCCCACCGCACTTCCAGAAGGGGCACCTCTTTCATTGGTGGTCAGTGAGAGGAGCATAGTTCCCATTGAAATACTGCTCAGTTTGTTGATTTAAATTTACTTGTTCTTTATTTTAAATATTGTATTTGTTCCCATTTTGTTTTTTTACTTTAAAATAAGATATATGCAGTGTGCATAGGGATAGTTTTTTTTATAGTCCAGCCCTCCCAACGGTCTGAGGGACAGTGAACTGGCCCCCTGTGTAAAAAATTTGGGGACTCCTGCTCTAGACGTTGGCTTCTGGTCCTCCCCACCCCCCACTGGAATGAGGGCCTCACAGGGCATGGAGAGAATGGAGGCCCAGGGCTGTGTGACCACAGGAGGCCAAAAAGCTGGGGGGCAGCAGGGAGACGGCACTTGGGCTGGTGTGGCCCCCCTGGGTGACCAGACGTGCTGATAACGAGAACAACTAACAGAAAACCACCCCACATCCGAAGCCGGCCAGGCCAGGAGCAAATCAGCACATTTATTGAGGCAGCAGCGGCACTGGGAGCAGGGAAGGGGCTAAAGCCCCGTAGAGCCCATGAAGTGAAGTCCGGGTCCTTTCCTGCGCGGGAGACGAACGTGGACAGGCAGGGCCTCGCAGGGCGGGCAGCCGTGGATCCTCCTTGGCTGGGTCAGTCTGTCCGCAGCCAGCAGCCCATGTCCTCCACCTCCTTGGTCACCACCAGCAGCACTTGGCACAGGCCCTGAGCCAGGGAAGCCTCCAGGAAGGCCCTGGGCAGAGAAATGGGGAGACTGAGCCCCAGGGGGCCCGGGCGTTGCCTCTTGGGGTAAAAGGCCTAGTCATCCCCCCTCACCTGACGCCGTCCTCGTCCCCCAGGGCCTGGGGTGCCCGCAGCTTGGAGTCCAGGTTGTAGTAGACACCGTCCACCTGGCGCAGGGCTACCCAGTGCCGCCGGCGCAGCGGCAGGGTCAGCAGCCCCAGTGACACGGGCGAGGGCAGGTTCAGAATCAGCCCCAGCACCTGGGGCAGGGCCAGCTGGGACAGGGGTCTGTGCAGGTGGGGCAGAAACACCATGGTCAGGGCTCAACATTACTGAGTGTGCTGCCCAAGCCACCCGAGGACTCTCCTTGAACAGCCCACCCTTTGTTTCCTTTTCACTCGTTCACCCAGCCACCCAACAGGGACTCATTCTTCCCCCATCTGCCACCCATCGATCCATTACCCACCTACTTACCCATCCACCACCACCCACCCACTCATCAGAACCCCCAGCCACCATGCAGCTGACCTTCTACGCTCATCCTACCAACACCCACCCATCCAAGCCCCAAACGATCATCTACCAGACAACTTCTCCACCATCCACCCAACTCTCCATTTGCTCTTCACACATCCACCATTGATCTATCCATTATCCATCCATAATCCACGATCCACCCGCCGCCCATCCACGATCCATCCACCGCCCATCCACGATCCATCCACCGCCCATCCACGATCCATCCACCGCCCATCCACGATCCATCCACCGCCCATCCACCGCCCATCCACGATCCATCCACCGCCCATCCACGATCCATCCACCGCCCATCCACCGCCCATCCACGATCCATCCACCGCCCATCCACGATCCATCCACCGCCCATCCACGATCCATCCACTGCCCATCCACGATCCATCCACCGCCCATCCACGATCCATCCACCGCCCATCCACCGCCCATCCACGATCCATCCACCGCCCATCCACGATCCATCCACCGCCCATCCACGATCCATCCACCGCCCACCCACAATCCATCCACCGCCCATCCACGATCCATCCACCGCCCATCCACCGCCCATCCACCGCCCATCCACGATCCATCCACCGCCCATCCACCACCTACCCACGATCCATCCACCGCCCATCCATGATCCATCCACCGCCCATCCACCGCCCATCCACGATCCATCCACCGCCCATCCACGATCCATCCACCGCCCATCCACCACCTACCCACGATCCATCCACCGCCCATCCACGATCCATCCACCGCCCATCCACCGCCCACCCACGATCCATCCACCGCCCATCCACCGCCCATCCACCGCCCACCCACGATCCATCCACCGCCCATCCACCGCCCACCCACGATCCATCCACCCACCGCCCATCCACGGCCCATCCACCGCCCACCCACGATCCATCCACCGCCCACCCACCGCCCACCCACGATCCATCCACCCACCGCCCATCCACGGCCCATCCACCGCCCATCCACGATCCACCCACCGCCCATCCACGATCCATCCACCGCCCATCCACGGTCCATCCACCTCCCATCCACGATCCATCCACTACCCATTCATATACCCATCCACCACTCATCTGCCCAAACACTACCTATCAACTAAACTCACTCACCAATCCATTCATACAGCCCATCACCCAGTCACCATCTACCCAACACATCCAACCACCCATTCGCCAGCCAGTTCGTCACCCAATTATCATGAATTTACCCAGCATCTATCTGTCAATATTTGCTGACTGTCTAGTCACCCACATGTCCTTCTTTGACCTCTAACCCATCAGTCTGCCAGCCATTATCCACCATGCAAACCTTCCCCCATCTACCCCTCTCTCCCTCCCTCCTTCTGACCCATGCATTCCCCTCCTCCTCCCTCCATCCCACACTCACTATCACCACACCACACCCACTATGCCACGCCCAGCACACATGATGCAGTGCTTTGGGTCCCACCTCCTTCTGTCCCACCACACAGCGGCCAGGCCCAGCCCCTGCAGGGCAGCCATGATCACGTTGACATCATAGTTGCCAGTGCCCAGGAGGCTGCGATGGGGGTTCAGCCGGGAGTCAGGGGCCAACCTGGTTGGGGGAAGGGTGGTCAGAGCCTGAGCTGAAGACCCTAGCCTCCCCACAAAGCACGAGAGTCACAGGCCTAGTGAGTCGACCAGCCTTTGAACTCCTCTCTCATCAGTTCCAAGCCTTGTTCTCCCTGTCCTCCAACTCTCTCTTCTGTCTTCCAACCAAAGCTCCCAGCTCAGGCCTTGTCTTCCTCCACCTGGACTCTCAGCCAGCCTTCAGTCTCCCCTTCCAGTCCATTTCCCACAGGGCCCAGGGGCTCCTTCCAAGCCTGGCGCTGACCTTGCCCCTCTCGGCTCCCAGCCCTCCCTTGTGCCCGTGATCACAGGATAAAGTCCCAGCCCCTCAGCCTAGCCTTCAAGGTCCCACATAGTCAGCTCTCTGTGGTCTCCTAGCCTCAGTCTCCTCCACCCCTTCCCAGCCACCTGTTCCCCACATCTCTTGTGCTTCTGCCCCAGCCTTTCCTCCAGCTGTCCCCTAGCCAGAAGGGCCACCCAGCCACCATTTGTCTCTCTGGGCCCTGCCACCTCTGAACAAACAGTACCTTTGTTGTCTCTCTGGGCCCTTGGTGGGCAAGGCAGGGGAGGGGAAGGGGAAGGGAAAGTTTGCGTATTATTTTTCTGTGTATCTGTTCCCCTGGCCACCCTCATATTGGATATTGGACTCTGGGTTTCCAGCCTAGCCTTGGAATGAAAGAGGTGATCTGTCCCTGTTTGGAATGACAGGGGAGATGAGTCAGTTCTCTAATAATCAGTCTGAGGGGCTGAGACTCAGCCTGAGGTGGCTGGTGGGGGGAGGTGGGGCACAGAAGGGCTGTGAGCAAGAGATCACAGGGTCACCTCTGGGTGTAGGCTCATGTGAGGACCTGACTGGAATGAAGACTGGAGGCTGAGGGGAGGGCCCAGGGGACGATGGGGCCTGAGCTGGGGCCAGGGATGTGTGTGTATGTGTGTGTATGTGTGTGTGTGTGGGGGGGAGGTAGGCAGAAAGATAATAAAGAAGTGTTTGAAATCTTGGATAGTGAGAAGGAAGTCATGCCAGGCAGAGAGAACAGGCCATGCAAAGGCCCAGAGGCATCACAGTGGGCTCCTTCATCCCTGGAGAGGAATGTGGTTTGGGGGAGTAGTGAGGCATGAAGCTGAGAGGCAGGGGGGGAGCAGAGCATGCAGGGCCTTGGATATCAGCCTGCGGGTCTTGGGACTTCTCCCAGGGGTGCTGGGGAGTTGGGAGGGCTGTGATTGGGGGGTAGGGCAGACCTAGCAGCACTGGGGTGTGTGTAGAATAGATGGGAGATTAAAAACAGGAAGCTGGGAGGCCAGAGGGGAAGTGAGGACCAGGGGCCTAGAGAAGAGAAGGTGAGCTGGGGACGAAGGCCCAGATAAAAGAGGATGAGGCCTGAGTTGGGGTGAGGCCCGGGGACAGCCAGGTGTGTGATGTCCACTTCTGAGTCCCAGGGTCCAGCCCAGGCCGGTGATGGGGCAGCAGCAAGCCCCTGGGTTTGCCTCTGCCTCACAAAGACTCAGATGGGTGGTTCTCCCTTTGTGAGCCCTGCTTCTCCAGGGTCCCCAGTAGGTGATGTTCACCTCTTGCAGATCTCATCGGCAGCCTCCTGGCTAAAGAGCTGCTGCTGGAGGACGTTGTTGAGGGCATGGATGGCACACAGCTCCAGGCGCTGCCGCTCGTGGTAAACAGAGGGTGGGCTTGGCTGCGCTCCTGGGCCCTGGGACATGCCGCCCTCTGCTCCTGCTTGGGGTGCACGGGAGAAGATGCTCAGGGAACCAGGATCTGGAGGCCCCAACTGAGAGCAGGCTCTGAGGGTACCACCATTAACACGGGGATGGGGTTGAGTGCAGCCTAAGGGGACACTGGGCCCCTGACCCTGCTCCCTAGTCACTCTCATAGCAACAGGGTACTAACATCTCCACTTCTTAGGAAAAAGGCTCCCTTTTCTGCTCACTTAGCAACAGAGGACCACCCCCACTACATCCCTAAGTGAAAGGGTCCTATAGTGGTCACCTAGCTACAGAGCAACACCTCCTCTCCTGTCTCGTAGGTTAACAGGTTCCCTCTCTGGTTACCTAGCAACAGAGATTCCCCCCCCCCAACCCCACTAGGTAACAAGTCTCTCCTCTGGTTACTTAGCAACAGAGAATCCTCCTCCTCTGTCTCTAGGTAACAGGGTCTCTTCTGGTCGCCTAGCAACAGACGACTCCCCTCCCCCGTCACTAAAAAACAGGGTTTTTTCGTCCTGTCACCTGGCAACAGGGCCCGCTCTCCAAATAACAGTCATTTCCCCAACCCGTACCCCAACCGCGGCGTTTGCCCGTTGCCAGGAAACGCCCCTCACCCCGCCTGCCTCTCTGCTCCCCGGAACCAGGGGCTCCCGCATCCCCCTGGGCGGCGGTTCTGGGATCCGAGTGCGGGGCGGGAAGCACGGCGCTGACTGGGCAGACGGCACAGACTACAGCTCCCGGCATCCACCGCGTTCCAGACTACGACTCCCGGCGGCCCCCCGTAAGGGCTCTTGCTCCGCCGGAACGTTTGCGCAGCGCGGCCCGGAAATCTGCTATTGGCCTGAGAACGCTGGAGGGCCACTTCCGTCGCTGTTTGCGGTGAATCTCGGCAGTGGGCCCTGCAAAGGCCCTCGCCTTCACTCACTACTTCTCCCGCTTCCTGCTCAGAGGATTCTGGGAAACGTAGTGGATAGGCTCTCGCGATAGCTTCCAGGCATTTTGCTCCCAGGTGTGCCTGCCCCCTGATGCGTAGTGTGCAGGCGCGGGTGACGTCACAGAAAGGTAGCAGGGAAGGAGAGACACCAGGCTGTGCAGTGAGAACCTCCAGTCTTTACTGAGACAGGAGGGAGGTGCGGGGAAACTGAGACCATGGCAGCCGCACGACTGTGGTGGTGGGGAAGTAAATAAGACGAGGATGTCTTTTCGAGGGGGGCGGGGGAAGAGAGGAGGTGACTTCTCAGCAGAGATGGATTCCTGGCCTGGAAGGTAGCTGGCAGCAGCCTGCGGGGGAGATACGGGGGGAATGGAAGGTTGAGACAGAGAAAGGAGAGACAAACACCTGGAGACCAGTGTGGAGCGGAGGAAGACCTAGAGAGAGGCAGAGACCCAGAGAGAGGGACAGAGTCCTGGGGAGTGGAGAGAGAGAGAGATTCAAAGTCATGGCGTAGAAGGTTAAGGCGACTCGGATATAAGATAAATCAACAAAGACAAAATTAGAACTACAGATCTAGAGCCCATGGCTTGGGGACCGGGGCCACTATCACTAAGGAGGGGCCAGGCCATACCCAGGAGGCTGCGCCAGAAGGCAGTGACAGTGGCAGAACCGGTGACAGCGCCTGGCTCAGCAGGGTTCTCTCTGTGGGTGTGCACAGCAAAGCTTCGTCCCGTGGGGCCTGGGGGTCCGCTTAGCTCCACATCCACCACATGCATGTCTGTGAGGCTGGGGCAGGCAGTGTGGTCAGTCTGGCAGGCCTGCCCCCAGCCCAACCCCCTGGTCAGCTCAGCTCACCTGAGATCCGCCACAAGCACCCCAGTCACACCGTCGAAGCCCAGGCTGGGGGCTGCCAGGGCAGCAGCTGCCATGGTGTTAGAATTGCGGGGGGCAAAAGGGCAGAGCCCACGGACGGGGCCTTCATAGAGCACAGTGCGAGGCCCAGTGCTGTGTGCTGCAGCCAGGGGTCCCTCCAGCCGGAAGCCATCGGGATGTGTGGCCATAGTGACACGGAGGCTCTGGAAATGAGAGCCAGGGTCAGGCGGACTAGGGGTCTCTGCAGGGTCCCTCCAGTTTCTGGGGATCTCAGCAGGCCCTCACCTGGAGGCCTCCAGCTGAATCCAATCTGCTGATGTCTTCAGTGCCCCACAGGGCTCCCCGGGCCACAAACACAGCATGGTCCCAGCGCTTTGAGGCCTCCAGAAGCTGCTGCTCTGTGGCCTGGTCAGCCAAGGCTGAGGGGGACCCCACCTGGGGTGGGTGAAAGTAGGAGGGGTAGGGGTCAGGGGACCATCCCTCTTTGGGGTCAGGTGGGGGGCCAAGGAGGAAGAGGCAGGGCTCACCAGGAGGTTAGCATGGCGCAGGATCTGTGCCCCAGATTCGTGGATTATTTTGGGATGGGCCACTTCTACCACAAGGTCAGGGTGCCTGGCAGAGGGGAGAGATGGAGAGAGCCTTGGAGAGGCATTAGACCTCCTCTGTCCAGATTTCCTCAATCTATAGAGGCCTGTCACTCTTCACCCTGGCCCAGGAGGGGAAACGGAATGGGTGGGCTTGTCCTATTTCAAATTTAGGTAAACCAAGGCCCAGAGAGGGTAAGTAAGGGGATTGTCTGAGATCACAGCAGCTAAAGGAGACCAGAACAGGAGCTTCTCTCTGGGGGACCCACTCTCTCATGGCGAGGTTACTGACCTCTCCCCAAGGGCAGCGAGGTCCTGGAGCTGCAGGGAGTAGGGCACAGTCCCTGCCATTCGTCTTGGGTCACGATTCCAGACAAAAACAAGTTGTAGGCCCAGTTCTGGCCCCTGAGTCAGCAGGTGGGAGACCAGGGACTGTCCTGGAAAGAGGGAAGGAGACTCAGAGAGTAGGGGACAGAGACTCAGAGGAGACAACAGACTCAGAGAGGGGGCAAGGGGGACGGAGCTCCGCGGTGGGGAGGGGAAGCTGTCCAGGCTGACACACAGCCAGGACATAGGTAAAAACATATGAAAGCTGTTTGTGGCAGACACAAGGGCTTCTGGGGCTTCAGGAAGGGGCCTTAGGAAGAGGCTCCAAATAGTCAAGGACTCACCAAGACGGCCGTAGCCCACCACCCCCACCCTCCGTGGGACCCTGTCAAGGGCCATGTCCTTGAATCTGGTGGTCTGCAGTCCAAGCTCTGTCAGCTTCTGCCAGCCTGCCCCCCACACAGAAGGCCTGGGCAGCTGCTGATCTTTGGACATTTGACCCTTGAGCCTCTCCCGGAGCGTTCTCCCTTCCCCCACAGCGGTCCAGGGATGAGGAGGTGAGGGTGCCAATTTGCTGGGTGGGGGTGGGGTGAGAATCCTGGGGGCAGTGGGCGTGATGATTTTGGGCTCCTGGGTCCCTGCGTGGCCTCCATTGTACGGGCCAGCTCTTTCCCTCCATCACACCCTCCTCCCTTCCTGCTGATGTGGAAAATTTCCTCTGCAGTCCCCTGCCCCCTTTCTGGCTGGCCCGGTTGTCATGGAAACTGCATCCTGCTTGGGGTGGGGGTTGAGGGTTGAGAGCAGGGAAGAGCGATGGTGACAGGGACTCTGGGCTCTCAGTCTGTCCCCTTGCTCCTGCATTTCCGACCCCCACCCTGGTGGCCACTCCCCCAGCCTGGGCACTGTGTTTCTTGTCTGCATCCTCCCTTTTAGTCTCTGCGTCTGTCTCTGGTCCCTGTCCTGCTCTGCCTCTGTCTCTCAGCCTCCCTGGACCACCATCCTTCCAGCCCTGCCCCCACCTCATCAGGGCTGGCTGCTCTATCCCCAGCCAGGCCAGGCTGTCTCCCCACCCACCACAAGGTCCCAAGGAGGCCTGGCCTGGTCATTCCTCATCTCCCCACAAAACAGCAGGAGTTGGAGTTCGGCCGTCTCCCAGCCCTGTCCGGAACCTCCCTCAGTCCACCTTGACTTCTCCCCTTTCATCCTCTCCTTCCCCTACCGCCATGCCGCAGGCACCCCTACCCATGTTGTATTCTCACCCTCACACTGTCCCTCTCCTCTCTTCCCCACCTCCTCTTGGTCAAGGAGAAGCCTGTGAGGCCTGGAGAGGCCAAGTGCCCCCCAAAATGAGCCCCAGCCAGTGTGCCTCGTGGGTGCCTGGCATCGGAAGTGGAGGCTGCGGCAGTGCTGGCTCCCTGCCCCCAGCCACCACCTGGTACTCGCTGCAGTGTTGCCATGGCAACCAGGATGGCTCTGAAAGAGGACGAGGGAGAAAGAGCTTGAAAGAGGGAGCGAGGGGGAGTCCCAAGTCCACAGGCGGTAGAGCAGACAGGCGCAGACAGATAGGGCCCCAAGACTCCAGCCCTGGCAGCTGCTGTCTCTGCAGATACGAGTTTGCTGTGAGAGCAGCAGGGGCGGGAGAGATAAGAAGCTGTGGGGCAGAAACAGGGCCCTGGGTAGGGTTGTGGGGCTTCCCATGGACCTCCATCTCTGTCCTCAAATCCATGGGGCCTGGGTGTCCCTCGCAGCACCCCGACCCGCTATGTATGGAGCCAGGCTGGGCTGAGGTGACGGGAGAAAGGGGGCTGAGAGCTTGGCCTGGCTCTGCATGGCTATGGCTGGGCCTCATCCTGAGTGCACCTGCTTCCTCATTGGCCTCTGCTGTCTCAACAGCACAGACGGCAGCCCAGCTACCTAGAGGCTGAAACAACAACAGGACCTTGCCCCCCCCCATCCCGACCCCACCAACAGCTGCCCACTGACCCCAGCGGACCCCTGGGTTTGCTCCCACTCACTGGCTCCTGTCCCTCTGGGGCTTCTATAAGCAGCCTCTGCCCTGAGCATAGCCCCTCCCTCTCCCCAGGCCGGGACCCCAGCCCTCCTGTCTCTGCCTTTACAAGACAGTGCAGCTCCCTCCTGTCTGCAGGACTTGGCTGCTGCTGGAGCACCTCTTGTCCCGTTTCCTGCACCCTGTTTTCTTCACCATGATCCACTTTCCCTGGGCAGTGCATTGAATAGGTTTGCAGTGGAGGCAGACACTCTGGTTTGGCTCTGTAATGGGTTGAATTGTTTCCCCCTATAAGACATGTTGAAGTTCTGACCGGGACCTGCGAGGGTGACCTTATCTGGACACAGCCTTCTTTGCAGAGATGATCAAGTGAAGTGACACTCGAGTAGGAAGGGCCCTCACCCCGGATGACCCGTGTCCTTACAGAAAGGGGGACTTGGGACACAGAGATGGATGGCCCAGAGGGAAGATGACGTGGAGATGCAGGGCAGATGCCAGGTGGAGGTTTGGGTGAAGCTGCCGCCAGCCAAGGCACGTCTGGGGTGACCAGAGGGCGTTGGCCACCCTGATCTCGGACTTCTGCATCCTGACCCAATGAGATGCTACATTCATGCTGCTCTGGGCCACTCAGTTTTTGTGACTTGGCTATGGCAACCTCATAAAACTAATATGAGCCCCTCCATTTCTGCAGAAATGGTGGCAGGGAGACCATAGGACCTGCCTCAAATGGACTTCAGGGAGATTAAATACTAATGTGCCAGGTGACCAAGCCCCTCCTGGGGCCTCCAAGGCAAAGAGTGAGGGGTCTCAACACCCAGAGGGCCAGTCCCCGCATCCTTTCATTTTACTCCCATCCACATTCACTTTGTTTTCTCTCTCTTCCATGCTTTCATGACCAAAAAAAAATATTTTTTTTACTTTTTCCGTGTTTTTTTTTTTAAAGTAATTACAGAGCAGGTAGTCGTTGACGCAAACCTCCCTTCAGTATCAAAAGAGTCTGTGGGGTGGGTGAGGGCTGGGGTGGGGTGGGGGCCGGCTGAGGCTGCCCACCCCCAGGCAATGGGTCTAGGGGTGGGAGTGGGCTCAGGACTGGGGCAGGGCCAGGGTGTCTGGAGGTGCTGATGACCACGTGTCTGTCTCTTCAGTTTCGAGGTTGGATGGGTGGGGTGGGGGGACAGGCGTCAAACTGCAAAAAATGAACCATAAAAGGAGGGTTGTTGTGGGTGAGGGCAAAGGACACCCCTCAAAAAAGCTTTTCTCTCCCCTGGAAGGTGGAGGGCTGGGACGGTTGGCAGGAGAGCCAAAAGGAAAAGCCTGGGGTGGGGGTGGGGGGATTCTGGCCAGTTCTGAATCCTGCATCCCCTCTGGTCACTGGGGATGGGGCGAGGTGGGAAACATGGGGCTCCACACTGGGGGGCCCCACCCTGTCCTCGCAGGGCCAGCTGCCCTGGGGTCCAGACAGGCTCTGAGCCCATCTTCCCTGACCTTCCCCAGGCGGTCCCTGGGGCTAGGTCTGTGGGGAGGGTCCCAGTCTGGCCCGAGCCCTGTCCCCCACCCAGCGGTGGCGGCATCAGATCTGCGTCTCTTGCACGTTCTCCTTGGAGCCGCTCTTGAAGAGCAGAGGTTCGTGGATGGAGTTGAGGCCTGGCGGGCCCTTGCCCCCGCAACCCCCGCCGCTGGGGTTGCTGCTGTAGTGTGCCTTGAAGGCGGCCGCCACATAGTGGTGGTGGTTGAGGTGGTCGCGCTCCAGGGCGGGCAGGGCCAGGTGGCTGTCCCCGCCGACACCGCCGCCGGCCACGGCTGCTGCAGTAGCCACAGACACAGCCGAGGCGGCGGGCAGCTCGTCTTCCACGTTGATGATCTCCACGGTGCGCGTGGGCCCGTGGTGTTTGTGGAGCTGGTGCTGCTTGCGCAGCTTGTAGAAGGCCACGAGCATCACGGCGGCCATGAACGTGATGGCCACAAAGCAGCCGATGATGATCTTGGTGGTCTTCATGACGTCGTCCAGGTCCTTGAGGGCGTTCTCCGTCACGTCCGTGATGGGCACCGTGAATGCCTTCTCCGTTGGTCGAGAGGAGCGCGGGGCAGGAGCCGTAGTGGATGATGAGGCCGGGCCAGCCGCATCTCCAGGCCGGCCCCCACCCCAGATGCCATCCGTAGTGGGCCCTGGAGGCTCCTTCTCCGTCCCCCGCGTCTGCAGGGTCTCCTCTCCAGGTTGCGTCTCCAGGGTCTCCACGGTCACCGTGGTGAAGTAGGTGTAGCCACCACTGCCCCCGCCGCCGCCCCCGCCGCCCCCAGGGCTGCCCCCGCTGCCAGCAGCACCACCGGCCACCACGGGGTCCACGGCCGAGACGTTGAGCGTGGCTGAGGCGGTGGTGTTGCCCGCCGAGTTCGTCACCATGCACGTATACTGGCCCGTGTCCTGCACGGTGACATTGGTGAAATTGAGCGTGCCGTCGTGCAGGACGGAGATGCGCACGCGGTAGGAGCCATGGGTCATGAGGGTGCCGTTGGGCGTCAACCAGTTGACCGAGGTCATGGAGGTCCCCGTGCGGCACTTGAGCTCAGCGGCCATGCCCTCGGTGACGTTGAGGTCCGTGGGCGGCTCTACGATGACCGGCGCGTAGCAGGTGAAGTGCGACTGGTCCAGCTCGCCGATGTAGCGCCCCTTGAGGCCGGCGGGCGCGTGGCAGCGGGCGCAGCACGTAGTGTTGCTGGGCACCGTCTCCTTGAGCCACCAGCTGAGCCAGAGCACATCACAGTTGCAGTGCCAGGGATTATGGTTGAGGTGGACGCGCTCGAGGCGGTGCAGGGGCGTGAAGAGGTCGTGGGGCAGCGACATCAGGTTGTTGTGGGACAGGTTGAGCTCCTCCAGCGACTTGAGGTCGTCGAAGGCGTTGCGCTCGATGGTGGCCACCTGGGCGTGCATCAGCCACAGCTTGCGCAGGCTGGTGAGGCCCTGGAAGGAGCCGGGGCGGATCAGGTCCAGCCGGTTGCCCGACAGCTCCAGCTCCTCCAGGCGCACCAGGGCTGTCAAGTTGGGGATGTCCTTGAGGTTGCACATGCCCAGGTTGAGGTAGCGCAGGTTGACCAAGCCCTCGAAGGCCGCCTCCGAGATGTACTCCAGCCGCTTGAGCTCACCCAGGTCGAGGCGCCGCAGCGAGGGCACGCGGTTGAAGGCGTACGAGGGGATGCTCTCTATGGGGTTGTTGCGCAGCCAGAGCTCCCGCAGCTTGGACAGGTACTCGAAGGCCTGCGTGGGCACCGTCGTCAGCCGGTTGTCGAACAGCTCCAGCGTGTTCAGGCTGGGCAGCCCGTTGAAGGCACCCACCTCGATCTTTCGCACCAGGTTTTTGCTCAGCTGCAGGATCTCCAGATGCCGTAGGTGCTTGAAGGTGTCTGTCCGGATCACCTGGGGCGGAGGAGGGGAGACACCGATCAGTGACACTCATAACAATGATAAGCACCAAGTCGCCAAGTGCTGCTCGGGGTAGGACGGAGTGGCCCCAGCTCTCCATCTCTGCTGGTGGGAGCGTATGACCCTAAGACCATTTTGGAAAAATAGTTTGTTTCTTATAAAGTTAAGCATAGAGCTACTGCGTGACCCAGCCTTTGTGCTCCTGAGACTTTTCCCAAGAGAAATGGGAGTAGAGGCCCATCAAACTGCTTGGGGTGGGTGCGGACAGTCTGTGTTCATTACAGCCTAAACCGGAAGCTGCCCAGATGTTCCTAAAGGCTAAAGGACAAGCCCTTTGTGTCCATACGGTGGGACAAATCAGCTCAGTTGTGAAAAGAAACGAACTATCAACACACGTGACGTGGCGCATGAATCTCACTGGCATCGGGTTGAGTGCGAGCTGCCAGATGCACATGCGCTTTGGGTGGGATCCCGTTCATTCTGCTCTCTCGACGTGCTAGTCTCTGAGCGTCTGGGGGTGTGGGGCCGAAAGCTGGGAGGAGGACTGAGGGAGCTTCCTGGAGTGATAGAAATGTTTGGGGAGGTGGCTCCATGGGTGAATGTAACTCTAAATTTCCCAAGCTGTGCACATAAAACCGGAAGGCATTTCATTGTATGTAAATTAGACCCCCTATAAAAAGGAATCAATCAGCACTAACATGCGTCGAGCACGTCTTTGGTGTCAGACCCCGTTCTAAATGCTTTATTGGCAACAACTGATTTAATCCGCCAAACTGCCCTGTGCAATAAATAGGTCCTTATTGAATACCTACAACTCAAATCCACAAGCTCAGAAAACCAGAATATATTTCATAACTTTGGCAACAAATCTCTTCTGGTGGCAAAACTTGACCAGACCTCACGTAGGCTATTTAAGCCCTTTATTGATCCCACTCATGTGATGAGTCAGACCTTTCACTCTAAAAATATCCCCACATTTGTAAGGGATATAATAAGATCTACTGGGGTGCTACAAAAAGACATATATGCCTGACCAGGCGGTGGTGAGGTGGATAGAGCGTCGGACTGGGATGCAGAGAACCCAGGTTCGAGACCCCGAGGTCACCAGCTTGAGTATGGGCTCATCTGGCTTGAACAAAAAGCTCACCAGCTTGGACCCAAGGTAGCTGGCTCGAGCAAGAGGTTACTCGGTCTGCTGAAGGCCCACAGTCAAGGCACATGTGAGAAAGCAATCAATGAACAACTAATGTGTCGCAATGAAAAACTAATGATTGATGCTTCTCAACTCTCTGTTCCTGTCTGTCTGTCCCTATCTATCCCTCTCTCTGTCCCTGTAAAAAAGAAAAAAACAACAACAAACAAACAAAAAAACAAAACAAAAAGACATATGTGACCCCAAGGTTTCACATGAGCCATTATGAATTATCCTCATTTAAGTGGGAGGACACAGAGACCCAGAGAGGTGTAGTGACTTGTGCAGGATCACATGGGAGGGGGTGCCCAATGTGGGATTGGACCAAGGCTGTCTGGCTCCAGAGTCCTGACTCTTAACCCTTGAACATGGCCGCCACTTCTCAGGGTTGAGGCTGGGGTAGGCCTGGGAGGCAGAGTCCCACTAGATTCTCCTCACTGATTACCATGCTGGGTACACTGAGGCACAGAAGTCCATGCAGCCATTAGATGACATTTCTAAAGCCTAGCCAATGCCACTGTGGACGCTGTCATAATATTAAGGGGAAAGTGGAGAGTTCCCAAGAACATACTGTGTGGTTGCTACTTCGTAAAACCTAAAAAGCGAGGCTGGAGAATTAGGTGTCTGCACATATGCACCAGGAAAAGACCTAAGAAGATTGTATGAGCTCTTCTTAGAGTGAACTCCAGCTGTTAGGGATTATTGGCAACTTCTACTCTATTCTTTTCTGCAATGGACAAAAACAACTTTTATAATAAGTAGGAAAACACTTTTTCAAAAATTTAAAAAACAAGACCCAGTGCAAGGAACAATATATTGTAGCATGACACTCATAGAACAGTAACAGCCATTATTTACACCAGGGCGATCCAACAGATATTTCTGACGTGAACAACTTACTGTATTTTTCACTCCATAGATGCACTTTTCTCCCTCAAAAGTGGAAGGGAAAATAAATAAATGCCCATGCATCTTATGGAGTGAATGTTCTTTTTTTTTTTTTTTTTAGCTGCTGAGGGTTCCTGGACAGCTAGAAGAGTATTTGAACATAAAAGTTTCTTGTCATTTGTTAATAACAGTGCTAATGGTTGTTAATACTGCTATTGAGTTGACATTGTTGAAATATTATTGTGCTTTATTTTATTAAATATTTTAACACACCATTTGGTTCAGAATATTTTTTTCTTATTTATTTTCCTCCTTAAAACCCTAGGTGGCCCTGGCCGGTTGGCTCAGCGGTAGAGCGTCGGCCTAGCGTGCGGAGGACCCGGGTTCGATTCCCGGCCAGGGCACACAGGAGAAGCGCCCATTTGCTTCTCCACCCCTCCGCCGCGCTTTCCTCCCTGTCTCTCTCTTCCCCTCCCGCAGCCGAGGCTCCATTGGAGCAAAGATGGCCCGGGCGCTGGGGATGGCTCTGTGGCCTCTGCCTCAGGCGCTGGAGTGGCTCTGGTCGCAACATGGCGACGCCCAGGATGGGCAGAGCATCGCCCCCTGGTGGGCAGAGCGTCGCCCCTGGTGGGCGTGCCGGGTGGATCCCGGTCGGGCGCATGCGGGAGTCTGTCTGACTGTCTCTCCCTGTTTCCAGCTTCAGAAAAATGAAAAAAAAAAAACAAAAAACAAAAAACAAAAACCCTAGGTGCATCTTATGGTCAGGTGCGTCTTATGGAGCAAATATATGGTACTTAATTTCCTAAAAGCCTCATTAAAAGAAAACCCAAACAGGTGAAATCTATTTTAATCGTATATTTATTTAGCCCACTAGATCCCAAATATGATGATTTCAACAGGTAATCAAGATGAAAACGAACGAAGGCGATGTTTGACATTGTTTTCACACTCAGCCTTCCAAATGCTGCACGTGTTTTCCAGTCCCTGTGATCGGCGCCAGAGGTGGCGCAGGTTATTATGAGTTGTGTCCTCAGCTCTCCAATGTTTTGGGGGCACAGTGGCATTTTGTTCCCCAATAGCCTGTGAAGGAGGACTGTCAGGGCCCTGTTTTAGGAAGGAGGGACCTGCAGCCCACAGAGGTGGCAACTGTGACCATTTGACAGATGCAGGAGCCAAGGCTGAGGATGTGACCAGGAAGACACAGCTCCAGTCTTATCCCTTATGTCCCTGTCCTGTCTTGTCAGTGGAGCAGTCGGGGCCTCTGGCCCTCAGCTGGCACTTCTGGGGTAGTTGGGAAGACGAAAGAAAGGCACAGTGTTGGCTCCTGCAGGGTGCTCGGGGGGCCTCTGGTCACATTGTTGTTTTTATTGTTATTACTGGTGTCACTGGGATGACAGCTCTGAGCCTTCTGCCACCACCTATGAAGAATGGCTCCCAGGGCAGCGAAACCCCAAAATCCGGTAGTCAGTCTGACACTTGCTGTCCCCGAGCCGGCCCTCTGTCGGCTGACTCTCTATTCCATTGCCTCCACTCTAGTCTGTGGCCCCAGCCCCAGGTCAGCCTCCCTTCCCCCACTTTGACACCTGGCCCCAGAAGGTCTGTTCCTACCCACAGCTCCCTGTTCCTCCCGCTCACAGCCCTCCCAGAGCCCCCATCAGTCCCAGAGCCCGAGTCCGCTACTCCACACCCTGCTGCAGACCGAGACAACTGGCCCTAATTGTCCATCCCATAATAAGAACTTCTGTCTTCAAAAGCTTATCAGCCTGGTGTGACCTTCTCCCTTCCTTTTCCCCCCTATCTCCCTCCTGTTCAAACAATTCTCTGGAACACAGCAAACTCGCCCCTGCCTCTTGGCCTCTGTTCTTGCTGTTCCCTCTCCTGGGAACACCTTTCCTACTTTCTTTTCTGGCTACCTCCCATCTGCCTTCAGCACCCAGCTCGGGGATCACCTGCTCCAGAGGATGTCCTAGCCCCACTGCCCCCTGCTGCCCGTCTACCTCTGAGTCCCCCAGAGAGAGGCCCCCTAGGAGGCAGGGCACTGGGTCTCAGCTGCGTGCCTCAGGGCAAAGTACTGCACACACAGGTTTTGGGTTTTGTAAACTAGCAAATTTGTTTTTATATTATTATTATTATTTTATTTTTCCTGAAGTGAGAAGCAGGGAGGCAGAGAGAGAGACTCCCGCATGTGCCTGACTGGGATCCACCCGGCATGCCCACCAGGGGGCGATGCTCTGCCCATCTGGGGCGTCAATCCGTTGTGACCGGAGCCACTCTAGCACCTGAGGCAGAGGCCATGGAGCCATCCTCAGCATCCGGGCCAACTTTGCTCCAATGGAGCCTTGGCTGCAGAGGGGAAGAGAGAGACAGAGAGAAAGAAGAGGGGGGAGGGGGGAGAAGCAGATGGGTGCTTCTCCTCTGTGTGCTGGCCAGGAATCAAACCCAGGACTTCCACACACCAAGCTGACACTCTACCACTGAGCCAACCGGCCAGGGCTGTAACCTAGTAAATTTGAAAGTGGCCCCTCTCCGTAACTCCCATCTTGAGGGGTCTTCTTTGACCAGAACTAGGGTAGGAATCAGATTCCTGGGAATTTGGAAAACAACCCGGCACCGTACCTGAGGGAAGGCCCTCGGGGCCACAGTGTAAAGGACAGATGAAGAGAGATGTTTGGGCTCTTAAGACAGGAGTCTTCAGGTCACTGAAGGGTTCACAGGGAAATGGGTAGAATTGAGGTAACAGAACAGAGTCAAGGTCCAGGAAGGGACTGTCCCCTTCTGTTCCCGTCCTCCCTCCTCCCCTAATAAACAGAAAATAGATGTCTCCTGGGGTCAGGCCTGCACTGGGTACCAGGTTAGATAGCATAACGAAGAAACTCTCCACATACCTTTCTTTCCCTGCCGATAAGAATAATATATACTCATTTTAGGAAAAAGCATAAGAAGAAAAAAAAATCATCCAAAGGGCCTCCACCTGGAATTCGCTCCTGTTCACACCATGGTGCACATTCTTCCAATCTTTTTTTCTATGTGTACGATGCAGGGGTATCTTTTTTCATCATCTTCTAATTTTTTGCAACATTTTGGTGACATGCAATCTCCTCCTGGGCCCTGCATGGCCCTGGAGTAGGTTATAGCATGCACTTTCCCCATATAATAAAATATGCTTCAAAAACGGTTTCGTGACTAGCGAGATCTTTCCCAGACCACACCTGCTCTTGGACATTGAGATGGAATGAATGAGGTCAGTTCTTTATTTTCCTTAATATGTTTCCATTTTCTCTAATTTCTTCCAAGGAACATGGTTGACGCTTTGAGCCAGATGAAACCTCAAAACCTCGGCAAATGTTATTTCACACAAAGGAGGGGGTGAGTCCCTTCTAAAGCGAGCTGGAAGGTGATGGGCCCAAGGAAGCAACTGACAACCGGATGTGGCTTCCTAGGGATGGGTGGGCAGGGACCATAGCAGGATGGTCTCAGGGGTGGGAGGGTTGGGAGACCTCAGCCCCCCATGGGGTGGTGCCTGTGCCGGATGTGGGAGAGGGCAGCTGAGAACCCTGCTGCACTTCAGCCCTGGGAACCTCGCTCCTCCACATGGACCTCTGGAGCCTCAGTTCTTTCCTCATCCTGTGGGGTCCTAAACAGCAACACAGAAACACATCTGGAGCCCGCGTGTCGCCCCCTGCAGGTGCCAGTGCTCAGTGCCACAGGCAGAACGTCTGGCAAACCCGGGGTGAACGTCATTGCCTCCGTGCCCTTCTCACTTATCCTTTTTCGCCCTGCGAAACGTTGGTAGGGCACCAAGTAGGCCTTCACTGCGGTTTCTATTCATCATAATAACAATATAGAACGTCCTTCCTGTATGCCAAGGTTGCGGGTTCGATCCCCGGTCAGGGCACATACAAGAAGCAACTACTGAATGCATAAATAAGTGGAACAACAAACCAATGTTTCTCTCTTCTCTCTTCCTTCCTCTACCCCTAAAAATTTAATAAAAATGAACAGCAACAATAATAATAGGAGGAAGAGGTTCCCATTTTCACCCAGCAGCACGGAGAGAAGGAGGTAGGCTCAGAAAGCTTACACCTGTGTTTGGACTGAGAAGCTAAGAACAGAGGGTCGCTGGCCCAGGTGCTGAAAAGAACTCTAGGGAAGGCGCCCCCTCGTTCTCTCGTAGTGATGCTTGCTCAAGTAGTGTCCCTCCCCAGTCCCCAGCAAGCCCATCTGCAAGCCCAGCAGAAATGTGCTGCCTGTCCCATCTGCTCCTCTCTCCTTCCAGGGTCCTTGTTCTCAGCATGGCCCCTCTGGTCCACCTTCCCAGTCAAAGGCGGGCCTGGACCCTTAAACCGTGCGCCATCGGGGCCTCACCCGTGGGGTCAGCTGGCATGATGGATGGTGCTGTCCCTTTCAATGTCCCGCAGCCACCTTCTCTCCTTCATCCCCGCGGCCTAGCACAGGCCTCAGGCACCTGGCCTCTGGTCTCACCCCAGTCCATCTCCAGGGTCTCACTACCCTCAAGGCTGAGCCTGCCTCTGTCTTCCTCTAGAGCTCTCCATGGCTCCCCAGTGCCCTCAGAGGGCATTCAGCCTGTGTGGAAGGTAGCCCTGCATGGCCGGGTGTCTGCCTGCCTCTTCCTCCCTCCCTGTGGCCCCCATCATGGGCAGCCTCCCTCCAGCTCCCTGTCAGCCAACCTCAAATCCTGGACACCTCTTGTCAGCTCCTCCACTTAGCATAGGCTGTTCTTTCTGCTCAGATGCCTTTCCCTTTTCATCTGTCTGGTCAACTCCTGTGCACCCACATGGATCCTGACAAAATGCCTCTTCTTCATCCATGGTGTTCTTATTTATCGGTAAAGCCATTCTGAGGAAGTCAGTGGGAGGACTCTATCTGTGACAGGGCGTCACAGTGTCAGAGAGGTGATGTCATTGCCCTCAGCCTCACAGCCCCAAAGCAGCAGAACCAGGTGGAAGTCCACTTCTCCTGAATCTGAACAAAAGGTCCCCACTCGGCCTGCCCACCCTGAACCTGGAGGTCTGGACTCTCTGTGGGTTTCAGTGTGTTTTCTGAGCAGCACGGCCTGTTTGTCATTCAAATGTTACCATGTCTAAATTTGCTCACTTGACGAGACAGCCTCTGGATGCCTGCTACATGTCAAGCACCATGCCAGGCTCTGGGGATCCATCTGTGGATGAGACAGCGACAGCCTTCTTCCCAGAGCCTGACCTCGAGTGGGGAAGAGAGACACCAAACATAATAACTACATACACGACTGACTGACCAGGTGGTGGCGCAGTGGATAGAGCCTTGACCTTGGAGGCTGAGGACTCAGGTTTGAAACCCTGAGGTCACTGGCTTGAGTGAGGGCTTGCCAGCTTGAGCACAGGGTCGCCAGCTTGAGTCCAAGGTTGCTGGCTTGAGCAAGGGGTGACTGTCTCGGTTAGAGCTCCCTGGTCAAGGCACCTATGAGAAAGCAATCAATGAACAAGTAAAGTGACACAACTATGAGTTGATGCTTCTCATCTCTCTCTCTTCCTGTCTGCCTCTCTCTGTGCCTTTCTCTGTCTCTTGCTAATAATAATAATAATAATAATAATAATAATAATAATAATTACATACACGGCCATTTAAGTGAGTATAACGACTGTCCCCCAGGTCCAGGGGGCAGGCAGGCTGGTGGCCCCTCCACAGCACAGGGCAGATGATCAAACCCTCTTATGCAGGAGGCTGGGCAGGTGTGGCCATTGACAGAGGAGGATGGACAAGGTGGGGACTGGTTCTTGGACCAAACAACCCTCCTGCTTTCCCAGCCTGACAAGAGAGGCCTGGGGTCCTGCCTCCGACAGCCGCCTAACTGCCCCCGGCCCCTGGGCCCCTCCAGTTTTCTTCCACATTTGCTGAGCCCAGCCCTGCTTGTGCCTGGCTCTGCGCTGAGTGTGGAGGACACAGGTGTGTTGAGGTTTTTAAGAAAATAAACTGTTAGGAAATCCTTTATTAAAAATTTAACTGTGGTAAGAAAATGATTAATTGAGTTGTTCATCTTAACACTTAAGATAAGTTGTTTTTATACATTTTGAATGCAAGGAACTGATAACAAACTTAGTCAGCTTACTTCCCTTTGGCTTTGATATTTTTACATTCACAATTTATTTATTTTTTTTTACAGAGACAGAGAGAGTCAGAGAGAGGGATAGACAGGGACAGACAGACAGGAACAGAGAGAGATGAGAAGCATCAATCATCAGTTTTTCGTTGTGACATCTTACTTGTTCATTGATTGCTTTCTCATATGTGCCTTGACCGCGGGCCTTCAGCAGACCAAGTAACCCCTTGCTCGAGCCAGCGACCTTGGGTCTAAGCTGGTGAGCTTTTTGCTCAAGCCAGATGAGCCCGTGCTCAGGTTGGTGACCTCAGGGTCTTAAACCTGGGTCCTTCAGCATCCCAGTCTGACGCTCTAGTCACTGCGCCACTGCCTGGTCAGGCTACATTCACAATTTTTAAAAATATTGTTATGTTTGGGCTCTGGCAGGGTAGCTCAGTTGGTTAGAGTGTCTTCCTGAGATGCTGAGGTTATAGGTTTGATCCCCAGTCAGGGCACATACAAAAATCAACCAGTGATAGCATGAATGAATGGAACAGCAAAAGCTGTTATCTCTCTCTCAAAAAAAAAAATTAATGAATTTTATTATTATTTTAAAATTATTTTTATTTATTTATTCATTTTAGAGAAGAGAGACAGAGAGAGAGAGAGAGAGAGACAGAGAGACAGAGAGACAGAGACAGAGAGAGAGAAGGGAGAGGAGCAGGAAGCATCAACTCCCATATGTGCCTTGACTGGGCAAGCCCAGGGTTTTGAACCGGTGACCTCAGCATTCTAGATGGATGCTTGATCCACTGCGCCACCACAGGTTAGGCAAAAAATCTTAATGAATTTTAAAAAATTATTTTCCCAGTCACGTTTATAATGACTTCTGTTTCCTTCTTCCCTGAGATAAGGAGCTTGTGCCCCCCCCTTTCAATGGGGACGTGCCTGACCCCAAGGACGTGGCTGGAGCCTGGCAGGCACCTCGCTCGCTCGTTGAGCCTCTCAGGACTAGACTCGGTCTCCAGGGGGCCGTGGTACCCTCTGCGGCATGGGGACAGGGTTCCTGGGGACAAGGCAATGCACACAGCCCAGCCCTGCACCAGGGTGGCCACACAGAACACAGCGTTTCCTCCTTTAGTGACATCCATTATCACCATTTTGGTCATTATCAGCCTGCCCCCCTCCCCATCCAGTAACAAATCCTAAACTTGTCCCTGTAGGAGTCTCCAGGCCATGTCAGCACTGACCAGCAGCTCAGTGCCCCCCCCCACCTTGCCCAAGGTGGTGGGTAGACAGGTGGGAGAGTAGGGTTAGGTTGGGGCTCAGAGGTCAACCACTTTGTCCCCAGGAAGGCGTCCCTGGCCCCAGCCCTCTCCTGCCTGTATGGCTCAGGGCTCGGCTTTCAGCTGCGGCTAGTGTGCTGCAGGGTACGGGCGGTGCCCGGCAACACAGGTTGGAGCTGAGCGGGTTCAATTATAATGCAGAGTTTCCCCATTCATACCTGCACTGTTTTTGATCTGTGCTTGGGAGTCCATGGTTGCAGAGGGTGAATTCTATGCATCCATTGTTCTACACCGTATTATTTATTTATTATTTTAAAAAGTTTGTTGACAGAGACAGCGAGTCAGAGAGAGGGACAAATCAGGACAGACAGACAGGAAGGGAGAGAGATGAGAATCATCAATTCTTTGTTGCAGCACCTTAGTTGTTCACTGATTGCTTTCTCATATGTGCCTTGATGGGGGGGGGGGCTACAGCAGAGCGAGTGACATCTTGCTTAAGCCAGTGACCTTAGGCTCAAGCCAGCTACCTTGGGCTTCAAGCCAGTGACCTTTGGGCTCAAGCTAGCGACCATGAGGTCATATCTATGATCTGATGCTCAAGCCAGTGACCCTGCACTCAAGCTGGTGAGCCTGTGCTCAAGCCGGCAACCTCGGGTTTGCAACCTGGGTCCTCTGCGTCCCAGTCCGACGCTCTTGCTTGGTCAGGCTGTATGATTTATTTTTATTATTATTTTTTACTGATGAGAGAGAGAGAGAGAGAGAGAGAGAAGCATCATTTAGGTGTGCACTCCTTGGTGGCTTCTTGTATGTGCTCTGATGGAAGGTTTAACCTGTGACCTCAGGTGCGCAGGGTATCCACTGAGTCACCTGCCAGGGCCTACACTTTTTTATATTTGAGCGTTCATGGATTTGGGTATTTTAGAGGGATCCTGGAATCAGCTGAAGGACAGTAAACTTTTAAGAGAGTCAAAAGTTATATGTGCGTTTTTGACTTGGGGGAGCTGTTGGTGCCCTTAACTCCTGTGCTGTTTAAGGCTTGGCTGTTCTGTGGGCCTTCTGTCTGTCTCTCCACCAAGCTTCGCGGGGGCAGGGATGTCTACCTGTCCTGCTCACACAGTAGGTGCTCAATGAACCAATCAGGTACAGGAACTGGTGCTGCAGATACACTAGCAGGGCCTTTCAGACCCGAGGGTAGAGGAGGGGACAAGGACTCATGGTTTCAAATGGGTTCCCGCTCAGAGCTTGTTTCCAGGTAGAGATGGGACCCTCTTCGCGGAGGCGGTATCTGTAACTCGCAAGAGTGCCTGGTATGGGGCACGTGGGGACGAAGACTGGTTATTCAAGGATTAAGAGCAGGGAGTTTGGGTTGCAGTTGCATCTGGGCCCAGCAGGGGGCGCCCCTGAGTGCTGTGTGGCTAAGATGGGACAGCTAGATTTGGTAGGGTCTTCATTGCAAGAGGTAGAAGCGGTTGTTTTAAATCTCAGGCATGATGTGGTGGCTCTGGCTGGGGGTGGGAGACAGACGGAGGCCAGGAGGCTGGGAGGAAAGTGGGGTGAGCGTTTGGGTGGGCGAGGACGAGGTCAGAGCCCTCCAGAACCCGGACAGGCTGTGCAGACACAGTCAGGACTGGGTTACAGCTCTGATCAAGTCACCAGGGCGCGGGGCCCAGAGAGCTACACATTAGGAAGCATCAGATGCAAGTTAAGTAATTAAGTTCTGCAGTCAACCCGCCGGGCTAAGCCCCAATCCCACTTACTAACAGTGGCTTCCTGCACAGGAATCTCGCTCCTGTGCCTCAGTGTCCTCGTCTGTAAAACGGGGATAAGAATAGAGCCACTGACAGGGTGGTCGGAGGCCAGAGTTCATGAACCGTGGAACTAGGACTCAGAGTGATGCAGGAGGCAGGCCAGGCGCTCAGAGAGGGAGTGTAATTAATGGAGGTGGGACATGGATCTTCTGCCTCTTGAGACCTGTCTGCTCAAGTGAAAAATGGGGTGGGACTCCCACCTTCCCTCCCTGGGTCTGTCAGAGGCTACATGGCTCTTCAAGACAGCAGGTGCTTCTCCGATGGGGTAATTCAACAGTTCGGCAGGCTCTGTGCCGAGTGCTGGGCCAGCAGTGACGGAGGCTGATGTCCACAAAGTGGGGTGGGGTTGGCATGGAGTCCCATGGGGCTTGACTGGATTAGGGGCTCAGAGAAGGTGCCTCTCAGGTAGATGTTTCTCTGATTCAAGAAAGATGACAGTTCGGCTCTGGCTGGCTAGCTCAGCGGTAGAGTGTTGGCCTGGCGTGTGGAAGCCCCAGGTTTGATTCCTGGCCAGGGCACACAGGAGAAGCGCCTATCTGCTTCTCCACCCTTCCCCCTAACTTTCTCTCTGTCTTGCTCTTCCTCTCCTGCAGCCAAGGCTCCACTGGAGCAAAGTTGACCCTGGCGCTGAGGATGGCTCCATGGCCTCTGCCTCAGGCACTAGAATGACTCTGGTTGAAAGTGAGCAATGCCCCAGATGGGCAGAGCATCGCCCCCTGGTGAGCATGCTGGGTGGATCCCAGTCCGGCACATGCGGGAGTCTGTCTCTTTGCCTCCTTGCTTCTCACTTCAGAAAGATACAAAAAAATACAAAAAAAAAAAAAAAAGATGACAGTGACCAACAGTGAAACCAGTCTCCCTGTCACACTCTCTGGCATTCTCAGCCCCTGAGCACCTGCCAGGCTACCTCTGTTGACCACCTCATCTGCAGAGCCACAAAGATAGCCTGGCACACGGTGGTGCTTAGTACATGCTTGTGCAAGAGGGGAGGCACTGAATTTCTCAACAGCTCAGTGACGGGGGAGACTGTTATTATCTCCATTTTAGTGATGAAACTGAGGCCCAGGCCCTGGGTGGGTTACTGAATAGATAGAATGTCACCCCTGCGCGCTGAGGGTACGGGTTCACTCCCTGGTCAGGGCACATATGAGAAGCAACAATGAGTGCACAACTAAATGGAACAATGAGTTGATGTTTCTCTCTCTTTTTCTCTCCTCTTTGCTCTCTTTTAAATTAATGGAAAAAATTAAAAAACACCCCCCAAAACCAAAACACTGAGGCCCAGACAGGCTTGATAATAGGCTCGAGGTAAGTTTGAGTCCCCCACAATCATAAGCACTTCTGACATATTTGAGTGGTCCCTGTTATTGTTTTTTTTTAAAAAGTTTTTAAGTATTTTGTCTTCATTTATTTTTCCTTTTTAAATGTTTCTATTTTATTGATTTGAGAGAGAGAGGAAGAGAGAGAGAGAGAGAGAGAGAGAGAGAGAGAGAGGAAGGAATATTGATCTGTTCCAATATGTGCCCTGACCAGCGATCAAACCAGCAACCTCTGTGTTTTAGGACGATGCTACAACCAACCTCGCTATCTAGCCAGGATAGCATTTTTTAAAGCATTGACATTTTTTTATAGATTGATTTTAGAGAGAGAGAGAAGGGAGAGAGAAAGAGAGAGAAAGAAACATCGATTTGTTGTTCCACTTATTTATGTATTCATTGGTTGATTCTTGTATGTGCCCTGACCTGGGATTGGGCCCACACCTTGGTATACTGGGACAATGCTCTAACCAACGGAGCCACCTGGCCAGGGCTTAAAATAAGTTTTAAAACCAAATTTGACATCCTGCTCACATCCTTTGCAAACTCAGTCTTGCATTCTAAGTATTTTCCTATGTCATTCGATAATCTTTGAAACTCCATTCTTGTTTTTTGTTTTAATTTGGTGAGAGGAGGGGAGGCAGAGACAGACTCCTGCATGTGCCCAGACAGGGATCCACCTGGCAAGCCCATTAGGGGGTGATGCTCTGCCTATCTGGGGTGTTCTATTATATTTTGCTCCGCAATGGAGCTTTTCCTAGCACCTGAGGTGGAGGCCATGGAGCCATCCTCAGCGTCTGGGACCAACTTGCTCCAATTGAGCCATGGCTGCAGGAGGGGAGAGAGAGAAAGAGAGAAGTGAGAGGGGGTGGGGTGGAGAAGCAGATGGGTGCTTCTCCTGTGTGCACTGACCAGGAATCCAGCCAGGGCCTGAAACTCCATTCTAAGTAGCTGTATAAACTTCCGCCTTGAGAATGCACTGTGACTCATTTATCTGGCACCTGGATATTATGGGGAAAGAAGGCCACTTTTGCAGCCCCACGGTTGCTGGGCTAGCCTTAAACCTAACTCTGCAGCACCTCCTTTGGATGGGTTGATAGTTTTTTTTTTGTTGTTGTTTTGTTTTTTGTTTTGTGACAGACAGACAGGAAGGGAGAGATGTGAGAAGCATCAGTTCCTTGTTGTGGCACCTTTGTTGTTCACTGATTGCTTTCTCATATGTGCCTTGACTGGCGGGGGACAGCAGAGTGAGCTCAAGCCAGTGACCTCAGGTTTTCGAACCTGGGTGCTCTGCGCCCCAGTCTGATGCTCTATACACTGTGCCACTGCCTGGGCAGGCAATGATCTGTTTCTTAGTACAGAAGCCAAGAGCCATCACACGCACTGTACACATGACCTGGGGGGGGGGGGGCCCTGAGGGACCCAGCGCAGCAGGCTACAAGTCTCGGAGGGGAGGATTGGTACTTTGTTAGGTTAAGTGCATGTTCTCTGAGCTACCAATGCTCCTGGTGCACATTCCAAGACATTATAAAACATTATCACGTACGCCCCGAAGGGGTCCCAAGGGAGGATTTGTGGTGGGGGAGCCCAAAGCCTCCTGAGTGTCTGTCCTGACTGAGGTGGGGGGGCAAGGCATGAGGGGGTGCCCATCCAAGGGGATTCTGCAGCAATTAAAGGAAACAGAAGAGGCACCGCGCATGCGCACACACACGGACACGTGGCTAGCTCTTAACAACCCAGGCCGAGTGAAAACAGCGAGACAAGAAAGCCATCTATAATACAGCTTCATTTACATAAATTAAAAATATACGCACACAAAGCAACAATAAGCATTTTCCAGAACACACACAAGCAGAAAGATCCACAGTAAACACATTAGGGTGGTTGGCTGCGGGGAGGAGGGACCCAAGCGGGAGGAGCGCGCACGCAGGCCAGGAAGGAGGAGGCTGACGCCGGAGCTGAGCGATGGGCCTCACTGAGCAGAGCCCAGCGGGTGCTGAGCTTCTCCCTGGTACCCCAGGACCGGGGAGGGAGCGCAGGGGTGGCAACGGCTCTGGCTCTGGCTCTGCCTGAGGATGCTTCTCCAGGGGCCTTCAAGGAAGGTGGCCTGTGGCTACGAGGCAGAGGGAAGGCGTGTCCCTGGGCCCCTGCTTTAGAAGTCCTTTCCGTAGGCCCCTCCAATGTCAAGCAGAATTTGGGGCCCCATGTAAGATTGCTGATTTTTTTCAAAAAATTATTTGGCCCATGAAGGCAGAACAACCACCTCCACACCGCTGTCCTTCATGTCACAGAAGGACATTTGGACTCTCCCCAAAAGTCGATACCCTGGTCCCAGAGAGAGGCCAGTGTGGCCACCTGGTGCACTTGAAGTTCCCCACAGTCCCTGTGTGACCCTCGGATCTCACTGTTCCACAGGACAGGACAGAGGCAACAGGTAAGGGGGACCCAGGCACTCCCGTTCTCACAGCACCGTAGGGACTTGCCACCTGTTTGCTGACAGATGCCTCCCCACCTCTGCCAATCCCTTGGGGCAGGAGCTCACAAGCTGGCCTTCTATTCTGCTGAGCACCCACTGTGCGCCAGGCTCTGTTCCGGGTGCTGAGGAGACAGCAGCGAGTGGGCAAATTCCCTGCCTTCATGGAGGTGGCAGTCCATGCAAGGGCCAGATGACAAGCAAGTGACCATAGACGGGGAGGCTCTCATATCTCCAGAACTCAGACCTTCCTTATAGAGCTTTGGTGTCAGGCTTGTGTGCGTGTGTGTGTGTGTGTGTGTGTGTGTGTGTGTTTGGGGAGGTCACAACCACCATGAGTGAGGACAACAGTCAAATGGGACTGATGGGCCAGCGCTTCTCTGATCACCCCTTCCACCCAGCAATTCCACTTCTGGGGATTTATCCAAAGGGAGGATCCAGAACGTCAGGAAGAACAGCACGAAGATGCTGACTGCAGTGTTGTTTATATCAGTGACACCCTGGGCATAAGAAGGGGCAAAGAGAGCCCTGGCTGGGTTGCTCAGTTGACTAGAGAGCATCGTCCCTATATACCAAGTTTGTGGGTTTGATCCCCAGTCAGGGTACATACAAGAATCAACCGATGAATGCATAAATAAGTGGAACAACAAATTGGTGTTTTTCTCTCTCCATTTCTCTCTCTCTAAAATCAATCAATCAATAAAAACAAACAAAAAAAAAAAAAGAGGAAGAAGAAGGGACAGAGGACGCCTACATGCCAGAATCTTATGCTGTCACCAAAACTGACAAAGTAGACAAAGATTGCCTTGACTGGTTGGCTCAGTGGTAGAGCCTCGGCCTGGCATGTGGAAGTCCTAGGTTCAATTCCTGGTCAGGGCACCCAGGAGACACACCCATCTGCTTCTTCACCCTTCTCCCTTTACTTTCTCTCTGTCTCTCTCTTCCCCTCCCTCAGCCAAGGCTCCATTGGAGCAAAGTTGGCCCGGATGCTGAGGATGGCTCCATAGCCTCTGCCTCAGATGCTAGAATGGCTCCGGTTGCAACGGAGCAACACCCCAGATGGGCAGAGCATTGCCCCCTGGTGGGCATGCTGGGTGGATCATGGTCGGGCGCATGCAGGAGTCTGTCTCTCTGCCTCCCCGCTTCTTACTTCAGAAAAATACAAACAAAAAAAAGTAGACAAAGATTAGTGTCAGGTAGAAAGATGTTCATTATTAAGTTTCTAGGTGTCAAAAACCCATTGCAAACCAATATAAAATGGTGTTATTTCATATTTTTCTTTGAAAAGTAAGAAAAGCAAGACTTTGGTTGCTTAACCCTAGCCTACCGCACATGCCGAGAACGTGCATGGAGAGTGTCATCTGTAGCTGTCGAGTCACACTTGGCTTTCGTTGCTGTGTTCTTAGTTAGGTATAGAGTTTCTATACTAATTTGTATTCATTGGGTAATAAAAAATTTAAAAATACCTTTACAGAAGCACAGAAAAGAGCCAGGAAGGCTTTAAAACAAAATGTAAGTAGCAGTTATTTATATCCTGATAGTGGGATTAGGAGAGATTTTTATTAACTAATTTTTTAATTTTTCCATTGATTTGAGAGAGAGAGAAAGAAAGGGGGAAGGGAGAGAGGGAGAGAAAAGCATCAACTCGTTCCACTTAGTTGTTTCATTTAGTTGTGCACTCATTGGTTGCTTTTGCTATGTACCCTGACTCGGGATTGAACCTGTGACCTCAGCATGCCAGGCCAACACTCTATCCACTGAGCCACTCGACCAGGGCCAATTAAAACAATTTTTTAATTTGGATAATTAAAAAGTTATTATTATTATTATTATTATTTTAAGTGAAAAGAGGAGAGACAGACAGATCCCTGCATGCACCCCACCCAGACTGAGATGTACCCAGCAAGCCCCCTACTGGTGATACTTTGCCCATCTAGGGCCCTTGCTGGGCAAATGAGCTATTTTTTTAGTGCCTGAGGTGGAGGCTCCATGGAGCCATCCTCAGTATCTGGGGCCAACTCACTTGAACCAATTGAGCCATGGCTGCTGGAGGAGAAGAGAGAGAGAGAGAGAGAGAGAGAGAGAGAGAGAGAGAGAGACAGGCAGGAAGGGAGAGAGATGAAAAGCACCAAGTCTTCATTGGGGCACCTTAGTTGTTCATTGGTTGCTTTCTCATATGTGCCTTGACTGGGACTACAGCAGAGCAAGTGACCCCTTTTTCAAGCCAGCGACCTTGGGCTCAAGCTGGTGACCTTGGGCTTCAAGCCAGTGACCTTTGGGTTCAAGCCAGCAACCCCGCGCTCAAGCTGATAATTCCATGCTCAAGTTGGCAACCTCGGGGCTTTTTTTTGGGGGGGGTTTGTATTTTTCTGAAGCTGGAAACGGGGAGAGACAGTCAGACAGACTCCCGCATGCGCCCGACCGGGATCCACCCGGCACGCCCACCAGGGGCGATGCTCTGCCCACCAGGGGGCGATGCTCTGCCCCTCCAGGGGGTCGCTCTGCCGCGACCAGAGCCACTCTAGCGCCTGGGGCAGAGGCCAAGGAGCCATCCCCAGCGCCCGGGCCATCTTTGCTCCAATGGAGCCTTGGCTGCGGGAGGGGAAGAGAGAGACAGAGAGGAAGGAGGGGGGGTGTGGAGAAGCAAATGGGCGCTTCTCCTATGTGCCCTGGCTGGGAATCGAACCCGGGTCCCCCGCACGCCAGGCCGATGCTCTACCGCTGAGCCAACTGGCCAGAGCCAACCTCGGGGTTTTGAACCTGGGTCCTCTGCATCCTAGCTCGACACTCTGTCCACTGTGCCACCACCTGGTCAGGCCAACGTTATTATTTTTTAGAGCGTCTCTAATTGCTCCAGAGGTGTCCCCATCCCCACCCCCTGAAAGGTGCCTGCTGCTGGTGTACAGCACCTGTGCTTGTGGACAGAATGCCCACTGCCCTCAGGGAACATGCCGTGGGGGGTCAGTGGTCTCCAGAGTGGGGGTGCGGAACCTCAGTATGGGCGTTCTGACCCTTTGGCAGATTCTGTTTCTGTGTGTATTTTCTCACATCTGTGGTGCATGGTTGCAGGAGACCGAGCATGGCTTACACATGAATTCATGTGTGTCCACTGGGCCACATGGATATTCTGACAGGGGTGTGGACCTGAAAGGTTTGGAGGCCAGTGGCCTGGAGATGGGGTGACAGACACATGTGCAAACAGGTCCAACCAAAAAGCTCAGTCCAGACCTAAAACCTTGGAGTCACCCTCTTTCTCTCTTCCTGGAATTTCCTACACCTGTTCTGCAGGAAAAACCTATCATTTACACAAAACAGAACCAGAATCTGTCTACCCATCAGCACCTCGCCCCAACCAGCATGTCTGAGCTGCCACAGCTCCCCTGACCTCTGCATTAGCCTCCGGCTGTCCCCTGGTCCCTGCGGTCAAGGCCCAGCACCTTGGACACACCCATGTCAGGTACAGCCTGTTCTCTGCCAGAGCCACCACCGGCTCCTGTCTCCCTCAGAGAAGAGCCCAAGTCCTCACCGTGACTGCAAGGCCCAGCAGGATCTGCCCCCATTGTCCCCTCTCAGCCCAGTGGGCAGCCCCCTGCCCGGAGTGCCAGTCCCCAGAAAGCCACAGGCTCCTCGCTGACCTCCTGAAAATCTGTGCTCAAATGTCACCTTTGCAATGAGGCCACCCTGATCTCCCTGTCTTCAAAGCTGTGCCCACTGCCCTTCCCCCTTTCACACCCGCCACTGAGTGACCATGCCCGCTTCCCCAACACAGGGCTCAGTGAGGGCAGGGCTGGCTGTGGGCTTTGGTCACTGATGTTTCCTAAGTGCCCAGGACACTCCCACACAGAAGGAAACCAGGAGACATTGAACAGATGAGATGCATTTAGGTCGAGGGTTAGGGTGTCTGGGGTGGGCTCTGGACCCAGAGAGGAAGGCGATAAGGGAGGCTCGCCGGGGGGACCCAGGACCAAAGAGAGGCATGTTCAGACAGAGGGATGGCATGAGCAATCTCAGCGCCAGGAATGTGACCTGCAGCAGCTGGAGAGGCTGGTGGCCAGTCCCAGCTATGTGACTCTGTGATCGCAGCAAAGGGCCCGGACTTCACTCCTCAGAGGATTTTGGGCAGAGAGCTCTGCGTGGTGGCTGCTGGGGGGCTGGGCTGTGCACTGAAGGAGTTAGGAGCTGGGGGCGCTCAGGGGCCTGGAGTGGTCCATCCTGGGCCTGTGGGCGGTGCCGAGAGCGGCCTGACACCTGCTGCTCAGCAGGTGTTTGTGGGACTGAACTGTTCACCGAGTCCCGCAGAGAGAAAAGGGGCGCTGCCTCAGCCTTGGGGGGCGGCTGGAGTGGACGCAGCCACTCCTCACTCTTGCAACCCTGAAGCCCACACTCCCCGTGGCTTCGGTTTCCTGACCCAGCCATCCCGCCTGAGCGCCATCTCGTTTGTTTGCGCCTTGCTTCTTCCCTTCTAGGCGGAAGCCAGGCAGGGGCGGGGAAGGGCTGTGTGGTCTCAGTCTTTGCCTAGAACAGGCGGCGTCTGTTGACTGTTATGTGAATAAATGGAGGATGGACAGAGTATGGGGGCAGGTGGATGATGACCATGAGGTGCCGAGTGTCACCCCTGAAGGGAGACATGGACAGGTCTGCTGGGACTGCAGCGTGAGGGACTGAGGTGGACTCAGAGGCACCCTGTTGGAGGGGGTCTGGGGTGGAGGCCTGGACCCAGAGGACAGTAAGTCCTGTGGGAGCAGGGGTGGGGCCATGTCACCAGGCCTCTGATGTTTCTGGACCCCAACTCTGTCTCCACTGGTCCTGGCCCCATGGCCACCAAAGAAGGGACAGCCTTGTTGCCTTTGGCAGCCCCCTGGCACTGCCCCGCTAACAGCCCTGGTTCCAGGCTCTCAGGACAGTGAGATGAGGGCCGCAGAACCCTCTTCTCCCAGGGGACAGGCCAGGAATCGTGATGGCAGAGGACAAAGGCTGCTGGGGGCCTGAGATATTCACAAAGGAGGCCTGGCCAGGAACAGAGGACTGACTGAGGCCTTTGAAACAGTGGACCTCAACCAGGGGTGAGTCACCACAGAATACCTGGCATCATCTGGAGACATTTTGGGAACTGGGGACAGGTGTCCCTGGCCCCTAGTGGCCAGAGAGGCTGCTCAAGCACCCGACAGTGCACAGGAGGACCCCACCACCACGGGTGATCCGGCCCCAAACATCAACAGAACAGAGAGAACAGACCGAGCTTTGAACATGCACAGCTCTGCCCCAAAGCCGCATGCAGGGCTCGTTTGAGTCACAGTCATAATGAATCTGGTGGCCACGGTCCCGTCCAAGCGCCAGCCACAGGCAGCACGGCTCTCACGGAGCTCCAGTTCTCACACCAGCTCGGGGAGCAGGGTGCAAGCCCCGAACAGGCAGCAGGGAGGGTTCGCCCGGTGCCGAGACCATTCAAAACCCTCGACAAGTATAAAACCCATCAGCACACACACCAACCCCTCGAGCAGGGGCTCTTATCCCCTTTTTCAGATGGAAAAACTGAGGTGCAGACTCATGCCATCACGGGCCCGAGGCCACGCTGCAGGGGGGTGCGCACACAGCACAGAGATCCTGAGGAAGGGTGGCTGGGGGGGGGCACTGCCTGCGCCCCTGTGGGAAGCAGGCGGTGGTTCTGCCCTGGCCCCAACAGCTGGCCACGGAGATGCGGAGTCTTGGACCTGAGAAACCCCAGGTGGCCCTGGCCCAAGTTAATAGGATACAGACAGCATCTCATAGGTGCCCAAGGGCTGATGTGAAGAGCAGCTGGGGTCGCTGAGAAGGCCCTGCTCAGCTCGGGGAGGAGGGACTGGCTAACACCTGTGCCCCCCACCCCACCCCACCGGCTGCCGAGGGCTCACCTGGATGCTGTTCTCCTGCAGGTTCAGGTAGCGTGTGTTGACAGGGATGCTGGCCGGGACCTCGGCGAGCTCTCTCCGTGTGCAGATCACCCGGCTGGCCTGGTTGCTGCAGGAGCAGGCCACGGGGCACGAGGTGGCCGGTGAGGAGCCCCCTATGGCAGCCGATGTCAAGGCCACGCCGCCCCCGCCAGCCCCCAAGGGTGGGGAGAAGAGCCAGAGGAACAGCAGGGCCCCGTGGGGCCAGGACATCCTACCAGGCGGCAGCGGGGGGCACGGGGAGCCGCAGGCACGCGCCATCCTCAATGTTCATGCTCCACTTGGGCGCCGGGGGGCTGGCGGGGAGAGAGGAGAGGCTCAGTGAGGGACAGGTGCCTGCACGGCCTGGCCTATCTGCTCCCAACACCCAGCCTTTGGACGCTGCTGCCACCTCATCACCTCCCTCCCTTCCTTTCATCTCTCCCTGCTGGGAAGACTTCACGCCCATTTCACAGAGCTGTAAACTGAGGCTGGGGAGAGAAAGTGCTTGCCCAAGGCCATGTGGCCAGACAGTAGAGAAGTCAGCCAGATTCAAAACCAAGTGTTTTTGCATGATTTCAAAAAGGTAGATAAGCAAGTAGAGATGGAGAAAGACACAGACGAGACTAAGGTGACAGAGAAAGGGTGAAGAGCCAAACTGGAAGTCTGAGTGGGGGTGCGGTCCCGTCACAGCACCCCCTGCAGTCCCCTGGCTACCTGCGTGAGTCGCCGGGAGGGCCCAGCCTCCTGTGTGTCCCCCCCTCCCCGTTGCTTCACTCTCCCAGAGTGTTGGCAAGGAGGCCAAGTTCCCCAGTGCCTGCATGGCCTCCACCACACCCGGCCCAGCCTCCTGCTGCTCTCAGTCACCTCTGAGCCGGTCCAGGCCCTTGGGCCTCACAGCAGCTGCAGGGAATTGAGTTAGACTCACGGGGGACCTAAAGGAACATGAGGTGCCAGAGAAGTGAGGGGATGGGTGTGGCTGGTGGAGGGGCAGGGGCAGAGGAAGCTGGGGGCCATGCTGGGGAATGGGGCGCGGGGCCCAGGCTGCCCTGGACTGGCCTGCGCTGGGGGGACCCGCCACCCTGTGTCCGAGTTCTGGGAGGGGGTGGGTAGTGTGGGACCAGGTCTTCCTGCCCCCATTTCCATTAAACAAAAGAAGGAAAAGAAGACAAGCTTGTAGTAATCAGAGCAATAACAACAATAATCAAAGCTGCTCGGCAACCCTGAGCAAGCTATCACCATGCTCTGACTCTGCATACAGCTGTCTTCTGAGCCTTGTGGTAACCACAAGAGAAAGCTGTTAGGGGCCCAATTTACAGATGAGGACACTGAGGCACCAGGAGAGAAATTGGCTGTCCCCAGGCATGGAGCTCATCTGGGAGGGCAGGGGGAGGTGGCCGTGGGTCAGCGCTGTGGCTCGTAGCCCCCTTGCACACAGTGTGGAGGTCACACAGACGCACCCACCCCAGGAAGCCTTGACCCAGCACGCCGACCTGAGTCCCCCGCGAGCTGTCTGCGCACTCACACCAGCAGCAGCGACAGGGCACGCCCTCTCCTGGGACTCAGACCCACGGACACAGGCCTCCACGCACATGCGTGCACACACACATTCACTCTCTCCTGCAGTTTCCTAGATTATTTCAACTCCGATAAAAATGCATGTGTGTGTGTGTGTTGAGCGCGTGTGTGAGAGCGAGAGGTAGACAGAGACAGAAATGGAGAAACAGAGGGACAAAGAAAGAGACAGAGACAGAGGGACAGAAGGAGAGACAGACAGAGGGACTGAGAGAGGGAGGTTTGAGTCTGTCTGTATCCTGAACTCATTTTTCTACCTGGAGGGCCAGGGGCTGTGTGTGCTTCTGTCTGATGTGAGGTGCGGTGGGGTCCTTGCTTCCCCGAGTGTGGCAGGAAGGCCAATGCTCTGTCCTTGTCCTGAGCCCACGGCTCCTAAGACTGGCGATGACCTAGCCCACCCCCTCTAAGCCAGGGGACTGGTGCAGCCCTTCGGGGCCAGGATTTGAGGCTGGGGTACCCACGAACCAGGCCCCCTCTCTCCTGCCATCAGCCCGCATCTCCCCCCCCCCCATCCCCATTTCTGCAGCGGCCGGAACTCTCCAGCCTTCCCTCCTGAGCCCTCGCCATCTTCGTCCCTGTCCCCTTCCCACACAGGGACACTCACCCCAGTGGCTTGGCTTCCGCTGGGCCTCTCCCTGCACCCCAGCCCCCCCCACATGCCTCCAGCCACCTGGGCTCTGCCTCTCCAGTTCTCTGAGGTTTCTGTTGAGGTCGTGCTGGGGGGGGGGCGCAGGGGCTTCTTGGGTCTCCCCGCGCCCCCCCCCTCCTCGTCGCCCTTCCCACCCCTGGGGGTGGCTGTCGTAGGCCACTGCAGCAGTCTTCTCCCCTCCCTGCTGCCTCCTTGGGTCCCTGCCCCCACCCCCAAATCTGTCTCCACTCTCCCCCCACTGACAGCCTCTTTTCTCTTTACCCTCAGACCCCTGGCCCTCTGCCTCCGGTCCCTGTCCCCTCCTCAGACCTTTACCCCCTGTCAGTTTGCCCCCTTACTGTCCGGCCTCCCCTGGGACCATCAGGTCCCCTCTCTCCTTCTCCTCCATCTCCTCCTGACTCTCCCTCGGTCCCCGTCACCCTCTCATTGTCCGTCCGGAAGCCCGTCTCAGTCAGATTCTCTTTCCATCTGCCCGTCTGTCTTGGTCTCCCTCTGCCAGGCTCTGTCTGTCCGTCTCTCGCTCCCTCTCTCTTTCTCCGCGATTACAATTTCTAGTCACACGGCAGTGCAGAGCCAAGCTGTGCCTCTGCCTGGGCTCCTTCTCTCTCACCCCTCCCTCCGTCTTTCCCTCCTTCTGAACGGGGAGGGCACCTCTCTTCCCTCCTCCACCCCCCTTCCCTGCGCCCAGAGGCCTCCCCCTCCCCCGCTAATCAAAGGCTCCGTTATCTAATTAACCCATTGGTTCTGGGCAGCAGGGAAGGTCGGGAGAAGCGGGGGAGGACATGGACGGCTGGGCTGCCAGGGGGCGGGGGGGGGGGTCTGGGCAGTGCCAAGCCTGGCCTCGTGGCAGACAGCCTCATCCACTGCACAACCAGGCTGACCCCCCCCCCGCCCACCGCGGGCTGAAACCGCCCCTCCTGCATCTACCCCCCAGCGCTGGGGCAGACAACCTAGCACAGGCTCCCCTGCAGGCACTCCTTCCAGGACCCCGCGGGCTCCCAAAGCCCCCCAGCACACCACACAGCCATTTAAACTGGGACTCGCACCACGGACACCCAGTTTTTCTGTTGAGGGCTAGCCTCGTTCATGCACAAGAAACTGACCCCCACACACAGCTCTCCCTTGGACCTCAGCCATGTCCTGATGTTCGCCTCCTGGTACATGTCTGCAAAATGGGCAGTGGGTCTGCATTTGCTCATTCGACACATTCATCCATCCATCCATCCATCCATCCATCCATCCATCCATCCAATATCTTCCAAGTCCCTACTATGTGTAGACACTGGTACAGGTGCTGACAAATGCTAGCTCCACACTCAAAACCCAGGACAGTCATAGGGCACAGAGGACAAGCAGCAAGAAGAGAGACACCGATCAGCGCCAGGGTCTGGGTCTGGAGGCTGGATCTGCCATTTGCTTGCTGTGTAGCCTCAGGCCAGTGACTTCACTTTTCTGAGCTGCAGAAAAATGTTGTGGGAACCAGGCTGATAATAGTATCTCTCCCAGGGCTGCTGGGGACTGACTAGTGAAATGCTCAATCAGTGGTTCTCCCCTTCTGAGACATGCAGACCCCCTCCTCCTCATTGCCACTTCCACCCTCGGCTTCCTCCCGGTCTGTTCCCATACCACCCACAAGGTCTGGTGGACACTCAAGTCAGACCCTGCCTGCCTCTCCTCAGAGCCTCTCCTGCTCCATCTGTCCTCACTGGGTGTCAGGACAGAGACATCCCCAGTTTCCAAGAGCCTCTCCCCAGGCCAGGCTGCTTCTCTGACTTCAGCTCCTCTCTGCACCCCAGGCTCACTCCCCCCCCTGCCCTCTCCCTGTTCCCAGAACAGGCTGTGCACAAGCCTGCCTCAGGGCCTTAGCACTTGCTCTGCCCTCTCTCTGGACCTGCCATCCCTGCTTGTTCTTGTCTTCTCTCAGGTTTTTGCTGAGATGCCACCTTTTCAGTGAGGCCTTCCTGACCACCTGACATCACATAGCCCCCCCACCCCCAACAGGCCTCTCCAGAAACTTCTCTGCATTATTTTTATTTTTATAATTTTTTTTTTCACCATCAGCTTCTTGTAAGTTATACTCTGGAGTGTGAACTCCCCGAGGGCAGGGGCCATGCTTGCTTTGTGCATGGTGTGATCCCAGCACCTACCACAGAGCACGGAGCCTGGTGTGTGGTAGGTGCTCAGGAAACATCAGGAATGAACGGATAGGCCCTGACCAGTTGTTCAGTTGGTTAGAGGTTGTTCCAATATGCCAAGGTTGTGGGTTCAATCCCTGGTCAGGGCACATGCAGGAATCAACCAATGGATGCATAAATAAGTACAACACAAATTGGTGTTTCTCTCTCCCAATCAATGAATCAAATTTCAAAAAGGAATGAACAGACATGGTGCCAGTGCTCTTAGTCTATATTTCTCCCGTCACACCGCATTTTGTCACAGTTCCATGGAGGCACATCGGGCCCTTACATCCCCCGCTCTGCGCACCTCAGGCTCACGCCTTACATGTGCCCGATTCTGAGGTCCCTCCCCATGCCAGGAGGCCTCCCCAGCAGAGGCAGCATAACCATAGGCCCCAGACACAGCTGCCTCTAGCTCAACACCATGTCCAGATCATGGCACCGCCTGGCTGGCTCAGTCTCAGATGCTATATCCCAAGTTCCAAACTTCAGGTGCCTGGTGCACCCCACTAATGCCATGCCCTGAGGAGAGCTGCGCCCTAGGTACCACTCGAATGAGCTACATCTCTCCAACACCCCAAACGGGAGTACGGCTCACCCCTCCTCTTCTGAGCATGTTACCAAAGCCAGGCATCTCTTACGCATCAGACTTGTATAACACCTTGAATAACACCACCAGTAACATTTGCCACACACCTAGCCCTAACTGGGCACCGTTCTGTAGTTCCCCCATCTGCCTCCTGAGAGGAGACTGCCATTACCCCCATTTCACAGATAGGAAAGCCGAGGCACAGAGGCAAGGCTAAACACCTGCTATCAGTGGCCCCTCCTGGTCAGCCTCACCAGAGGGACCCCAGAGATCTCCAAGCTTATCATGACAGCCACAAGTCCCACTGAGGTCCCTGGGGGGCATGTTGAGCAATGGCTGTCCTCCTGTGAGCCCCTGCCCTCAGCCGCATGGTACAGGATCTGACAACCTCACCCCTGCCCCACACCCTGCTGGTGGAGGCTCTGTGGCCTGCCTCCTATGACCTTTCCACTGGCCACAGCCCCCTAATGGTGATGGGATGGGAAGCCTTTACTGAACACCCGCCTTCGTGCTGTGCCGTGCTTAGCCTGGCCCACGCCTCAGGCCACTGGCTTCTTCCTGCTGCCCCAAGAGAAGGAGATTGTTCTTGTGTCCATTTTACAGGTGGAGAGGCAAATCCAGAGGGCTGAAGACACTGGCCAAGGGTCCCATGACCTGTATGTGACAGCAGGGATTGGAACCCAAGGTCCAGAACTTGGCCAGATCAATGCCTGGAGAGGGGTCTCAATGGGAGCACACCTTTTCTCCAGCCACAGGGGCTGGAGGCAGGGGCAGAGGAAGAGAGATGTGCAGGGAGCAAGGTAAGATCCAGGGAAGGCAGAGATGAGGAGGCCCAGGCACATGAGATGTGGGGCTGAGGCCTGCCACCCTTTCCAGCCCGAGTTCTGAGCTCTCAGGCACTGTGCCTGAGAGGGTTCAGGCAGATAGCAGATGAAAAACTTGGGGGCCCAGAGGAGGCAGGGTGAGGAGAAAAGGGAGGCAGGGAACATTCTCGTCAGGCATACTCATTTTTCTGGGGGAAGTTCAGAGGGTGAGAGAAAAAATAGGAAATTGACTGCTGTTGCAGCAAGAGGGGTAGAGGTTAGATCTAAAGAAGAACTTCCCAACTGTGAGAGACTGGGGCGGAAGTGGAGCCTGGAGCCAGGAGGGTGGAGAGACATCAAAGCTAGGTAGAGCTGAACACTTCACACACTGGATGCCTGAATTATGGGCAGGACCGGGAACTGTTAAGGTGTGGGGGAAGGATATGAGCAGCACAGGCTTCGGGAATGGATGAAACAACTTCACATGTGTGTTCCTCTGTGCCAGCCCATGTCTTAAATGCTTTTAAAATAAAAGCAACCCCAAAGCCCTGAGAATTGACAGGTCCCTAACATTTGGGATAGAAGAAGCCTGAGAAAAGGATTGTGAAGGGCCTTCCTAGCTGCTGATGAGGACACAGGGCTATAGGCTCAGCTCAGGACTTGGCCTGGCCACCAGCCTCTAGGCAGCAGGACTAGGCTTTCTGGGAGCAGGGACAGAGCTGGGGAGGGACGACTTGCTTGGAGGAGAGGGGCTGTCCTACTTAGAGGTACTGACTGGTCATTTGTTTGGCTCATTTAACAAATATTTACTGGGTGGCCCTTGTCTTCTACTCCAGCCATACCCAGGGGAGGGGCACATTTCCGCCTCAGGGTCTTTGCTCCTGCTTTTCCTGCTGCCCTGAGAGGTCTTTCTTGGGTCTATAAGGCTCTCCCTGCCTCTGTTCTAGTCTCTGTTACAATGCCACCTTGGAGAGGGTTTCTTTGCCCCTGCCCCACCTCGTTGTTGTTTTTTTTAATATTTTATTTATTGATTTTACAGAGAGAGGAGAGGGGTGGGGGAGTGAGAAGTACCAACTCATAGTTGCTTCACTTCAGTTGTTCATTGATTGTTTGTCGTATGTGCCCTGACGGGCAAGTCCGGTTTCAAACCGGTGACCTTGGCATTCCAGGTCGGGGCTCTATCCACTGAGCCACCACAGGCCAGGCCTACCTCTTACACTTCTTTTTCTTACAGCCTTCCTATGGCCTGGTCACCCGATGGACAACGATTTGTTCTTTGTTTATTATCTGTCTCCTCACTAGACTCCAAACATGGAGTTCTGTGTGTCCTGCTCACTGACTCCAGTCTTCAGTGCCTAGGACACGCCCCCCACCTCCCAAGTCAGCGATGCTGATTGAAGAATGAGTGAGCTAGCGCCCCCTGCCTCTGGGACTCCTGCCAGCACCCGGTGTACGAGGCCGATGAGACCTGGTTTTATTTTTTTTTTGTCTTTAGGGAGTTAGTGATCCACGCCACCGATGGTCAAAGGCGAAGTGAGGGGGAGAGCACGGGGTTGGGGGGCGGGGGAACCTTCTCGGATGGGCACCGCTCCTGGCCCAGCGAAGGCGATGTGGATGCTGAAGCCTGAAGGACAGGCGGGAGGTGGAGGGGCCCCTTTGTGCCCAGGCGTGCTGGCGGGAGAGGCGGGTGGGAACCAGGGAGCTGTGTGGAGTCCGGCTCAGTCACAGATGTCCTACCTGCACGGCCCGCTGAGAGGCAGGGGTGTGGGCGGGGCTGTGACGGGGCGGGCAGGGTCACCTCTGGAGTGGCGAGACCCCTCCGAGTGGGCTGGAGGCTGGGGAGGAGCTAGGCCACATGCTGGGGAAAAGGATGGGGCCATGGCTGGGGTCGTGGGGATGGAGAGGAGGGAAGAGTGAGAAGACTCAGGGAAAGCAGAACTTTGCAAAGGCTGGACTTGGAGGGGATGCGGGAGTTGAGGGGGAGGGCGGGGCCAGGCTTTTACAGAAAGCACAGTGGGTGGAGAAGGGGTGGCTGTGGCCCTTGGGCTCCCATTTCCTCTTTTGTAAAGCGAGATGTGGGAATGGTACCTTGCTATCCTCCATTTCCATACCTGAGAAATGGGAATTAATAACAGGCACCATCTGACCCCGGGCTGGGAGGGCAGGAGTCTGGCAGGAAGGGCCAGAGCACAGCTGTTGGCCAGCAGTGTGCACCTATCTCAGTGTCTGCAGGTGTCACACTGCAGGTGTCACTGTCTGTGACACTCTGGCTCTGTCTGCCATGGTGGCTAAGCTTTCTGCACCCTCCCATGTCCAGCATGGCAGCCACCACCATGTGGGGCCACCCTGCTCTCGTCCCTACCTGTGAGAACCTGAATTGTTAATTTAGTTGGAATTAATCTAGATGTCAAAGTGTACACGTGACTGTGGCTGTAGTGGTTACTGTATCAGACAGTGTGGTTCTGACCACAGGGACAGGTGTCCCAGCTGAACCCCAGTTCCGCTTGGAACAGCTTCTGCTTGAGTCCCCAGAGCTTGGGCCCCTTCTGCTCTGCTGCCCTCCTCCCTGGCTCCTGGGGCTCTCACAGGGCTCTCTGGGAGCCAGGAGATCAAAGCTGGAGACTGGACCTTACTGAGTGTGACATGCCTGTGTCACTGGAGGTGCTGAGGGAGCCACCTGCCCGCTTTACAGAAGGACCCCCTGAGGTACGGCAAGTACATGGTTGTGCCCAGGGACACCCAGGCCCAGGCAGGCTTGAGATGGAAGCTGACCCTCCAGGCTCCCTACATTCGGTGTGAGCCTGGGAGGTGGGAGCGGCTTAGCACCCCTTGAACTGCATCTACCCAGGAGTGAGGTAGAGCCTGGCCTGCTATTAGTGATTTTCAAAACAGAGGCCATTGCCACCTGACCTGTGGTGGTGCAGTAGAAAAAGTCACAACCTAGAGTGCTGAAGTTGCTGGTTCGAAACCCCAGGCTTGCCAGGTCAAGGCACATATGAGGAGCAACTATGATAGTGATGCTTCCCTCTCCTTCTATCTCTCTCTAATAACAGTAAAACCTTAACCCTCCCCCCCCTCCCCACACACAAACAGAGGCCATTGCCAAGGCTGCTGCAGGGCTGCGGGAGGCTGAGTTTGCAGGCGGGAAGGGGCGTGGTGCCACCCAGCCTGACTCTGGCCTCCATGCCCAATGCTTAGATCTGTTTTCTCTCTCAGATATTTTATTTTTAAGAAAGAAGTACTACCAAGAGTAGTAAAAAATTGGAAACTTTTGAACCAGAGCAGTGTGTCTCAGACATCAACGCGAGCCGAGATCATCCGGGGGGCCTTGTGCAAGTACCGATGTTGAGCTGGTGGATCGAGGTGGGTGATAGTGCACATCCCCAGGGGACACTGCTGGCCCAGCGCTCGGAGGAGCAAGGAGCCAAGGTCTGCAGCATGAGTAAGGATCTCCCCTCTGTCCTCCCTCTTGCTCTATGCAGGGGTGGGCCAGACCTGCTCAGAACCTCAAGTGCCACCACGACTAGCCATGTGGCCTTGGATAGGGGACATCCCCTTTCAGGGCCTCAGTTCGCTTATCTATGAAGTGGAGAAAATAGTATTCTATCTACCAGGGTGGTGGGGCTTCAGTGGTATGGTCCCTGTGGGGGCATTCATGGTGACATGCTCAGTGCTGGGCACTGAATAACAGCAGTGTTAAAGATTCTTATTTATTCTGCCCTGGCCGGATAGCTCAGTTGGTAGGAGCATCACTCAGGGGTGCAGAGGTTGCCAATTCGATCCCTGGTCAGGGTACATACAGGAAAGATCAATATTTCTGTCTTTCTCTCTCTCTCCCCCTTCCTCTCTCTCTAAAATCAATAAAAATTAAAAGAATAAAATTTAAGTTATCACTTATTCTCTCACTGGGTCAGGAGAACAAATCTTTTTCTCATTCTATGCCTCTATCCCCATACCCCTTAGTCCCCATGGGTAAACTCAAGCATTTCTGGCTGAATCAAAACCACTTGTCCATCACCTGGAAGGTCTTTGCCCCCCCCCAGCTGGACATGGATTGGACGCCCCCACCTGGGTGTGGACAGCCCACTGCGAGAGTCCTGTGGGGAGTTCCCTCCCCTCTGGGGCTGTGAGAGCATTGAGATTGGGCGGCTTGGGGCCTCTGAGCTCCGGCAGCTCCAGCGTCTGTGGGCGAGCCCAGTCCCCTGTGCGCCCACGATTATTAACAGCCTGATTCTTGTAATTATCAACCATAGCTGCTTTCCACTGGGAGGGTCTGATGCACCAGCATGCTTCCCTCCTCGGGCCTCAGTTTCTCCTTTGGAGAGCAGTGGTCGCCACTGGGGAAGGCTACTGCCTGGGTCTGCGGTCCCAGCTCTGCAGCTACTAACCGTATGATCTTGGGGCAGGGGGCCTCAGTTTCCCCATATGTCACACCAGGGATGATGATGGGGCCTCCCTCTCAGGACTACTGGGAGGAGGGGAGGAGTAAACGAAGGGACCCACATGGGATGCTCAGCACAGAGCCTGGCTCCTGGGAAGCGCTTGGCAGACAGACGTGAGCTCTTCAGTATTACCGCCAGCCCCAGTTTGATGGTTCTAGGCCTGAAGGGGCCAGTCTCTGTGATGGTGCCCGGGGTCTGCCCCTCCAGGAGGGTGGGCCTGCCACTGCTTTCCGTGGACCTTTGTGTTAGTGCTTTAACCACAGCTCTGGGGCCTCACTCAGCTCCCTGGGTGGGACCTTGTGCTGGGAGGTTCAGGGGGACACAGCTGAGACAGGAAGGGTGTGGCCTGGGCTTTGCCCCCAGCCATACTTGCATCTGGGTCATACATAGGCTTCTCAACTCCCCCATCAAGATCCAGCTTTCTGACTCTCAGCAGCCATCTGGGGAGCCCCGTGCCCACTGAGACAGGCTCTTGCCCGCCTCCCCAACTGCAGGGCACCCACCACCCATCTCCCAGGCCTCCAGTGCAGCCCCTCCACTTCCGCCTGCAGGCCAGCTGTGACAACAGTTGTGAGTAGGTTTCTAGGCAACACAAGGCCATCCTGCCACTGTCCTTACTTCCCTGCCACCCTCCTGTCAGGGAGAGCCACAGGGACCAGGAAGGGAGGGGAGAGGGCCTTTCTCCCCACTGGACTGAGATGAGTGTGTCTCCCCAACTCTGCCAGAGAGGAAGCCAGGACGCACTGGACCAGGGCGATGGTGGAGGCCTGACTTGGGGCCTGAGCACTCCCATCTGTTTCCTGACCAGGAGGTGATACCACATGAAGCCCCTCTCCCTCTGGAGCAGGGTCCCAGGCCCATCACTGCGGTTCGGTGATAAGTACCCCTCCAGACCCTGCCCTTTGAGACCGGCACTCAGATAAACTTCCAAATGTGTCCCCCAACCCCCAGTGCCACCCAAGGAAACTTGCTCCTGCCTGGGGTTTGCAATCCAACAATCGCACACACCGACACCGAGGACAGGAGTATGGGGCCTGTGGCTGGCCCAGCTGTCAACTGGCTGAGGACAGACTGCAACATGGTGGCCTCAGGAAGCACTGACTCCTAGGATATTGGCAGGGTCCACAGTGGCCATGGAGCACTTGTGAGTGCTTGGCAGCCTGGTGGTCCCTGAGCAGGGCCCAGCTCCAGGGCTGCTCAGAGCCAGGGCCACATTGCCTGGTGATGGAGTAGGGAGAGGGGAGGGCGGGGGCCCCTGGCCGAGGGGCTCGGAGTTCCGATGGAAACCAAAGGGAGTGTGGAGAGAGAGATAGGGCAAAAAGCTGGCCACGTGGAGAGGAAAGAGACAAGAAAGCAGCAGAGGTGGAAAACTCAGCCAACCTTGTGAGATGAGGGAGGCGGATGAGAGCAAGGTAGGGAGGGTATGTGTGTGTGGGACTTTTCAACAGAAGCTGATAATCTGTGTGGTTGTTTTTTGTTTTGTTTTTTTTTTAGAAATGATTGAAGTGACATGATATTAATTTCACGTGTACAGTGTAATGATTCGTTATTTGTGAACCAATCGCCACCGTAAGCCCCTCTTGATCCATCACTGCAAAGTTACATTTTTTTTCTTGTGATGAGAATGGGTTTTCATGTGAAATCGTTAATCTATTAAAAATGATGAAGCATTCTGATAGCACTGGGGAACTAAACTCGGGGAGGCAGGTGAGCGCAGAGCGTGCAGGGCGCTGGGCAGAAGCGGGAGGAGGCAGGGGGAGGTGCCGGGTGGGGGAGGGGGCGCGACACCGGGGCAGGGAGACCCGTGCGGAGCGCAGGCAGAAATAGAGGCAGGTTTCACAGCAGATGGGGTGGGAGAGAAAAAGACTGATGAATGGGTGCAGAGCATAGACAGATGAGTGAGGACAGGAAGGCCCAGACTGGGAGTGCGGGTGAAGAGACAGCCTAGGGCACAGGTGAAGAGAGGTGAGAAGGTGAGACGCTTGATAAGGAGGTCCAGGTGACACCCTGTGATAGATACTTGGCCAGAGAGGTGGAGAAATGAGGAAGGTCCCTGCAGGCACGACAGGTGAGCAATGGGGGTAGGGGGCCGTGGCGGGGGAGGGGGAAGAGCCAGGGCGCAGGGAGACGCTGAGAATTCAGCGAGTCCCCTTCCTGCTCCCCACAGCACCTCTGCTGAAGAGCTGCCACTCTCCTGTGGCTTCTGTGTGTGTGTGCGTGAGGGAGTGTGTGTGCACGGGTGTGTTTAGCCTTGGCTGTACTTTCGAGAGATGTGTCAGTGGCACTCTTATACTTAATGTATGTCTTTTTAAAAATTTAATTTAATTTTTAAAGACTTTATTCATTTCTAGAGAGGAGAGAGAGAGAGAAGGGGGGAGGAGCAGAAAGCATCATCTCCCATATGTGCCTTGACTGGGCAAGCCCAGGGTTTGGAACCGGTGACCTCAGGGTTCCAGGTTGATGCTTTATCCACTGCGCCGCCATAGGCCAGGCTATATACCTAATGTCTTAATTCTGCTAATCCCTCCGATTGCACAGGAGACCTCCTGGGAGCCCTCTGACTTGGGCAGGTGGGAGGATTCGCCTCTGGGTGGGAGTAAGGGCTGCTACGGAGGTCCGAGGGGCTAGATGCCCCTCCAGCTCACACGTGTGCCCCTCACACTGGGCTCTGTGACCATATTTGCAGCATGTGCCTCTCGCTTTGTGAACCTCTAGGAGTGTGAGGGCCCGAGAACACCTGTTCGGCCAGCGCCTGCCCCTGTGAGGTACTACTGCCTTTGTCACTCTCCTCCAGGTCTGGGTATGGGGGGCTGTCTGTGTCTCCGTGTGTGCACTGAACTCGGGTCTTTCTGTGGGCATCTGGGTGACTCTGGGCACCGCAGCCACATTGTGTGACTGGGTCTCTGGTTCCACACCTGGGTTTCTGGCTACCAGTGAAGGACTGTGTGTATGTGTGTGTGTGTGTCCCCACACCTCTGCTGACACGTGCCTCTGTGTCTCTCATACACCCGCACCCTCTGCCTGTGGCTGACGGTCCCTCTGACAAGCACACACCGTGCCTCCACCCCCCCTGTACCTCTGCTGGCCAGTGCTCCCTGGCTCCTTCTGGCCAGCACCCTGGGTCTGTCCCCACCTTCCCTGTGTCCCTGCCTCCCCTGCTCACCCTGGCTCCTCTGTGTGTGTAGATGGTGTTGCGCTGTGTCCCTGACTCTCCCTTTCTTTTGGAAATTAAGTGAGTAACTCTGTGTACGTCTGGCTCGCTAATTGTGTGTGTGTGTGTGTGTGTGTGTGTGTGTGTGTGTGTGTCCCCTCCCTCCCACTGTGCCTCCGGCTCTCTGACTCCCACCTTCTCTGCTCTGTCTGAGGGTCGCTCAGGCCTCGCTGCTGCGCGGCTCTGCGTCCCTCAGTCTCCGTGTACATTTGGACAATCAGGTGGCTAGGGTGAGAAGAGACCCAGGGAAGAGCAGGAGCATGGTGGGAAGAGGAAGAAGAGGCCGTGAGATGCAGGTTAGAAAAAGCGAGGAGACGGAAGATGTACGGGGAAGAGGGAGGAGCTGATCCTGGCCACGGTCCTGGCGGTGGGAGTGTTTTGGGGACGGATTGGGAGACGATGCTGCCGGCTGCCTGGACCGGGAGGGAAGCGACTCTGGCTACTCCCAGCTGCCGCTGGAGCCCGAGTTCCTGTCTGGCGGCTGCGCGGCCCGGACTTGGGATGTGAGGCGCATAGCAATGGGGCGCTGCGGAGGCTCGACTGCAGCTCCCAGCTGGGGAGGGGGCGGGGAGGGGGCTGAAGGGCAGCCCTGAGGCTCCCTCCCCGCCCCGCCCCCAGCTGGGCTCTCCCCAGGGGTTTCCCCACCCTAAGAAAGTGTCCTTAGGAGAGCGGGAACGAGGCCGCAGGGAGCAAGGCTGGAGAAGGGGAAGAGTGCTCGGGACGGGCAGCAGAGGTGGGGGTGGGGAGGGAAGGGTCCAGGTGGGAGTGGCAGGGAGAAGGGACCCCACGGGCAGCGGGGATCAGACCCTGGGGAGAGAATGGCCGAGCCCCTGGCCGGACAGGAGCTCAGGGAGAGGGGTCTTGAGAACGTGGGCGGAACCCTGGACAGAGCGCCGGCCTCAGGATCGCAGGGCCGATGGGGAGTTGGAAAGAGCTGAGGGAAAGAGGACCCTTGTACTGGGGGGTCTGGGACTGGGAGTCCCAAGGGTGAGAAGATAGGGACAGGGGCTCTACCTGAAGAAAGGTCATTGAAAGGGGTCCCAGACAGAGATGGGTCTGAGAAAAGGAGGCCCAGTGTGCTAGGAGAGAGAGGCTGAAGTTGGGGTCTCCTGGAGAGACGGTCAAGGGAAGGAGGCATGGGGGGGTGAGTCAGAGATGGTGGGGATGAGGGGGTCCTGACGGGAAGCTGAGGTGCAGTTAGAAGTCCTAGAAAAGCAGGTGTGAGGGTGGGAAGGCTCTGGAGGGCAGCTAAAGGGGGGAGGGGAGGTCCCCAAGAGGAGAGGCCAGGACGGTAGGAGGAAGGTGGTGGTCCCAGAGACACGTGCCCAAGGATAGAAGGCCCGGGAGCAGAATGGGGTCATGGAAGGGGGTCCTGGGAAGAAGGAGGGGCAGGGGTTTCGCTGCTCACCCGCAGCCGTAGGGGGGGTGCCCAGAGAGAGGACTGAAGATTGGGGAGGGGGCTGTCTCGCTCTCTAAGCACCCCCTCCGTCTTTCCCATTCTCACTTCCCAAACTCCCCGGTTCTCCCTGGTTGCCACGGCAACCGCTCCTGCCAGGCGCGGTCACCAAGGAAACCCCGTGCCCGCCTCTACCCCCCTCCCCATCACTGGCGTGCCCCCCCACCCCAAGCAGCAGCAGTGTGGAGGGTGGGAGGGGCAATGGGGGGAAAGAACCCAGACTCCCGCCCCAGATAAGGGGGTTCAGACCTACACCCGCGAGCCCCCCCACCCCAAGCCTACATCCTCAACCCCACAGATGGATGCGCAGAGACCGCGGGACGTGCACCCCCACCTCTGCCTGTCCCCAGGCAGCAGCGACCCCCCAACCCAGAACACGCCTGGCCCGGAGAACCCCCACCTAGCTGCCTCCCCCACCCGCTACAGCTCTCCATCAGGCCCCTCCTACTGTCCTCTGCCGCTACCCCCCCATCCCGGAGGAGGCCTGAGACCACTGTCCCCGAATTAGAGAATGCCCCCCACATGGCCCCCACGGTTCCGCCTCCCGCCCCCGCTCGGCACCCCTTGGCATGTACTCACAGCGAGGAAAGGGGCTCCTTCCGGGGGGCAGCATGCCCGGCCGGCGGGGGGAGGACCCCCCCAATGAGGCACGGGGACGTGGGGCGCGAGGCCGCTGCGGGCAGGCGCGGGGGGCGGGGCTGCGGCCGGCCGGGGTCTCGGGCGCTCTCCCCCGTCCGCGGCTCCGCGTGGGGAGGGGGCTTCAGTAGCTGCAGCGGCGGAGCTCCGGGGGCCGCTCTGTCTCTTCGCCTGCCCTCGCGCCGGCCGCCGGCCCTGAGCCCTCGCCCGCCGGCCCGCCGCCCGCCTTCCTTCTTGCCTTCCTTTCTTTCCTTCTTTCTTTCCTTGCTTCCTTCCTTCCAGCCTTCCCTCCTTCCTTCACCCCCTCCGCGGGCCGCCGGCGCCGCTCTCCCCCCACCCCACCCCCCCCAGGCCCCGGCCCCGGCCCCGGCCCCCGCCTGGGACGGTGCGGCAGCGACCGAGAGCGGCCGAGAGCGGCGGAGACGGGAGCGGAATACTGATGATGGAGGGGGAGCGCGAGGGAGGGGAGGGAGGGGGGAGGCTGCCGGGGAAGGAAAGGAGGGGGGAGAGCAGAGAGGGGAGGGAAGGCCGAGAGGGGAGGGGGAGAGGAAGGAGAGGGGAAAGGGGAGGGAGAAAAAGGACAGGATGGGCGAGGGAGGGAAGGGGGAGGGACGAGAGTGGGGGAGGGAGAAGAGAGGGAGGATGGGGAGACAGGGGGAGGGTGGGAGAAAAAAAGAGGGAGGAAGGAAAAGGGGAAGGAAGAAAGAAGAGGGAAGGGAAAAGGAAGGAGAGAGGGAGAAGGAGGGAGAGGAGAAGTGGGGAGAGAGGGCCCAGGAGGAGAAAGAGGTAGTAAGTCCACCTGTGTAAACACAGGCGGTGGATGGTGAATGCGTGTGGTGAGGGAAGGGTGACAGGGTCAGAGAGACAGGATGGAGGGAAGGACAGAGGTGGTCAGCTGGGCAGGCCCAGGAGCTGCAAGCCGGGAAAGGAGAAGGGTGTGAAGGCACTGGAGAGGCCTGGAGGGGACTGGACAAAAGAGGAAGGCAAAACTTTGGGGTGATGTAGAGGGAGGCGGGAGAGAGGTGGAGCAGGGGGCGGGGCTGTCAGCAGGGCCTAAAGGACGAAAATCCAGTCCTGAGTTCCGGACTGGTTGGAAGGAGCTAGAAGAGGTGGAGCCCAGGCTAGGAGCCCGTGGCCCAGGCCTGTCAGGTGGAGGTGCCCCAGGAGGGGGCAGAGGACCGGGTCCCATAGCATCCCGCCCCCTATTCTCTCACCTCCCCCAGGTGTTGGCGAGGGTGTGGGGACACATTTAGAACTGTGAAGCTAGCATAGCACCTTGAGTGCAGGGCAGGGGTAGTAGGTTGCAGAGGCCTCCAAGAGAGAGGTCACCTGGCCTCCCCCCGTCCCAACAACTCCCCTTGTCCACGATCCCCAAAGGCTTGAGCACCAACAATGGGGTGCTCAAGGAATTAGGGGGCAGGAATTCGGGGACAGAGAAACCCAGAAGCCTGCTGAAAGGAGGCAGCCCCCATCCAGGGCACTGAGTCTCCTTCCAGGTTCTGAACTCAGGGTAGAAACTTCCTCTCCTCCTTGTCCCCTCAAACAGTGGGGTACTAACTGGACAGGGAGGAGAGGAAAGATAACCATTCCAAGAGACTGACCCTCCCTCTTGGCCCATGTAATTCTGGGAGACCCAGGGTGGGGGAAGATGGCCCCTCCACCCTGAAGGCAGAAATGGGGCAGAGCAGAGGCTGTCTGGGGAGTGAGCGGGCTGGAATGCAGGGAGGGAAAGTGGGCCAGACAGACATTTGTAATAAGCCACAGCTGGAGGCAGACCCAGGACACATGAGGTCACATTTGGGTGCATAAAAAGCAGCTGTGGGTGGGGGTTGGTGAACCCAGAGATCTGAGAGCTATAGAGAGGGGAAACTGAGGAAAAGAGAGACAGGTGAGGGCCAGAGAGCAACAGATGGGTTGCGGAGCTTTGGGTTTCCACCTGGGTGCTGCTAAAATCCGGTTTAGGGCCTGACCTGTGGTGGCGCAGTGGATAAAGCGTCGACCTGGAAATGCTGAGGTCGCCGGTTCGAAACCCTGGGCTTGCCTAGTCAGGCACATATGGGAGTTGATGCTTCCAGCTCCTCCCCCCTGTCTCTCTCTCCTCTCTCTCTCTCTCTCCTCTCTAAAATGAATAAATAAAATAAAATAAAATAAAAAATAAAAAGAAAAGATTTCATTAAAATCCGGTTTAGGAGACTGGAGGAGCAAACGTGTGGGCACCCGGAGTGCAGCAGAGCTGGACAGACCCAAGGGCAACGGCAGCACTGATAGAACAATAATAATAAGAGCAGCGGCCTGTCCTGTGTTCTTGCTGCGGTCAGATACTGTGCTGAGCACTTCAGGAACACCTCATTTATTCCTTATAACCACATTAAACTTGACTCTTAGAGATGTGGGCCCTGGTGGGCACAGGCAGAGCAGGGTCTGGAGGCTGTTACTGTGCCTAGCGTTAACCCTTTAGTTGTGGGGAGAGGCCGGAGCAGGGAAATAAGGAAGAATTTCAGTATCTCAGCAAACCATGAGGCCTCCTGAGCCGTGTCTTAAGCACTGTCTGTGGGAGAGGACCACCCCTGTGTGATGGAAGGAGAAAGGAGTCATCACCCACCACCAGTGTTCACAGAGAGCCAAATCCGTCCCAGGCACTGTTGGGGACCCTGAGAATCATCTGGGGACCAGGACAAAGCTGTCTCTGTTGCCCTGGAGGTGGCCTTCCAGGAGAGGTAACCCGAGGACTTATCTCAGAGAAATAAAAGAGAGGCCTAGGGAGGACAGGGGCTGGTGGGGCCATGGGGCAACAGACTTGAGGTGATCAAGGAGGTCTTCCTGGAGAAAGTGGCTTTTAAGATGAGACTTAAATGATGAGAAAGAGGCAGCCATGTGGGTGTGCAGGGAAGAGTCCCCAGGCAGAGGAATACGGGGAGCAGAAGCCCCAAGCATGGCCTACTTGGGAGAGGAACTAAAGGCAGAAGGGATACAAGAGACCGGGGGAGTGGAGAGAGAGGGGGACAGAGCCCTGGCTTAGCTCAAACACAAAACCAAACCTCAGTGCTACTATCTGTCCCCTAAATGTTGCCCTAAAGCTGAACTCAAGCAGCAGTCCTAAGCCCTGAGCCCCATTTTTCATTCACATTTCCAACATCTACAGGGGCTTATATGCACCAGGAAGAAAACTGTGTCACCCGAGAAGAAGTGCTGGTGACCCAGGTACCCCCATGGTAATGGAGACTCAAAAGGTATGCTTACTATCTCAAAAAACCTAGAGGAAATGATAGATTTCCTCTGGGATGGTGTTTCAGAGGTTAAACTAAACATCACATTTCTTTACTTCAAGCTGTAAAAAAAAAAAAAAAGTGTTTTGTTTTTTTAAACCTACTTCATGTTTTAACTACTTAATTAGAAGTTCTGATGGGCAGTTAGGTATACCTTTGATAAATAAAATATAGGGGGAAAAGGGAGAAATTTTCTACTTAATATAGTTTGGTTTGCTCAGAAAATTCTTTCAAGGTGGGACCCCCCATTGCTCATGTATGTTGTTTGATATGTATACATTGAGCAACTGCTGTGAGCCTGCCTCTCCGCTGGGTCTGTCACTGCTGGCCAAGAGGTCGAGGAAGGGTGAACCCTACAGTAGCTGCTAAGCTAGCCCCTAGACCTTACCTCCAATGCTGACCTTCACCATGCCTACTCAAACCCTAACCCTCTTAGGAGAGATGGCAACCACTGAGAAAGGAACACGGAGTTGGATGCGCAACTCTTACAACAGAGTAACATCCCTGTTTCCTGCTGTCTGGTTTCCAAAACATCTATATTTGTCCTGCGTCAGGGTGGCCAACCATATTTCTCAAAGATGGTTGCAACCATCACCTTTATCCCATGCACACTGATGCTCCTCCAAGAGCACTTCCCTTGGACCTAGAAGAGCTTTTGTGACTTTTCTGACCGATGGAGTGTGGCAGAAGTGATGCCATAGGGGTTCCAAGACTAGGTCATAAAAGAGATGCGGTTTCCTCTTTACTTGCTGGGATATTTGCTCTTGAGCCTTTGGTGGCTATATAAGCCAACTGATGGCCCTAAGGTTGCCATGCTGGGAGGAAGCTCAACTAACCTGTGTGGAGAGGCCCTGACACTGAAAAGGGACAGAGGCTGGGCCAGCACACAGCTGCTTTCCTCTGTTATAGCTCTAGCCACTGTCTCACTGAATTGTTAGAGACCCAGAGCCAGAACTGCCCAGTGGGGTCCTTCTCAAATTCTTGACTCATGGAAACATGAACTGATACTAAGCTGATTTGGTTGTTTTAAGCCATTAAGTGTCAGGGGTGATTTGTTACACAGGAATAGATAAGTACAGCAGTCAGCAACACAGAACGAGAGCACTCTGGTTCCTTACCGGCTAGGACGATCTCAAATCACCTGCTTCTGTCAGTGGTTGAAAATTTGGCTGAAATAAGCATGTGCCCCACCCTAGTCTTGGTTTCTAGATATTATGCCTCCACGAAGGAACTAGACTCCTTGGAAAAGTAACTGCTTCCAGATGCTGGGCAGGGCAAATACAAAGAAAGCCTGGGACACCTTTTGTGACAAAAAGGCAAGGAAGTACTCCTAGACTAATGGGGTATCACATTAGAAGGACACAGGAGCTAGCTTGAAGGGGTTCCTACTGGCAAAATTTGACATGATTTGAGCAACAAAAGGAAAGACTGTTATGATGGCAACATTTGGTGTGTAACACATATACATATATATGCATGCATATGTATGTACATACATGTGTACACCATATATAGGTATGATGATATTCATATATAATAGAATGATAATCACCACTTTGAATCCCCAAATTCATTCCTGCAAGAATATTCACTATTGCTAAGACCTCACCCTAAAGATTACTCTCATATCTTTAAAATGGAGAGATACAGTCATCACCCCATTAACAAAGTGACGAAATTTAGCATCGTTAACTGTGGGACAATCTGACATGTGCCTCCTATGAGATGCCATAACAAAAACACAGTATCATTTATGAAGTTTTCTTGCTACAGATGTTTAAATAGAATCACATTAAGCCTTGAGAGCCCTGTTTCCCAAACCGCATGCCGAGGCACCCTGGGGGAAGCGAAGCACATTCACAGGAGCCACAGCCATGCTGTGCGGGCTGTGCTTAACAGCCAGCTCTGGGAAACGGTTGTCACCGAGCACTGTGACATCAGTGTTCAGTTGACAAGAGCGTCTTCCTTCTTCCTTCTCGGAAAGCCAGGACTGGCTGCCTCCAGCACACACCTGGTTACATGTTATTTAACATTTTCAAGTGAATAGCAACATTTGATACCTACTAGACACCAGCTTCAGCATTAGATTTGCCCTACATTTTGGGGGAAGGAATATCCTTGTGAATCTGGGTTTTTAATTAAAAGCCCCTGAAAATGTTTGTGGACCAGGACAGGAAGGTAGTGGTGTCTGATCTGATTCTGAAGTCCGAGAGGGTGGGAAGTGCCAAACAGGTGCACACATCCCATTAGTAGGTAGTGTTAATTAAGAATGCAATAATATCTATATCATCTATATCTACATCTATATAATCTATATCTATATCTATATCTATATCTATATCTATATCTATATCTATATCTGTATATACTTTTTGTGATAGAAAAAGAGAGAGGGACCAATAGGGACAGACAGGCAGGAAGAAGGAGAGATGAGAAGCATCAAGTCTTCATTGCAGCTCCTTAGTTGTTTGTTGATTGCATTTTCATATGTGCCTAGACTGGGGAGGGTGCTCCAGCAGAGCGAGTGACCCCTTGCTCAAGCCAGCAAGCTTGAGCTCAAGCCAGTGACCATGGAGTCATGTCTGTGATCCCATGCTCAAGCCAGCGACTTCAGGGTTTTGAATCTGGGTCCTCTGTGTCTCAGTCCGATGCTCTATCCAGTGCGCCACTGCCTGGTCAAGATGCAATAAAATATTTTTCTTTCAAGTTCTGCACATTACTTTTTCACCTGGCGTTAAGTTGTTAGGACATAAATACTTCTTAAGTTGTACAGATCTAATCACTTAATAAATGGACCATTAGGTATTTTTCTGGGCTTCCTTACACCATAAAACAATGAGGGAGATGTAAGAGGTGCCATGCAGTGAGAATGCCTGGGAACTTCTGCTCCAGACCTAGAGTCCTTTCTTACAGAGAATAAGATAGAGGAACAGGTTCAAAGACACCATGAAGAGCCCTGGCTGAGTGGCTGAGTTGGTAAGAGCATTATCCCCATACCCCACGGTTACAGCTTCACTCCCCAGTCAGGACACATACAGGAATCAACCAATGAATGAATAAATAAGTGGAATAAATCGATGATTCTCACTCTCTCTCCCCCCCCTCTTTCTCAAAATAAATTAACAACAATAATAATAAAAACACGAAGAAACCATCAGACAAATTTGAAAGGTGGGGCATTCTACAAGATAATCAGTCCATCTCCTCAAAAAGTCAGTATCATGGGCTTGGAAGAGTTGATGGAGTGCTGACCTGGAACACAGAGGTTGCTGCTTCTGAACCCCGGGTTTGCCTGGTTAGGCATGTATGGGAGTTGATGCTTCCGGTTCTTCCCCCCTTCTCTCTCTCTCTCTCTCTCTCTCTAAAATGAATAAATAAAATCTTTAAAGAAAAAAGTCAGTATCATGAGGAAGAAAGGAAAGGTTGGAGTGGTTGCTCTGGGCTAAAAGAGATTAAAGAGTTATAACAACCACATGCAATGCTTGATCCTTGTTTGGCTCCTGGTTTGAACTTTAAAAAAATATATATAAACCCTAAAAGACAGTCTCTGAGCAATTGGAGAAACTGTGAAGTTGGGCTTAATTTAGGAACATTAGGAAATTAATGTTAAGTTTCTTAGATGTGATGATGATAGGATATTGTGAATACATAAGAGAATGTCCTTATTTTTAGGATAGTCATGCTGAAGTAGTCATATCTGCAATTTTCAAATAATTCAGCATTTGAAATGTTAATAATTGTTGAATTGACATGGTGGGTATATGCTTGCTCACTAAATTTTCTTTCCAATTTTCTGTATATTTGACAGTTTTTCAGAAAAAATTAGGGGGAGGAGGGGCGTAGGCTGAGAGAAGTAACAGGTTGTCACTTGCAAGGAAGCCCTCCCCCTCCTGCATAAACAATTTCTCCCTCTCTGCCTCAGCACTAAGGTTGCCCTGGTAGCTCTCATCTATAAAAAAATCACTCAGCTCCCCTGCAGCTCAGCCAAGTCTTTGTCCTTTACAGCAAAACTTCTGAAACAGTTGAAAGGCTCAGTAGCTGCATGTCCTCACGCCCTACTCTCTCTTTTCAACCCTCCCCCAAGTGAGAAGCAGGGTTGGGGAGGCAGACAGACTCCCACATGTGCCTGACCAGGATGCACCTGGCATGCCCACCAGGGGGCGATGCTTGGCCCCTCTGAGTTGTTGCTCCGCTGCAATCAGAGCCATTCTAGCTCCTGAGGTGGAGGTCATGAGCCATCCTCAGCACCCGGGGCCAACTTTGCTCCAATGGAGCCTTGGCTGTGGGAGGGGAAGAGAGAGACAGAGAAGAAGGAGAGGGAGAAAGGTGGAGAGGCAGATGGGCGCTTCTCCTGTGTGCTCTGGCCGGGAAATGAATCCAAGACATACACACTCCAGGCTGACGCTCTACCGCTGAGCCAACCGGCCAGGGCCCTGCTCTCTCTTCAAACATCCGCCACGCTTCTGCCCCTTGCTCCTTAAGCTGTCCTGGTCAAGGGTATCAGTGACCTCCACACGGCAAAACCAGGGGCCACGTCTGTGCCTCATCCTGCTCATCCCCTTAGTGACACTTGACACAGGACCCCCCCACCCCCCACCTCCCGGTCAACCATTTCTTCTCTGGGCTTTGCTGAATCCAAACCCTCCCTGGTTTCCTCCTCCCTGCCCAGAATTTGTCGGCCTCCCCACCTTCGCTAGGCCTATCCCTGTGCCTAGAGGGGAGGGGAGCGCAAGGGCCAGGCCAGCTTTGTGCTTTGCTCTCTCCACCGAGGTGACCCCACGCCGTTCCCTGGCTTTAAACCCACAGTCAGCTGATGACTGTGGGTCTCCAAGCCCGACCTCTGCACGGAGCTCTTCGTCTGCCCACAAACGGGTGACTTGACATCTCCACGCCTCAAAGGCAACATGTCCCAAACGGAGCTCTTGACCCCACCCCCTGTGTTGCCCCCAGTCTCCCTTTCTCTCAGAAAACTGGACCACCCTCCCTTTTGTTGCTGAGGAAAAAATGTAGAAATTGTTCTCCATGGTGCTTTTTCCCTCACCCTTAAATCCAACCCATCGTCCAGTCCTGTGGCTCTATCTGTAAAATGTATTGCAAACTGTCCTTTCTTTCTATCTGTTCTGCCACCACGGCAGCCAAAGCCACCAACCCCTCTCCCATGGCTGACTCCCATGACTCGCTGCCACACCTGCCTCCCAATAGCAGGCAGAGCGGCCTTGTGAAAATGCGAGTCAGATCATACTCTTCATCTGAATACATTCTGAGGACTATTTTGAGTTAAATTTGCACTCCTTGGCCCTGGCCGGTTGGCTCAGTGGTAGAGCGTCGGCCCATTGTGTAGATGTCCCTGGTTTGATTCTCCATCAGGGCCCACAGGAGAAGCGCCCATCTGCTTCTCCACCCCTTTCCCTACCCTTCTCTTCCCTCCCCCACTTCTCTTCCCCTCCTGAAGTCATGGCTCAATTGGTTCAAACTCATCAGCCCTGGGCACTGAGGATGGCCCTTTGGAGCCTCCACCTCAGGCACTAAAAATAGCTCATTTGGGAGCATGGCCCCGGATGGGCAGAGCATCTGCCCCAGACAGGGGTTGCTGGGTGGATCCCGGTCAGAGTACATGAGGGAGTCTGTCTCTCTGTCTCCCCTCCCCTTCTCTCACTTGGAAAAGAAGGAAAATAATCTGCACTCCTTATGGCGGCCTCTGAGATTTTGCATGGTCTGGGCCTGATACCCCTCTACTCTCATCTCCTGTCCCTCTCCCCTTCACTCACTACACTCTAGCTCCTTCCACTAGAGTGAACCAATTCCTACCTCAGGACCTTTGCACCAGCTACTCTATGCTTGAAACATTCTTTCCCCAGATTTTCACATGGCTGGCTTTCTCTAGTTTTCAGGTGTCACTTCAGATCTTGCACCCACAAAGGGGCCTTCTTTGTCCAACTTATTAAAAGGTACCCTCATACCCACTCCTGGCCACTCTCTATCTCACTCCTCTGTTCTTTTTCCTATACAGCCTTTATCCATAACCAACATCTTATGTGTATGCCTACTATTCACCGCTGTCTTCTCTCACTAGAAGGCAAACTTCTTGAGAAGAGAGACCCGGTCGCAGTGATTACTACATTCCCAGTGTCTAGAAAGTGTCAGGAAAATTATGTATTGTCATTCAATTTACTGAATACCACACACAATCCATCCATCTTCTACATACTTCAGCTATTCTTCTTGAGACAAAATCATCACTCAGTATACAGCAAACATTAACTGGTTTTGTTGTGTCTACTCTGCATTAGACAGGCACTCACGTTACCTAACCCTCCCAACGATCCTGCCAGGAAGGAGCTGCTACCCTCCCCATTTACGGAAAAGACTCAGGTTCAGAGAATGTGAATGAGTAGGAGAGTATGAGACCACAAGAACACACGTTAGATTTGTCTCCCAAACCTGCTATATTGACTCCAAACACGTGCTCCTTCTGCGCTGCTGAATCACATTGGGACATCTCTGAACCACATTATAAGTATAATACAGACGGTCCCTGACTTTCAATGATCTGACTTACAATTTTGGACTTTACGATGCTGCAAAAGCAATATGCATTCAGCAGAAACTTTGCTTGGAATTTCGGTCTTTGCCCAGGCTGACGGTGTGTGGTGGGTCCTCCCCAAGATGCTGGGCAGTGGCTGCGAGCGCAGCCTCCATGCAGCGGCCCAATCACGAGCGTAAACAGCCGTACTCCACAGTGAACTGTGTTGTCAGCATTTCTGGGATATTGTGTTTTATGTTTTCACATCCCATCATGTCTACAAACATCCGCCGGCATCTCCTGCTTCTGGTAAAAAGAGGAAGGTGACCACAGAGGACTTGCGATGGGGTTATATCCTGATAATTTTAAGTGAGCACATTCGAGGTCAGTGTGGCTAAGCCAGGATGTGTGGTAGGTTAGGTATGTTAGATGCATTAAAAAATTTTTTTTAGAGAGTGTGAGAAAGAGGGGGAAGAAGTGGGAAGCATCAACTCGCAGTAGGTGTTTCCCGTATGTGCCTTCACTGGGAAAGCCCAGGGTTTTGAACCGGCAACCTCAGTGTTCCAGGTCAACACTTTATCCACTGCGCCACCACAGGTCAGGCTGAATGCATTCTTGATTTACAGTATTTTAAACTTACAATGGTTTTTATCGAATGCAACCCCATCACAAACTAAGGAGCATCTGTACATTGGGAAGTCCTGCTTATAGCCATGCTGGGCCCTCCTGAGATAACCCTGGAAAGAATACATAAGGCCACGTTTTCAGGCACTAAACAAATATGAAGAGAACTGTGGTCCTATAACCTATCTTATAGCCCAGGAATTTCACTCTTAGGTATTTACCTGGGAGAAATGAAAACATGTGTCTACACAGTCCACACAAAGACTTTGGTGAGACTGTTTGGAGCATATTTATTAATAATAACATACAACTTGAAACAACTCCAACTTTTATCAACAATGGAATTCATAAGCCAATTGCAGTGTATTCTTAACAGAGTGTATTTTTAAAATACAGCCTTTAAAAAGCAAGTGTAGGGGAGCATTTTCGTGTACTTGGAGCAGAAAAGATTTCTCAGGTAAGACCAGAGTTAACTATGAAGGAAAAATAAATGAGCCTGACCTGTGGTGGCGCAGTGGAGAAAGCATCGACCTAGAACGCTGAGGTTGCAGGTTCGAAACCCTGGGTTTGCCTGGTCAGGGCACAAATGGGAGTTGATGCTTTCTGCTCCCCCTATCACCCCTCTCTTTCCTCCCTAAAATGAATTTTAAAAATGATAAATTGAATTCTGTTAAGAACTTCTTTTCATCAAAAGACACCATGAAGAAAGTGAAAAGGCAAACCAAAGACAGGGGTAGATTTTCATCCAGCATCTTTAAAGAGATGCTGGACAAACCAACAGAAAGGCCAGCAGACTGTCACACTGCTGGTGGGAGTGTAGACGGGTATGACCACTCCAGGAAGCTGCTTTGTGGAGTTCACCAACACTAACCATCTGCGTACCCTGGGACTCAGGTACGTGCCCACCAGAAATGCATTCAGGTGTACACCCAGAGACACATACAAAGACTTTCATAGTAGCACGGCACCCGTCATAATAGCCAACCCTCCAACAAAACCCAAATGTGCATCAACAATAGAATAAGTGAGTAAATTGTGGTGTAGTCACATCTCATGAGCAAACAGAGTAAATGACCTACAGTCAATGCAACAAAACAGATGAATCTGACAAACATTGTATTGAACAAAAAAAAAGAAGACAATCAGATCACAGAAGAGGCAAAACTCAGTATGGGGTCTGAGGGTAGACAAGTGAGCACCTGTGAGGGAGGGCGTGGCCGGAAGAGCCTGCGAAAGTGCTTCTGGGAAGCTGGGATGTTCTGCGTCTTGGCCTGGCTGCTGACTGCAGGAGCGTGTTCACGTGATAGAAATTTACTGAGCTGGACACTTATAATTTGTGTAGTTTTCTCTGTGCTTATTATGTATTTTTTAGAAAAGTTTTACTTTTTGCCCTGACCAGTTAGCTCAGTTGGGTAAGAGTGTCGTCCTGAAACAACAAGGTTGCTGGTTCAATTCTCCGGTCAGGGCTCATACAGGAACAGCTTGAGGTTCCTGTCTCTCTTTCCCTGCCTCTCTGGAAAAAAAAAAAAGGTATACTCTTTTAAGTAAACATTTTTAAAATTGATTTGGGAGAGGGAAAGGGAAGAGAGAGAGAAGCATCAACCCGGTGTTTCACTAAGCCGTTCCATTTAGTTGTGTACTCATTGGTTGCTTCTCATATGTGCCCTGGCTGGGGGTCAAACCCATGACCTCTGGTGCTCCAGGTTGATGCTTTATCCACTGAGCCATCTGGCCAGGGCCGAAGGTTTACCTGTTAAAGTAAAGTAACTCATAAATGTATTAGTTTTGTGTTGCCATTATGTCAAATGACCATAAATTTAGTAGCTTAACACTACACAGGTTTAGTATCTTAGAATTATGGAGGTCAGAAGTCCAAAGTCCATCCCACTGACCTTACACCAAGGTGTGTTCTTTCTGGAGACTCTAAAAGGCCACCCACATTTCTTGGCTGTAGCCGCCCGTCACTCCAGTGATGTCTGTTTCTACCGTCATATCATTTTCTCTGCCTCTGATCCTTCTGTCTCCCTCTTATAAGGACCCTTCGAATTACACTCTGCTCCCCAGATAATCCAGGATAATCTTTCCATTTTAAAACCCTTAATTTAATCACATCCGTAAACTCCCTTTTGCCATGTAAATCAACAGATTTACAGGTTCCGGGGATTAGATGTAGGCAGAATAAACTGCTACAATGATCATGAAAGCACAGGTGGAAAACAGAGAAAAGTAGAAAAAAAATTTCCATAGTCTCACCTCCCAAATACAATCACTCCTGAACAGTTTGGTACATTTCTACTTGGTCTTTAAAAGCCTAGTTGCATTCATATGTCATAGAAAACATGTGCATTCTGCTGTTGTCATTAAGCATGACCTCACTGGAATTTCCGTGCTGAGAATACTTTTCAAAATGTCACTTTAAATGGCTGAGTAATATTCTATTGAGTTTGTTAACTTAACCATTTCCTTCTAGTTGGATGCCCTAGTCACTTTATTAAAAAATAACTCATATAGCCCTAGCCGGCTTGCTCAGTCGGTTAAGAATGTCGTCTCAGGCCCTGGCTGGTTGGCTCAGTGGTAGAGTGTCGGCCTAGCGTGCAGATGTCCCGGGTTCGATTCCCGGCCAGGGCACACAGGAGAAGCTCCCATCTGCTTCTCCACCCTCCCCCTCTCCTTCCTCCCTGTCTCTCTCTTCCCCTCCCACAGCCAAGGCTCCATTGGAGCAAAGTTTGCCCGGGCGCTGAGGATGGCTCTGTGGCCTCTGCCTCAGGCACTAGAATGGCTCTGATCGCAACAGAGCGACGCCCGGATGGGCAGAGCATCGCCCCCTAGTGGGCGTGCCGGGTGGATCCCGGTCAGGCACATGCGGGAGTCTGTCTGACTGCCTCCCCGTTTCTGGCTTCGAAAAAATACAAAAAAAAAAAAATGTCGTCTCAAAATGATAAGGTTGTAGGTTTGATCCCCAGTCAGGGCACATACAGGAAGCAGCCAATAAATGCATGACTGGTTCTGGCTAGTTGGCTCAGCAGTAGAGCGTCAATCCAGCGTGTGGAAGTCCCAGGTTTGATTCTAGGTCAGGGCACACAGGAAAAGTGCCCATCTGCTTCTCCACCCTTCCCCTTCTCCTTCCTCTCTATCTCTCTTTTCTCCTCCCTCAGCCAAGGCTCCATTGGAGCAAAGTTGTCCCGGGTGCCGAGGATGGCTCTGTAGCCTCCACTTCAGGCACTAGAATGGCTCCGGTTGCAATGGAGCAACATCCCAGATGGGCAGAGCATTGCCCGTGGTGGGCATGCTGGGTGGATCCCGGACGGGCGCATGCGGGAATCTGTCTGAATGCCTCCCTGCTTCTAACTTTGGAAAAAAAAATAATAAAAAAATTAAATGCATGACTGAGTGAAACAACAAATGAATGCTTCCCTTCCCCCTCCCCTTTCTCTCCCTTTCCCCTCTCTGTCTCTCTAAAAATCAATCAATAAATACAAAAATTAAGCCTTGGCCAAATAGCTTGGTTGGGTGGAGTGTCACCCCAGAGCAAGGAGGTTGCCGGTTCGATTTCCTCATCAGGGCACACACAGGAGCAGCTCGATGTTCCTGTCTCTCTCTCTCCCTGACTCTCTCAAAAAACAAACAAGCAAGTAAACAAACAGAAAACTTGTATAAGTGCATCATGGTGTACCTCTTTGTATATAAGTCTCTGCTTGGCTTTCAGGTAGATTCCCAGGCTTTAAGAGCATGAACATATTTCCTGCACTTGACATCCGTTGCCAAATTGCTTTCCAACAGGGTGGCAGCAATTTACATTCTGATGCTGTACGAGCATGAAAGTCTGTTTTGCTGTGCTCTCACCAGCGTTGAGTAGAACCTGAAAACGTTTGTTGCTCATTTGATGGGCAGAAAAAAGAACCACTGAGCTGCTTGAATGCTGTGCCGATAGGCTTAGTCAAAAGGAACCAAACAAAATGGTTAACGTGAAAATCGCTTTAGCTTTCACTGCAGAGTTTTGTTAATGACCTGGTCGTTCAACTTCTAGGAGCTTACACTAAGGAAATAATCAGAGTGGTAGATGCAAAGATGCACTCGATGTTGTATATGAGGGTATCCTTTGTAATGGCCAATTTGAAAACAAATTCAATGTTAAAAATTCATAGAGTAGGTGTGATCTTGGGGAAGTCACTGTAATGGCAGCCTGTTGTTTTTATTTCTAATTACTCTTGCCTTATCTATTTCTTATTTATTCATTTGCTCATTATTTCATTCATTCATCTTATACATGGCTTAAGCTCTCTGCTGGCAGCTGGAGATGTAGTGATGGACAAAACAACCGGGAATATAAAGCTGCCCTTGTGAAGCTTATAATGATTATCGTTGCCTCATGGAAGGATTGCTTCACCTCAGGTTTCCATCTTTTAAAATGGGGAGTTGGACAAACAAACAAAAAGAAACAAAAAAACCAAGTGTATAGATATACAGAACAAACTGGTAGTTGCCAGGGGTGGGGTGGTGGTGGTGGTGAAGGAAGGCAACAGGTACAAATTTCCACTCATAAAATAAATACATCCTGCGGATGGAAGGTACAGTAAGGCAATAATGCTGTGTGGCATATTTGAGAGCTGCTAAGAGAATAGATCTTAAAAGTTCTCATCCCAGGAAACAAATTCTGTGACTTTGGACAGTAACAGGTGTTAAATAGGCTTATTGCAGTGACCATTTCTGAAAATATACAAATATGGAATCATTATGTTATACACATGAAACTAATGTAATGTTGTGTGTCAATTATATCTCAGTAAAAGTAAATTCATTAAACATTTAAAAATTTTTATTTGATTGATTTGAAAGAGAGGAAGAGAGAGAGAGAGAGGGAGAGAGAGAAAGAGAGGAATACCAATTTGTTGTCCCACTTTATTTACGCATTGGTTGATTCTTGTATGTGCCCTGACCGGGATTGAACCCCCCAACCTTGGTATATCAAGACAATGTTCTAACTAACTGAGCTATGTGGCAAAAGCCAAAATAAAGTCCTTTTAAAAATAAATGAGACTGACCAGGTGGTTGTGCAGTGGATAGAGCGTCGGACTGGGATGCAGAGGACCCAGGTTCGAGACCCCGAGGTCGCCAGCTTGAGCGCGAGCTCATCTGGTTTGAGCAAGACTAACCAGCTTGAGCCCAAGGTCGCTGGCCCTAGCAAGGGGTCAATCAGTCTGCTGTAGCCCCCGGGTCATTGATATGAGAAATCAATCAATGAACAACTAAGGAACCACAACAAAGAATTGATGTTTCTCATCTCTCTCCCTTCCTCTGTCTGTCCCTCTCTCTGTCTCTGCCACACACACACACACACACACACACACACACACACACACACACAAATAAATAATTAGTCCTAAATGATTAATTAGAATGAGAACAAACTCCTAAAAAAAAAAAAAAGAAAAGAAAAAGACAGGGGCTTTGGGCGACCATCTGTGCCCTTCCAAATCCAACTTCTAAATGCTCCCCCTCATTAGACTGAAATCTTTGTGCGGGAGTAGCGGGTGATCCATTGTCTTGTTGGCCTCTCATGTAGGTGTTTCCTTCTCTTTCAGGTGATGGCACGATCATGTCCTCTGGGGACCCTCCCTGTCCTACTTTCGTTGTATGCTATTCCAGGGGCGCTAACCCAGTCCTAGGCATTCGGAGAAGGTTCTTCTCCTGACTGATGAGAACCCATCTTGGGACCTTTTCTGGAGTTACCTCCATACTGGGCTCGGTTAGATGGAAGCCGTGAGACCCCGAGCTGCCTGTGGCCACCTTGCTATGCGCTGCCTGCTGCACACATTCCGGCCGGCTGTGTCTGCACCAACTCTGCTCGCGCTCCTTCTGCCCAAACGGACATCCCACAAGCACCGCTGTGCCAGGGCGGGGCCGACAGGCTGCCTTTAGGAAATTTATGCACCCAGAGGCGGTGGCTTTTGTAATTTGCCCATCCCAGAGGTGACTTCTCCTCCTCCTCCTCCACCTCCTCCTCCTCCTCCTCCTCCTCCTCCTCCTCGGCTGTCTTCTTCTTCTTCTTTTTTAGTTGTTATCATTTTCCCTTAAGGCAGCTGATGACTCTGCCATAGTAGAGGCTGCCTGAGAACAAAGGGAAGACAGAGGAAAGCACACTGAAGAAATAGAAAGAGGAGTTCCTGACAGGAATGTTTGCGTGCTTGATCCAGCCATTCCTGATGCGAACTCTCTTCGTGACCTTTTCAGTTACAGTTACACGAACCCCTTCCTTCCTTCCTTCCTTCCTTCCTTCCTTCCTTCCTTCCTTCCTTCCTTCCTTCCTTCCTTCTTTCTTTCTTTCTTAAACCAGTTTCCAGTGAGGTTCTGTTGCTGCAGGTGCCCAGAACGGACTGGCCCGGTGAGGGCCTACCTGCTGACTCCGTCTCCTCCCCCCACCCAGCACCCTCCAGCTCCTCCTTGTGGGCTGCCGGGTTACTTAGCTCTGAAACGAAAGGGTTGAATCAGCAGTGCCTCTTATTTGCTACACGAAGTAGGGAAGGCAGAGTCTATTGACCCATGCTGCCACTGAAATAACGGCAGTCGGGAGCGATTAAGTGATTTGTCCCAATGCCGCTGGGGTTTGGACCTTGCGTTCCATGGCTCCATGTCCCGTGTTCCACTGACAGGTAGGTACGCGCTGATCTTCGTAGACAAAGCAGCTTTAAAACAGGGAACTGCGGGAGGAGTAATTAGGGGCAGGCTTGTCTGATTTCCACTCATGTTTTCCCACTTGTGCCGCCTCTTGGCTAATAACAGCCATAAAAACATATTTTTAGGGTGAAAAAATGTCAACGTATATCTTCCTCGTAGCAACAACTAAGCTGACTGGTGAGTCAGGTGTTGCTGAGGACGTGGAGAAGCTGCGCGCTTTTCCATCACTCCCACGAGGAAAAACGGAGATGCGTCCCCTCCCGCCACACCCTCGTTTTGGTTTCATCATGTGCAGGGGCCACTTAACTCTGGGCTTGGTCGCTCAACTGCTTGGGACAACGGTATGTTGGTGGAAACGACAGGGTGTTAATTCTGAGTCTGGGACTTAAGAGGCCTTATGTGTTGTCGTTAGTCCTGGGCCTTTCTGGGCTGAGAAGCTTTCTGTTGTAGCTGACCTGCCCTTGGCCCGGGCTCCCCAATGGGCCACTGGAGCGTCCCCGAGCCAGCGCCACCCACAGCCGACGGCACAGCAGCCCTGGACAAGTTGGTCTAGGTCAGCGGGCACACAAACAGTGACATGTGGTTATTACTTGACGTTGCTGAATTTCTGATATTTATTATATAGCACTCATTGAAAGTTATAGGAAGTGCTTATTAAAATGAAAATAAATCCGCTCACATGACCTGATGATTCCGTCTCTCCTGACTGACCCTACAGAAACATGCACATGCCCAAGGAAGCGTGTGTAAAAATGTTCACAGCAACATCGTTTGTAAGAGCAAAGAAACCAAAAATAGCCTAACTGTCCAGCAACCGGAGGATGGATAAAGAAACACGAGTTTTCTGGAATATCATTGCAGCTCTTAAAAGAAACAGTGCAGAGTGATTTAAATAAAGCTGGATAGATTTCTGAGACATGCTATTGAGTTAAAACAGCCAACTGCAGAACAATATGTACAGTGCGATGCAATTTATGTTAAACCATACTCACACGCTCGCTCAAAACGACAGTACTCATTTACTGTACAGTAAGTACTCTGCATACATGGTATTCCGAGATATATATGCACACCGTCAGAGGAAGATCTGGAAGGACCCAATGCAGGCTGAAAACATGGTTACTGCCAGGACAGAGACCTAGACTGGGAAGAGGTGATAAAAGGAGACGTTAGCTTTATCTGTAATACTATTTTTAAAAAAGAAAAAACAATCGATCCATATGTTACTTGTACAATTGGACATTAATTTTCTCAAAGGAAAGAAATATAATGAACATATATACATACATACTACATATATATGTTATGTTATGTTATTTATTTATTTTTTGTATTTTTCTGAAATGAGAAGCAGAGAGGCAGAAACAGACTCCTGCATGCACCCAGCCAGGATCCACCCGACATGCCCACCAGGGAGCGATGCTCTGCCCATCTGGGGCGTGCTTCATTGCAACTGGAGCCATTCTAACGCCTGAGGTGGAGACCATGGAGCCATCCTCAGTGCCCGGGCCAACCTTGCTCCAATGAAGCCTTGGCTGCAGGAGGGGGAGAGAGAGACAGAGGGGGAAAGGTGGAGAAGCAGATGGGTGCTTTCCCTGTGCACTCTGACTGGGAATTGAACCTGGGACTTCCACACCTGGGGCCAACACTCTACCACTGAGCCAACTGGCCAGGGCTTATATGTTAATTTTTTAAATTGATTTTAGTGATAGAGAAAGGTAGGCAGACTATGAGAGAAAGAGAGAGAGAGAGAGAGAATGAGTGACAAGAACATCCATCTTCTTCTGTATGTGCCCTGATCAGGTTCATAGCCAGGGCCTAAGAGTCTATTTTAAATGTCCTTTAGAGGCAAATAGGCCTGAATTCAAAACATGCCTCCTTAGCAACTGTGACACAAGTCACTCCATCACTCTGAACTTCTGTTTTCTCATATGTAAAATGGCGATACTCATGTGCATTAAATAGGATGGTCATAAAAATGAAATAATAAGGTATGCAAAGTTTCCAGAACTGTCTTGTAAGTAGGCACTACACATCCAATTAAATGCTAATTCTCTTCCCTTCCCTCCCATTCCCGGCCCCTCCTGCATCCCCTCCTAACTCTAACCTTGCTTCTAACCCAGCAGTCAGCTTGTGATGGCCACCTTGTAGATGCCTCCTCAGCTTTTACCCCCTCTCTGGTAGGGAGACTAATGGCTCCCCAGAGATGTCCTAATCCTTAGAACCTGTGAGTATGTCAGGTTAGACAGTAAAAGAGAATTAAATGTGCTAATGAGCTGGCTTTAAAATAGAGTAGCTTGGATTTTTTTTGGGGGGGGGGCAGTGTGACCATAAGGTCATATTTCCATCCGGAAGGGAGAGCCTGCATGATGATGAAGCCAATCTGAGGAGGTCAGGGCTCAGCAGTGTAAAGAGACACCTTCCTGATAACATTATGTGGGCCACTGGGTCCATGCTTGGAGTTCTGGGCTAGCCACGACTTTTTATTTAAACGAGGCAATAAATCTCCACTGCTCCAATCTGAATTGGAGTTTTGTCCTTCGCAAGTGAAACAAGCCTTTGAGACGCTGATGAACTACAAGTCCTTTCCCTAGAGAAAAACCCATGCAGACAAATCTTTGCATACAATTTCAGGGAAACGCCTGACCCCCGCTGAAGTCGGGCCTTAGGTTATGAAGTCCTGTTCTGTTCCAAATGTGTCATGAGGCATCAAAGAGACAGAGAGAAGAGAGATTGTCTTTAGGGAGTCCAGGATCTCTCCCTCCACTCCTGCAGAGGAGCTTTGGTTTGGGTCATAGACAATTGATTGGATCAGGGAGTTAAAGGTCGGCACTCTCTGTGAAAGGTGCAAAAGTGTCTTTGGGCTCTAGCCGTGTAGCTCAGTTGGTTAGAGCATCGTCCTCATATACCAAAGTTGCAGGTTCAATGTCCTGTCACGGCACGTACAAGAATCAATCAATGGGGCCCTGGCTGGTTGGCTCAGTGGTAGAGTGTTAGCCCGGTGTGTGGAAGTCCTGGGTTTGATTCCCAGCCAGGGCACACAGGAGAAGTGCCCATCTGCTTCTCAACCCTTCCCCCTTCTCCTTTCTCTCTCTCTCCCTCTCCTCCCCTCCCATAGCCAAGGCTCCATTGGAGCAAAGTTGGCCTGGGTGCTGAAGATGGCTCCATGACATCTGCTTCAGGTGCTAAAATGGCTCCGGTTGCAATGGAGCAATGGCCCAGATGAGCAGAGCATCGCCCCCTAGTGGGCTTGCAGGGTGGATCACAGTTGGGCATATGCGGGAGTCTGTCTCTGACTCCCCACCTTCTCACTAGGAAAAAGAAAAAAGAATCAACCAATGCCCTGACCAAGTGATGGTGCAGTGAATAGAGCATCGATCTGGGATGCTGAGGACCCATGTTCAAAATTCCGAGGTCACTGGCTTGAGCGTGGGGTCCACCTTGAGTGTGGGATCATAGACATGACTTGTGGTAATTGACTTGAGCCCAAGGTCACTGGCTTGAGCAAGGGGTCAGTAGCTTGGCTGGCCCCATCAAGGCACATATGAGAAAGCAATCAATGAACAACTAAGGTGTCACAATGTAGAATTGATGCTTCTCATCTCTCTCCTTTTCTGCCTGTTTGACCCTGTCTGTCTGTCTGTCTCTCTCTTGCAAAAAACAAAAACATGTCAACCAATGAATACACAATGAACTGGAATAACAAATGAATGCTTATCTTTCTCTTTCTTGCTCCCCCTTCCTCTCTTTCTTTAAAACCAATAAATAAAAAACACCACTAACAAAAAGCATCTTTGGGCATTGCGTCTCTTTTAGCTACTTTTAGGGAAATCTTTTAGCTCTTTTGGAATATACTGGAGGGAAGGTATAAGATGAGGGAAAATTCAGGATTTCTTGAACCTTCTTCCTTGATTATTTCTCTCTCTTTTATCTCTTATTACACTTGCGACAACTAAAGATCAGAGAGGCACAGTGAGTTGCCCAAGACACACAGCAAATGTGTGAAGATTTTGAAGTCTGACCTAGTTATCTTGTTTACATATTAGGATTCCTTCCATGGCTTCACTTTCCTATTAGAGTAAAAAGAAAGAAAGAAAGAAAGAAAGAAAGAAAGAAAGAAAGAAAGAAAGAAAGAAAGAAAGAAAGAAAAAAGAAGGAAAGGAAAAAAGAAAAGAAATAAAACAACACCTCATTGTTGCCAGCAGCCCTATACACTTTGGTCCCTGCCTCTCTTTTGAGATCTTTTTCCTCTCATTCCTCATACTCCCTCCAGCTATATCAGCTTTCTGTTCTTCAAATGCGCCAAACAATATTGGATAAACCAAGAGGCAGACCAAGTACATGTTCAAGGACCAGCAAAGTAAAGGCTTTCCATAATTTGAGGCGGGGGGGGGGGATTTAATATTGGCAACAAGCCATTATGGAAAAATCCAGAACATGGATTCACATTCATGCATTCATTCATTAGTGGGGGAGGGGCAGACAGGGACAGACAGATAGAAAGGGAGAGAGATGAGAAGCATCAACTCATAGTTGCAGCACCCTAGCTGTTCACTGATTGTTTTCTCATATGGGCCTTGACCGAGAGCTCCAGCTGAGCCAGTGACCTCTTGCTCAAGCTGGCTACTTTTAGGCTCAAACCAGCAACCATGCTGGTGTAAAAATTTACCCTCTAAGTACTGCATGACTGCATCACAGAGTTCTAATAGATAGTATTTCATTATCATGCAGATCAAAATGTTTCCTAATTGCCATTAAGACTTCTTCATTGACCCAGGGGCTATTTTATTTTATTTTAATTTATTTTTGTATTTTTCTGAAGTTGGAAATGGGGAGGCAATCAGACAGACTCCCGCATGAGCCCGACCGGGATCCACCCGGCATGCCCACCAGGGGGCAATGCTCTGCCCATCTGGGGCATCGCTCTGTTGCAACCAGAGCCATTCTAGTGCCTGAGGCAGAGGCCATGGAGCCATCCTCAGTGCCCGGGCCAACTTTGCTCCAATGGAGCCTTGGCTGTGGGAAGGGAAGAGAGAGACAGAGAGGAAGGAAAGGGGGAGGGGTGGAGAAGCAAATGGGCGCTTCTCCTGTGTGCCCTAGCCGGGAATTGAACCCGGGACTCCTGCACGCCAGGCTGACGCTCTACCACTGAGCCAACCAGCCAGGGCCAGGGGCTATTTTAAAGAGTAGGGTTTTTTTCTCTCACAAATAGGACTTTATATTTGTCACCATTAAATGTCTGAATTTTAAAGAGATTCTTGGACTGGGGGTTTATATCCATCAGCTCGTTCAACATCAGCACCTACCTCATCTCCAGTAGCTTTCCTGGAACTGCTACCTTCACTGTGAAGCTCCATGAGTTTTCCCAATTCAAACCTGGGCTTCTTCAGCATTTTGACTTTTCTAACAAACACATCAAGGAGCAGAGAAATCGATTGGCAAGCTTTTCTATGTCTTTTCCAATGCTATCTGGAATCATTTCATTGACCACTTCTTTGAAGTCATTTGTCTGCACCTCTCGGGTCATGATTTCTGTCACCTTCTTCCGGATTTGGCGGACCTGTTGATGCTGAGCATAAGAGGTCTTTTGAATCTGATTGTTATGTTTTTTTAGTAAAACCAACACAAAATAGACGAAGCACACCACCATCGGTAGTCTTGACATTGACATAAGCTTCAGTCATGGTCTACCATATTTTGACCATGGAGCACATTTTGTCATGGGAAAGATCCATGCCATGAAAATTAGTCAGGCAGTTTTTACCTTGAACATCTTTGTTGATTAGCTTGTATTTTCTAAATGCAACTTGATCATTCTGCAGGTTAGCCAGGCTCGCTTCAAAAACATGACCTTTGAGACTATCAGATGCAATTTTGGTTACTTAAGTTCTTGTGACCAGTGTTTTTCCAATATTTCCTTTTTTTTTCTTTAGTGACAGAGACAGAGAGAAGGACAGACAGACAGAAAAGGAGAGAGATGAGAAGCATTAGTTCTTTGGTGCGGCACCTTAGTTGTTCATTGATTGCATATGATTCTCATATGTGCCTTGACCGGGGGCTACAGCAGAGCAAGTGACCCCTTGCTCAAGCCAGCAACCTTGGGTCCAAGCTGGTGAGCCTTGCTCAAACCAGATGAGCCCGTGCTCAAGCTAGCAAACTCAGGGTTACAAACCTGGGTCCTCCTGTCCCAGTTCAAAGCTCTATCCACTGCTCCACCGCCTGGTCAGGCTCCCAATATTTCTTATATTGAACATAGCTGGTGCTTTCACACCACACCAATCTCTCTTAGAAAATGGACCAACCACTTTTTTCTTGACTCTCTTTTTGCCGCCTTTTGCAAGGCTCTTGTTCTTGCCCACTGCCACGGTGCTGCTCAGAGAGCCAAAGGGCAAAGAGTAGTTCTTGATTTATAAGTAAGGATTTTAAGTTATATTTTTTGTTATTAATTTATAACTTAATTTTATTGTGGCAAAGAACATATTCTCTTTGATTTCAAACATTTGAACTTGCTGATACTTGCTTTATGGCTGAGAATGAGGTTAGTTGTTCTGAACATGCTGACTGTGCTTGATTGGAATGTGTATTCTGAAGTTGGTGATTACAGTATATCATACATGTCCATGAGGTCAAATTTTTGTTTTTCAAATATTCTATAAACTTAATAATTTTTTCTGTTGACTCTATCATATATTGATAAGTGGGTTCAAATCTCCTACTATGATTGTTTATTTATCTAGTTCTCTTCAAAATTTTGTCAATTTTTATTTTATTTATTTAAAAAAAAATTTTTTTTCTTCATTTTTCTGAAGCTGGAAACAGGGAAAGACAGTCAGACAGACTCCCGCATGCGCCCGACCGGGATCCACCCGGCACGCCCACAGGGGCGATGCTCTGCTCCTCCGGGGCGTCGCTCTTTTGCGACCAGAGCCACTCTAGCTCCTGAGGCAGAGGCCACAGAGCCATCCCCAGCGCCCGGGCTATCTTTGCTCCAATGGAGCCTTGGCTGCGGGAGGGGAAGAGAGAGACAGAGAAGAAAGCGCGGCGGAGGGGTGGAGAAGCAAATGGGCGCTTCTCCTGTGTGCCCTGGCCGGGAATCGAACCCGGGTCCTCCGCATGCTAGGCCGACACTCTACCGCTGAGCCAACCGGCCAGGGCTAAAATTTTTTTATTAATTTTTAATTTATTGTGTTTACATGGATTCAAGTGTCCCACTGAATATAGCCCCCTCACCCCACCCCTGTGTGCTGTTTATACCCCCTTTGCTCCTCTCCCCCTAACTTCCTCCTTCCATGTCAATTTTTACTTTATGTATTTTGAGGTTATGTTGTTAGGAGCATATAAATTTAGACTTTTCAGAATTCTCTGGTGCATCAGACTTTTTATCATTAAAATATCTCTATCTCTTGTAATTTTTTTCCTTAAATTATGTTTTATCTAATACAGCTATGCCAACTTTATTTTGGTATTTGTATTATATATCCCTTTTTCTTTCTATTGTTTTATTGTCAGCTTTCCTATATATTTTTTTTTTTGTAGATTTTCTTTATTGATTTTACAGAGAGAAAGAGAAACAAGGGATAGAGCATGAAGTTTTAACTCATAATTGCTTCACTTTAGTTGTTCATTGATTGCTTGTTATATGTGCCTGGACCAGGCAAGCGCAGGGTTTTGAACCAGCAACTTCAGTATTCCAAGTCAACGCTTTATCCACCATGCCACCACAGGCCAGGCTCAGCTTTCTTATATTCTTAGGTCTTAAATGTATCTTGTAAATATTCATAGTTGAAATTTTGAAAATCCACTCTGCAATCTTTTTAGTGAGGGAGACAGAGAGAGAGAGAGAGAGAGAGAGAGAGAGAGAGAGGAAGAGAGAGAGATGAGAAGCATCAACTCTTCATTGCAGCACCTTAGTTGTTCACTGATTGCTTTCTCATATGTGCCGTGACTGGGGTAGGGGGGCTCTAGTTGTGCCAGTGACCCCTTGCTAACTGGGGACCCTGGGCTCAAGCCAGCAACATTGGGCTTCCAGCCAGTAGCCTTTGGGCTCATGCCAGTGACCATGGGGTCATGTCTATGAGCCCATGCTCAAGCCAGCAATCCTGTACTCAAACTGGTGAGCCCATGTTCAAGCCGGATGAACCCATGATCAAACCAGCAACTTCAGAACCTTGAACCTGGGTCCTCTGTGTCCCAGGCCAATGTTCTATCCACTGCGCCACTGCCTGGTCAGGTCACTCTGCAATCTTTTAACATAAGTATTTAGTCCATATATATACATGTAATGAAATTACTGTTACATATGAGTTGAATTTCTTTTTTGTGTGTGTGTGACAGAGATAGAGAGACAGAGAGAGAGACAGATAGGGACAGACAGGAAGGGAGATGAGAAGCATCAGTTCTTTGTTGTGGCACCTTAGTTTCTCATTGATTGCTTTCTCATACGTGCTTTGACCAGGGGGCTACAGCAGACCGAATGACCCCTTGCTCAAGCCAGCGACCTTGGGCTCAAATTGGTGAGCCTTGCTCAAATCATATGAGCCTGCGCTCAAGCTGGCAACCTCAGGGTTTCGAACCTGGGTTCTCCGCGTCCCAATTCGATTCTCTATCAACTGCAGCACCGCCTGGTCAGGCTAAGTTGAATTTTTTTTTGTATTTTTCTGAAGTGAGAAGTAGGGAGACAGACAGACAGACTCCCACATGTCCCTAACCAGTATCCACCCAGCATGCCCACCAGGGAGTGATGCTCGGCCCATCTTGGGCATTGCTCCACTGCAATCGGAGCCATCCTCAGCGCCCGGGCCAACTTTGCTCCAATGGAGCCTTGACTGCAGGAGGGAGAGACAGAGAGGAAGGAGAGGGGGAGGGGTGGAGAAGCAGATGGGCGCTTCTCCTGTGTGCCCTTACCGGGAATCAAACCCAAGACTTCCACACGCTGGGCCGACGCTCTACCACTGAGCCAACTGGCTAGGGCTTAAGTTGAATTCTTTAAAAAAGATTTTATTTATTGATTTTAGAGAAAGGTGAGGGAGAGGAGGAATGGGAAGCATCAACTTGAAGGTGGTTCTCATATGCACCTTGACCAGGCAAGCCTGGGGTTTTTAACCCTCAACCTTAGTGTTCTAGATGACACTTTATCCACTGCACCACTACAGCTCAAGCTGAGTTAAAATTTGCCTTCTTATATTTTTGCACTAGTTTTCTATCTGCTCTAGTTTTTTATCTTTTAAATAAGTTTAATTATTGATTTTAGAAAGAGAGAAAAAGGAAGTGGGAAGAGAGAGAGAGAGAGAGAAACATAAATTTGTTGCTACACTCCTGCATGCACTCACTGGTTGGCTCCTGCAGGTGCCTTGACTGGAGATCTAACCCCCAACCTTGGCATATGGGGATGACACTCCAACCAGCTGAGCTACCTGCCCACGGTTATCTGCTCTGTTTTTTATTTTCTTGCATTTTTCCCTTCAAATTTATTAATTTTTATTATTTTACTACAGTATATACTAGTTTTTAAATAATAAATTCTGCTTCTTTTAGTGTTTGTCTAAGAAATCAAATCTCTAACAATAAAACATAATTAATCAACAACTCTACTTAGACAATACAAAGACTTTAGAATACTTTCAACCATATTACCCTTCCTAACCTATGTTTTTATTGTTGTGTGTTTAAATCCCTTCTTTAACGTACAAGATATCATGGTTATTGTTGCTATTGTTTTACACAACCAAAATTTGTTCATATTTATTCACACATTTTTCACTTTCTTTGCTTTTTATTTCTTTTTTCATCTCAAATATTTCATCTGGGATCACTTTGTTTTTCTGCCTAAATTATATCCTTTAAACTGTCTTTTACTAAGATTTGCTGCTAGTGGTAAACTCTCTTCATTTTTTAAAATCCAAAAATGTATTTTTATTTTATTTTTGAAATTTATTTTTCACTGGTTATAAAATTGGCAATTAGTTTCTATCAGCACATTGATCTGATTCTGGCTTTCATGGTTATTGTTGAGGAGTCAGTTGCTAACTGACTACTGGTCTTTTGAAGAGCATCTCTTTGCATTTGGTATTCTTCAAACATACAGTAATGTTTCTAGGTGTGAATTTCTTTATATTTGATTCATTGGGCTTCTTGAATCTTTGGGTTAGCTTCTCATCAATTTTGAAAAATTTGAAAATCCACCATTATTTCTTTAAATATTCCTTTGCCACATTCTCACTCTTCTGGGGACTCAGAATGAATATAGGTAAGACCTTCTCACCTCCATTCTTCATGTTCCTCAATTTTTAAAATATGTTTTCTGCCCTGTCTCTTCATGGTGCATTGTGAATAATTTCCTTTGACCTATGTCACAGTTCACTATCTCTCTATTCAGCTGCTGCTTTTAACTTTAAACTTATTCACAAAGTTTTCAGTTTCTACTAGTTTTGTCATTATCAAAGCATCTTGATTATTTTTTATAGTTCCTCAATTCCTGCAAAAAAATGGCAACCTTACATTTTATATAAACAAAGTAAATTGTTCTTGTCTAATAATTCTAAGGTCATAGGTATTTAGTGCATCTGTTTCTAGTGTCTCTTATTTCTGCTAGTTCTTTTCCTGGCATGTTGTCTATTTGGTTGTATCTGTGTGCTACTCACTTTTCCTTGACAATATGTTTAAAGGAACACATTGTCTTTTAATGAAGTGTCTTTCCCCCAGAGAATACTTTTTGTGTATTATTGTCGAAGCTTAGAAACACTACCAGTGTGAGACTAAACTAAATTCACAATCTGGTTCATTGGACCACCCGTGTAAATGGGTTGGAAATTCACAAATTTCCTTCTAGCCTCCCTTACCCTGAAGGTATAGCCAGCGCTTTCCCAGTTTAATGTGGACTCCTCACCTTGGGTAGGCCCTGAGCTTTTTTTATTTCTCTTATCTGAGAAGCCATCAAAGTAAAAGTTTAAATTTGCCAGGACTGTAAAATTTCTTCAGGGCTGAAGTACTCTGATTACTTCTCTGGCTTCTCAATTTCCCTTCAGTTATGGCCTGATAAATCTTGTGAGACCTTCAGTGCTTTTAAGACTGAAAAAAATTTTTTTCATCCAGCATTTTTAGTTGTTTCAGTGGGAGGGTTTATGTGAATAACCTAGCCTGCCATGATCAACAACTTCAATTACTTTGGCCTCTTAGCTTTGCGTAATTTTTCTTCTTAGCACTTAACACTACTTGACATTGTATATTTATTTGTCCACAAAAATAGGTTGAAAGCTTCATGGGTACCTATGCTTTGTTTTGCTCACTGCTGTTCCCTAGCACCCAGAATACAGGCTGTCACATAGTGACTACTCAGTGTTTGTTGAATGAATGAGTGAAAAAAAAAGAGCAAGTTTGCAACCTCTTTGTGCTGTGGCTACAACGGGCTAAAGCAAGACCACGGGGGGGGGGGGGATTCAGAAACATGGTTACAAATCAGGAATCTGTGGGAAGACATTTTAAAGCACAATCTCAAATCAAGGTCACAACTTAGCAAAGTGGCATGAAGAAGTATACACAGCCTCGCTGGTTTCGGTACTTCCCAGGATCAGGTATTAGTCTGGGCTGTGGGTCGCAGTTGATATCCATGTGTGTCCCTTTTACTCTCTTTGGGACTTTGTTTCCTTTCTCACTCATCTCTGCTTTTATCTGTCATCCTTACCTTTCACTGAATCTCAGGTGTCTGTGACTCTCTTATTTCCTTTCGCTTTGCTCTTGTCTCTCTGTATTCATCTCTATGTCGGTCTCTGTTTTTATGTCCCTGTCTTCCTTTGTTGTACCCTTCTCTTCCCTCCTCTGTAAGACACAGTTCCAACGGTTCTGACTCCGCCTGCACCCCTGTTCCCTAGCTTTATCTCTAGGATGTTTGCCAAGCCAACGTCCACCCTGGTCACCAATCTCACTATCTCTGCCCCACCCCATTTCTTGTCTTTGTGCCTTTTCTTTTTCTACACTCCGTTTCTGTTCTATCACCTTTATCACTGTCCCTTCTGTTGCCAGCTCCTCTGCCTTTATTTCTTCACCTGTCACTGTGTCATTGGATGTGCTCTGTTACTCCCACCCAGTACGGTCACCACTGTTACTCTTCACTCTAAGTGTGTGCAGTGTTGCTGTTCCCTCTGAATCTGTCTCCTCTGCCTCCCCCAACTCTGAACCCTCCATCTCTGTCCCCTCTATTTCTGTTCCCTCCATTGTTCCGTCTGCCACTCCCCATTCTTTCTCTGTGCCCTCTGAAAATCGGTCCACTCCTCATCTAATGTTGTTTCCTGCATCTCTAACATTGTTACCTTTATGTCCCTTTGCCTCTGTCACTGTTGCCTCCGATTTTATTTCTGGCACTTTCTCCTTAATTTTTATCACTTTCCCCTCTATTACTTCTATTTGCTGTTCTGTTACTGTCCTCTGAGTCTCTGTCTTTTGCACCTCTGTCTTTTGTCTTTATGACTGTCACCTCTATATCTGCCACTCTCCCCCTTCTTTTTCCTATAATTGTCCCCTTGGTCCTTGTCCCTTCTGTCACTGTCCTCTTTCTCTCTTCATGACACTGCTCTGCTCTATTACTGTCCTCTTGGTCTCTCTCCCTTCTTTCTTAGACCCTGTGGACTCTGTCCAGGATGCCTAGGTCTCTGTCTCAGTTCCTTGTCTCTGACTTCCTGTCTCCTCAGCAACGTTCATCTCTGACTCACCATCTTCTCTGATACTTTCCCCTTTGCTTCTGACCTCTTTGTCAGAGTCAATTCTGTTACCAGATGGGGACTGGGCCCAGAATGGGCCTGTCTTGGGACAGCTGGCAATGTGTACAGAAAGAGTTCACAACACGAGTCCAGGTGATTTTGAGAGGATGTTTATAACAGCTGGGGATGCTGCAAGGAAGGAAGGGCTTAAAATAGAAGAAACAAAAGGAGAGAGCTGAGGTGGGGCTGTGGCTCCCTGGGAAATCAGAGAAAAGGGGCCCTGGAGACAGGTTTGGGTATAAACCCGGGACGAGCTGCCGCTGCCCACTGCTTCCTGGGTTGCAAGTCTTGTGGGGACCTTTAGAGTAAGAGAGAAAAGTATGGGCATGCTCCAGAGAGAGCCTGCTGGCTGGGTCCTTGGTGTCCAGGCTTTTTATCTTTCTTTAGCCTCTGGGAACCTTAGGGGAGGTTTTGGGGGAGGGTTTCAGTAGAATATATTAGCTTTCCAGGGGTGGCCTTTACTATAATTCATTAAAATGTGCATAAAGAGGTGGCAGGGTTAATTTCTGGTCAGTTTAATTAAAAAAATTTTTTATTTATTCATTTTAGAGAGGGGAGAGAGAGAGAGACAGAAAGACACAGAGAGAGAAGTGGGGGGAGCAGGAAGTATCAACTCCCATATGTGCCTTGACCAGGCAAGCCCAGGGGTTTTGAACTGGGGACCTCAGTGTTCCAGTTAGACACTTTATCTGCTGCGCCACCACAGTTCAGGCTGGTTGGTTTCATTTTTAAAAGAATGAATCAGGACCCTGGCTGGTTAGTTCAGTCAGTTAGAGCATTGTCCGGAAACACCAAAGTTGTGGGTTTGATCCCCAATCCTGGTCAGGGCACATATGGGAAGCAACCAATAAATGAATGCTCTCTCTCTCTTTCTCTTCTTTATTCTCTCTCAAATCTATCAATTAAAAAAAGAGAGATCTTTTAAAAAAAATTAAAAAGAGGCCTGACCTGTGGTGGTGCAATGGATAAAGCATCGACCTGGAATGCTGAGGTTGTCTGTTAAACCCTGGACAAGGCACATAAGGCAGGGGTCGGGAACCTATGGCTTGTGAGCCAGATGTGGCTCTTTTGATGGCTGCATCTGGCTTGCAGACAAATCTTTAATAAAAAAATAATAATGTTAAAAATATAAAACAGTCTCATGTATTACAATCCACTCATTTCCTACCGCTCATGTTCATGGTTGCGGGTGGCTGGAGCCAATCACAGCTGTCCTCCGGGACAACACCAAATTTTTATTGGATAATGCCTAACGTACACGGGTCGTTGTATGGCTCTCACTGAATTACATTTTAAAATATGTGGCGTTCATGGCTCTCTCAGCCAAAAGGTTCCCAACCCCTGACATAAGGGAAGCAACTACTACAAGTTGATGCTTCCCACTCCTCCCTACCATTCTCTCTATAAAAAAATAAAATAAAATAATTAAAAATAAGGACCAGGACCAAGACCAGTCTGCCCCTGGACGGTCTGAAATGTGTAAACCATTTGCTCCTAAGTGTCTTTGGTTAGGGAAGAGAAAACTTTGCAATTCATTAGCTGGCTGTAACTTGCGTAAATGACTTGGCCTTGTTTAGTTTGTCTCCGTTTCCTTTATTCCACTTGTCAAGGGATTTCCGTAGCCTCTTCTAACCCAGGCCCCTCGGTGGCCTTCTCTAACTCCGGGTCTCTGATGCTGTCCCCGACGCTGGGCTTTGGTCTCATTGCCTTCGGGTCTTGCACCGTGACGGGGCCCCACTGCTGCCTCCTCCGTCTCTATAGCAACCTTCCTCTGGTCCCGCCCAGGTCACTGTCGCCCGGTCTCTGGGCCCTTGCGGCGTCCTCCTCTTCCTCTGCCCCATTCTGCGTCTCCCTGGCTGCTGCTCTCTGCCCGCCTCCCACCGTCTTCTGTTCCTGGGGGTTTGCATATGTGGGGGGCTCTGGCCCTTTGGCGCTGTTTCTCCAATCCGTCTCTGGATGTTACTCTTCAGGGTTCTGCCCCTCGCCAACAATTTTATGGCGCCACGTCCTCTCCCAGGCCTTTTCCGGGGCAGCGGGGCCCACCTCCGCCCATCAGTCTGTTGGCCTGGCTGCTCCCCCACCGCTCCGTGCCTCTCGCCTCACGCCTCTTTTCCTCACCCCCTTTCCCGCCCTCAATCGCCCCTCACGCTAAAAGGAACCTCGAGGCGCATCAACCACCGCACTCGAGAAAGTGCGCGCGACCCGTCTGCGGGCTCGCGGCAGCTCAAGCGAACTCGCGCGCGAGCTCACGCGCTCCGGCGGCTGGCTAAGCAACTGGTGACGTCACGGGGCTTTATTCCCGCCTCCTTGGAGGCCTCAACCAGCGGGCGGTTGCTAGAGTAGGTAGCTAAGCGTTGCCAAGCACCAGGTGGCGCTCAGGTCCTGAGCTAGCATACCCGGCATACCTTATAGAGACGCGTGTCGTCATGGCAACTGTACACTAACTGGATACCTGAGCTGTTGGGTTGGATACATTAATCTCATTGGATATTTGTCGAGTAAACGCCTGTATCTGATCGAATGCCAGAGAATTTTGATCTTCCCTTCCCGGCACTTCTTTCCTCTGGAGGGATGTCTCCCACAAGCACTGGCAATGGAAAGTGACTTGAGTCGCCAGGGGGATGTGAAGGGTGTTGTACAGGGCACTGCAATTCAGCCGGTAGCGGTTGACCAGACGGGTTCTTTCAGGTACAGCCTCCCTGTACTCCGCCAGAGGGCGACACAGTATGCCGGTCCCTTGGAGGTCTTGGTGACTGATGACGTCACTGGCCAGCCATTCTTGATTGGCTACATTTCTCTGCAATAGCAAAGTCATAAGGGAAGCCTTAGAGGACTGTATCATAGGAGGGAAGAAAAAAGAAACTGTGTGCCCAGAAGTAATATACGACCTTGGTTTCAAATGCCGAAATGTGCAAAGGGAATACACCTTTATTATCTCTTCTAATCTCCATAATCATTCCCAGACGTGCAAACTATCATTAGAGAAAAAACCTGCTAGAGCTATGGACCCATGCAATGGACACCTGTTGTTTGTCTGACTGACATCTGTTATCCATGACTTAATTTTTTTTTAATTTAGTGAGAGGAGGGGAGGCAGAGACAGACTACAACATGTGCCCTGACCAGGATCCACCCACCAAGCCACTAGGGTGATGCTTTGCCCATCTAAGGCTGTTGCTCCATTGCTGAGCAACCAAACTCTTCTTAGCGCCTGAGGCGGAGGCCATGGAGCCACCCTCATTGCCCCGGACCAACTTGCTCCAATTGAGCCATGGCTGCAGGAGAAGAAGAGATAGAGAAAAAGAGAGAGAGAGAGAGAGAGAGAGAAGTGAGAGGGGGACGGGTGGAGAAGCAGATGGACTTTTCCTGTGTTCCCTGGCCGGAAATTGAACCTAAGACATCTACACGTTGGGCCAATGCTCTATCACTAAGCCAACAGGCCAGGATTAAATTCTTTTTTACATACTTTTCTTTTAGCAGTTTTAGGTTTACAGAAAATATTGAGCAAAAAGTACAGACGATTTCCATATACTGCAGTGGGGTCTATGGCATAATGAATCCTTGTGTCCTAATTCTTCCTATTAGTAACATTTTGCATTAGTGTGGTACATTTGTTACAATTAAAGACAATACTATATGATCCCACTTATCTGAGATACCTAAAGCAGTCAAATTAACAGAGACAGAAGGTAGAATGGTGGTTTTCAGGGGCTGTGAGGAAGAAAGATTAGGGAGTTGTTTCCATTTTTCAAGATGAAAAGAGTTCTAAAGATTGGCTGCACAACAATGTGCATGTTATTTACCACTACTGAACTGTACACTTAAAATGGATTAAGATGGTAAGTTTTATGTTATGTGTATTTTCCACAATTCAAAAAATGTTGGCCCTGGCCGGTTGGTTCAGTGGTAGAGTGTCAGCCTGGTGTGTGGAAGTCCCAGGTTTGATTCCTGGTCAGGGCACACAGGAGAAGCGCCCACATGCTTCTCCAGCCTTCCCTCTCTCCTTCCTCTCTGTCTCTCTCTTCCCCTCAGCAGCCGGGCTCCATTGGAGCAAAGTTAGCCCGGACACTGAGGACAGCTCCATGGCCTCTGTCCCCCTCAGGCGCTAGAATGGCTCCGGCCCCAATGTAGTGGCGCCCCAGATGGGCAGAGCATTGCCTCCTGGTGGGCATGCTGGGTGGATCCCAGTTGGGTACATGAGGGAGTCTGTCTTACTGCCTCCCTGCTTCTAACTTCAGAATAATACAAAAAATAAATTTATATAAATAAAAATGTAAATGTTCATTTGTTCAAAATCTTAAATCTTCGAAAGTTCTTCACCAATTGCTTTGAAATTTTGACACAACGTTGCATTCGAATACGCACATGTTTTTATGTTCTTATATACCTACTATTATATAGATGTCACACCTGTGACAGGTAAAAACATGCTTTTTTAAAAAAGCGCCATTTGTTGGACATAAAAGCAACACATGCTATACTAAATATTTTATGATTCCATTTCAATGTTATGGGAGAAATATAAATCACACATCGCACATGACTGAAGATATTTTCTGTCAAATACGCAAGAAAAATTTAAATATGAACATGGATTTCACAGCAGAAATCTACAACGAAGCATTGATAATGATTGAAGATTTGTGCTTAGATATCACAAACAAAGTTCTCAATCAATTGGGAATGCCATCACCGAATCGATCTGCTCCTGCTTCGTTCAATGTAGAATTGTGTCGTGAACAAAATTACAATACAACACAGGTGATCTTTTGTCGTATGTACAATCAAATATTCCTAAGCTAAAGCTTGAGCAAGAAGGCATTTATGATCAAATAATGCAAACTGTCAATAACGGGGTTGGAGTAATCTTCTTAGATATGCCAGGAGGAACTGGTAAAACGTTCCTAATTAGATTGATTCTGGCAGCAATTCGATCCCAAAATGACGTAGCCTTAGCTCTTGCGTCGTCCGGAATAGCTGCGACATTGCTACCAGGTGGAAGAACTGCTCGTTCCGCTTTGAAATTGCTATTGAACATGCAATTTGTTGAAACTCCCATGTGCAATATTTCCAAAGCATCTGGCATGGGAAAAGTATTGCAGAAATGCAAACTTATTGTTTGGGATGAATGCACAATGGTGCACAAAAAGTCACTTGAGGCTCTTGATCGATCATTGCAAGATTTGCGTGGAAACATCAGACCATTCAAGAATGCATTAATATTGCTTACAGGAGATTTCAGGCAAACATTACCTGTGATTCCTCGATCGACACCAGTGGATGAAATAAATGCTTGCTTGAAAAACTCCATTTTGTGGCAACATGTAAAGACGTTAAAATTACCTACAAATATGCGTGTCCAGCTGCAAAACGATCTATCAGCTGAGACATTCTCACATCAATTGCTGGAAATTGGGAACTGAAAGGTGCCGGTTGATCTGACCTCAGAACGAATTTCATTGCTTCATAACTTCTGCAATTTAGTGACGTCAAAAGAAGAATTGGTTGAAAAAGTATTTCTCAATATTCAAACCAATGATAAGAATCATGATTGGCTGAGTGAACGAGCTATTCTTGCGGCCAAGAACAAAGACGTCTTTGAACTTAATATTATTCAGTCTAACATTCAAAGTGAGGCAGTCACATACAAGTCCATTGACACTGTTGTGGAAGCAGATGAAGCGGTTAATTATGTAACAGAATATTTGAATTCACTAGATCTGCCAGGGATGCCACCGCATGTACTGCAATTGAAAATCGGCTTGCCAATTATCACGTTGCGAAATATCAACGAATCAAAGTTTTGCAACGGCATGCGGCTTGCAGTAAAAAAATTAATGAGCAACGTTGTAGAAGCAACAATTTTGACAGGACCTTTCAAAGGTGAAGATGCCCTCATTCCTCGCATTCCTATGATTCCAGTGGATATGCCATTTCAATTTAAGAGATTGCAATTTCCAATTCGATTGGCGTTTGCAATCACCATCAACAAAGCTCAGGACCAATCTTTAGAATTGTGCGGTTTAGATCTAAACACGGATTGCTTCTTACATGGACAATTATATGTCGTGTGTTCTAGAGTTGGCAAACCAGACAATCTCTGTATCTGCACAGACAATGCAACAACAAAAAATATTGTATACCCGCAAGCATTGTGAAATTAAACATATTAGAAACGTGTGCTTTCTCTTTTTTTTCTTTTCCATTTAACCAGACTGAGCCACAGCAACGTGTGGCCGGGTACAGCTAGTAAATAAATAAATAATAAATTAAATGTACCAATTTGAAGTGTACTCTTTAAGACTTCTTATTCTTTTTTTTAATCAATTTTTTGTTCCATATATTTATGTATTTGGTGGGCAGATAAAATATATTATTCTCACTTTGTTAAAGATGGCACTGCCCACGTGGAAGCCCGTCACCCAGGTGATTGCTTGAGATGGGTGTGATTATATTAATGTGTGTTGGGGGTGGGCTGTGGGCAGGCAGGATCTTTGTATCTTGGGGCTTGGTTTTAGGACTAAGCCTTTCCCACCCTTTTTGATGTGGGTGGTGCACTCTCATGAGGAATCCCATTATGCCTCAGATACATGACTTTGTATCAGAGACTTCCTTGTTTGTATATTGGATTAAAGGTCTGGATTTCTACACTACAAAGTGGGGCAGACTGGAAGCTTGCTCTCTCTCAGTTCCTGAGATTAGCATTAGAGCAGAGAGCAGGTTGGAGAGCACAGTAAGGCCATGTGAAGGAGAGGAGAGGCAGCCAAGATGGCAGAGTGCTGAAAGAGAAGCCAGTTAGTGCAGAGTTTGTGTAGAGAGAAGGAGATGGGGAACAAAGGAGAATGAGGCTGGTGAGCTAGAAACCTTTGATTCTAGGAAACTCGGATAAGTCAGTAGCTTTGTGAACACTGAATGAGTGGGTTTTGGAGCCCAGTGTGTGTTTTTACTTGCCCACTGGGTGCAAGCTAGGATTAAAGATAATGACTCACCAGTTCGGGGCTCTGTTGTTTCATTACCGTCTGTCTGAATCCAATGCGAACCTGCATGGGCCAGGCAGCTGTGATGGTGGCCGTGGATACTGGCCATACAGTAGTCATTGGTTGATTCTTGTGTGTGCCCTGACTGGGAATCAAATCCTTAACCTTGGCATATGGGACAATGCCCTAACGGTTAGGGCCTAACCAATTGAGCTATCTGGCCAGGACTTCAGTGACTTTTGACAATTATCTACAGTGTGTGACCACCTCCACAGTCATGCCTGCATTCTTACCCCTCAGCCCCAGGCAGCCCTGATCTGATTTCTGTCCCTATAGTTTACTGTGCCCTCGTTTACAATTTCACATAACTGGAGTCATATAATTTGTAATCTTTTGTGTCTGGATCCTTTCACAAGTCACACTGTTTGGGGATTTATCCATGGAACTAGGCTCATCAAAAGGTAGTTCTTTTTGTGGCTGAGTAGTATTCCATCCTGTAGACGTACCATGATTGGTGACCCATTCTTGTTGATGCACATTTCAGTTGTTTCCAGTTTCCCAGATTGGAGCTCTTATGAACAAGGCTGCTATAAACATTTGCGTGGACATATGTTTTTCTTATGGGTAAATACTCAAGAGTGGAATTGCTGACTCACACGATACATTTATGTTTAATTTTAAATTTATGTTAATGATAAACCATTTTTCAAGAGGAGTGTGGTGGGTTGACTGGTGGCCCCAAAAAGATATGTCCATGTCCTAACCCACCAGCACCTGTGAATGTGACCTGATTTGGAAAAGGGTCTTTGCAAATATAATTAAGTTAAGGATCTCTGGTTAAGATCATCCTGGATTCAGAGTGGTCCTAAATCCAATGACAGGTGTCCTTATAAGACAAAGACAGAAAAAAATTTCAAAAAAGGACACATTGGAATGATTACAACCAACATAAGTCTATTCAAAACAAACTGGCCGTGAAAAGTTGTCCTGCTTCCATTCCCTGCTGGAACATCTTCATCCCTTCTGGAACAGCTGAGGCTTATATATGAAGTCAGTCAGTATTAAAGTGCTTACAAGGACCCGTAAGGCCCAAACATATTCTAATAATATATGGTAATCATTAGCAGTTATAATCACTATTATTATCAATATTAATAACTTTTGAGTGATGTTACTATATGCAACTACTGTGCTAAATGTCTCATTGCACATTGTATTTAATGTTCATCACATTCTTATGATGTAGGTAGGCATTATCATTTTCTTTTACAGTTAAAAAAACTGGGCATAGAGGGGTTATAAACTTTGCTCAAACTCACAGAGCTGACATGTGGGGAGGAGGAATTTGAATCTAGGCTGTCTGACTTCAAAGCTTATTTGCACTATCTCGCTGAAGATAGGGCACCATCATAGATTACAAAGGGTAATCTAGCAGCCTGCCCAAGATACCAATTGATTTTGACATTAATTTAAAGGATACGTTTCTTTAGCATGATGGAATGTCTTCTTATGTCTATTTTCAAGATATGTATTTATTTTCTTTTTAAAATTTATTTATTGATTTGAGAGAGAGACAGAGAGGAGAAGAGAGAGAGAAACATCGATCTGTTCCTCTATATGCCCTAACCTGGGATCAAACTGACAACCTTTGCGTATCAGGACTAGGCTTTAACCCAGGGGTCCCCAAACTTTTTACACAGGGGGCCAGTTCACTGTCCCTCAGACCGTTGGAGGGCCGCCACATACAGTGCTTCTCTCACTGACCACCAATGAAAGAGGTGCCCCTTCAGGAAGTGCGGCGGGGGGCCAGATAAATGGCCTCAGGGGGCCGCATGCAGCCTGTGGGGCCATAGTTTGGGGACGCCTGCTTAACCAACTGAGCTATCCGGCCAGGGCTCAAGATATTTATTATGTTAAACTTAACTCGCAATTCTTTGTTTGTTTGTTTGTTTTAGTTGTTTTTTTTTTTTTTTGACAGAGACAGAGAGAGAGAGAGAGACAGACAGACAGACAAGAAGGGAGAGAAATGAGAAGCACCAATATTTTGTTGCAGCGCCTTAGTTGTTCATTGACTGCTTTCTCATATGTGCCTTGACCAGGGGGGAGGGGAGGAGGCTACAGCAGAGCCAGTGAACCCTTGCTCAAGCCCGTGACCTTGAATTCAAGCCAGTCACCTTTGGGCTCAAGCCAGTGACCATGGGGTTATGTCTATGATCCCATGCTCAAGCCAGCAACCTCGAGGTTTCGAACCTGGGTCCTCTGCTTCCCAGTCTGACGCTCTATCCACTGTGCCACCACCTGGTCAGAGTGTTTTAGGTTTTTAAAAAATGTATTTATTTATTTTCGAGAGAGAGTGAGTATGTGCATGAGACAGGAACATTCATCTGTTCCTGTATTTGCGCTGACACAGGGATTGAACCAAGTACTCCTGGATGACGCTCTAATCAACTGAGCTATCTGGGCAGGGCAACTTGCAATTCTTGTAAATGCTAATAGGCTGCCCTGTTTACTCTTAAGGTAAACTTTACAAATAATATTGTACCTTTATAACAGAGGTCGGGAACCTTTTTGGCTGAGAAAGCCATGAACACCACATATTTTAAAATGTAATTCTGTTAGCCTGACCTGTGGTGGCGCAGTGGATAAAGCGGCGACCTGGAAATGCTGAGGTCGCCGGTTCAAAACCCTGGGTTTGCCTGGTCAAGGCACATATGGGAGTTGATGCTTCCAGCTCCTCCCCCCTTCTCTCTCTCTGTCTCTTCTCTCTCTCTCTCTCTGTCTCTCTCCTCTCTAAAATGAATAAATAAAAAATAAAATAGAAGAAAAAAAAATAAAATAAAAAAAAATATTAGGACATTTAAAATGTAATTCTGTTAGAGCCATACAACGGCCCATGTACATTACACATTATCCAATAAAAATTTGGTGTTGTCCTGGAGGACAGCTGTGATTGGCTCCAGCCACTCACAACAATGAACATGAGCAGTAGGAAATGAATGGATTGTAATACATGAGAATGTTTTATACTTTTTACATTATTATTTTTTTATTAAAGATTTGTCTGCAAGCCAGATGCAGCCATCAAAAGAGCCACATCTGGCTTGCAAGCCATAGGTTCCTGACCCCTGCTTTATAACTTTGCCATTCATTATAGTTTGAAAAATTCAGCTTGCTCCTTGAGAAAAGAGAGTAAATATCCTCTTAGTTAGAGTGCAATTAATGTCCTGGCTGAATAGCTCGGGGAGAGCATCATCAGGATATGCAAAGGTGGCCGGTTCAATCCCGGCCAGGGCACATACAGAAACAGGTGGGTGTTTCTCTCTCTCTCTCTCTCTCTCTCTCTCTCCTTTCCTCTCTCTCTAAGGTCAGTAAATAAATTTAAAAACATTAGTATTTTATGTGCATAAAAAGAGAAAGGCAAAGGGAGATTTGAGATAGGGCAATGTGATGACGGAAGCAGAGGTTGGATGTTACATCTATAAGCTAAGAACCGCCAAAGATTGCCTGCAGCCACAAGATGCTGGGAGAGAGGCATGGGCTGGATTTTGTCTCAGAGCCTCAGAAAGAACCAACCATGTGGACACCTTGACTTCACACTCCTGCCCTCCAGAACTATGAAAGAATAAATTTGTTTTCAGCCAGCCGGTTTGTGGTCATTTGTAACGACAGGCCCTAGTAATCTAACGCAGTGGTTGTACCATTTTTCATGGTACAATTATTTTTTTGAAATGGTGTTTATAGGCAAGTAGGTGTGAATTAATGCCAAGGAGCCAAGAGCGGAACGTACTGGGGCATTTACTACTCTGAAGGACTGTCCCCTGTTCAGTGCCATGTGATTCTGTTGGAGCTGCCAATCAAGGAACCCTTATATTCTCTACTAACCAATGGTTATGATTTCAATAAATGAATTCTCAGCTGGGCAAGAAAGGGTGGGGTCCTGAGGGGGCTGAGCCAATCCCAGATGAGATAGGCAGGGGAGGAGAAGTCAGCCACGGCAGGGGGGGGGGCCCAAGAGCAAGCTTGCTAATTGGACACCAGATTGGTTCGAGGTAGTCATTGAAGACCAGAAGCGACCAATCATAATCTTTTTCCTGAGTGTGTGTGTATGTGTATGTGTGTGTGTGTTAGAGAGAGAGAGAGAGAGAGAGAGAGAGAGAGACCCTGATTTTGTTTCCTCTGAAATTATCTGCTCTGCGGGTGCTTATAGCAGGTCCTATGAATTTCCTGCCCAACAACCATTCCGTTCCCCTCTCTGTGCTTCTTCTTCTTCTTCTTTTTTTTGGTATTTTTCTGAAGTTGGAAACAGGGAGGCAGTCAGACAGACTCCCGCATGCGCCCAACCGGGATCCACCTGGCATGCCCACCAGGGGGCGATGCTCTGCCCATCTGGGGTGTTGCTCTGTTGCAACCAGAGCCATTCTAGCGCCTGAGGCAGAGGCCATGGAGCCATCCCCAGCGCCCGGGCCAACTTTGCTTCAGTGGAGCCTTGGCTGCGGGAGAGGAAGAGAGAGATAGAGAGGAAGGAGAGGGGGAGGGGTGGAGAAGCAGATGGGTGCTTCTCCTGTATGCCCTGGCCGGGAATCAAACCCGGGACTCCTGCACGCCAGGCCGATGCTTTACCACTGAGCCAACCGGCCAGGGCCTCTATGCTTCTTCACTGACAAAACCCACACCATGATGGCAGCTGTTCACTTTCCCAGGCTGCTTTGCAACTCAGGGTGGCTCTCGAATCCATTTCTGTGGATGGGATAAAAAAGAGATGAATATCTATGGGAGGCCCCTGTCCACATTTCCCACTTTCTATGCTACCATGTGAGAACGCGCATGGCGCTGCGGCAGACGGTTTGTACTCACGAGGGGAAGGCGGACTGAATCTCAGAGATGCAAACCCACCGTAGCAGAACTAACCCTGGGACTCTGTGTCTTTGCAAGATTTGTTATTTGAGTAAAAAGATATCTTTATCATTACAGCTTTTCCCACTGAAAATGCAGCTGAAGGCATCCTAACAGATGCAGCATGATACACTTGGAGCTTCAAGCAGCCATCTTATTAGCATTGCAAAGACTTGCTTGAGAATAAAGCCAGTAAAGAGCTAAGCGGTTGCTTGAACATCTGGATCCAACCATACCTTCTGTCCTCAGACTTGCCATACACAGAGGTATTCCAGTTCTGCTTGTGGTTATGGTAGGTTGGGTTGCATTTTGTGTCCTATAATAATGGTGGTCCTGGCCAATTTAACATTTACAAACTAAGGCCCAAAGAGATCAATTAGGTAGCCAAAGGTCACCCATCCTGTGATTAAAATATTTGTCTGAATGCTGAGCCAGGATGTTCCAACCCAGCTCTCCCATCCCAGAGAGGACAGGAGCCGTGGTGGAGTGAGACCCACGCGTGTGTTTATTCTGGCATTAATAGCAGCAGCACAGGGGGATCGGCCAGACGCGGGTGTGGCGAACGGAGGGGTAGACACAGGTGTGTGTGTGTCTGAGGGAACACGGAGGATTGGTCTATTGACATTCACGGTGAAAATGAGGGTCAGGACACCAAGTCTTGAACAAACAGCAAAGAGATAGACAGACAGACGGAGGGTTTTGGGGGTTAGGGTCCCCCAGACATGCACGGCCCCTCGCCTGGAAGAGGAGCCCAGGGAAGGATAGACAGACACAGTGGAGACTGAATGCCTGAAGCCCGGAAACAGGGAGCTGGGCCCTCCTGTCTCCCACCCTCACGGCTCTAGGGGTTGAAGTATGGGCAGGCCTGGGGCCGCCCCGCACCACGCAGCTCGGACGTTATGGCTTCAAGGAGATGAATTCACAGTCCGGGCAGGAAGGGATGGGGGTCCTGAGGGGGCCTGGTCTGATCCCGTGCCTAGGCCAGACCTGCAGGACCGGGCAGGGAGGAGACATCAGTGATGGCAGAGAAGGGGCCCATGACCTGCTATAGCTTCATCACACCCAAGGAACCCAGAAATCCCGTTCCCATTTCCCTCCTCCCTCAGACGTGGGAATCCAGGCCCCCACCCCTCCCTCTCATCTGAGTTCCTTACCCCTCACTCTGAGTTCTCTTTCTCTGACAATCCTTTGCCGCCTTTTGTGAAGCTGGTCAAAGTCTTTTCCTAAAGAGGAAAATCCAGAAGGTTCAGGAGTGGGGACAGATGCAAAACAATCACTAACAGTCAACATAATAAGACACCAATCCTGTTTTCCTCATTCACAGGACTTTTTTTCACTCTATTCTGAAGTGATGGGGCAAGCGGAATTATAGTTCTATTCTATGGATGGGAAAGCTGAGGCACAAAAAATAAAGTCACTGGAAATGTGAGGAGCTATGAGGCTGCAGGGGTGAGGGGGGCAGGCTGCCTGGGGGCTCTAGGGAGTCACTGCAGAGGGCTGTGAGCAGAGGGAGGGGGCAGGGTCAGCTCCAGGGATGGAAGACCTTCTGGGACGACATCGGCTGAAAGTCAGGGTCAAGGCCAGACTCAGCCAGGGTTCAGCTTCTCCCTGTGCCCCTAGCGTTGCCCAGTATGAGTACAGCCCACGGAAGCTTCCGAAGAAGCCTGTGGAATGAATGAGTGAATGAATTAGGAGAACAGTGAACGCCAGAAGGAGCTGCCATCTGTTGGTCTAAGTAGATTCACAATCTTTTGAAAACTCAGAGCTGAGTTCCATGATCAGCTGCTTTAAATCCCTCCCTCCCCTGGAAAAAAGCCCAGAGCTGGGTTGGACTAGAGCGAGTCTAGTGAGGAATTCACCCAGGGTGCAAAATTTAAGGTGCGCCCAAACTAGCAGTCAGGATAAATACTATGGGAATGAAATATTTTTTAAAAATCAAAATTAACACAAAAAGATCTATGCTGAGCAAAATATAAAATTTAATAAAGGCCAGTCCCATGACATATCAGAACCTGAAACAAACAAAAAATACACCCCAATTTTTACGTCCTTTTTATGGTTGTTTTTTTTCTGGAATATGAAAAGAATTGGAAAATATTGAAAAAATGAAGAGTAACTGTATTAAAAGTTATATAATTTTCAGTTCAAATGTTTTATTTATACCCTAAACAGAATTTAGTATAATTTTACTTTCTTGGTTTTAAAGGCAGCAAACTCAACAATATTTCAAAATCGACTCCTTTGTTTTTCTTGGTTTCAAATGAGAGAGTGGCCATGTTTGCAAATTTCTCTGGACCATGTGACGACCTTAAATGATTTTTAATTTAAAAAAGTTGTCCCGCCGGTTCCCGCGTGACCCCCAAGGCCTCGTTTGATCCGCCCTGCCCCCTTCCCTCTCTGTTCTGGGCTCACCCGCCTGCACCCCTGCTTCTGAGGATACCAGGCGCAGCTTCCTGCAGCCTTCTCCTTCAAATCTTCACCCGAGCCCATCCACTCTCGTCCTCTCGGCCTCTGCTGAAATGTCACCTCCACCTAGAGGCCCTCCCAGACCACCTAAGGGGCAGCCCCACTCTCCATCCGCATTCCTTCTTCTTTCCAGACAACCAAACATTTTGGATCACAATCCACAGCAATGGGGGAAAAATCCACATCACGGTCCTTACAATGGGTACTTCTCTGTGAAATTTTCTGTTCTGTTCTATTTTACTTTATTTTCTTATTCATTAAAAAAATTGTTGAGGCCCTGGCTGGGTGGCTCAGTGGATAAAGCCTCAACCCAGAGGTCATGGGTTCAACACCACCCCCCCCCCAATTAGGGCACATATGAGAAGCAATCAATGAGTGCACAACTAAATAGAACAACTAAGTGAAACGAGCTGATGCTTCTCTCTCTCTCTCTCTCTCTCAAATCAATGGAGAAAAAATTGTTGATTCCCATCCAGTAAACCACAATCTACAAAATTTCACACTCCACTTAAAAGAAAACAAAACAAAAAAATAAACCCTAACCCTGCTCCATTCAATTTTTCTTCTTTATTTTGGATTTAGCATTATGAGAAATAGTAAGAACAGTAGCTGACCATTTGCTGAACCCTTACTAGGAGGCAGACACTTAATCCTGCATTAACTCACTGAATCTTCACATCTATGCTAACGGTAGATGTTATTAACAACCCCGCTTTCCAGTAGAGAATATTGAGGCACAGAGAGCTTAAATAACTGGTTCAGTCACGCAGCGGAAGTTGGTAGAACAGGGATTCGAATCTAGACAATATTATTCTGAAGCCCAACAGGACGTGATGTGTCCGGTGAAGCAGGGGTGAAGAGGCGGGTGGGGGAAGGGTGAGGGGAGTGGCATTGGGTGGCCCCGCCTTCCACTCACCTCCACCAGCTGATGCCAGTGCTCCACGGGCTTGCGGGGGTTGGCCAGCATCTCTGCCCAGTGCTCGCGGCCGTGGGGGTCGGCAGCATCAGGGCCCACGCGGCATACGCCGATCACCTCGTTGTGCCCAATGCTGGGGGTGGGGTGGGCGATGAGCATCTTGGTAGGGCGGGGGCGAACCCGGTGCGCCCCCCACCCTCCTCCTGCCCATGCGCCCAGGCCTCGCCTCTCACCAATCGTAGTCTACCACGGCGATGCTGAGCCCCACGTTCTCCACGCTCTCTGGGGCCACGTCGAACACCAGAGCCTCGTTGTAGGTGGGGTTCAGCGTATTCTTTTTGATGGAGGTTTTCCGCTTCTTGAGACGCCGTCCCTCGCTGATTAGAGAGGCCTTCACATAAGGGTCTAGGGGTGGGCATGGACAGCACTGAACCACGACTTCCTCCCTTGGACCCCTCTCCCCTGTCCTCCCCCAAGGGTCTGGGTCCCCAGCCTTTTCTCCCCCAGTCCCCTCCACCCTCAGATCTCAGCGCCTTCTCAGGACCCACCCGAGAAGCCAGTGAGGTCCATGGCTTTGAGGTTAGAGGCTTTGATGATGGTCACGGTGAGGCGCCCGGCCGTGGGGAGGTAGCAGAGTGAGAAATTGAGCTCCCCAAGATCTGCCTTTTCCTGCAGTTGGGGACAGGGGCTTAGTGACACCCTGCCTCAGTCTCCCCATCTCTCTCTGACTTCTCTCCCACCCCGAGCCTCCAGCGTGCTCCTCCCCAACATCCAGGACTCAGGTTTCTGATCCACTTAACAATCTGACTCTGGGCCAAATCTGGTAACTCCCCAGCCACAGCTGCCTGCCACCGTCAAAGCCTGTTTGTTCTGCAGCAAAGACGGGAAGAGGCGAGAGTGGGGGGAGAGAGCAGGAGAGGGACACACAGAGAAAAAGATTACGGTGAAAAATAGACTGAGACAGAGACCAAAACACTGAGACAGTTAGAAAGACAGACCCACAGAATTCTAAAGTGAGAAGAACAGAGGCTCAGAAAGATGGAGTCCCGGAGAGTGTCAGAGGCCTAGAACCAGAGGGGGGAGCAGAGACTGCATAGGGCGAATACAGAGTCCTGAGCAGGGGCCAGAGCCCCCAGGGGCAGGACCAGAGAGCTACAGAAAGGGACAGAGACTTGGTGAGGAGGTGCCAACCCGAGAGAGAGAGAGAGAGAGAGAGAGAGAGAGAGAGAGAGAAAGAGACCTACCTAGAGAAAGGGACAGGGATCCAGAGATAGTAAGACAGAGACCAAGAAGAGACCCAGAGAAGTCAGCTTTGGGGAGGGCAAGGGACACAGCCAGACCCAGGAGACAGAGCCTTCCGTGCTGACACACAGACAGGGCGGTGGCCGGAGACAGCCAGGACAATGGCCGGCCCTGCCCATCCCTGTGGCCTCTTCTGGGCCCCTGGCCTCCCAACCACGCCGGCGTGGGCCTTGGTCCTGGACTCCGCACTCACCCCCTCCAGGCCTTGCCCCAGACTCTCCTCTCCTCTTAATCTTCAAGCCTCGATCAGCCTTCACCTCCTCCCACAAGCCCCCAGAGCCCCCGCAGCCCTGAGCGGATGCTCCTTCCGTCCCTCCTACTGCTGGCTCCCGACAGTGAACTGTGTGACTGCCTAGACCTGGGGCTCCCGAGGGCAGTCTGGGGTCCCCCGGGACCAATCCTGCAGAGAGAACTCAGTGGTTGAAGGAATAAATGAATAGATGAATGAGCCAAGGCCCGGGGTAATAACAAGGAGAGAAAATGACAGGTGACAGACTTAGGAGACAAAGAGGGATGCGGGGAGAGGGCTTTCATGTGGGCTGCCTCAGGTTATGACGAGGAGCGAGGGCCGGCGGGATAGAGGGGGGCCCTGGGAACAAGGACTCGAGAATCAGGCACTCGGTTCTCAGAGGCTGGGCTTGGACCGAGCAAGTAGACCACAAAGAGCCCCACAAAGGGGACCTCAGGCAGAGCCACGGCCACCGGGGCAACTGTGTCCTGGTACATATTGGGAAACTGAGGCTCAGAGAAAGAAAGGACCTTGACCATGACCATCATGTGGGCAGCCAGCCCTCTCCTGGTATGAGGACAAGCTCACCCCCCACCCTCTGACACACGCGGCTTTCCCCGGATTGGCAGGGCTGCGATGTTGGAAATCCCTAGGTTGGAACAGAGGGCTGAAGTTCAGGTCAAGAAACCCAACAAGGACCTAAAAGTGGGGCTGGGGGTGGTTGGCATACAGGAGAGTGAGATTCCAGAAGGTGAGGAGCATGAGAAATGAGAAAGGGGGGCAGTGGGGCATGTGGGGGGCCCTACAATCGGAATCTTGGGGAATTGGAGGTGTCAGGTCATGAGGGTCCCAGAGTGTCTAAGGCCTGGGGGATCCGGCTGTCAGGATTCAGGGGGAGACTGTGAAGAGACAGGATGACATTACATGAGAGAGTTCGAAGCTCAAGGTTGGAAATGTAACATGTCCGAGACCAGCAGGCTTGGAGGTTCAGGAGATCTGGGAAGTGGAAAGTCAGGAAGTCGGAAAAACAGAAGCCAGTACTCTAAGGTCAGGACGTTGGAGGGTCAGGGGCCCGGGGTCAGAGGGCAGAAGCCACAGGGTCACGGCACGAAGTTCTGATAAAGCTGCCTGGTGGGTACATGGTTGTCCATTACAGCTTTCTTGCCTGTTAGCATCAGACGTCAAGGGGGTCGGCATTGAGCAAACCTGGGGCCCAGGCCTGATGTTACTGTTTTGACAAAGTGTGATAGTCCTGGGGGTCTGTTCTCTATTCTTTCTTGCACACTTGTAATATTTTGCAATCAAATAAAATTCAAAAGAAAACTCGGGGGCCCAGAAGTGAGAAGGTGATGAATCCCAAAGGCAAGGAGGTTGCAAACCAAGGGGGGTGCAGGGCCACTGACCGAGCCGCCCTCCATGATGTCCCGCCACAGCGGGCGGTCCGGGGGCTGCTCGGCCAGCTCCAGGAGGTTGTCCAGCACCACCTGGCCGATGAGGTCGTGCCGAGAGAAGCGGTCGAAGTCATAGATGCTGAAGTGCAGCTTGCGCTGGGCCAGCTCTGCCAGGGGCACCGAGAACTGAAACGTCTCATTGAACACAGGGTTCAGGGTCTTCCTGTGCACCTGAGAGAGGGGGCGGGGGAGAGACAGACACCATGCCCATCGTCCCTTCCTCCCCAGGACTGAGGAGCCTTGACAGCTAGCCCCCTGTTCCCACAGCCCCAACAACCCAGGACCCTCCTTCCCTCAGCCCCGGGGGCCCAGACTCCCGACCTCTCCTCCAGGGGACCCAGTGTCCAGCCCGCTGTCCCAGACCTTGGTCTGAAATTTTTTCTTGCGGTCAGGCAGCAGGTAGATCTTGACATAGGGGTCGGAGAAACCGTTGGAGTCCTTGGCAGGGAGGTCCAGGGCCTGCAGGATCCGCACCACCAGCTGGTCGGAGCCATAGAGGTACCGCAGGGCAAAGCTGATGCGGCCACAGGGCGCTCCAGTGCCCCCGTCCCCAGAGCCCGGGGCCCCGCTGCCCCGCCAGCTGCCGGGTCCAGTCCCCTGGTACAGCTCTGGTTTGATCTGTCCAATGAGCTTGGCCTTCTCTTCGCCGCCCGGAAGGGGTAAGGGTAGGGCAGGGGGCCGCTCCTCACTGCCTGGGTCCGGCTGGGGGGTCAGGGTCTGCTGGGTGAGAGGCCGGGGCAGGGCTGGGTACCTGCAGGGGGTGGGGAGACCTAGCTGTGGTGGATGGCTCCCCCTCTCTTCCCCAAACCCCACAGCCAGGGGGCCCCAAACTCCCACCTTTGCTCACTGTGACCTGGAGCAAACCATTTGTGCCCTGTGAGCCTCCGTTTCCCCGGCCGTATTGGGGAAGGGGTTATTGCCTTCGCTAAGCTAGCTCCATCCCAGCCCTGCTTGGGCAGCAGCCTCCAGGCACCTCTGAAACTCAAGCTGGTCACTCAGAATAACTTCCCTGTGGACCCCTGGGGAGCCCACTGCCCAGACCTCCTCAACGCTTATCTCTCCTCCAGATCTCCCTAACTTGTCTTTTCTGTCAAAAAAAATAAAAAGAAAGAAAAGAAAATTACAGGTCAACATCCTTGATGAATGCAGATACAGAAATTCTCAAAAAAAAAAAACAAAAAAAAAAACCATTAGCAAACCAGATTCAACATACATTAAAAAAAATTATACACCATGACCAAGTGGGAGTCACCCCAAGGATGCAACGATGATTCAACACCCACAAGTCAATCAACATGATACATCACATCCTGCAGCGCAGTTCTCTGAGCTGCTTTACGCAGCACTGGCCTGGCTGGCTGGACCGGGGTGGCTGATTTGGGGACCTGCTTCCCTTAGACTGTGAGTGACATGAAGGTACAGGGTCTGCCTGCTCATCTCTGTTTCCAACACTCAGGCTTTGTAAACTGCCTTTTGCCTCAGGGTCTGGGTGGCCTAACCCTCATTCCACCTCCCTGACTCTGGAGTCCTGTTTCCAGCCTCCATTTTCCTCTGGATCCAGGAGCACAGACCTCCAGCCTCCTCCTCCCTTAGGTCCAAGGACTCTAGTCTCCTCCTCCTCCTCTTTCAGACCTAGGTGTCTGGAACCCCAGCTCATTTTATCCCCAGGATCCATGGGGTCCACACCCTAAGCCCCCCACTGCCCCAGGACTCAGGACTCTTCCTCCTCCAGAGCTGAGGAGAACCATAGAGGGGAAACAGACACAGAGGAGCAGGTGTTCAGAGTGAACCCTAGCCCAGCAGCCTGTCTCACCTGGTGGTGGGTGCTAGGCTTGTGACCTGCTGATGTGACTGGGCACTGGGCAAACCCCCACCACTGGGGGGCAGCAGAAGCAGTCCAGAGCCTGCCCCTCCCTCAGAGGGCAGCTCAGGAGATGTCTGGCTCGGTTTGACCCCAGCAGCTACTGCAGCTGCCGCAGCCTCTGGATACGAGTCCATGTCCAAGTAGGAGGGCTCAGGGGGGTCCGAGCCCCCCAGGCTGCCCGGCTCCAGCAGCTCCGCGAAGGGCGGGTGGTGGGCGGTGTGGGCATGGTGATGTGGGCCCCCCAGCAGAGGATGGCCGCCCAGGCCAGCCCCCAGGTGGTGCCCACCACCGCCTACCAAGCCTGCCAGCCCCACCCCAGGGCCTAGGTCTTTGCGCAGGGGGCCACCGCCCACTGCCGAGCCTCCCTTGTCCCGCCAGGGCACCCAGCACAGCTTCCAGGACACGAAGAGGGAGACGCCCAGGAGGACGATGCCACAGAATGTCACGATGACTGACAGCAGGCTCACAGAGATGTCTGGAGGGAGTGAAGACAGAGGTCAGGGGTGGGGGGTCACAATTTACCCTCCCACTGCTGTCCCTGAAGAGCTAAGCTTTTTAAAATAATTTAAAAAATAATCCTTAGCTTTTGCCATGCCTTGCCCAAAGTGGTTTACATATATTATTTAAACTCCATGACCCTATGAGGTGGGTATTTCTATATAGCCATTTGAAAGATGAGGAAACTGAGGCACAGAGGGACTGAGGGTCTTGTATAAAGCTGCATAGGTAATAAGTGACAGGTCTGGGATTTGAACTCAGCTGTCTGTCTCCAGATTTTATTCTCTTTACTGCTAGCACAAAACGTCTCTCTATAAGAGGATACACCATCCGAAATAGGACCAAAGTCCCCCAACATGCTCAGAGATGGTTAAAGAAAGAAGAGTGTATGGTACCGTTAGGCTGGTCAGGATTCAAATCCTAGCTTGTCGTGTGGCCTCAGGAAGATATCTTAACCACTCTGAGTCTTCCATTTGCCATTTGCCAGATAGGAAAATCCAGTCCTGCCTCTCTGGGGTGCCTGGCTCCAGAGCCACTGTTTCCACCATTATGCTACCACACCTCAACATGTCCCAGTAAATGGTAGTTCAAACGTGTATCCACCACCACAGCCACCGCATTCTGAATGCCAACTATGTGCTGAAGTGCCTTTCAGACAAAGTACAGTTCTTGATCCAAAGGTTCTGACCCATTCTGTAATTGGTGCCAGGAGTAATGTGTGTCAGAAAAAACCTTCAAGGAATGTCTTTGGGCGTTTATTTGACATTGAATCTTGGGTCTCATCGAGGTAGAACAGAGGGGAAATTCCTAATCCACACTGACTGAGGATCAAGGGGCAAGGGGAGCAAGTAACCAAGGCCCTGGCAGCAAGGATAGCTGAGTGGAATGGCTATGTCGTGTCACTTCAGGGGACTCCCCGTGGCGAGGGAATTCCTGTCAGTCCTGAATTGCCCAGTGACTCTGCATAAGTCAGCAGCCCACAGCGTTCATCCTCACTACACTGTGTAACCTACGGATGATTTATCCTGTTTCACAGATGAAGAAACTGAGGCTTTAAAAGAGAGCAAGTGACTCCGCAGGGTCATCCAGCAGGGAGGGGCAGAACCCTGAGAGTCTTACCCCCCCTTAGGGTATTCTGTAAGATTCACCCTGCCCAGAGAAAGGTTGGCCTTTGAGGGACCCTCTAAGCCTTTGGAACATCGTGCCTGAGTGTTTTTGTTCACCTGAGAAACTCTGGGTCACACCAGGTAGTCCGTGTAACAATGTGATGGATGGTGGGGTCCTTGGGCCACGTGGTATCAGCTGACCCCTGGTTGGGCTAGAGAACAAGGTTAGCCACATGGGCAGTCAGCCATGTCTACATGAATGAGCCTCAAGTAAAAACCCTGGACACCAAGACTTGGGTGAGCATTGTAGTGGGTAATAATCTGTGTGTTGTCACAAATCACTGCAGGGAGAATTAAGTGCTGTCCGTGTGACTCCACCAGGAGAGGAAAATTAGGAGCTCAGGCCTGGTCTCTCCTGGACCCTACCCAATGTGCCTATTCCCCTTCCTGATTAAAAAAATAAATTCTTTAAAGCTTTTATTCACTTTGGTGGGGGGGGGGACAAGAGACAGAGAAGGGGAAAGGAGCGAAAAGTATCAACTCCTATATGTGCCTTGACCAGGCAAGCCCGGGATTTTGAACCGGCGACTTCAGCATTTCCAGGTCATGCTTTATCCACTGCGCCACCACAGGTCAGGCTTCCCCTTACTGATTTTAATCTTCGGGCTTTTGCTGTAATAAACTGTAACCGCGACTATAACTGCTTTTCTGAATTCTGTAAATCCTTCTAGGAAGTCATTGGCCCTGAAGGTGGTTTTGCCTTCCTGAGGTCATGTTCTGGCTTTTCTGCCTATAGGCTGTAAGACCCTGAGCAAGGAACCACAGTCCTCTGGGCCTCACTACTTATTCCTGTCCCCTGGACATCCTGCACGTGAGATGCCAAGCCCTGCCCAGTGCTCAGCAAGTGTGACTGTCATCCAACTTCCCAGCACATGCTTCTGCAAGGTTCCTCATCTGGACAGTGACACTCACAATACTGCCTCACTCTTAGAACCCTGCTGCTTCCTAGCTGGGTAATCTTGGGCAAGTTAACTCACCCTGCTGAGCCTCAGTTTCCCTCACTGCAAATGGGGATAATATGTACCACAAGGGTTCCTGTGAGTTGTCAATGAAACAGGTGGAGGACCTTGCATGTGGCCTGGTACACAGTTGGTGCTTAATAAGTACATCCCAACATTTATGAAATGCCCAGTGTGTGCCCGGCTTATTCTAAGCTCTTTCCATGTGTTATATCATTTGAGTCTCTCAGCTGTCCCACGAGGTAGTCACTTTCATTATCTCCATTGTCCAGATGAAGAAACTGAGGCACAGAAGAGTCACCTGCCTAAAGCCATCCAACTAATAGGTAGGGGAGATGGGATTTGAACCCAGACAAGTCAGTCTGACTCAAGAGCCTGAGTTTCTAAGCACTATGTGAGAATCACAAAGATGTCTGTGGAGAATGTGTGGTAGCGGTATGAGGGGGGGTGGAGGAGGCTTCACAGGGCAAAAATCCAAAAGGTAGGGGCAAATGGACCACACAACTCCTTTTCCTTAGGTCAGAATTTTGGAGGAGCAGCAGCAGGTAAGATGGAGGCAAGACTCTAGAAGGGACCGGTCCCACAGGGAGCAGAAAGCTGGGCAGGTTTGTTCTGAATCTCTGTCCTGGCTGTAGAGGGCGCAGGGGGCTGGTCAAGACAGCTGGGGGTGCTGACCTGCATCTGGGCCCCGGGGATAGCCTCGAATTCGCAGGTCGTTGAATTCCTGGCACCTGTCGCTGGTGTCAGTGTCTCGGACCCGGGCACAGAGGTCTGAGACCAGGATGAGTGCCCGTCGGCAGAGGTCATCCTCGTAGTCTCCTGACATGGTGACCGGAGGGTCCTGCGCGTGGGAGGGGTCAGGCAAGGGTCCAGATGGGGAACAAGATGGGGGAGAGAGAATGGATAAAGTGTAGAAAGAGAAAGAGAAAAGGAAGGATGGGCAGGGGGACAGGTATTGGGAGTTTGTGGACAAGGGGACAAAGATTAAGGAGGGATGAACAAGGAAAAAGAAATTGGGGGCAGATGGACAAGAGGACTGGAATTAGGGGTGGACAAACAGGAAGACAGTAACAGGGATTGGACAAACAAGGGGACAGAGATGGGATGAATAGATAAGAGGACAGAGAATAGGGACAAATGGACCAGGAGGGAGAGACTAGGAAGGCCACAAGGAGCACACATTAAGGATGCACAAATAAAGGGGTGAACAGACAAGGAGACAAAGATTAGGGGTGCAGAGGTGAACAGACCGAATTTAGGGATGGACAGACAAAGGGACAGTCATTCATCACTCATGCTTTCAGCAAATAGTCACTGAGCGCCAACTCCATGCCAAGTGCTATGCCAGCTGCAGCAGACCCAGTAGGGAATGAACCCCATGCATTCCCTAACTTCCTGGTGTCACAATCCACCGAGAGGGACAAAGAGTAAACAGATCCGCAAACACACAAACAACAAAACACTCTCAGACTGTGAGCAGTGCTTTAAAAAATAGTGGGAGGGTGTGCCACAAAGGAACTGGGAGGCAGCAGGTCATGGGGTGGGGGGTGGGGAGGATCTCGGAGACCTGAAGGGTGAGATGGAGCTGCCCAGGGGGGCTGGAGTCGGGAAAAGCATTAAAAGCATCAGGAACAGCATGAGCAACAGCCCAGGATGGGAAAGGGCTTGGCAGGTCCAAACGATGGAGAGGAGGCCAGATCGGCATAGACAGGGAGAGGACTAAAAGAGAGGGATAGATGGAAGTAGAGAGAGAAGAGATGTGGTTATGAGTGGTGGTGGCTGGGGATGAATGGAGCTGCAAGATGCAGGGACAGGGATCAAGTTGAGGGAGGGAGAGACAAGGGAAGGGGAGATGGAGATAATGGGAAGAGCAAACTGGGCTCAGAAGAGAAGGAAGAATAAAGAGACAGACAGAAGTCGGACTGAGACTTGGGATGGCCAGCTATAAAGAACAGGCTGGTGTGAAATAAAAAGAGAGAATAGGCTGGTGTGTAATTCACAGGAGTGTGGGAGATGGGCAGACAGAAGGGCAGTGATGAGGGCCAGGCAAATTGTGGGCAGCAATATCTCCGAGACAGAAACAGCAAACAGGAGAATGGATGGGTGCAGAAATAATAGAGAGACAGATAATGGGCAGAGAGCACAGAGGGACAAAAGGATACACAGGAGGGCTGGGCAGACAGGCATGGGTCTAGAAGGAAGGTTGGAGGGGGGAAACATAAATAAAAGGAATGAGAAGAAAGAGGTGGGGAAATGGGAAATAGCGACACATGGTTGGAGCCAGACATCAGAGATGGACTAGGAGAGTGCAGGGAAAACCACGGACAGACAGCCCTGGGCTCACAGATGGACAGGTGTCGTGGGGGGTCTTCAGAAGGCCAGGACTCCGAGACAGGCACGATCAGACTCACCTGCGCTTATCTTTGCCGTGTCCTGGGTGGCAGCCGAGGCGGCGGCTGGCGGCAGCCCATGGGGGTTGGAGGGCAGACAAGGGGCTGTGGACCCGTCCCCACGCGCGCGCCAGGTGGTGAGAGGGGGTGCCGGATCTGAGGACCGTGGCCAGGAGAAAAACCTTAGTCTGAACCTCACATCTAGTCCTACTCTGGCCAGCTGCTCGACCCCAGGCGACCTCGGGGAGGCCCAGCCACCGCCTCCCACCCTCGGGCTCCCACCTCCCATTGAGCTTAGAGACTACAATTCCCGGCAGGCCTTGCGCTCGCACTGCACCGATTTTATAGGCCCGGCGCTGCAGGGTCTACTGGGAATTGAAGTCCTTAATGCCTCTCCCGGCTGCAGAGAGGATGGGAATTTTTTCGGAGGGGGGGCGGTTTAGGGGATGCCGGGGTCCCAAAGCACTGCAGGGGACAGGAATAAAGTCTAGTACCCAGAGCGGCCGCAGCGTCCCAAGTCCTTAGGGGCTGTGCAGTGGCTAAACGATCCACACGCCAGAGGATGGGTGGGCGAGGTTGGGGTACATCCAGGTGTTTCGGGACCCCCCTTCCAGGACCACGTGCCCCTCCTCCGCTGCAGCATTCCCACTCCCCCGCGGGAGATCCGCGCGCCTCTGCACCTCCCCCCGCCCCCACGCGCCCGGGCTGCCCCCCTGGATCGGGCTGGGGCGGGGGCTGGGGCAAAAGGGTAGGGGGGCGGACTCACCGGAGCCGCCACCGCGGCCGCCGCAGCAGCCCCGCACGCCCGCCGCGGTGCCAGCTCGGCCCCTCCCCCCGCCCCTGGCGCAGGTCCGCCGCTCCTCCCCTGCCCCCCCCCCCCCCCCCCCCCCCCCCCCCCCCCGCTTCCCCTCCGAACCTGCGGCTTGAGAGCCGAAATCGCGCGGCCGCTGGGAGGAAGGAGAGACTTCTCCAGACCGAGGCGTCAGAGACCCAGTGCGCTTCCTCAGAGGATCCAGAGACCTGGCATCGCTCCCCTAGGATCCAGGGTGCCAGCCCGCAGCCCCTCTTCTCTCAAACAGAGAAGTCCAGGACCCCAGTCACCTCATCTCTCAGGACCTAGGATACGGAGCTCCCACCCAATCTCCTATCTCAGATCCAGGAATCCACCCCTCCCGCCCCCTCCGACTCCGGGACCCTGGAGTCGCAGCCCGCCAAGCCCCCTTCTCCGTCGGGCTCGGGACTTCAAGTCCTCCCACCTAAGGAGCTCTGCGGGCTGGCGGTGGGAGGGGAGGCGGAGCCTCAGCGCTGGCGGGGAGTCTCAGCCCGGTATGGAGGTGCCGGCAGGGACCTGGGTTTGAATCCTGCCTGGGCTGGCTCGTGCCTTTGTCATTTTGCGCTTTTGCTATAAGCTCCACTTTCCACATCAACAAAATATAGACAATCAACCTGTTTCCTAAGGGATCCAGAGGTTTGAACACAACAGTCAATATAAATAAAGCATTGGCACCAAGTAAGTGCTTAATGAATATTTCTTAAAAGCAGCAAGAAACAGTTACTGGTGTATTAATAGCAGTTAATGATAATCGCCACTCACTGTTCTGGGTACTGGGCTAAGTACGACAAAAGGGTTTTCTCATTTAATCTTTACTGTGGCCCTAGGACGGGGTGCAGTTCTGTTATTCTCATTTCACAGAGGAGACAAATGAATGAGGTCCGGAGCTGATAGTCACAAATGTGTACACACCAATCCAGGCACCCCAAATGCCACGCTCAGAGCGCAACCCTGGCGGCCAGCTGGGGCCCACCCAGGATCCACAGGCAGCCTCGTCCCACAGGGAGAGACACACGGAAGGAGGTGTGCCGCAATGCGTGAATCAGAGACACGGGCACAAGTGGGTTTGCTGGATCGCCGTGGTACATTCCCAGACACTCAGAATCTAAGGCTGTCCAAGCATCGAGAGGGGCAGCTTTAGTCAATGTGTGTGACTTTGGGGGCAGAGCACCAGATTTCAAATTCCAGCTCTGTTCTGGCATCACTGCACTGCCTTGTATGAATTACTTATATTCTTAATGCCTCAGTTTCCCTAATTGTGAACAAGAATGATTTTTTTTAAGTGAGAGAAGGAGAGATAGAGAGACAGACTCCTGCATGTGCCCTGACTGGGATCCACCCGGCAACCCCTGTCTGGGGTTGATGCTCAAATCAGCTGAGCTATCTTCAGCACCTGAGGCTGACAATTGAACTCACCAAGTTATGAATGAGGATAATTTTTTAAAAACCCAGATTCTATGACATTAAGTTATTTTGAAGATTAAATTAAATTTATACAAGGTAAAAAATGGTTAGTATTTAGTAGTATTGTCACAATTATTTGCATTTGCTTATGTATTCTTTTTTTTTTTTTTTTTTCATTTTTCCAAAGCTGGAAACGGGGAAGCAGTCAGACAGACTCCCGCATGCACCTGACCGGGATCTACCAGGCACGCCCACCAAGGGGCGATGTTCTGCCCCTCTGGGGCGTCGCTCTGTTGCATCCAGAGCCATTCTAGCGCCTGGGCCATCTTTGCTCCAATGGATCCTCGCTGCAGGAGGGGAAGAGAGAGACAGAGAGGAAGGAGAGGGGGAGGGGTGGAGAAGCAGATAGGTGCCTCTCCTGTGTGCCCTGGCCGGGAATCAAACCCAGGACCCCTGCACGCCAGGCCGATGCTCTACCGCTGAGCCAACCGGCCAGGGCCTGCTTATGTATTCTTTAACTGCATTTTACAAGTAAGGAAACCAAGGCTCAGAGAAGGAAAGTGCCCTGCCAAAGGTCACACAACTGGGAAGCATCAAAGTGGAGATTCAAAACCACATGGGTCTGGACCTAGAGTCCTGCCATTCAGTCATTACATTGTTTGCATCTAGGAAGTTTGAGGACCTTCCTGTCATCGCCACCGGGAATGTAGAGTAGCGAACAGCCCTGGACAAGGAACCAGGAGACAGAGAGAGTCTTCCATATTCATTCAAGTCAATTCACACAGCCATTTGATAAATACTTACTGAGCATCTACTATATGCCAGTTAGTGTTCTAGGCAGCAGAGATGCAGCTGGGAACAAGGCAGACAAAAATCCCAGCCTTGGGACAAGGGACATAATGGGAAGTGCCATGTGCAGGGAGTGTGAGAAGGAGGTCACAGAGCAAGTGACATTTACACTGAACTCAGAAAGGTGAGTAGACATGAGCCAGGTGAAGATGGGGGAAAGAAGGTGAACAGCTACAGGGGGAAGGAACGGCCTGTGGCAGGAGGGAGTTTGGCTCACTGAAGGGGACAGCCAAGCACATAAGCTTTAGGGGGCAGCACTTTGTTTTGTTTGCTGCTGTGTCCCCTCTGCCTGATGCGGTGCCTGGCACACAGTTGGCACTGAATAAATATTGGTTTGTTTAATGAATAAATGAGTGAACAGGTAAGTGGATAAATAGATGGATGGGTGAATGGATGGATGAATGGGTGCATGGATAAATAGAGGAGTGGATGGATGAATGAATGGATAGATAAACAGGTGGACAGATGGAAGGAAGAATAGATGGATGGATGGATGGATGGATGGATGGAGGGAGGGAGGGAAAGATGTAGGAATGGATAGATGAAAAGAAGAAAGGAAGAGTAGATGGTTGGATGAATGGAAGTTTAGATGGATGGATAGGTGAGTGGATCATAGTTGACTGGCTGGCTAGGTGAGTGGATATGTATGGATAAAGAAAAGGATGAAAGGATGGATGGAGAGATGGATGAATGGATGAATGGAAGTATGGGTGGGCAGATGGATGGATGGATGGTTGGGTGGATGGAAGAATGAATGGATTAGTGGATAAATGAGCAGATGGATGAATGGATGGAAGAATGGATGAACAGATGGGCAAATAAATGGATGGATGGATGAATGGATGGCTAGACAGATGGCAGGATGGATGGATGGATGGACGAATGCATGCATACATGCATAGATGCATGAGTGAATGAAGGAGTTTGCACAGATACCTATAGATCCATACACAGATGTACCTGGAAATAAATGCAGACACGTGCACATATGTGTATAAACACAGGTTCCTTTCTGGTGCTCCTCTTGGAGAGAACAAACATGGGGAAGAGAGGTAGGCCAGGTTGGCCAGGGCCTGTGAGGATGAGGATGTAAGGAGGCACAGCCTCTGACTGGGCTACGACCAGCCCCACCCCCCACTGTGGTGCTGACATAATTTCTGGAATAGGAGGAAAATGCTGATTCAGGGATTTGTGTTCCAGGCTGAGTGCCAGGCCAGGGAGTGGGACAGATATGGCCTGAGAGAGATGGGGTAAGTGACAGAGGGAGGCTGGTGGGGCTATGGCAGAGGGACAGGGAAGGAGATAGACATAGAGAAAGAAACAGAGATGGTGAACGAGGGCCATGGAGACGAACACAGAGAGGGACAGAGACGTGCAGATAGGGAAAGAGACAGACAAAGAAGGACATAAACTAGAGATCCATGAAATAGAAATTCAAATTACGACACAGAGCGAGATGAGGCTGGGTTCCAAAGACAGACAGGTAGACAGTGGAAGAAAAACAAAGACACAGAGAGAAGTGGAGACAGACAGAGGGAAACATAGAGATGCAGACTTTAGAAGGAGAAAAAGAGAGGGATGGAGGGAGGGCCCCACCAAGGAGGGAAGAAGGAGAGAGCTTTAGAAAAGGCAACTAAATCTAGGCTCAGAGAAGGGATGGCATTTGCCCAAGGCTGCGCAACCTGGACGTGGCATTCAATGCTGGTCTGTTTGGCTCCAGGGCCCATGTTCTCTTCTTCACCCTGTGTTGTCTTGGAGGACCAAAAGGGACAGAACGACAGGGTTGGAGCTGCTGAGTGTGAGTCACAGTGATAGAAGGAAATAAATAGTCACTCATTTATTCACTCAACCTAACCATTTTGTACCTCCCTGAGAGGAGTGATGCTGGAGAGTCAGAGAAGGTTAGGAGCTGTTGGTCTGGTGGGGGAGGCAGGCAGAGGTTCGAATCCCTGAACAAGACACACGGAGGGGACAATATTCAGATGTCTGGGAAAGGAACAGATAAAGAACATGCAGAGAAAAAATACAGAAAACACAACTTGGGAGAAGTTAGAGAAGGCTTTCTGGAGGAGGGAGCTTTTTATTAAAAGATGTGGGAAAGGGAGAGTATAGAAGGGTATTCTGGAAGGCACAGCACGTGGGCAGTAAAGACAGGAATGGCTGGAAGACACTCATTCAATAAAATAATTCATAAAAGGTGACTAGAGAATTTTAGAAGGGGTGAGAGGGGAGAGGAGGGCGGGGCCAGATCATGCAGGTCTCAGACAGCTAAGAGTGGAGGGGCAGAAATGTTGTTCAGCAATGCTGGGGAGCCATGGGAGGTCTGCAAGCAGGGGAGGGGCAGGGTCAGCTCTGGGTGAAGAAAGCCCCCTGTGGGGGAAAGAAATGGGGGTGGGAGGGCAAGAAGGAGGCTGGGGAGAGGGTTCAGGCCAGAGAGAACAAAGCCTGAGTGGCTGTCCTGGCTACAGAATTGAAGAGGAGGTAAAGCAGTCATGAGGCAGAAGGAATTGAGCCTGGGGACTGATGATGGGCTCTGGGGGCTAGATGTGCCTGTGGTCATGGGAATGAAAGATGGTCCCCGTCGTATACGGATAAACTTGGCAACTGGAAACAGAGGACAGCCTAATGGGAGACAAAGACTTGGAGAGGCAGAAAGGAAGCCAGGGCCACAGAGGAACTGAATCTGGACATGAGTTTATTCATAAATGTAGACTGTTTTCATCGCCAATGACAAAAACAGAAATGAGGTAAGCATAGGGGGAACTAATTGTGTAGATGAGGGTTTCAGGCATGGCTGGACCCAGGTACCCCAATCATCATCAGGAATCTGACTGTGTCTTTGGTGTCTGCTTTCCTTTGGTCTTTGCTTTTAGGCAGGTTGTCTCACCATATGGCAACATGATGCCCCCCCCCCCCCAACTCTAACCGAGACTCTGACCAGCCTGGCAACCTCAGGGGGAAAATAAAGATCTTTAATAACAAATTCAGCAGAAGTCCAAGGGTTGACTCTGTTTCCTTGATTTTTAAGCTCACCCCTGAACAAATCACTCTGAAAATCAAGGTGCTACTACCTAGAGCGCAGGCAACTGATGCTTGTCAAGCAGAAATAATGGACAGTTCATGACAGTGACCATCTGGAAGTGGAGAAAAGAGAACCAGAGATACAGGTACAGAGACATACCGAGAGGACAGACAGGATAACTAAGAAAGTCCAGCCCTGGCCGGTTGGCTCAGTGGTAGAGCATTGGCCTGGTGTGCAGGAGTCCCGGGTTCAATTCCCGGCCAGGGCACACAGGAGAGGCGCCCATCTGCTTCTCCACCCCTCCCCCTCTCCTTCCTCTCTGTCTCTCTCTTCCCCTCCTGCAGCCAAGGCTCCATTGGAGCAAAGTTGGACCGGGCACTGAGGATGGCTCTATGGCCTCTGCCTCAGGCGCTAGAATGGCTCTGGTTGCAACAGAGCAATGTCCCAGATGGGCAGAGCATCACTCCCTGGTGGGCATGCCGGGTAGATCCTGGTTGGGTGCATGCAGGAGTCTGTCTGACTACCTCCCTGTTTCCAACTTCAGAAAAATACAAAAAATAATAATAATAATAAAATAAAAATAAAAGAAAGTCTAGCCTCCTCTGGCACAGTTCCCACTAAGAGCTTTGCAGACACACACAAAAAGGGGTGCCTAGCCCTGGTTGGCTCAGTGGTAGAAGGTTGGCCCAGTGTGTGGAAGTCCAGGGTTCAATTCTCGGCCAGGGCACACAGCAGAAATGCCCATCTGCTTCCCTACCCCTTCGCCTCTCCTTTCTCTCTCTGTCACACACACTCTCTCTCTCTTCCCCTCCAGCAGTCAAGGCTCCATTGGAGCAGAGTTGACCTGGCTGCTGAGGATAGCTCTATGGCCTCGACCTCAGGCGCTAGAATGGGGCCGGTTGCAACGGAGCAACGCCCCAGATGGGCAGAGCATCGCCCCCTGGTGGGCATGCTGGGTGGATCCCGGTCAGGCGCATGCAGGAGTCTGTCTCTCTGCCTCCTGGCTTCTTACTTCAGAAAAATACAAAAATAAAGAAATAAATAAATAAATAAATAAATTTAATTAAAAAAAAAAATAATAAAAAGATGCCTAGCGGGCACCTGTGTGGTTAGAGCCCTAAACTCCTTCATTTGGAGCTCCAGAAGCCCCAGGTCCTTTCCATCCAGACCCAAGAATCTCAGACCCAGAAGTCAGAGTCCCCTGCCCCTCCCCCTCCTTCCGTAGGAACCATGGCAACCAAACCCCCTTCTCACTTTTCCCTCCCCCATAGAGAATCCAGTTTCTGTTTGAATCTTGACTGTGTCTAACCAGTTCCTGTGGGAGACCAGGATGAGTGGAGGGCAAGTGGGAACAGAAAGGGAATGATCTAGAGGAGGGGAGCCAAGAGGCAGGGCAGAGGCAGCCATGAGAGAAGAAAGATGGGGGGAGATGGGGAGAGAGGGTGAGGGGGTTTGAGGGAGGCAGACAACTATGAGTGGAGGGAGGTATGGGGGTAGAGAGAGATACTGGGGAAAATGATAGGGGAGAAGACTGGGGAGATGGAACCAGGGAAGGGGAAAGAAGTGGGGAGGAAGCAGGCAGAGAAATCAAGGGAAAGAATGGAGGAGCGATGGGGAGAGAGATTAGGAGAACTCAGGGGAACAAGACTGAGAGAGAGGGAGAGAGGGAGGGGGCCAGAGAGACAGGGAGCTGATGAGGAAGAGAGACGGAGAGAGGGGGGTGAGGACAGAGACTCAAAGAGACAGGGAGAGAGGGAGGGAGGAACAGGAAAGTGGGAAAGAAGGAATCGGGGCACACAGGTGTTCCCCGAGGTTAGGGGGGCCTGGGCCTCAGCATGGTCTAAGCGCCCTAGTTTTCCCGTGTGTGTTCCCCTGAGCTTCAACAAGGAAGAAGAGGCAGCAGTGGGGGGAAGGAACTGGGTTGGGTGGCCCAGGCAGAGCTCTTCTTCCCATCCTCCTGAGACAACCCCCACCCGCCTTCCCAGGATGCAGCAAGAGGTGGAGCCCCTGTGCTGCTCCACCATGGGCACCCCCGCTATGCACAGGGAAGCAGGTACTAAACCCCGTACATCTGTATGTTTGTGTGTATGTGTGTGAAAATTGTCTTCATATATTGTGTCATAGCCCTGTCCTCAAGTGAGTGCCACTGTAGCCTCAAATGAGTCACTGGCCTTCTTTAGAGAGAACCACCCAGACTCTTAGGCTGACCAGATCCCTGAACAGTACCATTTGACCTCACACTACATTTCCCATGAGCCTCTGCAGTCCCCTGGCCAATGTTCCAGGTCCAGAACCACATTTCCCATGAACCTCTGGGGCCTTAACTACTCTTCTGAGGCCATTATCTCCCTAAGTGCCTTGCCTTGGTCCTTCACACCCTTTTTGTCTCCCACACTGAGCTCTGTATCTTCCCCCAAAGCCACTCCTCCTCCCTGCTTCCCAACTTCTAGTGGCCCTGCTGCCAACCCAACCACTGGGCTAGATTCCAGGTGCTGCACCCCTAATTCCCTCCCACAGCCATCAGTCCCCATCTTCCTGCCCGCTCTCTCTGCCCTACCCCTGCTTCTCCATCCTCACAGCCCCACTTTAGGTCTTGTCCTCTTCCATATGGACCCTTTCTCCACCTGACTCCCCGGTCTCCAGTTTCTCCCCTCCAGCCATCCCCTACATGGCTCCACAGGAGTCTTTCTGACAACAGCGCTGATTCTGTCTCTCCCCTGCTCACAGCTCTCCCTCATTCCTCATCACCCCAAAAATAGAGTCCCAGAGGCTCAGCCTGGTGTTGGAGGTCCTCTGTGTCCTGACACCTGCTGACAACAACGTCAGGTTCATGCTCCAGGGCTCCCTGCTTGCATTCTACTTTAGCACAGTGCATTCATTCATCCACACATTCAACATTTATGGAATAATGTCTTGGTAAGAATGTGTTTGGCTAGCAGGTCATAGAAAACTAGACTTAGTGTAGTGTAAAGAATAAGATATTCATTATTTCATTCAAAAAGAAGGCCACAGGTGGGGTGGGGTTTGGGTTTGGTTGAGTCAGCAACTCAATGATGTCACTGAGAACTCAGTTTCTATTTTCATGCTTTTTGGTCCAGGATATATTCCCTCTGCCTGCTGCCTGATAGGGTTGCAGGTGGGGGCCATGAGCCCCTCCTCCCTTAAGTGGACAAAGGGACAATGACAAACTGGATGTTTCAGGTCACTACCCTCTGGGCATCAGGATGACTAATCCGGGTGTGGAAAGTCCCCTAGCTTACTTACGGTTAATCTTACATAAATCGCTGAAAGCTACATTTTTCCTTAATGACTACCAGCCCCCACCCTTGAATCCCCTATTGAACTCTACCTGTTAGAGAACCAGGTGCTGACCTCCACCTTAGGAGTCAGCCTGACAGATGACCCCCTAATAAACTTTTTTTTTTAGCCTGAACTTGGGTGTCCTCCTTCGGCCAACCTTACACTGGCTAACCTCATGGTCACAGGATGGCTGCCACAGTTCCAGGCATTACATCCAGAGATCTGCATCTTAAGAACTCCCAAATGATATCTTCTCATATTTCATTGACAAGCACTCAGTCACGTGCTCACTCTTGTCATAATTGCTGGCAAAAGAAAAGAAATTATCATGATTATTTTAGTCAGTGGTCCTCAACTCCAACTACGTATCAGGTGGGAGGATTAAAAAAATTTTCCCCGTTGATTTGAGGGAGAGAGAGGCATCAACTTGTTCCACTTAGTTGTTCCATTTAGTTGTGCATTCATTGATTGTTTCTTGTATGTGTCCTGACCAAGGGTCAAAGCTGTGACCTCTGATGTGCCAGATTGACGCTTTATCCACTGAGCCACCTGGCCAGAGCCAGGTGGAAAGATTTTTATAAATTTACACCTAATCCCACTTCAGATCCAATTTAACCTGAATCTCTAGGACTGGGGTCTCAGCATCTGTATATTTTTAATGTTTACCAGGTAATTATGATGAACAGTGAGGTTGGAAGGCACTGATTTAAACTGGATGGAATTTTAGGGAGGGAAACTGGAGCTCAGTGAGTCTCCCTTGAGTCGCATGGGTGAGGAGTGGACCCCCATCCCCTCAAATGAGGGAAGAAAGATAGGAATGGTTGAAGGGGCCTCCCACTGGGTGTCTGCTGTAGGCACCTGCTTCGTGCCAGGTGCTATGCTAGGCATAACAAATGGCCAGTGGCAAAACAGACACCATGTCTCTGTCCTCAGTTCTCATTTAGTGTCTTTGAAGGACTCTTTAAAAAAAAAGTTTCCTATTTATTTTTTAATGTTTATTTTATTGATTTGAGAGAGAGACAGAGAGAGAGGAGCATCGATTTGTTCCTGTATGTGTCCTGACTGGGAACCAAACTGACAACCTCTGTGCTTCTGGACAATGTTCCAACCAACAGAGCTATCTGGTCGGGGTGAAGGATTCTTTCTTTTAAAGACCTCACCTGACACCATCTTTAACTAGACTGAGGCATTTACTTCATCAATATAATCTGTATAGAGCTCCAGAAAAGCTGAGTGCATTGAGTTGACCAGTGGCTGGCTTTGTAGATCAACATTTGTTCATTTTCAGTTTTGCTGTTTTCATTGTGGTATTTTGAAACCAATAACATTTTTAGTTTATCAGGTTGCAAACTTTGGCCTAGTCCATTAGGAAGTCCATGGCTCCCAAGCATTTTGCCTGGGGAGCTAATGAATGAAATGACAGAGCCTGCTCTTCGGCAGGGAGGGCAGACACAAAACACGTCATCTCACAAATAATTAATAACCTACAGTGGCCGTAAGTGCTCTTGAGTCTTAGGGTTGAAGAGAATTCTGGGAAGCTTCTGCAGATGACTATATTCTCTTTTGCTTTAAGACCAAGGTCCTGAAGCAGGAGGGGATATGGAGAGTTCCAGTCACAGAAGGGCAGTGGTTCTGAAATACAGCAAATGAGGGCGACCATGCGCAGTCAGATTTATGACAATAGTAGGGTCGATTATGTGTGGTTTTGTGAGCCGCAGGGAGAACTTGGGACTTAATTTACCTCAAAGATAATTGGGATGCTCCAATTGAGAAGTCTTGGGAGGAAGTCATCGATATGATCAGATCTATATTTCAAAATGCTCTGTTGATTGTGTGACTAGAAAGAGAGGCTAGGAAGCTGTTGTTTAGACAAGAGTGGGGTGAGAAGCACAGCAGCACACAGAGGTGTTGGGAACACAGACTTCGGATACAGACACCTAGATTTTTTTTTTTTTTTTTTTTCATTTCTGAAGCTGGAAACGGGGAGAGACAGTCAGACAGACTCCCGCATGCGCCCGACCGGGATCCACCCGGCACGCCCACCAGGGGCGATGCTCTGCCCACCAGGGGGCGATGCTCTGCCCATCCTGGGCATCGCCATATTGCGACCAGAGCCACTCTAGCGCCTGAGGCAGAGGCCAAGGAGCCATCCCCAGCGCCCGGGCCATCTTTGCTCCAATGGAGCCTTGGCTGCGGGAGGGGAAGAGAGAGACAGAGAGGAAAGCGCGGCGGAGGGGTGGAGAAGCAAATGGGCGCTTCTCCTGTGTGCCCTGGCCGGGAATCGAACCCGGGTCCTCCGCATGCTAGGCCGACGCTCTACCGCTGAGCCAACCGGCCAGGGCCAGACACCTAGATTTTTATCCGGGTTCTATCACTTTGGGCTTTGTGACCTTGGACAAGCCAATTAACCTCTTTGGGCTTTCATTCCATCATTTGTTACACTACACTCTCTCAGAAAGTTGTTGCGAGGATGCAATGGAAAGCACTTTTGAAAATGTTTGGTTTTTTAAAAGGAACTGTAAACATGTGGTCATTATTATTGTGAAGTGGATGGATTCTAGGAGGAGATGATTGTATTGAAGGGATGGAAGGGAGGCCAGCAAGGCTGGAGGAGACGGATCAGAGAGGTCAGCAGGGGTGACCACACACAGCATAGGTACTTCTCACAGGGGATCTTGTTAAAATGCAGATTCTGGTCCAGTGGGTCTGGGGTGGACCCTGCAATGTTGTGTTTCAAACAGAGAGACTTGATCCTGAAGGCATAAGGAAGCCTCTGATGGCTTGTAAGTATGGGATGCTGAGACGTAAAACTGCCCCTGGGAACTATGTCAGTGCCCTGAAATCCGAGATCCCCAGGAGCATGGTTGTGACAGCCGAGTGCTGGAGACAGCCTGTACCGGCCCACAGCCCATGGTTGAGTTTTGCAAACTGGTTGTTAAAACTGTGGGTAGCATGAAATTAGCCATAGTGGGAGTACTAACACTATGAAAACTGGCAAATGCTGCAATCTCTGTGTCTGTGTGTGAGAGGTGGGGGGAGAGAGAGGAGGGAAGAGAGAGAGAGAGAGAGAGGCACACTGCTGAATTTATTGACTTGTAAGGAGGGAGACAATAACACGTGCAACTTCTGAGGAAGAGGGTATCAGAGAGGACTTTTTATAGGAGCTGGGTGACTTCAGGGGCCGGGGGGTTCCGGGAAGCAGGGCTTTGCTCTGGATCAGATGCTGGCAGGAAGTGAGGGCAACTTCCCGAGGCAGGAGGAATGAATAGAGCTGACACGATGGAAAAGCAGCAGCAGCAGCTCTGGGCCAAGAGGGGGATATTTGGTCATTTTTGTGATCTGGGCAGTGTTTGCGTTTTGTTGTGTTGAGACATGATTCTGGAGTAGTTTTACTTTTATCTTGGTCCATCTTGGTCACAGAGTGGCCCTGGCTGGTGTTGGTGTTCTGTGAAATTGTTTCTGTCCACAGGACAGCACTCCAGCAGGATGCTAAGCCAGCTCCTGGCTGTCCGGGGCTGTGTTCCGCTCTGTTCAGCTGCTGTAACAAAGAGACACCCCCCCCCCCAACACAATGGCATTAAGATGGTTTATTTCTCTTTGTAATGGGAAGCAGGTGTTCCAGACCAATGGGACCTCTCACCACAGGAGATGACTCAGGGACCAAGGTTCCCTCGTATTGTGGCTCCGACCATCTTTAGCATAGTTGAAGATGGTTTATTGTCACATCCACATTCTGGGCAAAGGGAAGGGGTAAGCAGTCTGTCTGTTTATCTAGCTAACTATATTTTTTTTAAGTGAGAGGAAGGGAGATAGAGTACAGACTCCCACATGTGTCCCGACCGGGATCCATTCGGCAACCCTCGTCTGGGGCCGATGCTTGAATCAACTGAGCCATTGGCTGTGAAAGAGGAAGAGAGAGAGAAGGGGGAGAGAGAGGGAAAGAGAAGAAGATGGTCACTTCTTATGTGTTCCCTGACTGGAAATCAAACCTGGATGTCCTCACTCAGGGCTGGTGCTCTATCCACTGAGCCAACTGGCCAGGGCCGCAACCCATCTAGACAACCCTTTTTTAAGCAAATGACTCCAAAGATGCACCCTCACTCCCTCTAACATTATGGGTGAGAACTTGGTCACATGGCCACACCTTGCTGCACGGGAGCCTGGGAACTGTTGTCTCTAGCTGGGCAGCCATGTGCAAGTAAAACTCCAGGACTGTAGAGGAAGGGAAAAATGGATTATGTGTGGCAATTAGCAGCTGATCATAAAGAACCAGTTAGCCAACTGTGGGGTTGTCTAGAAGCAGCCAGATTTGAGAGCTGGGATCAGTCAAGTTCCAATTAGGAGGCTGTTTCTGAGAGTGTTGACAAAACCCACAGACTGGATTCAAGTGCTGCTGCTGGAGCGAGCTGACGCTGAGAGAAGCGAGGCTAGGGCGACTGCATTGGGAAGCAAAGAGTCCAGTTCCTTCCTCTTCCTCTTGCCTTGCTGTCTCCCTCTAGCACCACCTTTAGGCAGAGCCTAATAGGACTCTAATAGCGACTGAGCTGTCAGAGCTGAGATGGGGTTGGTAGAGCCCAGTGTAGAAGGGTGGAGTTTGGAGCTGAGTGATGTTAGCTTAATAACAAGAGCTATTTTGGGGATGGCATGAATAGCACTTGGTGATGCCCATTTAGGCAGAATAATGTGTGAGGAGTGCTCAGGGCAGCTGACACCGGTTCTCTGTCCCCAGGAGCCCTCCTTGTGGACCTCAAGACCTTAGAAGAGACGCAGGCTTGGAGCCTCGGCAGGCCCAGCAAACCCTCGTGAGTAGTCCTTGGCCCCATGATTTCTGACTTCAGCCCCTGGAGGGTGATGACAGCGACCCCTGGCCTTGGAGGTCCTTGCCCACTCATTCTCTCCCCAGGAAGCAGTACCTGCGCCAGGTCATTGTGGAATATGAGGCGCTGGACCGAGAGCTCCCATGCATCCGGAAATTTCCCAAGCCACCTACTGCCCAGCCCCTCTGCCTGTGCATGGAGGCCTTGGTGAGTAGCCCCCACCCCTGTGGCATTGGGTATGGTGGTGGAAAGGGCATAGGCACAAAGCCAGGTGGACAGAGTCTAAATCCAGGTCCTGGGGCTTACTAGCTGTGGGCTTGGCACCAGGACAGGTTGCTGAATATTGATTGTGAATTTGTCAAATAGTCACTCATCAAGTGTATCACTGCTGATCCCAGAGGAGTAGAGAGAAGGGAGACTGAGGACAAGGGAGTTCTGCTAATCCATCTACTGTGAAATTCTGTCAAGTTTACAGATATAGCAAAAACATAAGAAAAAGCCCATGTTTTTAATAAATTCAGCTAACTGGTCACTCAGTATACATATAATTTGGCGATCCCTAGCCAGTCAGAGGAGGTATCTATTAGGATCTCACTCATGCAAAAGTTAAGTGAGAAGAGTAGATATTAATGCGACATTTACTGCGTGCCAGGCACAGGGCTCAGAGGCTCTCCCTCAGCTGATCTGGGTGACTTTATCCTAACACAGGATTGCTGTCTTTGTTTAGGGACAAATCCCCACCCAATTGGCTCCTCATGTTAATGGCTTTGAACATGGAACCTCCCCTCCTATACACATAGAAGGCTTGCCTTCTGTAGGAGACCAATTTTATGATCTCATTTTAGGTACTTAGCAATTTTATACACTAAAATATGATAGTGATTACTATATATCTCTGAATGTTAAATGATTCACAGAAAGTCAACCCCCGTGACCCTCAGTTTTTGACAAATGAACATTCCCCTAAAACAGTGGTCCCCAACCTTTTTTGGGCCACTGACCGGTTTAATGTCAGAAAATATTTTCACGGACCGGCCTTTAGGGTGGGACGGATAAATGTATCACATGACCGATACAAGCGTCAAGAGTGAGTCTTAGATGGATGTAACAGGGAATCTGGTCATTTAAAAAAAAATAAAACATCGTTCAGACTTAAATGTAAATAAAATGGAAATAAGGTAAGTTATTTATTCTTTCTCTGCGGACCAGTAGCAAATGGCCCACGGACCGATACCGTCCGGGACCTGGGAGTTGGGGACCACTGCCCTAAAATGCTAATATGAATATAAAAGAAGTGTGTGACTTAGATCTTCAAGAGCTGCTAAAACTTGCCATCCAATGCAAGTTGCTGGAAAAGTTTTCAGTAGATTGGGAAAACAGCCAAATTGGTGAATCATTCAGCCCACTGTTCATTGATTTTTGACATATTAGCCTGTAGAGAATTGATATTTTTGGAGAATGGCCTTGAATGAGAGTAGAAGCTTTTCTACCTGAGAGATACCTGTCCTCCCCGCTCTATCTAACAAGAGGGGTAGGACCCTTCGATCAGGTGTGATCCTTGCCTCTCAAATGCCAGTTGGGACTCAGGCAAGTTCTGCAAGTGGGGTTTGCGGTGAACCTGGAGTGAACCCGGTGTCACGGGCTGAGGCTCTCTCTCGGACTACCGCAGCCTGAGGAGGACCTTACCCATCTGGAGCTGCTGGAGGCGCTGGAGGCCGAATTACCCGAGGCCATGGACAACGGCCGCGTGAGCAGCATCCGCTTTGAGAACATGAACGTCATCTGTGGGACCGCGGGGCGCAAGAACCGGTGAGCCCGCGGCGGGGGGTGGGACCTGGAGCAACCAGAAGGGGTGAGGCGACGGAAAGCCGGGGCGGGGCCTAGAGGGACCAAAATGGGCGGAGCCTGAGTGACTAGAGGGACGGGGCGGAGATGGGGCCGGGACTGAGGGTGATGAGGGGTGGGGTCTAGCGAGAGCAGGGGAAGGAGGCGGAGTCAGGAAGGAGGGGCTGAGTGGGCCGGTCCGGGAAGTTCGGGTAGTGGGGGGCGGGGCCTGAAGGGCCAGTTGGTGTAAGCGCGGGATGACGCGGCTGAGAATGGGAACAGGAAAGGGGCGGAGTCGGGAGTGGGCGAGGTAAGGGGGCAGGGCCAGGTGAGATCAGAGAGTAGGCAGGAGCTGGAGTGAAGGGACTTGGAGTGACTCAGGTGGTGACGGGGACAGGCTAAAACAAAGTGTGGGGGCGGAGCCTAGGCTGAGCGCATTGTAGGGGCGGGGCTCAGATGATAGGTGTGTAGTTGAGGGAGGGTCTAGGAGGGGCGGAGATCAAGATACAGGCCTGATAGACACACTAAAAGGAGCGAGTTGGAAAGGGAAGGAATCTGGAATTGCTGGGTGAAGGTCTGGTCATGGAGCTGCGGTTTGAAAGGACAGACCTCGATTAGAGGACAAAACCAGGCTGAGAGAGAAGACGAGTCCTAGAATGACCCAGTGGAAGGTCGAAGTACAGGTTGACCTTGGGGAGAGGGCTGGGCTGAAGAGGGGGTTAGGGACAGAGTGACAATTTGAAGGACCAGAGTCGGTAAACAAACAGGGACTAGACTGGGACCATCAGGGGAAGAGGTAGTTTAAAATTCTCAAGCCCCAGGAATAAAGGGAGGGGCGAAGCGTGCGGGAAGGGACACTTCCGTCTTCAACCCCCCTCTTCATGGTCCCGCCCCTTTGCAGGTGGCTCATCACGGTCAAGGACTTCCAGACCCGCTCTCGCCTGCTGCGCTCCGGACTCCGCCTCCGCGGTCTCGTGCACCCCCTAGTGCGCTACGACAACCTGATGCTGGGCGATTACCGCTTGCACCTGCGCCGCTCCCTGGTCCGACAGCGCATGCTCGAGGCTCTGGGGGCGGAGCCAACCGTGGAAGACTGACAAGTAGGGACGGGCTCCGGCTGCGCTTGCGCACCGCCCAGCTGGTTCAAGCAACTCACCCGCAACCCGGGAGGAAAGGGGGCGTTGCCTCCCCAGAAAGGAGGCGGGCCGGCTCGAGGGGGTGGATACTGTGAGTTTAATTATAAAGAATGACCTGGTACAAAAGCCATTTCTCTCTGCAAAATCTTGGTGGGGAGTCAGGGGAGATGATAGGGGGTATGGGACAAACCCCCATAATATAATCCTGCCTTCCTAATCTTACCCCGATCCCTGCAAATGGATGCCTGGGTCCCAATTCCTTGAGGGACGAACTGAGGCCCGCGAGAGGGAAGACCTGGGCGCCGGGGCTTTCAACGCGTGCCGATCCCCGTCTCGGCGAGAACCAGACGTCCTGACCCGTCCCCCTCCTCTTCCTCCTCCCACCCCCCTTGGAAGACAATTCTCCGGGCTTTTATTTCAGGTTTTTTTTTTCCTGGAATTTGTGTGTGTGTGTGTGTGTGTGTGTGTGGTTAGGGTTCTTTTTTTTTCTTTTTTGTCTTTTCTTTTGCTATTGTAACTCTTTTTGCTTTGTCTCTCCTCTCCGCCCCGCGCTGCAACCCCATCTAGTTCCTTCCCCCTTCCCACCCGACTTCTCCTCCCCCCCCTTCCCACCCCCTACACCCTCCCCAACCCCGCGGCACCCATCCGGAATGAACAAGCCCTTGATAGACAGGCGCCGCGCAGGCCCCTTGCGGACTGGGGGCATCCGACAAGGGGGAGGGGGCGGGTAGGGGCCCAGCGCGACCTCCGCCCCCTCCTTGCCACCCCTCCCTCCTCCCACGACCCTCCCACGAGGTTCCCCGCAGATCCCTGACGTGGTGAGGGGAGAGGGCTGCAAGCACCCTCCCCCCATGGACGGAGCCCCCCCCCTTGGGGTGGGGGCAGCAGAGGGGGAATGGGCTTGGGGGAAGGAGGGGGAGCTCCCTTCTTTGGCAGCTGAACATGGGGGCACCTGAGGGCAATGCCCTCCCCCCTTTTCCCACAGTAGGGGAGGGGGCTTTCCCAGGGGAAGGGGTGATTCAAAATTCCCAAGCCCCAGGAATAAAGGAAGGGAGGAAGCGTGCAGGAAGGAAAGCCATGCTGGAGGGAGGAGTTTCTTGGAGAGACTGAAGGGTTGTGTGTATGGGGGGTCTTCGTGCAAAATGGAAGGACAAACGGCCAAGGAAGGACTAGGAAGAGAGGAGGAAGCATGGTGAGCAAGGAGTGAGTGTGCATAGGGTCTTCTCTTGCCAGAAAGAGAAAAGAGCGGAAAGACAGGAGAACAGGCGGAGTGAGAGCAGCTGCAAGAGCTGTTCCTTCACAGGGACAAAAACATAGCTGCCAGGAAAAGAGACAATAATCCAGGCCAAGAGTATGCAGTGAACCGAGTGTGCAAGAAGCAAGAGGCAGTCGAGTTCCCCACTGGAGATGGAGAAAGCCACCCAGGAGCTGACAAGAGCAAGCAAATTAAAGAATCAGTGAGCAGCAAAGCCACGTGTGCAAGAACATCGTTAAAAGGAAAAGGCTCCAAAAAAGCAGTGGACATGCTGAGGAGAATACATGTGCAAGAGTGAGTGTGCAGGAAGGTCCACAAAAGAGTGATGGAGATGGACAAAGATTTGGAAAAGGAGGGGGTATGAGTGTGGGAGCCTGGCAAAGAGGAGAGGAATGGGCATCTGAGAAACAGTTCCTGGGAAGCAAGTGTGCAAGCCGTGTGATAAGAAGTAACAGTGAGGGGGTGGGATAAGGAGGGGTCGAAGTGTCACTGACAGAGAGGTGGGTAGAGTAAGAAAGTGGGGGTTCAAGAGTAAGAGGGGAAAGTGCTTAAAAAATGGAGGCAAGTGTGTCAGGGGAGGTGCACAGGATAGTGGATGTGCAAGGGTTGAACAAAGACAAGGGTATTCCAGAGAATAAATGTGTGCACAGAGCCTGTGAGTGGGTGAGGGAAAGGGTGTCCCAAGTGTGTCTGCAGCAAGGGCCCAGAGATTTTCAGAAATGAGGTGTGTCAGGGAGGACACCAGGGGAAGAGTGTGCAAGAGCTGGAGAGAGCAAGGGGCATGGAGCATGGGAAAAGAAATGCGATGTGTGCAAGGGAAACAGAGCTGAGAGTGCCTCGTGGGACAGAAACGAAGGCGGAGTGTGCAAGACAGCGAGAGGGCAAATTTGTGCAAAATTGTAGCCCAGGAAGGGGAGAGAGGCAAGCAGGCGTGCAAAGGAGCGTGCAAGAGGCTGGGGGTGCTGCTGTGTGTGCTAGGGAGAGGGGAAGGCAGGGCGAACAGAGGGGCCTGGAGAGGGGGGAAAGGGTTGTTAGAGGGTGGCAGGTGGTGGAATCTAAGGGCACCCCCTTCCCCTGTGGCCTGGGGGATGACCCCCGTCCAGTCAGGCTCAGGGCTGGCCCTCTATGGCTCTGTCTGTCTCCCCCTTCCCCAGAATCGACCCTTCCCTCCTTCTCCGTCCCCCTCTGCGATTTCTTCCATCCCACCCCCACCCCTCCCACTCCACACAGTCTTGTATTAGCTGCCCCCTCCTGTGAGGTGCAAATGTCTGGCTGGGATCAGGCCACCTGGTGACCTCCAGCCTTGGAAGATGAGGGCAGGGCACAGTTTCAGCAGAGTCCCTGGCCCAGGGAGAGAATAACGGTCAGGGGTCAGAGGTCCAGAGGCCAGCGGGCTCAAGGGTTCTGTGGACGGGCTGGTCCGTCCAAGCCAGCCATCACCTCTCCAGGAAAAATTTGAGAGCCCGGTCGATGTTCATGCGGTGGCCCACCCTGGTTACACCCAGATCGACGTAGTCCTCCTTGGTCAAGGCGGGCAGGTGGGATCCATCGATCTCGTGGTCCAGGAACCGGGCTCGGTGTTCAGCCAAGCCCAGCCACTCCAGCCAATCAGCCACGTCGAACTTGGTCCAGAACCCCAGAGGTTTAGCTCCGAACGGCTTGTCCGGGGGCAGCGAAAGCAGGCGGGTTGGTGAGAGGGAGCGGGAGGCCCCTGACAAGGCTCCACCAAGCCCCCCGGACATCCCCGGGTGTGGCGGCACAAAGACAGGGGCGAAGGGATCAGCAGAGCCTCCTGCCCCTCCAGTGGGAGAGCTGCGGATGTCAAAGAGGCCCGGATAGAGGGGTCCAGAAGGCAGGATGGGCAGGGACGAGGGCCGGGGCGCAGGGCTGACCTTGTGCTCCGAGGCGGGCAGCAGCGAGGGGCTGGGGGCCCTGCGGAGCAGAGGTGGCCGCATCTCAAACTCCACACCCTGGAGGTGGCGTGTGGACGTGGAGGAGGAGGCTGAGGGTGAAGTGGCCCCTGGGGCCGCAGCAGCTGAAGGGGGGACCCCAGTTCCTGTGGGGAGTGGCGGCAGAGGTGGTTTGGACCAGTTCTGAAACAGGCTGCTGACGGGTTTGGAGAGGAGCGAGGACTGGGAGTCTTCCGAGAGTCTGGAATGTGACAAGGGGGCCGGGTGGAGGAGAGGGGTTTGGGGGTTAAGGGCAGGGTGAGAAAGAGGAAGAGGTCAAGATATAAGGAGAGAGGAAGAAAGACATAGGGACCGGGGTAGAGAGATGGAGAAGAGAGATGGGAAGAGAGGAGTGAGGAGGGGTAAGATGGATGTCAGAACAGAAATGAAGGGAGCGAAAAATGAGAGGACAGGGAGAGGGTTGACAGTCAAGAGAGATGAAAGAAAAAGAGACATTAAGTGATAATAATATTATTTGCCACCACTTACTGATGCTCATGTGTGCCAGGCATTGTTCTAAGTGCTTTACATATCGCATTTCAATTTAATCCCCATGACAGCCCTGATGCAAGTTACTATTATCATCATCATCATCAGCACAGAGAGGTTAAGTAACTTGCCTAAGGACACACAGCCAGGAAGTGGCAGAGCCCGGTTATATGGCACCGAAGTCTGAGCTCTTAACCACTATTCTATACTGCCTTTTGGGTTATGGCCAGTCACAGCAGAGTGGAAGACAGGGAGACGGTGGGAGAGGAACAAAAAGAGGGTGAGCGTTCAGGGGAGAGAGATGGAAGGGGACAGGGAACAGAGAGAGAGAGAGAGATGAGGAGAGGGAGATGAAAGAGAGAAGAAACAAGGGGAGAAAAAGGTTCCCCTCATCCCTTTAGCTCCCTCCAGAACAGTTCAGCCTCAGGGCCTTTGAACTGGCTGTTCCCTCTGCCTAGCTCACTATTCCCCCAAGTAGCTCCGTGATTTCCTTTCTCCCCTCCACCAATTTCCATGCATCTTCTCGTTGATATTTTCTAACCATCCTGTTATGGTGTATTTTTCCTAGGACAGCTGCAATTATTTTGTTGTCTGGCCTCTATCTTGGTCTCGTTAGGCTATGAGTTCTTTGAGGGCAATATTTTGCCTCTCTTGTCCACTGTGGGACCCCTATGAAACATAAGGGCACCTAGCACATAGTAGGTGGTAAATCAATCCTTGATTCAGCTGTCGCCTAAATTCAGCATCCTTTTCGCTACCCAGAATACTTAAAAATACTCAACGAGTTGCCATAAGATCTCAAAGGCCTGATAAAACCACACTCGAATATCAGCTTATAAGGACATCAGAATTAGAGCTCTGCAGATGGACAAGGGGATTAAAAATCCTCTTGGATATGACTCTACTTTTCCTAAGACTCGGTCTTGAATGAACTTGAACTCTCTGGCGCTCCTGGCTAGCTAACCACTTTGGAAAGTTTCAGCCTCACCCCGTATTTCCCCAGCTAATGTTACAACAGTGGCCTCAAAAACCCTTTTAGGTGGGTACTATGCTGTCCCCCTTCTACAGAGAGGTGGACTCTTCTGCCTAAGTTCATCCAGTTAGAAAGTGCAGAGAGAGCTGGGACCAGAAACACAAGAAGCCTGGCTCCAGACCAGGCATGCACCTAACCACTGTGCCCTAAAGCATCTTGTCTTGAGCCACAGTGGGTTCAAGGGATTTGCAGATTTCAGGGATCGTGGGAACTGACAACCCACCAAGGAAACAGACATCAGCAAGTTGTGCTCCAGTCTCCTTTGTTAATAACTCTTTTTGTTCATCATGGAATGTGGGTTGTCATGGTGATAGGAACAGACCATAGAAGCTACTGAGATAAAGGGAAGTTAAAAGCATCTGTGAAAACATGTTTCTTTTAGGGCAAACTTCACCAAGCCAGCCTGGTTTCTGTTTTCTTTCTACCACCTGGGACCCTCAAGGGACACAGCTATGGGGAAGGTGGACTCTGGTACCCACAGCCCACAACATTGGTCCCTCTGGTCTTCACTGCCAACCACCCACCCCTGCTCACCTCTGCCGCTGCAGGGAGGAGGTCCTCTCGGGGACGTAGCTGGCTCCCCCGTGGTGGCTGTCCCCGCTTCCCCCGCTGCCTCCCCGGGCCCAGGGCAGAGCGCCACCAGCTGCCGAGGAGCCCCCAAACTGTTGAAGCTTGGAGCTGAGTTCACTGATGATGCTGGCTTTTACTGTGGCCAAGGCTGAGGCCTGAGGCTGGGCCAGGGGCCCGGGCAGGGGTGGTGGCGGTGGGCCCGGGCCCTCCTCCCAGGGCAGCAGCTTCCGAGGCAGGGAGGCAGCCGACGGCAAGGGCACTGGTGGGCCTTCTGGCTCTACAGCTACTGGACCCCCAGACACACCTGCCGCCGAGGGTCCTGAACAACCACTCAGGGCCAACAGCCCATCGGTTCCCGCTCCCGTCACGGAGACAGTGGGGCTTGTGGGCGTAGCAGGGTCGCGGAGTCCCCCCCCAGGGCTGGGCCGCAGGCCTCCACTGGCCCCCAGGGCCCGGCCCCGGAGCTTAGAAGGAGTCATGAGCTGTGGGGGGTATGGTGGGCCGGCGGTACCGCTGCCCCCGAAGGCCTGGCCGTCCAGGTAGGCCACGTACGTGTCCAGAAGCTCCGGCCCACTGGCTACACCGGCCCCGCCCCCGGCGCTGCCACCACCTTCGGCAGACAGGCTGCTCAGCGTGGACGCGCTGCTAATGGTCTCCAGGGGGTGGTCACTGCTGCTCCGACTGTCCACCTCCTCAATACCCGAGTCCGTGCCCGGCGGCGGGTCTGGCCCAGGCTGCGGGGCGGGGGCGGCCGGGGCAGCCGGGGCCGGCGGGCCCGGCGTCGGGGCGTCCCCAGGAGCCGCGGGGGCCCCCTGCGTCAGCGTGGCCACCTCGCTGTCGTACGAAGTCAAGCTGGATGCGGTGGAGTCCAGGGCGGGCGGGGCGGCAGCCGCGGCGGGGGGCGGCACAGGGGGCGGCGGGGCGGCCGGCAGCGGGTGCGGGGGCCCCGGCGTGACGGGCGACTCCGGCTTCTCGAAGCTGTTGGAGAACTCCAGGGGAGGGGGCAGCGGCTCCACGAAGAGGAACTCGCCGTCTTCCACGTCCACCGAGGGGGCCGGGGGCGGCAGGACCAGCAGAGGGAGGCCGTTCTCCTCGCTGCCCCGCGGGGAGGTGGGCGAGGGGGGCGCCGAGCGGCGCGGGCTGGGCGGCGGGACCCCGGGGCCGTCTTCGGCGGGCGGGGGCCTCCCGGCGGCCGCACTGGCCCGGGGCTGGCAGTTCTCGAGGAACCGCACGTGTAAGGGCAGCCGCTCGGGCTCCTCCGGGGCCCCGGACCTCCAGGCCTTGCTCACGCCGGGGTGCGGGGCGGGCGGCTCCGGCCCCAGCTGCAGGAGCAGGGGCCCGACCCCGGGCGCCGCCGCTGGCGGCAGGCGGTGCAGCAGGGAGCGCCGGGCGGCCGGCGGGCTGGCGGGCAGGGCCTTCTCCTGGCTGCCCAGCCCGGCCCGGTACCCCAGCTCGCGGCGGGCGGGGTCCGGGGCGGCGGCCCCCCAGAGGCGCAGCACCGGCTCGTGGTGGTGCGGGGCGGGCGGCGGGACCTCGTAGCGGGGCGACGGGGGCCGGGGCGGCGGCTGCGGGGCGGCCCCGCCCTCCGAGGACTCCTTCAGCGCGCGCTCGCGGGCCGCCAGCGCCAGCCCGAGCGGGGAGGCGGGGTCCAGGGCCTTGCCGGTCAGCGGGTGCACCAGCGGCCGCGGCGGCAGGAAGCTGCTGAAGGCGCTGCTGCCCCCGCTGCCCCCGTAGGCGCGGCCCGCGGCCCCGTAGCCCCCGTAGCCGCCGCTCCCGGCGCCGGCCGACTCCAGCCGGAGGTAGGGCTCGGCGGAGAACATGCCCTCGTCGATGGATTTGGAGTGACGGAGCCGGGGGCCCGGGGGCGCCCCCGCGCCCAGCACGCCGTCGCCGCCCTCCTCGTCCCCCGCGTCGGTGGAGAGGAAGAGCGTGGAGCGCCGGCGGGCTTCGTTCTGCCAGCCCCCCTCCCTGCGCGCCGCCCCCACCAGGGCCGCTCCGAACTGGCTGGTGAAGTCGAGGGTGGCCGGGCCGCTGGGCGAGCTGTGGGCGGGCAGCGGCGACGGGGACGGCGGCACCGGCGACACGGCCGTCGCGGGGCTGGGCGCCGCGGAGCCGGCCGCGGCCTCGGGCTGGGGCGGGGGCTCGGCCTCGGTGCTGCTGCCCTGGCTGCTGCGGCCGCTGCTACTGGTGGACGGAGCCTTGATGATGATCGTGGGAATGGGGATGGAGTTCTTCTCCGCCGGGGCGGCCGCGGCGGGCGGCGGCTGCGGGGAGGCAGGCGACGTGGGCGAGGCCGCGGCCGAGAGCGCGCCGCCCTTCTGAGGCTCGCCTTCCACTTTGGTCTGCTTGACCAGCGGGCCCTTGCGGCCGCGGCCGGAGCGGGCGGGCACGTACATGGCCGCGCTGGCCGCCCGCGGGGGCAGCTGGAAGTAGCGCAGCGCCGGGGCCTGGGAGGGGCCCCCGCCCACGCTGCCGTGGTGCGCCGGGGACGGGGCCCCCGGGGTCGGGCTGGGCCCGCCGCCCCGCCAGCCGCGCAGGCTCGGCTGGGGCCCCAGAGCCAGTCGGGGTGGGGGGTCGTCGGGGGAGCCGCCCGTCTCCATCTCCGGCGGGTGAGGGGGGTGGGCGTGGTGGTGGTGGTGGTGGGGCGGGTGGTGGTGGGCCGGGGGCAGGGGTCCGCCGTGGTACAGGCTCTTCTCCCGGCCCCCCATCCGGGTGTCGGGAGGGGTGGGCCCATCGAAGGAGGCGGGGGAGGAGGCGGGGAGGGGGCCGCCAGGGTTGTAGTGCCCTCCGCGGGGGGAGGGGGTGAGGCGGCCGGAGATGGAAGGCGCTGGAGGTGTGCTGTAAGGGGGCTCCGGGGGGGACGTGGTGGGAGGTGGGGGGATGTCCTCCGAACCAGGCACAGACAGGCTGCGGCTGAACTTCATGGTTGGGGGTGCTAGGTAGGGTCTATCATCTTCTGCAGCCCCTGGGGAGACACAGAAAATCCAGGAATGGGACGGGTGGGAGTGAGAGGGGGCTCTCCTTGTTCCCCTATCCCATAAAAGTACAATAATGGTAAAAATAATAGTAATAATGGCACCCATGTATGTAAGAAGACCTTCACGGGCATTAGTCTAGCTTTCCCGGTGGTTATGGTAAATCCAAATCAGCTTTATACGTAATACAGGCTGTGTGTGCACTGCATAACAGCAAACAGCAAAGGGAGAAAAGCCGACCAGGGAGAAATTCTGCTGAACTTACACCCCAGACCAGGAGGGGGCGCCATTTCTAATTCACACAGAAGCACAGTACAGGCTTGTAGCTGTGGCTTGGAGTGAGCAAAAGTGCCTTGAGCAGGGAAGAGATACCATGTTTATGCACATAGTTATAGAGTTCTTTCCATGTATAGGCAGAAACGAAATGCAATTAGCACATCGAGCCTCTGATTTCACACATAGAACTGCTCAAGCTGAGGCTAAAATGTTTAAGAGAGGGAGCTGATTGATAAGTATGCAATGTTATCTAGATTTATAGGTGGCTGACATTAGGCAAATGACGAGGTATAGGTAGACCTCACAGATGCAAGACACACACTAGTAGACTGTGGACACTGGAAATTGAGGGAAAGCTAGATTCAATTAGCAAAACGACTCAGAGAAGATTGGAGGAGTGGTCTTTTGCTTACTTATCAACTGTCAGGGCTCAGTCCCTGACTCTTCTCAAGCCTCTGGCTACTCTCTCTCCCCTGACCAGTGTCAGACTTCATTCTTTCCTTCTCTGCTGAAGACTCCCACCCTTGTCTCGGGCCCAGTCCTCTCACCCGAGCTCCACTTAGTGGTTCACTGGCATCTCAAACTCAACAGGCCCCCAAATGAGCTCCAGATCTCCTCCTGCTCTTGGACTCCCCCATCTTACCTAATGGCAGCTCAGTCCTACCTCAGGACATTTGCACTAGCTGCTTCTGCTGTCTGGAATGCCTTACCTCCAGGTTTCAGTCCAAACCTGCCCCCCAGCACTTGTGATCTCTCTTATCCCACTCTATTTTTTTTCCATAGCACTTACCACATTTAACGATACTGTATAATTTTCTTATTTCTTATCCTTATATTGCCTGTCTTCCCCTCATGTAAGCTCCATGAGGACAGGACCCTTTAGTCTACTTTGTTCACTGACATATCCCCACAGTCTAACCTGGCATATGATAGAGCTCAATAAACATTTGTAGAATGAATGCGTGCATCAATGAGTGAATGGAGTCCAGTATAAGAGAGAAGGAAACAGGGTCTGTGGTGGGGGCGACTCACTTCATCTGGGCAAGGCTAATAATCTCTCCCTTTTCTAGACACAGAGCCCTCGGCCCAGAGAAGTAAAGCCACCTGCCCCAGGTTCCACAGCTGAGATGAACTCGAGCCAAGATTCAAACCTATGTTTGCCCAGGAGCAAAGCCTGAACACTGCCCGACTTCATGGAACTGTGGTCACATAAGGAAGTAGAAAGGAACAGTTCCAGGCCCCCTTGTTTCTGTTGTAAACTATCATCCTTCCAGCCGGCATCCCTTTTACCCACTCTTCCAGTGACATACCGATAGATTTTTGCCGGAGCATGAGCCCAGGTCCTGGTGGCAGGTAAGAAGGACGTTCATAACTTGGCTGTGAGCGGTGGTGGGGATCAAAGCTCGACTTTGGGGTGGTGGCCAGGGAGGAGAGAGAAAAGATAGCAGAGAAAGAACAGTCAGGGCAGGAAGATTCATGGCTTCTATACATGGCCGGCCCCCAGTCCTCCAAACCTTTGTAGGAAGAAAGAGGTGCCTGGCGGAGGTGGAAGGGAATTCTTCAGAGGGAAAGGTTATGGCTGCAGTAGCCTCTTCCCTTGTCTCCCTGCTGCCACCCTTGTCCCCCCATCCACTTCTGGTCTGCTTCCCACACAAGGGTCGAAGGGATCTTTTAAAAAAGTAATTCAGGTCATGCTAATGCCCTGCTTGAAATTCTACAGCCACATCCCACATCAGTTAGGAAGACATCTGAATTCCCAACTTTGGTCTTCAAGCTGTGCCATGGTAGACACTGCCGCTGCTCACTACGTCCCCTTGGCTGGGATGCTGTGCCCATGCCCAGCTGCTGTATGTCACCTGCCCTTTGCTCTGTAGAATTATCCTCCCCCCCCAAAACTGACATGCCCAAGCAGCTACATGTCCCCATTTCTAGAAGTCACCTGCAGCCAATGACTGGCCAACATGGAGGTCCAGGGCAGGATCAACTCCCTACTGTGATTCACACTCCAGAGCTTGCTGAGGGATCAGGCTGAAGGTGGACTCCAGTGAGGACCAGGCTTGCTGTCCTCTGCAGCCCATCCTCCCTCCCTCCCCCCATTACAGGGTCTTCCTTAATTGGCATAAGAATCCCTATCTCAGGCACCAATTACAGGGACCAAGGCTCAGATACCCTGTATGATCTAGTCCAGTCTGCATCTTCTTCTTGCCCACTCTGGTCCCACCATGTCTCCCTGTCCCTGCATCAATTCCCAAGGTCCACCTCTGCTTTAGAAGACTTGCAAGTCCTGGGTCTTTTTCTCTGCAATGTTTTCCTCCTAATCATCACAGGTGCTTTTCATCTGTAAGGTCTCCACTCCACCATTCACTGCTGGTCACTGTCTACTGCATGTCTCTGTCCTGTTTTCTTCCTGGCACATTTCTCCATCTGAAATCTCGTTTACTTGCTTATTTATCTGTCTCTTTGCCCAGGATGTCAGGTCCCTGAAGGCACGATGTTACCGTCCCAGGGAACATGGCTACAGTGTCGAGGGCCCATGATACTTTAAGGAAAATGTTTTAATAATCTTTTAAAATCAGAAGGGGAGGCCCTGGCCTGACCTGTGGTGGCGCAGTGGATAAAGCGTTGACCTGGAAATGCTGAGGTCGCCGGTTCTAAACCCTGGGCTTGCTTGGTCAAGGCACATATGGGAGTTGATGCTTCCAGCTCCTCCCCCCTGTCTCTCTCTCCTCTCTGTCTCTCTCTGTCTCTCTCTCTCTCCTCTCTAAAAATGAATAAATAAATAAATAAATAAATAAATAAAAAATAAAAATAAATAAATAAATAAAAGATCTACAGAAGGGGAGGCCCTGGATGGTTGGCTCAGAAGTAGAGCACGTGGAAGTCCCAGGTTCGATTCCCGGTCAGGGCACACAGGAGAAGCGACCATCTGTTTCTCCACCCTTCCTTCCCCTTCTCTCTTCCCCTCCCACAGCCATGACTGGAATGAGCAAGTTGGCCTTGGGCACTCAGGATGGTTCCATGGTCTTGCCTCAGGTGCTAAAATAGCTCAATTGCCAAGCAACGGAGCAGCAGCCCTAGACAGGGGTTGCTGGGTGGATCCCAGTGGGGGTGCACGCAGGAATCTGTCTCTCTGCCTCCCTGCCTCTCACTTGATTAAAAAACAAACAAACAAACATAAGGGGAAAACAATCAATCTGGATAATACTCATCTATGTGCCAACAAAGTAATAAAATATAGATTTATAAACTTTTTTTCTTTAAGAGCTAGGGGCTCATGAAGGCAAAATTGCCAAAGGCCCATGAGAGTTATGAATGACTGCTTGAGGAGAGTGACCTTGTTGGCCTTATTCCCTGCTGGGTCTCCAGTCCCTTTACTGGGCCTGATGCTCTAAAAGCTCATGTCAAATTAATGAAAGACTCAGAAAGAGCCATCAGGCATTGTTATTTGGAAGTTTCTCTTATATACAGCAGAACCCAATTCCACAGAATCCCTTGAAAATGTAAATTTTCTAAGGGAAGTGACTTTGTTTGACTGGCTCACTCCTACACCCCCAGGTCCCAGCAGCAGGTATAGCATATAGTAAATTCAATAAATTCAATAAATACTTATACAATGAAGGATGGATTGGAAGTAATACAAGCTCATGAAAAGATGGGGCGGGAGGCATCCTGAAGGCAAAAGCCCGGTCCTGTCCCTCTGAACATCCTCATGAAAGAGCCCGGGGTCAGCCCCACAAAGGCGGCAGGAAGTGTCTCCTGAAGGCATGCCTGTTTTGACTGGTCTCCCCCATTCTGATCTCCGAGCAGAATTCTCAGCCTGCCAACTCTCCTCGACTTTGCTGCATGCTTTTCTCAAACAGCCCCCTGAAGCCCTCTCTCCCTAAGCCTCAGCTGAACATCCTGCTTGGTTTTCCACCCTGTCCTGCAGCTTGTCATGGTCTGTGTGGGATCGGGGAGCTGAACCCTGCAAGAGAGGGGAGATAGTGTGCTGGTGCAGTGAGAGAGAGGGAAAGTGAGGAGAACCATTTCTGTGCAGGCCACTTTGCTGTCTTCCGTGCTAAGTCCTTGTGCATCCTCCCCCTTGTGCGTTAGGGTGGGCTACACTGATTTTGATGATGGAGAAAGCAGCTGTGGGTCAGAGGAGAAGGGTAGTATCTTAGATCAGCCAGTCAGTAAGGAGGAGGTTACAAAGAAGTTGTTGGAAACAGATCGGAGCGACTAGAAAATGCTAAGGTTAAGTAAGAGGAAAGGAGAAGAATTATGAAGAGCTAAGAAAAGGGGTGTGACCACCAGGAAGGATGTGGGGACCAGTGAGGGGCAGAAGCTGGAGAAGAGACTGGGTAGAGCCCAGGCTGGGGAGGACGGGCAAGAGGATAGCTGGGAGGAGGAAAAGAAGGTGCAGGAAGCATCCTGAGTGGGGTGTGGGGATGGAGGGGGAGGGGTTGCATCGTAAGAGAAGTCAGAGGGACAGGGGAGGGCTAAGACTGACAGGATGGGAGTCGGAGTGGCAGGAAAGGGGTCAGAGAGATCAAATAATGGGTTAGCTTGACTTCGTGAGGGGTCAAAATGGTAGAGGAGATGTCAGACTGACGGAGGACGCGAAGTGACTGTCTGGGGCGGACTGACTCAAGGTGGGGCAGGCTAACCTCCATCAACAAACGGGCCACACCAAGTCCCGCGCGCGGAGGGGGCAGCCATTCAGGGTGCGCCAGTTGAGCGTGACGTCACCAGCTGCCAGGCAGACTCCTCCCCAGCGAGCCGGCCGGAGGTCCAGCCCCATCCTGTGCCACCTCGAGGGTTTGTCTGTGGATCTGGTGCCTCAGTGACAGAGTATGTACCCTGGTGCTGAACACGGGCTGGAGGCCGACCATGGGCTGGGAAATTCACGCAGAGACAGCCCCTGGAAAGGGGTCAGGGGAGAGAGACCAGAGAGGGAAACAGATGGAGAGACAGAGACAGACAAAGCCAGAGAAGGGTTTGAAAAAGAGAGGCAGATCCAGAGAGGGGAGAGACAGAGATTGAGAGACAGGAGGGGAAATGAGACCTCGGTGGGAAGGAGAAGGAACTCGATGAAGCAAGGAGAGGAAGTTGGTCCTGAGAGGCCCTGAAATGAAGAGGGCTGGGTAAGACAGAGGCAGAGAATGCAACCAAGAGGGTGTGATAAAAAGATAAAAATAACCAGAGAGAGAGAAAAACTGAGTCCAGAGAAAGGCTGAAACCTGTCCCCATACAAAGACAGGGGAGGGGGAGAGAAGATGGGCAGGGGACCCCTGGGGGGGTCGGTGATCAGGGAGCAGAGACAGTTGTCTAGAAAGCCAAAGCCACGCGGAGGGGAGGACGGATGGATGGACAGCAGAGCCCTGGGAGGCACCCTGGTCTGCAGCAAATTGGCCTGAGGTCTGTGCCCCTCTGTCGGCATCAGCGGGTCCCCCTCAACCCTGTAGATTTTATGCACAGGTGTGTCATTTAGGGAGGGCTGATATTTCCCAATTTCTAGGTTTATAAGCAGTAGTGTCTGTTTTTTTATTTATTTTTTCTTCATTGTTTGTCTTCTTAAACAGGGTGTCTTATACAATATTTTCCCTTGTTCATTGCTGTGCAGGTCTGAGAAAAGAGGCCTCAGGGCCATACTGAGCCCCCACACTTCCCACTCGCCCCTCTGGTCTAGTGCAGGGGGTCCAAGTTGGAGACTGAAGAGGGGAGAAGTGGGAGAGGGAGACGCAGAGGACAAGACCACACACCAAGGGAGAGGCCACGGAGAGAAGATGCAGAAACGTCAGGACTCAGGGTGAGAGAGGTCAGGATGGCTGGTGGTAAAGGAAAGAGAGAGCCCCTACACAAGAGGGAGAATTTGGGGAAGGCCAGGGACAGGCCCAAGAGAGGAGAGAAGGAAAGGGAAGGTCCAAGGGGGAGGAAATGCTGGCTGGCCTCCAGGACTGGGAGGAGAGGGAGGTCCTAAGGAAGACCTCAGATGAGTGGGGGCAGGCGGGCAGCTGGTGTTGTTATTGGCTGGTGCTTGAGCTCATCTTCAGGTGTCTTTGGAGCTCAGATAGTGACTTCTATGGAGACCAGGATCTTGCCTATCCTGTAACCATGGTTCATGCAGAGGAGGGGCTGGCACCCTGGCTGCCTGGGACTTCATCAGTGCTCCAGACAGTCACTAAATAAATGCCCTATCTGTTATTGGAGACTGAGCCTGAGATGCTACTTTGGAGTCTCTGGGGTGCATGTCTCACAGTGTGGTCTCTAGTTTATTATTTTGTGACCTGGGGGGGGTCACATCTGTCAAGAGCCTACTGTGCTAGGAATTGGTCTCGTGCAATCCTCATAAGACCCAGCAGGACTGGCTTTAGACCCATTTTACAGAACAGAAAACTGAGGTGCAGGGAAATTAAGTACCGTGGTCTAAGTAAGTTAGAAGTTGGGGTTTGAAGGCAGGTTTGTGTGGTTCTACAGCACCCCATGCTGTGATTCTTACACTGACTTCGGTGGGGAGGTGGGCATGAAAAGTGACCCTTATACCCTCAAGGACTTCAAATTCCTTGAGCAACCCCAAACAAGTGTGAAGTGAGGACCTACTGCATGGAGGGCACTTTGGCAAGCCCTGACAAGGGGCCAAGGACCCTCCGCCTCTAAATCTGAAAGAAATTCTAGCAGTCTGGATACTAAATGTCCCCCCTGCATCTGGTTCTTGTAAAAGTACTAGACCCTGTAGAGTAGGCAGTCAAACCTTTAGGGGGGTGGTGGACAGAGTTCAAGGAGCTGTGTACTTGGACAGGAGAAAAATTACATCTTTATTTTCATTATCCTCCAACTAAAATGCAACACTTCCTCACTGAAAATGTAGGCCACAAACCATGCTAGTGTTAGCAAGACCTGTGACTATATCTGTGACAGAAATCACAGATATTTCCATATCCCATCCAGCACAGCAGTTGCAATTTCTCAAAATAGTGTTTTATGCTGCTTCTGTTTTTGAAATGAGAGTACTTAAGATCCACCACCAGATCTTGCTGGTTTATGTGTTGGCAAAAAGGCACTGATATTACTATATCATAAATAAAAAAAAAATTTTTTTAACCCTGCTGGGTAGCTCAGTAGGTTAGAGCGTTGTCCTAACACACCAAGATTGTGGGTTTGATCCCTGGTCAGGGCACTTACAAGAATCAACCAATGGATACATAAATAAGTGAAACAGCAAATCAATGTTTCTCTCTCTCTCTCTCCCCTTCCCTCTCTCTCTTGAAAAATCAATAAAAATTATAAAAATATTTTGATAACTGCATTTCATTGTAACTAGTTTTTTCTGTTTATGTTTTTAATTGTATGCTTTTATAAGCATAATTCTCTGCAACATGCTAGCCTGCCAAAGGGGTCCATGGCCACCCCAGAAACCAAAGAACATAGTTTTAGAGTAAATGGCCCTTTGGCTACCAGGTGGTGGGTACTGCCTGTGAGAAGAGGGGTTTGGAGGTGAGAGAGCTTGGCCTGCGCAGAGAAAGAAGTGCTAAGAGAGAGGTAGGGCAGAGTGCGACCCCTGGAGGGTGGCGGAAGAGAAGATGCTGAATGTGTCCCTAAGAAGGAGCCCAGCCCAGCGAGGATGACAGCCAGGGAGCAGCCACACCAGAAAAACCTGGGCTGTGGCAGGACAGTGAATCCAGGGTTGAAATCCTGGTGCACTCTCTGTGCCTCAGTTTCCCCTCTGTCAGTGGGCTGCCTTGCGTACCTCACAGGATGATTCTAAGAAATGAAGGGCATAATCCACATAAAACGTAGTGTCTAACACATGACCAACAGCAGCTACACTGAGCCTCTGTCGTAGGGAGAGGCAGGCAGGGCCGAGACAGAGATCATAATTAATATTTCAGTAACTGCCACTTGTTGAGCACCCATTATGATGTGCGGGGCCTGTGCCAGGGATCTCCAGCTTGACTCAGGGTTATCTTCCCCGAGGCCTTTGAGGCGGGGCAGAGACAGACAGAAACTAAGCGAGCATGAGGAGCAGGAATGAAGAGTAAAGTGAGGGGAGAGAGAGACACATCTGGTGGTGGGGGGCCAAGGAGGAAAGGAGGCCCCAGAGTGGGGGGAAAGGAGCAGACCCTGAGAAGCGTGGTGCCCTCCATGACCCGCCTGAAACACAGGAGCTCGGAAAGGTGTGCAAGGAACAGGATTGCGGCCCCAGGTGGGTGTGCACGCCCTGCACGTTTCCCTCTCCAAGACCCCAGCTCCTCAGGCTGGGCTGCCTACCTCAGTGGCAAAGAAGCCTTTGGGTCGGTGTTTGCCCAGGGACGCCAGGCCCCCAGGCCCAGGACTCTCGCTTGCACTGATGGTCTGCTGAGCGGCTGCCAGAATTTCGTCCAGTTTGTCTGGGGGGGGGGGGGGGCAGGGGAGGGGCGGAGACACCGCGAGATGAAGACTGCCTCAGCCCGAGCAGAGACAGAGCTGCCAGGAGCCCACCGCTGGTTCATGAGAACCGGAGAAGGGCACCCCTGTCTCCATCCCTTCCCATGGAGACACAGTCTCCAGCCCAACACGCAGGACCCAGAGATGGGAAGGAGTGAGGACAGCAAGTGGGACAGCTGTCCATAAGAGGTGGGAGCTCAGATTTGCGGGCTGGGGCATCGCTGGACAGGAGGTGATGAGCAGCCAGGAAGAGGGACAGAGTGAAGGAGGCAGGCACCGCAGGGGGTGTAGAGTTAGGGGCCCTGGGCAGCCGGGGGAGCAGGGGTGGGCCATCTTACTGAGCGCCATCTGATACACGGTCCGCTTTTTCTCCATGCTGGGCACCGGCGCAGGCTGCTGATCATACTCTGTGGGCAAAGGATTAGGTTGTAGCCCAGGGGCGCCCCCTGCGGGCAAGGTGGAGAGGGCTTGGCCCGTGGGCGTGGCCCGTGGGCGTGGTCGGCGGGCGTGTGCAGGGGTGAGTCAGGGAGTGAGGGGCCAGGGCAGGGAGGGATGAGTTCAACGGCGGGATTGGGACAGGGGCCCTCCCTCCAGTCCTGTGCCCACTCACCACTCTTCTTCTTCCAGGGGGAGACTAGCCCGGGGGAGAGGCAGTAGAGGAGCCAAGAGTTAGGACTTCAGGGGGAGGCGAGGGTCCCCCTGTCTGGAACGCCCGCCTCCCCCATGGCCCGGTGGTAGGGAGGGTCAGCTGCCTGACCCGCCCCTGTCGGTGGAAACCGGACCCCCCAGGTCCACTCTGTCTGGGGGGGGGGGAGTTGGCCTTCCTTTCTGTTAGTGGGGCTGGGGGGAGCTGGTGGTGGGTGATGGAGAATAAGGGGTGGGACAGATGGAGAGGGGCTGGAAAGCGAATGGACCTGCAGAGGGGGACATACAGAACCGGAGAGACTCTGACAGAGAAACAAACACAAGAGGACAGAGGAAAGCCGACTCTCAGACGCCCCTTCCCAGCAACACACATGAGGGCCAGGGTCTGGCCCGTGGACCAGGGACAGGATGAGGACGAGGACCCCTGGTCACTAACAACACTAACAAACTCAAGGATGGTCCCACCCCCTCGGCCCCTCTCCATCTCCGTGCCTGGGCCCCGGCAGCCCCACAAGCTCACCCATCTCCTCCAGCTCTGAGGTCATGGACTTGGAACGCAGGGAGATGGCAGGGGGCGGGAGCCGCTTAGCTTGCTGGGGTGCTGACAAGGGCACAGTAGGGGTCGAGCATCAGCACATGGGGAAAAGCCCCATGACCCCCCCTCCCCACCACGACCACCACAATGCTCCCAGACCTCAGAGAATGGCCACCACTGGCATGCAAACCCTCCCTGCCTCAGTTTCTCCCCAGAAGAGTCCCAGACAAGCAGTCTTGAGGAAAGGAAAGCCAGTGGTGGGGAGGGCTCCTAAGAGTCTTGCTCTGGCAGCCATGATGTGCTAGGCCTAGCCACACAGTAGGAGGTGGGTCACCTTTCTTATGGACAGCCTCATCCATGTCCGGGTGTCTGGTGACCATCACCACCTTGACCATCAGTGTGTTGCCCCCTTGTCGGATCATGTTCACCACTTGCCGGTGGCCGACCTTCACCACGTTTTGCCCATTCACCTGTGGCACAGACACCCCCACACCATACCCCGTAGGTGAGGGGGGGGTGCTTTCAGCTTCAGAGTCCCCTGTCAGGGGCACTGTGGGCTACTCCTCCCTCCCACTTGGGCAGCCGGATCCTGGCATGGATCACAAGGGGCCTTGGGACCTGTCACCAGGGCCCTAGGGCAGAGAGGTGTGTCTGTGGCAGGTGGGCTGGAGGTTGCAGCTTGGAGAGGCCCCTGGGGCTGGGGGCCAGGTCTCACCTCGATGAGGAAGTCTCCCATGCGCAGGCCAGCGCGCCATGCCACGCCACCTTCGTCCACCGACTCCAGATACTGCAGCGCCGGGAAGGCTGGGGTGGGGGTGAACTCCTCGATGGGGGTCTGCGCTGCAGATGGGAGGAGCCGGCGGGGTCGGAGGGGAGGGGGTGGAGAGGCCGAGCAGGGGATGGGGCTCAGACCCAAGTCACAGAGGCCTCATCGTAGCTGAGGGACCAGCACCCTGGGGTTGAGGTGGTGGGTGGGCTGGGGTCCCTTTCCCTGTCCGTCCATCCCCCTGGGTTAGAAAGCCATTCTCCCATCCCCACCTGGCCGACACTCACCCTTGGCCCCCCGGAGCACGAACCCAAACCCCTCACTGTCCTTCTTCTGCAGCAGAACTGTCTTCTCTTTAATGATGTAATCGCTGGCGGGGAGGGGAGGGAGGGGTGGGGGCGGGGCAGGTGGAGAAGGGATCATGAGACATGGAGCCAGGCCCACCGGCACCCCAGTGGCCTGAGCTCCTGCTCCAGGACCATTCATCCCACCTAGGATCTACCTCACCCACTCCGAGAGCGAACATTCGCTCACAGCAGCCCTGACAGGCCTCCCCCACAGAGCCAGGAGTGCCTGCTCTCCCACTCACTCTTTCCTCATTCATCCATTCGAGCATCCATCCACCCATCCATTCAGGCAGCAGTTACCAAGCCCACTGTGCACCAGGCACCATTCGAGGGACGGGGAGGTACACTGTTAGATCACAAGACAGCCTGGCTTGAACCCCTCCCTGCTAACCACTTCCTATCTCTGACCTTGAGTCCACGACTTTAACCTTTTGGGTCTCAGCTTCCTCAGCTTTCTCATCTTTAATAGCAGGCTCTACCTGACAGGTTGCTGTGGTAACAAAGTACTTATAGTATTCAGCACAGTGCCTGGCACATCATAGGCACTCAGGAGAATTCCTTTGCTGTCTCCAGTCAACTTTCTAGTCAAGGAAACAATGCACTTCAGGGATACTCCTCTCAACTCCTTGGCTATATATATACTACAGCAACACCTCCCCAGGTCCCCAACCATATTGTAGCATTGCTTATTCAGCACTGTCCAATATGGTGGCCACTAGCTGCATGTGGCTATTTATATGCAAATTATTTAAAATTAAATGGAAAAATTTCAGTCCCTCTGTTCCACTAGCTACATTTCAAAATGCCCAGTAGCCACGTGAGGCTAGTGGCTACCATGCTGGACAGCACAGATACAGAACATTTCATCACTGCTGAAAGGTCTAGTGGACGGTGCCGACCTCTATATTCCCTGGTGTATCTCCTGCATCTTATGGTTCTAGTAAAATGGTTCTCAGTAAGGCCAAAAAGGCAGCTAGCACATGTAGGTAATGCTCATATACCCAGTAAACTCAAACATATTCCACATATCTCACCACTGGCTGGGGCTCGCTCAGTCGCAGCCTCCAAACCTTGACGTCACCTCTGTGTTCCTCAATGTTATGCATGCGTTCCATTGCAGGCACCCCAGTATGCAACAGGAATACTCATGCACCTTAGCTCCAACCCCACTCCCTACAGAATACCGAAGAACACCGAGACAAGCAGAATGCATGGCCGGCTGCAACCCAGCCCCCTGTAGTCACGTGCTCGACCCCCAGCGCACATGCACCCCTCCTCAGCGTACCCCTCTAATCTCCACTGGTCCCAACAGACTCCGGTAATAGCGCGTGTGCTCCCTGTGCACTCCAGTTACCTGCCCCCGCGGATTCAGCAAAACAGCCCTCCACGAATACTCCAGCATGTTTCAGTAACAGCCCCACACATCCCAGAATGCTCCTATAATAATAACTCCCCCTTACTTTGATCTCAGTATATTCCCATAGCATGGCTCCCTGTCACCCCTCAGCACATGCCAACAATACCGAACGTGCTTCTACTGTATTTCGGCACCCCTCTCCTGGCCCACCACACAGTACCCTATACACTCCCATGACCCCCCACGACTTCCACCATCAAATCCATCCGCTGTACCATGGTGACAGTGTTCTGTGCATGCATGGGCACGCGAGCCCTGCCCCCCCTTATTGTAACCTGTGTGCTCAACAGCATGCGTGTGTACACGCAGACTCCCCCAGCACCTGCCTTTGCTCAAAGCTCACCATGGTCCAGCAAGCATGTCCACACCACACCCACCACGTCTTCCTGATCTTACTGTGTTCAGCCCAGGGATCAGCCACCTTTGTAGCTGGGTAGCTGGGGTGTGGTGAAGAGGAAGGAGAGGTAGAAAGCAGTGTGGAAGGTGAGAGAGAACAGGATAGGAGGGGGAAAAGGAGACCGAGAAGGCTTGAACAGTGAGTGGACAGGGCCAACAGAAACTGGTTGAGAGGTCAGAGCTGCCTGCTCCTGACCACGCACTCTGTGACGCCCTGCTGCACATGCACACCCTGACAACCTGCTCTGAGCCCTCTCGCCCTTGTCATCGGATGTCCCTTCCAAGTCTCTAGGGCCCCCAGCGGCCAGCATTGCCCTTCAGTTCTCCTTTATTCCTCATTTACAGGAGTTTGCTTTCCTCAGTTCATGCCATAAACCCCTACCTTCCCCACATCTCCCTCCGGCCCCTGGAATCTCTCCTTTATCCCCACATTATTCCTATGCTCCAATAAGAAGCCTTCCCCAAGTACCCCATCCTCCAGTATGATTCAGGAGAACTCTCACATCCATTACGTGCCAAGAGGAAGCACTTGCTATGTGCGAAGCAGTACTTGAAGCCTTCACAGCCAAGTAACTCAACTGTCTCCACCGCCAGCCTCTGAAGTAGGTATGAGTACTGTTTCCACGTTACAAGTCAGGAAATGGAGGCCCCGAAAAGTTAAGCAATTTGCTTGAGGCCACAGAGTGAATAACAGTCTTCAACAACCCCCAAGAAAATACCTAGGCAACTGCAGCAGTAACACCCTCCACTCACTCCACAGCATCTAAATACCTCAAATACATATGCACCTCCCCAAACCCCGTACCATGAGTACCCCTCCAGTTCGTAAACTGATCTCAGGTTATGCCAAGAGCCCCACAACAACGAGTCACACTTACTGAGCCACTGCTGAAGGCCCGTGTTCCAAGCACTTTACATTTATTTATTCATTAAGTCCTCACAACACCCCTGGGTGGTAAGGGTTGACTGCTATTTTCCCATTTTAAAGATGAGGAAACTGAGGCATAGAGAAATAACTTGCTCAAAATCACACCAGCTAGAATAGCGTCAAAGCTAAGATTTAAATCCCCCACAGGCAACCGATATACCCCAATAATGTCCAAACATCCCAGGTCATCGCAGCACCCCATCCCTTCTTCTCGAGTGTCCCCATCATGTACACGTTCCTTTCTCCTCCTCACCCTGTGACTTTGTCACCTACTCCCCAGCTACACGTGCTGTCTCCCTCATCACACCACACTCTCCTAGAGCTTCTCACCTGCACTCTTGCCCCCACAGCTTCCTACGACTCTATACTCCCTTTCCCTCCCTTGTGTGTCCCCTCCCCTCTCTGCACCTTGCTCCCTGCTCTTCCATGTCATCTGGAAGCTCCACTTTGCCCTAAGCCACCACCATCAGCCCTCACTTCCTAAAGCCCTCATCACACCATGGGGCTAAGCCACCGATCGCCCACTTGGCTCTTGTAGGCACACCCTACATCTCCTTTCCCAAAGTGTCCTCCTCAGACTTCCGTGACCTCTTCCCTCTCTCATGCCACCTCTACCTCCTCCCTTGCACATCCTGTCCACATCCTCCTGCACCTGTGCATGAATGCTACTGTGTCCCCTACAGCACCAGGTTTTCTCCATACTCCCTGGTTTCCCCCACCCATCATCGGTGAAAGCCCTTTTCTCCTTCTGCATCCTCAACTCACTTCATCACACCCCTTTCTGCTTTCTGTTAATCGCAGCTGCATTTCATTTACATTTCCTGCACCCTCCGTCCATACGGCTTAAATCCCCACCCCCAAATCTCCTTCGCTTCTTCTCCTGCATTCTCTCCTTACCCCATTGCTTTGCACACTCCACGCACCCTCCATGCTCCGGTGTTCTTCATCTCCCCCCACTCCAGTATGTCCCGCTCTCCCCGGTTCCATTCTCATCCTGACGCCCTCCCACCCAGACCCTCTAACCCCACCCCCTGCTTCAGTCTTGCTACCCACGCAGCACCCCATTCACACTGCGTGCTGCCCACTACCTGCCCTGAAGGAACACACACAATGCTGCCCCCCAGGCCATCCCTCAGTGACCCTGAGCGGCTGCCGAGCTCAGCAGCCAGCTCCTGTTCACCAGATCCCACATGCGGAGACTGCAGCAGCGTCCACTCCTCCCACCCCCACCCCGAAGGTCCTTCTCACACACCCAGGATCCCAGAGCCCAGAGTCTGCTGCTGCACAGGGCGCCCCCTCCAGTACTCAGCCCCTCCCTATGTATCCATCTCCACGGGCATCTCCACGGCTGGCACAGAGGCCCCCATGCCGGGAAGCCAGCCCCCTCCCATGCTGAGAAGTGGTACACACAGCAGATGCAGCTCTCCAAGCAGGAGCTCAGCCATGGCTCAGCACACGTGCCCCTCAGGCATAGACCCCTGGGGGCAGGGAGAGGGGCACACAGAAGTAGAGACACACAGAGGGACCGGTGAGGGGGCTGTGGGGGAGGGGGCAGGCTTGGCACGGGAGGGTGGGGAAACAGCCGCAGTGCCTGGGACACACACACACACACACAGGCACACACACGCACACACCGAGTCCCCAGACAGCTTCTCTATGGCTCCAAGTCACACAGAGAGACAGACACCGTCAAACAGGGATACACAGATGGACACAGCTGGGAGGTGGGCTGAGAGCCCACCATTGCCCCATCCTTCTCTCTCTCTGTCTCTGTTTCTCTCTCTCTCTTCCACACACACACAGCTGCAAGCAGTCACACACACGCATGCACATCTACAAGCCACACCGACACACGCACAGTCGCACAGTGACACGCAGCGGAAAAAGCGAGGGGAGAGGAGGCCGGGGGCGGCGGAATGCGTGTGTGATGGGGGGGGATGACTGTGAATGGGAGAGAGGGGTATGAATGGGGGGACTTGCCAACTCTGTGAAGGGGCGTGGGGATACGGGATCAGAGGAGCAGGGGCCTCGGGTGTAGGCGCCTGAGGGAGAGACATTGTGCCTCCCCAAGGGGAGGGCTCCACAGAGTGGGGGCGCTAAGGACGGCAGAAAGGGCGAATGGGTTCCGAACTCCAAGGTGGGGTCCATTTGGAGGGCCTCGCTGGAGGGAAGATCTTGGAGGAAGAGCTGAGGGGGCACGGAAGGGCCTGCGAGGGGTGAAGATTCCTGGGCTGGGGTGGGGGGAGGTTGCTGGGAAGCGGGGCCCGAGGAAAGGAACGAGCGCAGGGCTGGGAGAGGGGCCTGACAAGGGGTTCAGCGTTCAGAGCCGGATAGAGGAGAAGGGTGGAGGAAGGAGCGGCGTGGGGGATGGGGAGAAATCCCAGGGATGGGGGATCAACGGCGGGAAGGGTCGTCACAGCGGCCGGGGCCTCCAGGCCCGGCCGTGGGGAAAAGGGGCGGCGCGCTCCGTTACCTGTAGATGTACCAGACGCTGCGCCGCCGGGGCCCCAGGGCCGGCCAGCTGGAGGAGAGCGCGGGGGGCGGCTGCGGCAGGGAGCCCCCACTGGGGCCTCCCCCGAAACCCCCGCCGCCGCCGACCGCAGACAAAGCCATCGCCGCCGCGGCCCCGGCCCGGGTCCCGGTGCCGGCCGCCCCCGCCGCCGCCGCCGCGTCCCCGTCCCCGCTCGGCCGAACCCCCGTGTCCGGGCCCCCAGGCCCCGCCTCATGCTGACCCGCGCCGGGAGGGGGAGGGGGCGCGCACCCTCCCGCGGGAGGGAGGGCAGGGCAGGGGGCTCACATGCCTGGGGGCGCGGGGGCGCGGAGGCGCGGGGAGCGGGGCGCGGGGCGCGGGGTCGGGCCGCCGCGGGAGCGCAAGGACCGCGGACGGCGCCGGCTTCAGCACCGCGGACAGCTCCGGAGGCGGGCAGCGGGCGCGAGGCTTAACCCCTTGGCGTCCTGCGCCGGGCGGCGGAGGGGGCCGGGCAGGGGGGAGGGGGCTGGGAGGGGAACGCGGGGGCCCACTTGGCGGGAGAAGGGGGAGGGGCGAGGCGCAGGGGGGGAGGAGAAGGGGGAGGCACTTCCGGTCTGGGCCCCCCCTTAACCCCCTCCCCCCTCTAAAGCCCTCCCGCGCAGGTGCAGAGCAAGAGAGAGCGGGAGAGGGACGCACAACACCACACAAGATGCCTCGCAACCGCGTGCAGGCACGCGCGGACCGAGCCCCACTTCTAAGGCAGGGACAGCATGGTGAGAGAGGCCCCAGGAGGGGACACACAGCCCCCCACCACAGACCGACATACAAAACATCCCAGTATAATCTGGAAGGGCCGGAAAGGGAAAGCCAGGACATTCAGAAAGAGACACCCCTCCCCCCAAAGCACCCCAGGCGGAGGGACATACACACAGTACACCTCACTGGAGAGCCACGGGAGAGGCGAGAGGGCGGTACAGGCTGGGAGGGGTACAAGTGTCAGTACCGCACAGGCCAGGAGGGATGCAAGACGCACAACACAGGAGAGGCCAGGCCGCCACAAAAAGGTCGGGCAGAGCAAGGGCGAGGCAGGAGAAGCTCAGACACACCACACACATCGAAGCACATTCCAGTGGGCACAAGACGTGGAGAAGGAGGGGAGGATATGAACTTGACAGGACAGAACTGAGGGCCAGAGGGACCACCCCCATCCATACAGCAGGTGGAGCAAGTGACCCCCAGACCAAGGCCAAGGAGAGCCCCAGAGAGACATTGTCAGAGGCAAGAAGCAAAGGCTGATGGGGAGATTCAGGGTGGGGAGGACCTCCGTACTCACCCGGTGCCCAGAGCCGAGACGTGCCAGGCGAACACGCACAATGGTCAAGCGCCTCGGACACCTGGGCACAGGGTGGCACCTCCGCCCCACCCTCCTCACGTTGTCATTTCTCTTCCTCCCCACCCCAACCCATCCCCACTGGCCAGAACACAGACACGTAGGTTTGGACACATTTAATGGAAGGAGGCTACAAACAAGGAGACCCTTCCCTGGATGGGGGAGCAGCAGGGGAGGGTGTCATCTTTGATGCCCAGTTATGACCACCCTTCCCCCACAGCCTTGCCCTCTGGAAGCCCAAGTCCTGGAGTCCTCCCCTCTTGTGCCCCCTTTCCCCCGACACCCCACTTCCTAAATTCCAGATCAATCAGACAGATGCAAATGCATGCACATGATTTTATGTGCTAATATGCACAAACAGTGACATGCATAGAGAGTGACAGACGTGTGCAGAGACCCACCTGTCCATATGCGGTAAGCAGACACACTGCTGTCTCTAAGAAACACTTGCTCTCATTCTCAGACATACAGATTCAAGGAAACATGGATGTACAGAGCCAGCTGCACAATTAGCCACGATCGTGCAGCCATATATGACAGCCACAGATGCACCTATCTCTATAGAGTAGGACAGGCCCTCTGGCCGTCACGGGCATCTGCACAGGGCTATACATCTAAGGGCCTCCAGTCACACATGCACATGGACACGTGTCATGCACACCTACAGAGACACATGGGCAAGAACACACTCGGGGAAACTGTACAAGGGCACTCGCCTGTGTAAGATGTTCACAAATATGGGAAACCGGTTCTGGTCGTGCACACGCACACATCTATACACCCCCAGGCACCCCTTCCTTCCCGTTCTTGACCCCGTCCCGCCCTTCCCCTCCCTTCTCACCTCCCTGGGCCAATCCCATCCATCAAGCTTCAGAAGCAAGTCAGCCAGCAGCCAGGGAGGGGAAAGGAGTCAGTGTGCCCCTCTTCCCACCCCCACCCCGCCTGCCCCAGCTCTGCCCACGCCCAGTGCAAGGCCCGGGATGCATACATTTCCACTGCACATGACCGCACAGAGATGGGCGCATGAAGGAGACGAGGGCCTCCAGCCAGCCATACATACGAGATCCGGGGCCCCCAGGCACCCCCCTACCCAGCCTTGTCCACCCCAGAGCTGAGCAGTCTCACAGACTGCCAAGGCAGGTTGGGGGTTGGGCTGTATGGTCAGAAGCTAAGTCTGCCTTCCCCAACCCCTGGATCAAACTTTAGAGGGGGCAGATGTGACAGGGCGCTTAGAGGTAGTGGAAATATTTAAAAGGTGGAGTGTAAAGGGAGGCGGGGGGCATCCGAGTGTGTAAGGACATTTACCTTGGGGCATCAAAGCTGTCGTAGGAGCCCACGGTATAATGCCGGAAGAGTCTCTTTGCCTTGTCACTGCGGCTTTCTGCAGGGGGACAAGGGATGATCTTGGGCCCTCATTCTGGAAACCACAAGCCCCTCCCAGTACCCCTGGCCCAAGCCTTCCCATCCTCCTCCCACCCCTCACCCCCATCGGGAGGGGGAAAGGCAAGGACATGATTGAGTACCCTAGGGTAAACTGGACATAGTCCAAGTTCCCCGTTACCTTGCTTTCCCTCCTGGGAGCGGTTTGCCACCTCTTCCAGGCAGTCGGAGGGGAACCAGCCAATGCGACCTTTGACCTGGCCTTCCCAGAAGCCTCCTTCCCCGATGCTAAGCACTGGGTGGGGAGCCGGAACACAGAAACATTTCTATGTTTCCACGCTGCCGCTGCTCCCAACACACTGATGCACAGCCTTTCCACAATTCTTGAGCCTGGCACAGGGCCTGGCCCCAGGGTATCCTTCAGACATGTCCCAGGAAGGGGCGAGGGGTGGGGAAGAAGCAAGTCATATCATGCCTGCATTCTAGTCTTTTGGATCCAGTGGGGACATCAGAGGCACTGGAGAAGGGGGCTGTGTTCCATGACATAGGCCTCACAGGTTAGGGACATGTCCACAACTGACCTTCATCTCCCCTAGTGACAGGGGATTGCTCTGTAATTTCCCTAAACCCTCCTGAGCAGTCCCAGCACTGCCACATAACCTCCCATGGTCTCCTTGCTGCTTAATCTTTTGTCATTTGCTCCCAGACCCTACCCTCAGCCTCTCTTTGTTACCCCCCACCAACGCTCTAGAAGGGAGAAGAGGTTAGAATCAATTCTTTCCTTCTCTCGGCCACACATAACTGGGGGACCCTTCCTGCCACCTCCACCTCTTAAGCCATCAGCACATATTTAGTGAGAGCCTGTGACATGCTTGGTGCTGCTGTGTTGGGGACACTGACATTCAGAGATGGCCAGCAGGGACAGCTCCTGTTTATCCAGCTCTCACTCTGGACCGGTGCCCTTAGAGGGGCAACCTGTTTTTTTGGGGGGGCAGAGACAGAGAGAGGGACAGATAGGGACAGACAGACTGGAAGGGAGAGAGATGAGAAGCATCAATTCTTTGTTGCGGCACCTTAGTTGTTCATTAATTGCTTTACTATATGTGCCTTGATGGGGGGGGGGGGCTACAGCAGAGTGAGTGACCCCTTGCTCAAGCCAGCAACCCTGGGCTCAAGCTGGTGAGCTTTGCTCAAACCAGATGAGCCTGAGCTCAAGCCGGCGACCTCAGGGTTTCAAACCTGGGTCCTCCGTGTCCCAGTCTGACTCTCTACCCACCGCACCACCACCTGGACAGGCAAGGGAGTAACTTTTATTATCCCTAATTTAGTGAGGGGAAACCGAGGCCTGGAGATCTGCCGTCATTTGCTTAAGGTGATACGCTTGTAATCGACAGAGCCTGGGTTTGAACTCAGTTCTGCCCATTTTTAGAGTGCATGCTTTTAGTCACTAAGGTTGCTGCCTCCTTGTTCAAGCGCTTTGTTCAAACACACAGTCTGCCGTCCCCCCAACATTTTCACAGCTCTGTCCGCCCTCAGCCCCTCACATACCTCCCTCACTCAATCCTCATGCCTACCTTGATAGGTAACAACCGATTTCCCGTTTTATAGGCGAGAAAGCTAAAGCTATAGTAGAGCAAGAAGTCCCTTGCCCAGAGATGGCTCGAGTCATGCTAGGATTTGAGTTGGGCCCATCCAATGAGCCACCTGCCTTGAGAGGATCTGGGATGCTCAAGGTCATGGAGCATCCATGACAAGGAGTCTGGGCTCTTGGCTGGCTCAGCCATGCCTAGCTGGGTAGCCTTGGAACCAGTCATTTGTTCACTGAACAAATATTTATTTAGTGCTGGTCATGAGTCCGAGCTGTTGGATACAACAGATGTGGTTCTTACTCGCACAGATCTTCCATACTGGTGCCCATTAGAGGCCTAAGTCTACCAGTGACCTCATGATTGGAAATTGAGGTTAGTACTCAAGGGAAAAAAGCAGGGTATCAGAGAGAGGCCAGAGGGAAGCATATAAATTGGATGGCTAAGGGGGACCAAGGAAGCATCCTGGAGGATGTGACCTATAGGCTGAGACCTGAAGGATCCTAGGATCCAATAAGAGGGAGGAAGGGTTGTCCAGACAGAAGGAACAGCATGTGCAAAGAGCTTGGCTGGAAAAGGGCTTGGGGCATTTGAGGAATGGAGAGGAGGATGTGGTCCCTGGGACCTTGTGGGTAAAGAAAAAGTGGCAAGATATGCGGTGGGTGGGTGGGTGGATGGTGGGCAGGGAAGAGGGGGCCTTATTGGCCAGGCTCAGGCACTGGGCCTGGATCCTGAGAGTAGAGAAAGTCTTGCTACCTTGTTGGGATGTGGCGAAACTCAGTGCTGTCATGGATGTGGGCGTGCTTTGAGGCAATTAAGTTTGTTTTAATGAAAGGGAAGGATATTAAAGGCAGGGCAGTGTGTCCTCTTCCTGCATAGAAGGATTGGGCTTGAAGTTCAGAAAAATGAATGGAAGATATCTCACAGCCCTCTGCCTGTTTGGAAGGTCCCTCACCCCAGCCCTCAGTCTCCCTTTCTTCTTTCTCACCCTCTAAATCACAGACCAAATCCTCCGCATCCACACACACACACACACACACACACACACACACTTTCTGTCTGTCTCTCTCATACCCTGCCTACTGCTGTGGTCCCCACCATTAACTCTTGCATTTGGTCATTCATTCATTCATTCATTCTTTCATTCATTCAGCAGATGTGCCTTGAGGCCTCCTGTGTGCTCTATCATTAAACTGAGCCCTCATTTACCCTGGCTGGTTAGTTCAGTCGTTAAGAGTGTCATCCCGAAACAACAAGGTTGCAGGTTCAATCCCCCGTCAGGGCACACATGGGAAGCAACCAAAAAATGCACGACTGAGTGGAACAACTAATGTTTATCTTCCCTCTCCTCTCTCTCTCCCTTCTTCTGTCTTCCTAAAAATAAAAAAGTTAAAGCCTGGCTGGATAGCTCCAAAATGTCGTCCCAGAGTGGAGAGGTTGCTGGTTCGATTCCCCGGCTGGGGCACATACAGGAGTAGCTCAATGTTTCTATCTCTCTCTCTTTCCCTCTCTCTCTCTCTCTCAAAATAAACAAGAAATTGGCCCTGGCTGGTTGGCTCAGTGGTAGAGCATCAGCCTGGCGTGCAGGAGTCCCGGGTTCGATTCCTGGCCAGGGCACACAGGAGAAGCGCCCATCTGCTTCTCCACCCCTCCCCCTCTCCTTCCTCTCTGTCTCTCTCTTCCCCTCCTGCAGCCGAGGCTCCACTGGAGCAAAAGATGGCCCAGGCGCTGGGGATGGCTCTGTGGCCTCTGCCTCAGGCGCTAGAATGGCTCTGGTCGCAACAGAGCAACGCCCCAGATGGGCAGAGCATCACCCCCTGGTGGGCATGCCGGGTGGATCCCGGTCGGGCGCATGTGGGAGTTTGTCTGACTGCCTCCCCGTTTCCAACTTCAGAAAAATACAAAAAATAAAATAAAATAAAATAAAATAAACAAGAAACAAAACAAAACAAAAAACAAAACTGGGCCCTGGTGACCCAGAGGCCAATGCCGTGTGACCTGACCTTCAGGAACTCAGACTATTGGCAGACAACTAAGAGATGCAATTACACAAGCTGCCTGATGCTCTGATCCCTGACCCACTCAAACTGTCTCCTATGGAAGGACTCTCCCAGCTTCCCCAGGTGGCTAGGGTCTCTCTCCTCTAAGTGCTCATAGTGGGGGTCTGCTTATGATAACAATGGCTGTGCTTGTCATGTGGGAAGCATTGTTCTGAGTGCTTTATGTGAGGTGATTCCTTTCATCTTCACAGGGGTCCCATTTTATAGGTAAGGAAACTGAGGCCCAGGGTAGCCACTCCCTTGTCTGAGGTCACTCAGCTACTAGGCAGTGGAGCCAGGATTTGAACCCCAGCACCCTGGCCCACAACTGATATTCTACTCAGCTCCTCTGTAGCCTAGAGTTGGGCAAAGAACTGCTCCCCCACCTCGTGTTAACGACCATGTCTACAGCATGCTTCCTGTCTCCAAAGTGCCACTCTGTCCAAGAATATATGTCACCAGCCTATCAAGTCTGCCTGTGGCAGCTATGGGCACCATTCTCCAGAGGAAGACAGGAAAACCAAAGAGCGGCAAACCCCTAGGACAGCAGTGCCCATTTAGGAGCCCTCAGCACGGGCCAGGCTTCCCACATCTGCCAGCTCTCAGAGCCCAGGACGTAGGTCCTGCCTGTTTCTCATGGAGAGGACCCAGGCAGCAGAGGCAGGAGCTGGAGGTGCGCAGCTGGGCCTCACGCTCCCACAACGTGGCAGGAGAGACTGCGGGCTGCCGCAGCTGGGGCACCCCGGGCAAGTGGCTCCACCTGCCCGAGGCTCTGATCCTTCAGCTGTGCATGGGGTCATGACACCCTCCTGCAGAGGGGGCCCTGAATGACTTGACACCATGCTCAAAAGTGCTCCCATGCCTAGTGCGGTGTCAGGGTCCCTCTGCCTCCTGGTGGCACCATCACAGTCACACCTTACGCTCCTCCAGAGTGCACGGAACAGTCTAGAACGGTACTGACTGCCTCTCCCTGAGTGGCCAGCTCACCTGCCCGCCCTCCCGCTGGGCTCACAGCATGCCCTGCTCACCCTCTTACCTTTGATCTTCTCGCCCTTGCTCAGGGAGATCTCCCCCTCCGCTTGAGCCTGGTAAGACTTCACCGCCATGAAGGAGCGTCCAGGCACCGCTGAGTAAAGTTTCCTGCGCCTCCCGCGGCTGCCCAGGGAGCCCCCGGGCCCCCCTGAGCCCCCGGTGCCCCCGGTGGGCCCTTCTCGGGGCGTCCCACTGGAGCTGCATACACAGAGGGTGTGAGAGGCAGGGCGGAATGGAGGGAGGGGCCACCTCTGGGGGAACAGGGGTCCTTGGAGGTTGGGGAAGAGATGGAGCATTGGGGTTAGGGGAGGGGGTTTGAGTGGGTTTCCCAGCTTTAGAGTCCTGAGGGAGGAGGACATCTGGGGGCTCCCTCTCTGCCTGCTGCTGCCCCCCCCCAACTCCCTTCTGGCTTCCTGCCTTCCAGCTCGGCCCTGCCCACAGTCCTGCATACTCTACCTCAGTGCTCCCCAACCTTTTTTGGGCCACGGACCGGTTTAATGTCAGAAAATATTTTCACGGACCGGCCTTTAGGGTGGGACGGATAAATGTACCACGTGACCGAGACAAGCGTCAAGAGTGAGTCTTGGATGTAACAGAGGGAATCTGGTCATTTTTTTTTTTTAACAAAGCTTAAAGGAGTAAGGTGATCAGCTTTGCTTTCTTTTTCTTTTCTTTTTTTTTTTTTAAAGATTTTATTTATTCATTATAGAGAGGGGAGAGAGAGAGAGAGAGAGAGAGAGAGAGAGAAGGGGGGAGGAGCAGGAAGCATCAACTCCCATATGTGCCTTGACCAGGCAAGCCCAGGGTTTTGAACCGGCAATCTCAGCGTTTCCAGGTTGACGCTTTATCCACTGCGCCACCACAGGTCAGGCCATTTTTTAAAAATAAAACATCGTTCAGACTTAAATATAAGTAAAACGAAAATAATGTAAGTTATTTATTCTTTCTCTGCGGACTGGTAGCAAATGGCCTACGGACCGGTACCAGTCCGTGGCCCGGGGGTTGAAGACCACTGCTCTACCTGACCCAGCTGCCTGAAGCTAGGCTCCACCCTCACCACCCCTCTGCTCACTAGCCTCCAGTGACTCCCAGCTTCCTCCTGGTCCCCCCACCCCACCTCATTTCCAGTTCCCCATGATCCTCCTCCCTCCCAGGTCCTCAGGACATGCTGGCTGTCACTGATCACAGCTCCCCTTCTCCCTGTCCTTAGCCAGCCTGGCCTTTTCACCCCAGAAGGCCCCCTGCCACCCTCCCCTCTGCTCTGAGAGGCCTCACTGCTCCCCTCTCGGCCTCCTCTCCTCTGGTTTCATCTTCAGGCTTGGACAGCTTTCGCCACGTTCCTTGCGGCCCCCACCCTGTTTGGCCTCCTCATATCTCCCCCCACCTCTGTCTCTCTGTCTGTCCTCATGGGTTAAAACCAACATTTCTTTTGGGGTGACTTCCAGACCCCTGGCGTGGAGCAGGTGCTCAGCTGAACTTTGGTGCTCTTGGGACAGGTATGAGACTGGCTAGCAACACCCTCCCTTCCTCGAGGGTCAGGAGAGAGATCTGGAAGCCTGGGGGGGGGGGGGACCAGAAAGTTGGGTGGTAGGCAGCTGAGCTGGCCTGAGGCGCTGTGGCTCTGGGGAGGGGACTGGCTGGATTGGGCTCTGTTTGTGGAACCTGGGCTGAGCCCTCTTCTACCTGGGCCGTCCACGGGGCTGCCTCTTGGCCTCCTCAGGGTGCCTCCCTCGGGATGGGGAGCGAGCCCGGGCGCCGCGCGGGCTGCTGGCACTTCGGAGGGTCCCACTGCTGAGCTTGGTGCTGGGGGCCGAGGGCTGTGACTGGCCCTGGGGCACTGAGGTAGGGCCAGGGGCCCCAGTGGATGAGGCCCCTGGGGCGGCAAACACCATCCAGTCGGGCAGGGCCATGCTGGTATCACTGTTGGCCCGCAGCAGTGCAGGGGGCACTGTCAGCCCGGCACTTGGGGGTCCCCGTCGCCGGGCCGCATACTTGGGGGACTCCTGGAAGGGCACTGAGAGGACACAGTGATGGGGAGTCAGAGGCAGGTGGGGGGGCATGCAGGCAAGAGATGGTGGGGAGAGACAAGAGGGGAGAGAGACTGAGATAAGACAGAGTGGGGGCCTGTCATCGCGCCCCCTACAACTATTCAGACATTCGAGGTCCTCCAAGGTTTTTAAAATCCCATCCTGGCCCCCAAATCAAATTCTCTGACTCCCCAATCCCCCCCCCCCCAAGCACCCCAGCTCTCCCCTGGGCCCCGCCTCACTCACTCACCCACGTCCTGTTCTCGATGGTTTCGGATCAGCTCTCCAAGTTCAAAATTCCCAGCAATCACTGCCACCTGGGGGCAGGGGAAACAGGGAGAGGGGTGGTCCAGGCATGGGGGGAGGGGCAGGAAGCCCTGTGAGGTCCCTGGCTGGCTGTTCCCTCCGCCCCTGTCCCCCCAGGTCCTGCCTTTCTCCCACACACAATTGCTCCACCTTCCTTTACCGCTCTGTGCTTTGCTGCCTCCCCGCTTCCCTGACCAGACCCAACCACCCAGACAGCCCAGACCTGGAAGGCCGTCTGCCCGTTGTTGTTCTTCACGTCCTTGTTGGCCCCTCGATACAGGAGGATCCTAGCACAAGTCTCCTGAGGGCCACGGAGGGTGACATAGGATGAAAGGGAAAAAAAACAAAACAAGGACACCATGAGTGGACACAGGCACTATGAACAGAACTTCAGGAACACTCTGATCTCAGCCTTCCCTGCCCACGACAGTGGACTCTTGCCAAGGGTGGCTCCTGAGCCCTCGCTGTGTGGCCAACCCGAGATGTGCTGTGTGCTTAAAACACACACGGGCCCTCGCTGGTTGGCTCAGCGGTAAAGCATCATCCTGGCGTGTGGAAGTCCCAGGTTTGATTCCCGACCAGGGCACACAGGAGAAGCACCCATCTGCTTCTCCACCCTTCCCCCTCTCTCTCCTCTCTGTCTCTCTCTTCTCTTCCCGCAACCAAGGCTCCATTGGAGCAAAGTTGGCCCCGATGCTGAGGATGGCTCAATGGCCTCCACCTCAGGTGCTAGAATGGCTCCAGTTGCAACGAAGCAACGCCCCAGATGGGCAGAGCATCGCCCCCTGGTGGGCATGCTGGGTGCGGGAGTCTGACTCTGCTTCCTCACTTCTCACTTTAGAAAAATACAAAAAGAAATCACACATGGGATTTCAGGCGCTTAGCATGAAGAAATAATATAAGTATCTCTAATAATGCTTACATTGATATGTCAAAATAATACTAGTTTGGATACAGTGCATTAAGTAAAATGTGCTATTAAAATCATGTCACCTGTTTCTTTCTTTTTTTTCTTTTATTAAACATAGCTCCTGGGACATTAACAATTACCCCTGTGCCTTAGATGGCACTAACCTACACTGGACTTTCTCCACCATCCTGTGAGCACTGAAGGGGGACGAGCAGCATCCCTGCTCTCTACCACTAGATGCCAGTAGCAGTCCCCTCCCAGTCGTGACACCCAAGAATGTCAGCAGTGACAAATGTCCCCTGGGGGGCAGAAGAGCCCTGGCTGAGAGCCGCCCATCTAAACCTCACGAAGGGCTTACTATGCTGCATTCAGCACTTTAGAGGCAGCTCATTGAATCGCCCAACAATGACATGAAATTGGAGTTATTGTTCCAATTTTTTTAGACAAGGAAACTAAGGAGATCAAGGTCACAGGGCTGGTGCGCCAGTGTTTACATTCAAACCCAGGTCTGCTTGCCTTTGGAGCTGATGTTCTTAATCAGACACTTGGCTGGAGCCAGAAGGATGGGTTGCTGGGGTAGGAGTGCCACCCACATCCAGTCAATTCCTCACCTGCGTCACTCACTCTGGGTCAAATCTAAGGTCCTTCCCATGGCCTGGGAGGTGCTACCTGATCTGCTGCCCCACTACCCCCAGCCTCACCAAATTAATTTTCTACCACCTCCCTTTGCTCCCCATGCTCCAGCCACAGTGGATTTCTTTGTCTGACAGGCACACCCCTGCCCCAGGGCCTTTACACCTGCTGCTGCTGCTTATAATTCTCCATCCCTCTATCTTCCCATAGCCCAATTTCTCACTTCACTCAGGCTTTTGCTCAAATGCTACCTCTTCAGTGAGGGCTTCTCTCACCACCTGGTCAAAAATAACCCCCTGTGCTGTTGTTCCCTTGCTTTCTTTTTTTTACAATTTATCTACCTGCTATGTCCCTGGCATTCTTCTAAGCCAGTATTAGTTCATTTTCTTCACAACACTGCCTCCCTGAAATTACATGTCTATGTTATTTGTTTCTTTAGCCTCCCTCCCCAACTACATTGTCTGTTTCATAAAGGCATGATTCTGTCTGTGGCACTCACCACCCGGAATAGTGCCAGGCCCATGGGAGCTGTTCAACAAACAGGGATGAATGAGGAAAGGCCGTCTGCCTTTTGTCTTCCCAAACCCAACCTGCCCCCGCCCCCACCACCTGCTCAAGTCTTCTCTAGCTTTCCTGATACCAGCTGAATTGGCATTCACCAAGAACCTCATTGGCCTGACCCTCTCCACATGACACATCCTGCAAGGAGGCTTGTATGAGTCCATTCTGCAGAACAAGCACAGAGAGGGCAAATACTTGCCCAAAGTCACACAGCCAGTTAGTGGAGCAGGTAGGACTCCAACTTGGTCTTCTAATCTTAGTGCTTATCAATTTCTTGTGAAGGCACAACTCCAATTGCCCAAGTCAGTCACTGAACAGCAACATTAGCCCAGTGAGTCTCCTAGGTATGTTTGTGAGTGTGTGTACCTGTGTGTGCACATGCTGTCCCCCAACTGGACTGTTAACCACTGGCAGGTGTTTTGCATGTGTGCATGTCCCCAGCCACCCCTTGCCTGCCTAGCTCATGGTCACAGCATCAGCACCAGCTCCTCTAGCTCTCCAACCTACTCCCCGAGAACCCTGTGTTTATTGGTGTCCTAGCACCGAACCTCTCAGCTCTGCAATTATTTGTTTACACATCTGCCTCTTTGCCAGACGGTGACTCCCCACCCCTTTCTCTGGGCAGGCACCATGCTGTGCCTGACTTATCCTCTATCCCCTGCGCACAGTAGATGCTCAGGAAACACTTATGGAAAGGATGAAGATGAAGGATGTGGCACTGAATCATTCAAAATTGATTCGCTCAAGTCATCCATTCATTCATTCCTTGAGTCATTCAATCCCTCCAGAAGCAAACATCTATTAAATGTTCTGAGCTGGATGCCGGGCAGGATGGGGGAAGTCCCAAGGTGGCTGACCCATCACTCACTCACTCAACAAAGATGCCTCTGGGTTTACCATGTGTTGGGGCTTTGGGGCAGCAGACTGACCAGATTCAGCCTCCAGCCTTGAGCGGCTCACATCCTTAACACAGACCTGACCATCACCACCAGGGCTAGGCAGGCATGCCAGGAGCCCATGGAGGCAGAGAGCGAGGAAATGTCAGACCTAGTTCTGGGTCTTGGGAAACTTAAAGTCTGGGAGGGCAGATGAGAGAAGTAGAAAAAGATGTCTCATGCATCAAGCATCTGTTTGCTAAGCACGTTGCCCACAGCAAACAAATATTCACCTACTTGGTCCTTTGTTGGTGACCCATTTCACAGACGAGAAAGGGGAAGTTCAAGGAGAAGAAAGGACTGGCTCGTCTGACTTGCTAAGAGTAATTGTTCTTGTTATTAATTCTTCATATTAAAATTTCCCTGTTCAAATTAACGGTATGGTTTCCACCTCCTGACGAGATCCTGGCTGATAGTGGTTATGATAATGGTAATTATTATTATTATAGCTGCCTTCTAGGAATGAGCACTTAATATACATGATCTTTCATCCCCTTCAATCAGTTGATGTTACTCCCACTCCAGGGAGAGCATGGAGCCTCGGAGAGGGGACAGGGCCTGTTTGGGGGGCCCTGGGCTGCCCACAGACCACACATGTAGGTGGTAGAGTCATAGACTCGGGGCACGAGGGCTGTGCTGGGGAGCAGGAGAGACAGAAGCATGGAGGAGCAGTGACGGCACCATCACTGGTCGGGTTCGACAAACACTGAGTTCTCCCCCTGCGGGTGCCAGGCAGGCTGCTTGCTGCCACAAGGCGGCATGTGGCTACCTGCCACATCACCAGCACTGCAAGTTCTGATGAGGCAGATGGGGCTGGGGCTGTTCGGAAAGACAGAACAGGGAAGAGGGGAGTAGGGGCTGACGCCCAGCCGTGGTGGACCACGCCCTGTCCTCCCAAGTCCCCACAGTACCCCTCCAAGGACAGCAAGTGAGCGAAGAGACTGAAGCTCTGAGTGGGCTGACCTGCCGAGGATTGCCTGTCACACAGGCAGCAAGGGGCTGGGGTCATCAGGCTGAAAGTCCCACCTCTTGCCAACCCAACTGGCCGCCACAGAATGCTGGAGTTGGAATGTGAGATGGCCCTAGCCAGCTCTGTCCTGGCCACCTCCACTCCCGAGGTGCTGAATTGCTACAACTTGCAACACATTCTTATCCCCTTGGGTGCTGTGGTTTGGCTTTTCCTCTGTCCCCTGCAGTGACCACTCCATCCCCAGCCCAGCAGGTGTTCCACTGGTAGCTGAATGGAGACTCATGAGAGATAGAACCTTGAAGCAGCTTTGCTGTCAGGCAATGGTCCCGACTGCCCTTTGGATGTCCCACGCCTGGAACACCCTTTCTCCCCTCTTTCTATGCAGCTGGCTCCTGCTCACCTTAGCACAGGTGGCACATCCTCCAGAGCCACCTCCATCCCAGCCGCAAGCCCAAGCCCACGTGGGGGCTCCCGCAGGGACCTGTGTTCCCTGGGAGCCCCCTCTGAGCACTCAGCAGGTATGTCCCCCAGTGTGGGGGGCTGTCTTGCTTGCTCACTACTTGGTCCTCAGCGCCCAGTTCCGGGCCTGGCACAGGGAAGATGATCAGTAACTTGTTAAATGAATGAATGAACGAATGAATGAATGAAACAGAATCAGCAGGAGGCACAGGGAGGCTGGGGTGTGGGATGCAGGAGGAGGGCCGGGCCGACCTTGTTGTAGAGGGCGCAGATGTGCAGGGCTGTGTTTCCTGAGGCGTTCTGGGCTCCGGGCTCAGCCCCGTAGAAGAGCAGGTGTTCCAGGTGCTGGGAGTGACCCCGCTGGCAGGCCTGGGGAGGACAGGGAGCCGAGGGGGCCAGTCAGACCCTCCACTAGTGGCATCTGTCTATGGCCTTCACCTTGAGGTCAGGGAGCCCTGCACCTACCGCCCTGCTCCTTGCAGCCCCCGTTCCTTCTTAAGAGACCCGGCCATCAGTTTCACAAGTCATTCCAAGGTGCCAGTGTCTGGCCAGGCCCCTCGAGAACCCCAAGAGGCCATCGCCACCCACATCAGGGACCAAGAAGTGCAGTCCCCCAGCCCATGTTCCCTCAGGGTTTCAGTGTCGACAGCCCCGTCGTTTCCTCTTTGGGGACCATGTAGCCTCATCCCCACCCTATGTGATACCCTCCAGTCTGTTGAACCAGGGTCACTGCCCCCTGCCCCCTTATACACCCCACCCCACCATCCCCAGACCCTTCTGGCCAGGGTGGAGCACCTGGTGGATCTCCTGCCAGCCGTTCTCATCAGCGATGCCTAGCTGGGCCCTGTTGTACAGGAGCAGCTCACAGCAGCGGGGGTCGCCCCCCACCATAGCCGTGTGGAACAGAGGGGTCAGCCCCCGGCGGTCCTTGTAGTTGGGGGAGCCCCCAAGGTCCAGGAGTGCCTAGGAAGTCAGACAAGACAGAGGACAGTCACGGGAGCCCTGGCTCCTTCTGAAGAGCTGGTGGGGCTGGGAGGACCGGGTGACCTCCACCAGCCAGTGCCAGTCTCAGTTCTGTCCTGATGCCCTTGTGCTACCTTGAGCCTGGCCCTTCCTCTCTCCGGGCCTCGCCCAGCCCCTCTGGACAGTGAGGGCATCGGGAAGAGATGGCAGAGGACACTTTCGCTCTGACAGTCAGCCCACCTTTCCCCCACGGCTGATGCTGGATGAGCCATTGAGGGAAACTCAGTGCCACCTACTCAGTGAGATGGCTGAGGGGACAAATGACAGAACTGAGTCTGGTTGCAGGAGGCCCCTGGCCAAGTGGGAGGTGTGAGCGGGACCAAGATCTCAAGAATGGAGCACAGAAGAAGGCCTGGGAAAGAGCAAGCTTGGCCAGCCTCACGGGCCAGGGGCTTGGGGGCAGGGAGTGGCCCCATTCAACCAACAGCTCCGGGCACAGAACACTGGGGGCATCGTGTGCTATTAGAACAGTGCTGGCATCGGCCCTGCGTGAGGATGGCCCGTAGCGGCACTGTCCAACAGCACGTTCTGCGACGATGGACATCATCACATCTGCACCATCTAACATGGCAGCCACACATGGGCTACTGAGCACTCAGAGGTGACTTGTGAGCCTGAGAAGCCCACGTTTTTATATCAGTTCATTTAAAGCAATTTAAATATATGTATTCCCAGGGGGTTAGTGGCTACGAGATTGAGCAGTGCCAGTCTGGGTCAGGGGGAGGGCAATACATTGGCAATACATTCTTCAAGAGAAGGGAGGGGAGGTTTGTTAAGCTGGGGTGTCTGTGAATTGGGGTATTTACCCACACCTACATATCTTTGGGAGCAGTCTATCTTGACCTGTGTGTGAAGAGGGATCCAGTACTTTTGGGAGGGGGTGGAAAGAAAGGAATTGTATTTTAAAGTAAGACTTTGCAAGCTGACGTCGTGTATGCATTTTATGGGTACACGAGGATCATCTGTGTGGGAGGGGGGGTTGTATTTGCATGAGAGAGAAGGGGGAGTGTTGGGGGAGTAAGCATCAGGTTGGGAAGGGTAGATGGGGGGCCGTTGGGCCAGTGTCTGGGGGAGACAGGTTGAGGGGGGTGTTTGCATGGTGTATATGGAGGAGGGTCTCTACCTGGGGGCAAAGCATGAAGCTTTGCAGTTTAAGGGTCTACACCTCAGAGAGATGGTGGTAGGGTCGGCATTGAGCTGGGTCAGAGGAAATGGGGGACATTAGGTATCTGGCTGTCTGGGGGGTAACGTCATCTACCTGGGCATCGGGGAAAGGTCTGTGTGACTATCAACTGTAGCTGATCAGGAGCTGGGGAGGATGGCTGCGTCTAGGGGCCCGAGGGGGGTCTCAGAGTCAGTGGGAGGAGTGGCCATGGAAGGGAGGAAGAGCACAGTCTGTGAGGGGAAACAGCAATGTGGGGTGTTTCTGATCTGCGGGGGGGGGGGGTCCGGGAGAGCTGGTGCCTCACCGTGAGAGCGAGGCAGTGTCGGGCACACGCGGCCTTGTGCAGGGCGGTCATGCCATCCCGGGCTCGAAAGTCGATGTGGGCTCCACCCAGGCACAGAGTTCGAATCACATCCACAGAGCCTTCCGTCTGGGCAGCCAGCGTCAGAGGGGTCTCTGAGGGGCGAGACAGGACAGTCACATGCAGCCCCAGGCCACATGCTGGGCGCCCCCCCCCCAAGACCCTGGCCTCCTCCCTACCTCCTGAATCTGAGTCATGATAATTGGGGTCCAGCCCCTTGTCCAGCAGCCGCGCCACCTTGTCGGATGTTCCGAGCTGCACATATTCTAGGAATTTCTTCAGCCCGGTCTGAGCCATGGACAAGAGAGAGAAGACAGGCAGATCAGGGAGCAAGGGGGAAAAGCTGGGGTCTTGAGCCGCGCTGTCCAGCGAAATACACAGCAAGTCACACATGGCAATGGAAAGTCCCTGGTAGCCACTCAACGCTGTTGAAATTCACTTTATCTCTTTTTAACCCACTCTCTCCACCATTTCGACAGATAAACCATGTAAAATTTCTTAAGGAGAAATTTTGCTTTTGGAGGGATCCCAAGTCTTTGAAATGTGACATGCATTTCACACCCACAGCATGGCTAAGCTTGGGGACCAGCCACCCTGCAAGTGCTCGGGAGCTGTATGTGGCCGAGGGCGCCCACAGTGGACAGCACAGGTCTGAAGGGTTGGAATATTTGGGGGAGGACAAGGATCAATGCATGTTGGGGGAGAGAAGGAGGGACCAAGAGGCCTTTTTTTCCCAAGTGACAAGACTCCTGCACTTCACTGCTGACCAGAGCAGCTCCCCTGGCTTTCTCCTAGCTCTTAGAGGACCAGGAGAGACACAGGGATGCATGGTCTGAGGCCTGGAAAGCCAGATGCCTGAAGGATGTATGTGGCTGGGGTGGGGGCATCGTTGGATCCAATAGAGATTTAGGCGATGGGATTGGGGACTTCAGGGTAGCTATGAAACAGCCCCAGGCAGAGGGACATTGAATGTCAGAGTCTAGGCTAAGGGGGCAGAGGGCCCTGAGTGGCTCTGTGGGACCCAGGAGAGGAGACAGGAGGGTCCAAGGATGAAGAAAGTGGGAGCCGGGAGGAAGCGGTGTGAACCTGGGCTGAGGAACGAGGGACAAAAAGGGAGGTTAGGAGGGGTTATGACAGGGAGAGCGGGGGGCACTTGGGGTTATCCCAAATGTCCCCAAATGGGGGACCTGGCAGAGGATCGAAAGGGTGGAGGAATACAGAGGGCTGTTAGGAAGAGGCTGGGGAGTGGGTGTCCAGTGGGGGACAGTGCAATGTAGGGGTGGGTGCCCGCAGGGCTCTCTCACCTTCGTGTGCAGCTTGGCCAGCTGCTTCTCATCCAGGTTGGTCTGTTTGTAAACTCGGGTCTTGTACCGGAACTGAGGCGAGGGGCGGGGCAGGGGAGAGGTAGAGATTCAGGGTCAGAGTAGAAACAGCCCCCAACCTTGGCAGGGTGGGCAGAGGGGTGCAGGGCTGCTGTGGGGGTACAGGCTGTAACCCCTCACGTGAAGGAGTCTGGCTTCCATTAGAGAATGTTCTGGAACACTTCTTATCACTAGGAATCCTTCCCCCATTTGACACATGAGGAGAAGCTTGGAGTGTGGAAGTGGCCTTCCCAAGGCCACACTGCTGATCAGAGAATGAACAGTAATTTAAACCCAGGCCTCTCTGACTCTTTCTGACTCTTAGGTGGTTCTTAGGGGTCCGGAGATCCGGAATCCTTGCTAAGAAAGGTCTTGGCTAGGAGAAAAAACAGGAGGAGGCCAATGTGTGGTGGGACATGCCTTCTTTCATCTGGGGAGGCTGTGGGCCTCACCTCCAGGTAGGGCACCCCCTTCTCAAAGGACTGGGGGTACTCCCTTAGCAATCTCTCCTCCTCCAGGAAGTTGGCATCACGGCCTGAGGTGGCGGGCTGGAACAGGCCGTAGTTGAGCACGTCCTGCAGGCTCTCGCTCAGGGCGCAGAGCACCTGCTGCTTGGCCGTCCAGATGGTGGCATCAGGATTGAAGCGCAGGCATTTCTGGGGGGCAAGGCGACAGGGAGGAGCTGAGGTGGTTTGGGAAGGGGGTGGGGGTGATTCTGGGAGTAGGTGGGGGGATTTGGGGAAGCATGTGTGGGTCTGGAAATGGGGGCCACATAGGAGGACACCAGCAGCAGCAGAGGTCCCTGGTGTGGGGTGGGGACTCTGTCCCCCCACTGTCCAGTGACAGGGCCACTCACTGTCTGGTGCAGGTCCGGAATGCCAATCCTGAAGACCATCATGCTGAAGTGGGCGTCCTCCGGGACAGACATGGAGCGACCCTGGAGGCCTCCGGCAGAGGCCAGGTTACCAGGTGCCCCGCTGCCCCGGCCCCGGGTCCCCTGGAGGCCTCTCCCGGGCCCGTCTGGGGAGCTGTCGGACTCTGAACCCCCCTCGGGACACTCGCTGCCACTGCGGCGTTCCTCGTCCTCGCTTGAGGCTGAGGCGGGGCTGTGGGTCATCGTGGGGCCACGGGGCGATGGGGGACGGCAGCATCACAGGTCGCTGAGTGGAGCCAAGGAAGGCTATCAGATTAGGAGATCCAACCCCTCAAAGGCCACAGGCACACTCAGTGGCCCAGTGGTCAAGGGCAGCGCCCCGACGATGCCAGAGGCAGGTAGGAAGGAGGCCGGACACACCCCCAACTCTGCAATGCTGCCGGCAATCGTGTCTCCTTCCCTGCCCTTGGCCCTGCTCACAGCCCCCGCCCCTCCTGCGCCCCACTTTGCGTTGACCCAGCGTGGCAGTGTCCCAGAAACCGCAGAATCACCGCGGGAGCTACTGGCCCATTTTGCCAAGCCACGGAAAATGCAGCTAAAATTAGCTGAGGACGGACAGGTGGACGACCCACCGGCACCCTGCCCTCCTGGCCCCAGCCTGGCCTCTAACCGGAGGCCCTCCCTTCCTCCTCCTTCTGGACAGCTGGAGGGGGGGGGTAAGATGTAGTAATAGGGAGAGGGAGGGGCCGTGAGCCTGGGGCAGCAAGAGCAGGAGGCCATGTGGTGCCTGGAGCAGGGCGGGTGGAGCTGGTGACTTCACTTTAGCCTGGCTGACAGTGTGTGCAGAGGGCCAAGAACCCAGTGTCCTAAAGGGAGCCGAGGCACTGGGATGGTGGTGTCATGGGTCAGAGCATCATGCCTAGGGTGTTCCTGAGGCAGCCACAAGAGGTGGCCTGTGCAGGTTGTGAGGGGCATCTTAAGAGGGTGTGTTGTTGTATAGGTGGCTGGGGAGGCTGGCCCTGGGAGGGCTGTCCAGGTGACAGTAGTGTGGTAACCAGTGTCAGTGTGGGGTGGCTGAAGACGACCTGTGAGCATGTTTGAGGACCGGCCCTGGAGGGTGGGTGGATCAGCATGGCCGGGAACTGGTGGCCCCACTCTGAGGGAGACTGTGGGGCTGGGAGGGACAAGAAGTGGGGTGAGGGTCTGGCGGAGTAAGGTGGGAAGTCATCTCTGGATCCCCACTCTTGTTCAGTGAGGCTGCCTTAGGAAGGTGGGTTCCAAATGGGGCTGCCTGGTTCCTCTTCTCCCCTACTCCCACCGCAGCACCGGAAACCAGAAGGTCTGGTCTGGTCCCTCCCCCCCCCCACACCAGGCCCAGCTCCTGCACTGTTGCCATGGAGATGGGAAGCAGTGGAGGGTACTGCTGACTTTGGGGGAGTGGGGATAGACTGGGGGGTTGGGGGAGGGAAGGCAAAATGTGTGTGTGAGAAGACTTCCAAGAGCTGTGGGCGAGCCAGCAACACCACCGGCCCACCGCCGGCGCACCCCTCCCCCATGCCGGCCCAGGGCTACGAAGCCCCCTCCCCCTCCAGGTAGTGGGCAGCGCTGCCTCACCTCGCCCTTGAGGAAACCGGGTCTCCTCCTCTCCCTTTGACTCCACACCGCACCTCACAATGTGGGGCCAACAGCCACTCCCCCTCGGCTGACCCAGGCTGACCCCCGGCCTACATCAGGCACTAAAGGGCCATTGGGATGGAAGCAAAGCCGGCCCGGGCCCCCCGCGCAGGCGGCTATCCCCAACCCCGCGGACCAGCTCGGCCCCTCCCCCTCCGGCCCGAAGGAGGGAGCGGGCACACTCCGCCGGGGCGGCATGAATCAAACGCTCCGCAGCTAAGAATAGCTGGCACGCAGCTGGCACTGAGACTGGCTGAGGAATCGAAGGGGGGGGCGAGAAGGGAAGAAAGGGGGTGCCCTGAGAGGCTGCGGGGGGACGGGGGGCGGCTGGCGTGGCTGAGAGCGGACCCGGGAGAATGCAAGGAGGCGGAGAGAGGCGGGGAGAGGGAGTCTAGGCTAGGGCGGAGGAGCTGGAGGGGGGCAGGGGAGAGCCCCGGGCCGGGAGAGGGGGCGGGGGCACCCGGGAGCGGGACTCGGGGGCGGGAGCCGAGGGGGCGCGCCGGCTGGTGGAAAAGGGAGAGGCGACAGGGTGGAGATGGGGGGGAGCTTGTGAAGGGTGTGGGAGCGGGTTGGAGCAGCCAGAAAGGAGAAGCAGGAGCTTGAAGGGGGTCGAAGGGGGCGGAGGAGGCCAAGGCCCAGACCCCGGCTGGAGGGGACTGGGCACCGGGGTGACCTGGGGGAGGGGCCTCGCGCGGCGTGGTTGCAGAAGGGGTCCAGGGGCCTCGGTGGGTCAAGGTGGGCGAGGCGGGGGAGTGGCCGGGCAGGGCCGGGAGGCGGGTATAGAGACCGAGCCCTTGGCGGTGAAGCGCCGGGTGCGGATTCGGACTGGGGGTTCTGCTAGCAGGGGATAGGGGGGCGCATCCTGCCATCAAGTCTGCGATCTGGGACGGGGCATCGGGGACCAGGGCATAACCCAATTTGGCGTCGCCCGGGGTAACGCTCCCCTTCTGGCCCCCACCCCCCACCCCACCTCACGCCCAGGCCCGGAGCCCGGCGCGCGGCCAAGGACGTCCGGGAGCCCCCGCCCCCTCCTGCAGCCCCGGCCCCGCGGCACCCCCAAATCCCCGGCTTCTCGGCCCCCTTACCTGCCTGGCGGGGCTGCTGAGTCCCGGTCGGCGGCGCCCGCAGCCCCTCCCCCCTCCCCCCACCCCCCACCCCCCCGGGAGCGGGGGACCCTCAGGCCATGCCCCACCGCCCGGGAGGGCGAGCGGGCCCGGGGAGGGGGCCGGCGGGGGCCGGGGGGGAGGGCGGGGGGGCCGAGGACCTCACCCCCCCCGCGGACCGGGCCTGGCCATCCGCAGAGCGCCCCCCTTTAGCCTTGGCCGCCGCGCCCCTCCTGGCTAGCCTGCCCCGGGCTCGGTCCGGCCGGTTCCGGGCGCCGCGGCTCGGCTGGCTCTTCCTCCTCCTCTTCCTCAGGCCGCCGCCGCCGCCCGCTCCGCGCCTCCTCGGTCTCCCTTCTCGCTCTCTCGCTCTCGCTGTCTCTCCCTCACCCTGTCTCTCTCTCTCTCTCCCTCTCTATCTCTCTCTCTCTCTCTCTCTCTCTCTCTCTCTCTCTCTCCCTCCCTCCCTCCCCTCCCTCCGCCCTCTCCCCTCCCTCCGGGAGCCGGCGGAGAAGACATCGCCCCTCCCCGAGCCCCCAAACCTCGCCCATCCCCCCCGCCGGCTCCGCCCCTTCCCCTGGCCCTCCCCCACCACTCTTCTGTGCCACCAGAACCCAACTCGGACTCCACCCTTACTTGCCCCCAAATCCCGAGGATGCGGCCCCGCCCCTTTAAGGGTACCCTTTCTACCCTCACACCCAGGACCGCCCCTTCCCAGAGCGCTTCCCACCCTCCCTACACACAGTAGGGCACAATAAGTATTTGTTGCTGAACTCTACATCCCCAAGTTGGATTCTGAGAGCTATAGATTCCTGTGCTGTCCCCCCAACACACACACACCCCTTCCCCCAAGGCACAGGTGCATAGCCACTAGCTGGCCCTGCAGGTGCAGACATCCCCACATATACACACTCCCCACGCATGCAGGACCAACATGCCTAAGTGTACATTTCCACAGTCACATTCAACTAAAACGTGCACATGTCACACCTGTGCATGAGACATATGAGCAGCACAGAACACATACTTATGCAACCCCACACACAGCACGCACCCCAGTGTGCATGCTCATACACAACCCTGAAAGACACACACTGCAGGGAGATGTGTGCATATGTCTCCACTACACTCACCCACCTCGTTGTCCATCATCCAGGTGTGCACACGCCCATTTAGATGCACAACATGGGGCCATCGCTTCCCGACAGGATAATTATTGCTGACATTTCTTGAGCATTTCCTGTGTGCCATCCTCTGTTCTGGATTTACTCATCAACTTCTTCCACTAACCCATTGGCTGCGTAAGAACATTCACCACCCCCATTTTCCAGAGGGGAAAACTGAGGTTCAGAGAGGCTAAGCGACTTGTCTAAGGCCACTCGGGTGGTACCAGGGATCAGGGACAGGTAGGATAATTCAGTCTTGACACTGCTCTTGTTCACTATGGGGAACACCATGGTTGTATATCCTTCTTCCCAGCTCAGCTTGCTGGTGCCATGGAAGCATCCACAGAAACAGGGCAGGTCTTGAGATAGTGCTCGGGGACAGTGTCTCCATAGCCCAGGCTCCTACCCTTCTCTCATATCCAACAGCACCTCCAGGGCCACCAGTCAGAGCACAGGTGCCTGTACAGGGCAGTTCTAGGTAGCCTCTGAAATGCCCCTCCAGCTGCAGGCTCTGGGGTACATCTGAGCTAAAGCAGATGTTAGCCCAGCTCCGGGAGACCCCTCTGGATGCACACCCACCAGTCCAGGTGGTGAGCAGCTGGGCCCTGAGAGAAAACAGCTGTCCATGCTGGTGCCAGCAGCAAGAGAAGCTATACACCCCTCTACAGTTTACAAGGCCTTCCCAGGCCTCTGTATTATGTCTGGAGGCCTCTAGCTGCTGATGTGCGGTCCCCAGAATGCCAGTGGGCACCTGACAGGTCCAGACTGTGATGTGGTGAGCAGCCTGCCCAAGGTCACACTGTCCTCTGCTTTCTTGGAAAATGGAAGCCTGGGCACATTGATTTCCAAGGCCACTCCTGGGGCTCCCAACAGCTGAGGGCAGATGCCCTGCTCTTGCTTGGAGCCAGAAGCCTTGGCTAGCTGCCTCTGGTGACCTCCAGCAGGCCATGCTGTCCCCTCTCTGAGCCTTGGTTTCCTCCCTTAAAGAGGGGCCCTGCCATCCCGGGCTCGTGAGTTCCATGCTGGCTGGCACAACCAGTCAGGCCGAATCTAGGAAAGCCCTGCATGAGTCACGAGTCTGGCATAGAGTGGGCATGGCATGGCCTCTTGCTTCTCTCGCCTGAGTGCAGCCTCTCTCTCACTGCCCTCACGACCTCCACCTTGGCTGCCACAATGCAGAGGCTGCACCCCATGCCTCTGCCTCAGGAACTCAGGGTGCCACCTGAACACAACAGTCAAGCCTTCAGCCTTTCAGCTAAGCTGTTACCCCACTATGAATAGCTATTTCCTTTCTCGATCAGCAGACTGAGCACCTACTACGCTTGGTCCTGTTTCCTGTTCTAGTGCTGGGGATACAGCAATGAACAAGAATCCCTGCCTTCACTGGCCAGAGACAGACCACAAACAAGTAAACAAACAAGACGATGTCAGTCTTGTGTACAACCAAAAAAGAAAAACTGAGGTGTTTCAATAAAGTAACTTGTGGAAGCAAAGCTACTTTAGATAAGAGAATGGGGGAAAGCCTATCTGAGCTGAGGTTTCAGGAAGGAGAGAGGAGGCTGGGCCACAGACCCTTGTTCTGAAGGAGAAAAAGACTAATGCAAAAACTATGAGGTGGGAAGGAGCTCAGCATTCAAGAAATAGCCAAGAGGCTACCCACACTCTAATATGGCTGCATCCTAGTGGGCAGGGGAGTGGGGTGATGAGCTTGCAGAGATGCAAAGGGCCCACCCTTCCCAGCCCCCTGCAGGCCAGGCCAGGCCTGGCCCTTGCAGAGGACAGGGTTTGGCTTCCCTTCAGTCAGTGATGGGAAGCTGGGGGAGCAGGGGAGTGGGGAGTGACATGATCTGATTTACAGTTTGGAAGCTTTGCTCTGGCTGCGGCAAGCAGCATGGATTGGAGGGGCTAGGGAAGGGGGGAGAGGGGGAGGAGGCAACTGCAGTGGTCCAGGCTGGAGATGAAACTTGCTGACTGCTCAGAGCTCTGTATGCACCCAGCCCAGCATCAGTCTACTTCGCCTCCTGGAGAAAGCTTCCCTGACCCAACCCCCCACTCAACCATCCTCCTCTCTCTCCCCTGCACTAGCCCCTCGCCCAGTAAGATGGTCTGTCTGCCTGTCTGGAGTCCCCAATCATCTGATGAAAGGCCCAACCTGCAGGCTTCCATAAAAGTATGGCAAATGAATCCCAGAGCCTGGCCTCCTAGGGTTTGCACACACAGTTATATGCATGCTCTTCATATGTGTCACACATAATCACTTGCATCTTGGGGCAAGAGCATGGAGGGCAGGATGGAAGATCTCAGGGCAGAAGGCACCCCAGAGTATGGAAATTGTGGGAAAGCCTCTTCCAGCACGGTGTGTGGGCAATGGTGGCCATAGGGTAATAACAACCGTGGAGAGACCCTGCAGTTTCTCCCCTGCTAAGGAGTGGCCAGGAGACAGAGGGGAGCAGGGTCAAGTCCCAAAATCCCCCTGAGGGAATTCCTGGGCAGAGGCTGTGTCTCCAGGATCCCTTGGAGAGCTAGCTCCATGCTCTTCCTGACCATCAGAACTTTTGGCCCGGCAGAAGGAAAGAACAGGGCGGAAGTGAGCTCTGGAAAGTGGGAAGAGGGGGGTGTGAGGGGAGACCCAGGGCGGGATCCAGGCTTTGGAACGTTGGAGGTTTCCGGCCACAGAGGCAGGACCTCAGGGGAGCCAAGAGAGGCGGGGAGAGAAGCACTTCGAGGAACAGAGACCAACGAACAGCCAGGAGTTGGGAGGAGAGGGACCAGGCAGGGAGGAGCTGGGAGAGGTGATCTGCACACATTCCAGTCCCCAGAGACACCCTCTTCCCAGAGACATTTGTCTGCAGCCTTGGGTTCTATAAGCTCACCCGGATGCAGGCAGCCTGGCTCCTTGGGGCCCTGGTGGTCCCCCAGCTCCTGGGCTTCAGCCATGGGGCTCGGGGAGAGAGGGAGTGGGAAGGTGGCTGGGGAGGCGCCCAGGAGGAGGAGCAGGAGAGGGAGGCCTTGATGCTGAAGGTGAGTTGGGGGTGCTAGGACTGGTGGGGGGGAGGCCACAGCGACTATGGGCTTGGGAGGGGTTATTCCTGGGTTAGGGAAATGAGCAAGCAGGAGTGACTGGATAGGCTTAGAGGATGGGGGTGATGGGTTTACAGAAGGGAGTTAGGGCAGTGAGCCAGTTTACAGCTGGAGAGGGTTGGTTGGAGCATCTGGGGAGTCAGAATGGGGTGATAGGCTGTCTGTAACCATCCCTCCCCGGCCTCAGCATTTACAGGAGGTCCTGGGGCTGCCTGCTACCAGGGGGGATGAAAACCCTGAGGGAACCCCTGAAGACAAAGGGGTCTTGGAGACTGATGAGGACCATAAGGGGGAAGATGAGGAAGCAACGCCAATCCCCTCCTCCAGCCCCAGCCCCAGCCCCAGCCCTTCTCCCACCCCGGAGGACACCATCACTTACATCCGTGAGTTATCATTAGCTCCACCCTACCCCCCAGGCCTCAGCCATCATTTTCACCGAAATGAACTGTACTCTCAGTGCCCAGGAACCTATCAATTGCTCACCGTCAAGCCCATTGCGCCCACACTCCCATGAGCTCCGGGTCCCCTCCTCGCCTCCCAGGAGCCCCGGGCCACTGACCTCCCACGCCACAAACTCCGCTCCCAGAGGCCCTAGGTCTCTGTCCCCCCCAGGTCCTCCGATTCCCGATCCCGCCTCAGGGTCCCCGGCCAAGGTGCGCCCTGTCCGTCCACAGTGGGCCGTCTGGCCGGCCTGGACGCAGGCCTGCACCAGCTGCATGTCCGTCTGCACGTGTTGGACACCCGCGTGGTTGAGCTGACCAAGGGGCTGCGGCAACTGCGGGAGGCGGTGGGCGACACCCGCGACGCTGTGCAAACCCTGCAAGAGGCGCAGAGCCGCGCGGAGCGGGAGCATGGCCGCTTAGAGGGTGAGTCTGCACCGTGCGGGGCGGGGAAAGCGGGACGATCCGGGTCAGGCGGGGGACTGGTGAGCGGAAGGCGCCCGGAGAGGTCTGAGAACCACGGACAAGGGGGTTCCTGGAGACTTGGGGTGTGTTGGCTGATGAGGAGGTTAGAGCAGTGGGAAGGGTGAGTGCCAGGAGCAGGCGGGCGGTGGGGTAGGCACACTGCCCACCACGCTGTAGAGCCGACCCGGTTACACGCGCCACGCCCCCTACAATCTGGTCCCCGCAGCCTGGCACCACCCCGGAGGCCCTGACTCCGCCTCCTTGCTGGATTCTGACCCCGCCTCCTCCCAGCCCGACCTCGAAGGCTCTTACCCCGCCTTCTCCACGCCCCCGGAGGTCCTAACCCCGCCCCACCCCGCCCTCCGAGGACTTGACTTCACCCCTCCCGCAGGCTGCCTGAAGGGGCTGCGCCTTGGCCACAAGTGCTTCCTGCTCTCGCGAGACTTCGAGGCCCAGGCGGCGGCGCAGGCGCGGTGCGTGGCGCGGGGCGGGAGCCTCGCACAGCCTGCGGACCGCCAGCAGATGGAGGCGCTCACTCGCTACCTGCGCACGGCGCTCGCTCCCTACAACTGGCCAGTGTGGTTGGGTGTGCACGACCGACGCGCCGAGGGCCTCTATCTCTTCGAGAACGGCCAGCGCGTGTCCTTCTTCGCCTGGCACCGTGCGCCCCTTCCCGAGCCTGGCACCGAACCCAGTGCCGCGCTGCACCCACTCAGCCCCAACCAGCCCAACGGCGGCGCGCTGGAGAACTGCGTGGCGCAGGCCTCAGACGACGGTTCCTGGTGGGATCACGACTGCGAGCGGCGTCTCTACTACGTCTGCGAGTTCCCTTTCTAGCGGGGCCGGTCCCCTGCCTCTCCATTCCATCCCACCACCCACCCTTTGCCAGAGCCGTGCACTGTGCAAGAACGTCCCTCCCTCCCTCCATTCTTGCCTGTGTTTTTTGGGGAAGTGGCGAGCATCAGGCTAGGTCCAGTGACAATAAAGCCTTGTGGAATCGGACTTGAGCGGGCAATGGAAGCACTTTTGACATTTATCTCGCCCTGTGGCAGGCTGGGAAAGGCAAGAACCTGGCCTTTGGATGTCTATCCTGCCCCTCTTTTTTGGGTATTATTTGAGGCCCAGAATCAGAGTGATGGAGAACACTTGTGCATATGTACACATGATCCTTCACTGCTGCACACACATGTCAGGAGTACATACGTGCACACGCTGCTCATGCCCTCATCCCCCATTGTGCCCACTCAGAGCCTTTGGGACCCAGGGCCTACTAATCATTGTTTCAGGACTTGATTCTGATGGAAGAGATCTGGGAATCACAAAGGAGCTAAAGGCTCTCACAAGCCTTGCAAGAAAGACTCCGTTTAATTTTTTGTGTTGCAAACTGGTTTCACCAGATGGTACTGGAATGTAACATCAGGCGTGGCCACCCCTCTCCCTTTTCCTTCCCCCAGCCCCAGTAGCATGTGTTGAGACACAGACTTGAAGACCCATCCTGCCTGGAAGTGTAGGCTCCCTCCAAGTGTTCCCTTCTCTACCCCCTGCCTGTGAGGCCCTGAACTTGCCTTGAGCCCTGTTTCCTCATCAGAACATAGGCACATCACCCCTATCTTGTATGGCTCTTGGGATGTTCATGTGAGCCCAGGAATGTGAACATTTGGGAGATGGTGGAACATGAGCGGCATAAAACCTTTCCTTCCCCACCATTTTTTCATACCTTTATTCCCTGGGTCAGTGAGGCCACCCAGAAATCATCCCAGTGTCTCCCTCAATACTGGCATCATGGTCCTGACTCTGGCATCAACATAGAACCCAGAAACCGTAGTGTGACCCTGTCTTTTTCTTCCCTCAGCTGTGGCTCCAAAAGCCTAAAGTGTCACCATTGGATCAACTAGTGACAGTCACCCCTGCCATCTCTAAAAGGGGAAGAGAACCATCACATGCTCCCTCCCTTTTTTTAGGTTTCATTTCTTTAACCCTGCCAGTAAGTCTGGTTTCAGGCCTTGTGGCAGATGACCAACCACAAAGGAATGTCTGACATCACAAGCCGAGAAGTCCTGGATGACTGAAAACCCCCAGCCCTTCCTACTCCCCCTCTCCAAAACCCTTAAAAAGCACGTGCCAGGCTGTGCCTGGTGTGCAGCTCTCCCTTACGAGTCAGCCCGGCAGGGTTCCTTTCTTCCTTTCAATAAAGCCTGTTACACTGGTCTTTTCGGACTCGGATGGATTCTAACACCTTTAGGACCCATTTCTCCGCCCCACAGCTCCCATAGGAGGTGCCTAATAGGAGGCTGACAGTGCAGAGTGGGTTGGCCTCTGGTCTGGAACACTTCAATCAAGGGACTGAAGACCTTGCTCAAAATTCTTCCCCCTGAGCTTGCTTTCCAGGGTGGGGGTGGGGCAGCAGAATGTTATAGATATCCAGAGGACAGATTAGACAGACATTAATGAGTATCTGCTATTGCCCAGCAGGGGTCACCCTCACCAACTTGACGTTCTGGAATGAAAGTGAATTGGGTAGTTGAATGGTTATACACGCCTTGACTCTGGAGCCAGATGCCCCAAGTTCTAGTCCTAACTAGGCCACTTTCTACTGGGCAAACTTGAATGAGGCTTCTCTCCTGACCCTGCACTGATCAGTCAGACTGGGAAACCATTATAGGGTAGGGCTCTAACTGCTTCTCTTCCTCCCTAGCCTCCTTTGGGCTCCCACAGAGTTCAAGGCTTTCCTCTTTACACCTTCCATTACTCTAGATCAGTGGTAGTCAACCTGGTCCCTACCGCCCACAAGTGGGCATTCCAGCTTTCATGGTGGGTGGTAGTGAAGCAACCAAAGTATAAATAAAAAGATAGATTTAACTATAGTAAGTTGTTTTATAAAGATTTATTCTGCCAAACAGCGAAAATCCAACATAAAGTACTTGGTAAGTAATTATTCTTATATGCTTTAACTTGCTGTAACTCTGCTTTATAAATTTTACAAAGTAAAGTTACTTCCCTACTTTATAAATCACCATTACTGTGGAACCGGTGGGCGGTTAGAAAATTTTACTACTAACAGAGATACAAAAGTGGACGGTAGGTATAAAAAGGTGGAGAGCCGGGGTTGGGGGGTGCTCTAGATGCTGCTGTCTGGTTAAGGTCTGTCATAGCAGGCCAGGGACAAAGAGTTTTGGAGGCACCCAAACAGTTTGGGAACACCCAAAGAAAGGTCCGAGTGGAGGGCATTTACAAGGACTGGGTATGCATCATGTCAGCTTGCCTGTATGCGTAGCATTCTAGATTGATTCCTGACTCAGGTCTGCATACATGAACCCTTACCCCTCCTCCAAGAAGCCCTCCCAGGCTTACCAAAACATTGTTTGCCAATGTTTGCCCCCCCCCCCCCCCCCCCCCCCCCCCCCCCCCCCCCGCCTTGGACCCACACCAGAGAAAGCCTCAGCAACTGATTGGGGTCGATACGTTAATGGATTCCACGGAAGTGGTGGAGCAATGGCGCAAGCCTGAAATGATCCAGCCTGGGGAAGAACTACCCGGTAGCCAAACGGGCTTGTCAGGACTACAAATCCCAGGCGGCCGAGCGACAGGCCCCCTACAGCCTTCTCAGAACCACGTTTCCCGCAGCCATTAGGTACCTCACACAGGTCCTTTCGCAAGTTCGGGGGGTGGGGGGTGGGGGGGTGGCTGCCCCCACGTGGGCATTGCCTACATTACCCAGCAAGCTTAGGGCCACGGCCTTCACGAAAACGACTGAGTCCAGCAGTCTCCAGAGTTCAGATCCCCCTTCTCTCCAACTCAGCGGCCCTCGTCCCGAGGAACTATGGGAAATGTAGTCCGGTCACGCGTCAACCGTTAACACCCCCGCCCCCACGCCTGCCCAAAGCCGCAGAATTTAATACTCGTTTAGATTTACCTGTATATTGTAACTGGCGCTCAGATCTTTCCGACAAGAGTTTTTCAAATTACGGGTGAATTTCCATGGGTGGGTCATAACCATTAAAAAAAAATTTTTTTTTAACTCATTGATTTCAGAGAGGAAGAGAGAGAGAGAGAGAGAGAGAGAGACAGGAAGAGAGGAGGAGGAGGAGGAGGAGAGAGAGAGAGAGAGAGAGAGAGAGAGATGGACTTGCTTTCCCACCCATCCGCACATTCTTTGGTTGACTCCTCCTGCATGCGCCCCTACAGGAGTTCAAGCCCCAAACCCTGGTGCATGGGGAGCTCACGCCAAGCAATTGAGCTACTCGGCTAGGGTATAACCATTTTTAAAATAGGGTATAGCCAATTTTAAAATAAGTGAAATACATTCATAGAAAATGGTTGGAAATAGTTATCAAAATGTGTCTAAGTACTAAATTACAGCATAAACTACAACAAACATTTTTTTCTTTGCCTGCAGAGAGTTTGCTAAACACTGGTCCAAACCAACTTAGCTTTTAATGGAAAAAATAAATAAAAGAGAGAGAGAAGAAAACCCAAAACTTTTTATTTGGAAGTAATTTCAAACTTACAGATAACTTGCACAACTACAAATAGTATTTTGTATTTTATATATCCTTTACCCAGATTTATCTATTGTTAATAGTTCACTCTCATTGCTTTATCTTTATCCATTCATTCATCCACCATCCATTCATCACTCACCCATCCATCATAAACCAGTCACCAGGGACAAACCAAGTCAGGTTTACTGACCCACTGCAATAGAGGAGAGCACACTCCAGTGGAGGAGCTGTGATGGAGATAAAGCATTTGGGGAAAGAGAGAAACTTGGATGAAATTTAAGTGAAATTGTCTTTTGATAGCTTCAGAGCAAAGCAGGCATGTGTATAAATGAGTCCACCTCAGGTCTAGACTGCAAAGTGAGCTCAGGATCTCGCTTCTTTGGAAACTACAAAGTTATCATAAATGTGGTAGGTTGTTCCTATCTCTGCATAGGGGCTGGAAATGGAAGCTTCTTGTCTGTGTCAGAGTGCCTTCAATCTTCCAGGCAAAGAGTAGGATGCTTCATGCTTATGGCTACAGTTTCAAACAGCAAAGTTTCCAAAAAGCCTATGATTTTAGAGAGCAGAGTTTCTCAGTGAGCAAGGTAGCAGGGGTCATTAAAGGGGGTTAGAACACTTTACAGCCTATTCCTGGGAGAGATGTTTCCTGTTGACTTTGCAGCTAGCTAACTTTATCTGTGTCCAGAGATGAATGGCGGGCAGATTTTTTCACAGTTTTAGGTGGGTTTTGTTTCTCAATATATACATACCCCACCCCCTTTAAAGCATTTAATGGTTTATACATATTATGGCTCTTTATCCCTAAATACTTCAGTGTGTATTTCCTAAGTGTGGGGATAGTCTCTTATGTAACCACAGTAATCGGCTTCAGCAAATGTAACATTTACATAATTCTTTAATCTATTGGTGATATTCCAGTTTTTAAAAACTTTTTATTTATTGACTTTATTTGTTTACATATTTTATCATTCTATTAGAAATAATTCCAAACGGGTTTTTTTTTTTTTTACTTTTATTAATTTTTAGAGAGGAGAGAGAATGAGTGAGAGAGAGAGAGAGAGAGAGAGAGAGAGAGAGAGAGAGAGAAGGAAGAGGGAGGAGCAGGAAGCATCAACTCTCATATGTGCCTTGACCAGGTAAGCCCAGGGTTTTGAACCGGCGACCTCAGCATTCCAGGTCGACGCTTTATCCACTGCGCCACCACAGGTCCAAACAGGTTTTGAAGAAAACTTATTCATTTGAGTTTGACGGGTTTTCCAAAAACTCTTAATGAAGATATGTTCGCCAATAAGCAGTAAAACATCAGCAGAACTATGGTATACTGAGCAAAGAGTCAGGCTGATACCAAAGGCAACATGCAACACACAAAAAGATACAGTATAACAAAAGACAGTCTGTGAGTATTGGGGGGAAATTAATAACTTCTTCAGTGCACGAGATTCCAGTAGTGTTTTGGAGCATTTCCCTGGCTAGTACAAGTAGTATTGGAAAATCTTTTTTGGCAAGGGAAAAAAAGAAATACAATTGAAACACAACATTTGAAAAAAAACAGCAAACTGTCCCAAGAATGATAAAGGTATCAGTATAGTAGCAAGTGGATAACTTTAAAACATTATCTGTTGTAGGCTCAAAAAACATTCAAAATGGATTGATTCAAAGGTATCACAATACCCAAGTTCAGGCATTTGAGCTTAAGAGAAGTAAAATTTAAAAAGAACACCCCCCCCTCAACTTGAGAATTTCTTTAAAAACAAACATATTGCTAAAGTGCAACATTTTATTTGGTAAACAATAATTGGCAACAAAATAAGTTTAAATGCTGTAATATTCTGTCCACATCAGCCCAGATACTGTTTAATAACCAAGATGCAAACTAATTTTGTTGTAACAAGCTTAGATGAAACATGTTTTTGGTCAGATATCCAGTGCTATTTTATGTTTCAAAAGTTCATTTGACAGCCTGACCTGTGGTGGCGCAGTGGTTAAAGCGTTGACCTGGAATGCCAGGTCGAGGCATATATGGGAGTTGATGATTCCTGCTCCTCCCCCTTTCTCTCTCTCTGTCTCTCTCTCTCTCTATCAGTGTCTCCTCTCTCTAAAATGAATAAATAAAATCGAAAAAAAAAGTTCATTTGACAGCTGGTCAAGCCCCTCATCCAGACCAGTTCCTTGTGTAGCATAAGTGATTTGAACATACCATGTTCTGTTATGAAGAGACTGAGGATCTAAATTATCTGTTGTTTCACTGATGGCCCTAGAATTGGAAAATCCTGTTTGTTTGCAAAAGAGCAGCAACACTGTATCTTTTTTTATTTTATTTATTTATTTATTTTGTAAGAGAGACAGAGAGAGAGAGAAACAGACAGAGAGAGGGACAGATTGGGACAGACAGACTGGAAGGAGAGAGATGAGAAGCATCAATTCTTCATTGTGGCATCTTAGTTGTTCATTGATTACTTTTTCATATGTGCCTTGAGCGGGGGACTACAGCCGAGCCAGTGACCCCTTGCTCAAGCCAGTGACCATGGGGTCATGTCTATGATCCCACACTCACGCCAGCAACCCCATGCTTAAGCAGGTGAGCCCATGCTCAAGCTAGTGAACCTGCGCTCAAGTTGATGACCTCGGGGTTTCGAACCTGGGTCCTCTGTGTCCCTGTTCAGTGCTCTTTCCACTGTGCTACTACTTGGTCAGGTAACACTGCATCTTGCAACTCATCTTCCTGAAGCATTTTTCTTCCCCCAGCTCTTCAGCTCCTTTCTGAATTCTTTCAAGATGATCATTGCTATCTACCACAAAAAGTAGATCCTGGATATTCTGGAATAATAAGGCCTTATTTTATCTTGACCACCAACATCCCATACTGTGAAACAAATGTTCTCGTGTTCTGCTGTTCCCACATTAAGGCCAATTTTATTTTTATTTTATTTTTTATTTTTATTTTTTCTGAAGCTGGAAACGGGGAGAGACAGACAGACTCCCGCATGCGCCCGACCAGGATCCACCCGGCACGCCCACCAGGGGGCGATGCTCTGCCCCTCCGGGGCATCGCTCTGTTGCAACCAGAGCCACTCTAGCACCTGGGGCAGAGGCCAAGGAGCCATCCCCAGCACCCGGGCCATCTTTGCTCCAATGGAGCCTTGGCTGTGGGAGGGGAAGAGAGAGACAGAGAGGAAGGAGGGGGGGGGTGGAGAAGAAAATGGGTGCTTCTCCTATGTGCCCTGGCCGGGAATCGAACCCGGGTCCCCTGCATGCCAGGCCGACGCTCTACCACTGAGCCACTGGCCAGGGCCATTAAGGCCAATGGTAGGAACGGTGGCAACCATCTCCCCTAACTTCAGTTTATACAGAATGGTTGTCTTGCCAACAGCATCCAATTCAGCCATCAAAATGTGTATCTGCTTCTTGTCTAGAGGAGGGAACATAGGGAAGGAGATGGTGAGGCCCATGGCGGTGGTGGCATTTACAACGGGCAGGAGCATAAGTGTTTGGAGCTTGCCCCCCTCCCTCGCCTACTCCTTTCACACTCCCCAAGAGTTGCTGAGTTAGAAAGAGGTAAAATGAACAGATTGCTAGCTGTCTTGTCAAATGAAGTTCCAGGACAGGAATTAGCGGGTCACTGACCCCCTAATTGATTGTTGAGAGAGAGAGAGAAAGAGAGAGAGAGAGAGATGGATTTATTGTTCCCCTTACTTATGCATTCGTTGGTTAACTCCTGTATATGCTCAGACTAGGGATCAAACCCACAACCTTGGTGTATGGGTAGGACGCGCTAACCAACTGAGCCACCCGGCCAGGAGTGATATTCCAGTTTTGTCAGTTGACCCAGATCTTGTCCTCACAGCACTTTCCCCCCAGCTCAGGTTCCAGCCTGTGGCCCTGTATTGCGTGTAGTTGTCACGTCTCCTTGAATCCCGAACACTTCCATTTTTATGATATTGATATTTTGGAAAAACAATATTCCCCCTCTCATGCCCTCCCCTTTTTAAAAAAATAAAATTTCCCCACTTGAATTGACTTGATATTTCCACATAATGATTAGATCCGGGTTATACATTCTCTGCCAGGATATATGAGCTGAGGTCAGTGGTATGAAATGTGTCAAGCATGAAATGGCTTATTTTGTTAGTGATTTTTCCATTGTCAGTGGTTCACCTTGAACAGGACTCCTTCCCTGATTCTCCAGGTCTTTCCCGTACTAGCCTCAAGGTCTTTGTCTGCTGCAGCCCCAGGCAGCCAGCAGCGAGAGGTGGGCAAGCCTGCTGGCAGGTTGAGCTTGAGCTTTGGAAATTCCTGTGGGGAGGCAAATAACTGCCCCCTCTCAATCCTCCTTTCCTCTTTTCCCAAACACAACTCCTGGAAGCCTTGTGGGCAAGAAGTCAAGCTGCTGGGGTTGGGGGACAGGAGTGACAGGAAGTAGAATACCAGCTCTGTCTTAAAAACCAGTGTTTTGACAATTTTGTAATATCTGATACACAAGAAATAATATGTGTAAATACTGAGGCAGGAAAAGACCACCCATTAGCCCATGACTCTATTTAAGGATAGGGTATTACTATTAAGTCACCCTTCCTTATCCCCTCCTCCACCCTGGTCCTGCTAGGGCTGTTAGAACAAAGCACCACAGACAGGGTGGTTTAAACGACAGGAATTATACTGCTCACAAAAAATTAGGGGATATTTCAAAATGAATATGAAGCGATAAAAAAAAGAAGCATTTGATTTTTTTTTAGTAAACAAGAACATCAGAAAAGCAAACGACAAGTCAAAGAAAGTTGTTTGATTATGCAAATGAGATGCAAAACCAACGTTATTTCATTGGTGAAAAGGCACTATACAAAAGGCTGAAAGTACTGGAGTGTCTGTACGTTCCCGGATCCCCTAATTTTTGTAAGCAGTGTATTTCTTACATTTTTGGAGGCCAGAAGTCTGAGATAAAGGTATCATCTGGATTGGTTCTGGGGCCCCTGTCCTTGGCTTGCAGAGGGTCACTCTCTCCCTGCGTCCTCTTCTTCTGTGCTTGGGCATTCCTGGTGTCTCTCTGTGTGTCCAGATTCCCTCTTCTTATAAGAACACCAATCACCTTGGAATAAGGCCCTCCATAAATAGCTTCGTTTTAATGTAACCATTTCTTTAAAGGCCTCCTTTACAAATACAGCCATATCCTAGGGTCCTGGGGCTTAGGGCTTCAACATGTAAATTTGGGAGGAGACACTTCCACATCTTATTGTATGTCATCTGCAGCTATCCTTATTACTATTAAAGTATTTCTGAAGAGTAATTTTTAGGTTTACAACAAACTGAAGAGGAAGACACAGAGACTTCTCGTATACCCTCTGCCCCCCAAAATGCATAGTGTCCCCTATTGTCAACACTCCCGACAGAGGGAGCACATTGGTTACCATGACGAACCTATGGTAACCAATAGGTTACCAATAATAATGGTAACCCATTATCACCCAAAGTTTACATCAGGGCTCACTCTTGCTGTTGCACATTCTGAGTTCGGGAAAATGTCTCCTGACAAGTACCTGCCATTATAGTATCATACAGAGCAGTTTCACTGCCCTCCGCATCCTTTCTGCTCTGCCTCTTGTCCCTCCTACCCCCAGACCCTGGCAACCACTCATCTTTTTACTGTTCTTGTAGTTTTGCCTTTTCGGAGTGTCCCATAGTTGGAATCATACAGCATGTAGCCTTTTCAGATGGTCTTTGTTCACTTAGCAATATACCTCTTCATGGCTTGATAGCTCATATATATATATTTATATATTTTTCCAGTTTATTTCCTCTGACAGGACACAAAAGACAATCAACTAGTTTGCTAGAGTTTTTAAAAATTTTTATTTATTTATTATTATTTTTTTAGAGAGGAGAGAGAAAGAGAAGGGGGGAGGAGCAGGAAGCATCAACTTCCATATGTGCTTTGACCTGGCAAGTCCGGGGTTTTGAACTAGCAACCTGAGTATTCCAGATCGATGCATTATCCACTGTGCTACCACAGGTCAGGAGAAAGCATAAAATTCTTTGCAAAAAAAAAAAAAAGTCTAATGAAGGCCCTCTAAGATGAGCTGAATAAAGCAAGACAGGTTATGCTCTTGGTTGGGGTGATTAAATATTATACAGATGTCAACACTTCACAAATAATTTATAGAGTCCATACAATTGCAAGCAAATTTTTATTTATTTATTTATTTATTATTTTCTGAAGTTGGAAACGGGGAGGCAGTCAGACAGACTTCTGCATGCGTGCGACTGGGATCCACCCGGCATGCCCACCAGGGGGCGATGCTCTGCCCATCTGGGGCGCTGCTCTGTTGCAACCAGAGCCATTCTAGCGCCTGAGGCAGAGGCCATGGAGCCATCATCAGCTCCAGGCCAACTTTTTGCTCCAATGGAGCCTTGGCTGTGGGAGGGGAAGAGAGAGACAGAGAGGAAGGAGAGGGGGGAGGGGTGGAGAAGCAGATGGGCGCTTCTCCTGTTTGCCTTGGCCGGGAATTGAACCCAGGACTCCTGCACGCCAGGCTGACACTCTACCACTGAGCCAACCGGCTAGGGCCAACAAGCAAATTTCTATTTGGATTATTTTAACAGTAAAGAGTACAATACAAGGTTTCTTTGTATATTTAAATGTGTGCAAACTTCACCACTCAATTTTATTAATTTTTATTTAAAATTTATTTATTTATTTATTTTTTAGAGAAAGAGAGGAGGGGAGAGAGAGAGAGGGAAACATTGGTTTGTTGTTCTACCCTTTAATGCGTTCATTGGTTGACTTCTGCATGTGCCCTGATCGGGGATGGAACTCACAGACTTGGTGCATTGGGGTGACACACCAACTAATGGTGCTACCCCACCCGGAATGGTTACCAGTCAAATTTAAAACATTTTTACCATCTCAAAAATTAACCTATATTCTTTAGTTATCACCATCCCATCTTCCCATTTGACCCCCAACCGAAGAAATCACTAATATATTTTCTGTCTCTCTAGAATTGTTTATTATGGACATTTCATTTGCATGGAATTATATAATATGTGGTGTTTTGTGACTGGCTTCTTTCACTTAACATGGCTTCAAGGTTCATCTAGTTTGTAGTATATATTAGCACCTTGTTCCTCTTTAAGGCTGAATAGCATTTCATTGTATGGATATACGACATGTTGTTTATCCATTTGTTTAAAATTGGGTTGGTTCCATTTCTGGGATTTTATGAAAAATGCTGTTATGAACAGGTCTACAAGCTTTTCTGTGGACCTTGGTATTTGTGTCTCTTGGTTATATACATAGGAGCGGAATTGCTGAGTCATATGGTAACTCTCTGTTTAACTGTCTGAGGAAGTGCCAGACTTTTCTAAAACAGCTGCAACATCTTACATTCCTATCAGTTGTGTTTGAAGTGTTGATTTCTCCACGTCCACGCCAACACTTGTTACTATCCGATTTTTTTTATTCTAGTCATTTCAGTGTGAATTACTTCCCCATTGTAGTTGTGATTTACATTTTCCTGATGACTTATGGCGTTAAAATTTTCATTTTTTTTTTACTATTTGTGTATCTTCTTTGGGAACTATGTTTTTAAAAATTATTATTATTAAGTGAGAGGCAGGAAGGCAGAGAGACAGACTCCTGCATGTGCCCCAACTGGGATTCACCCAGCTAGCCCCCTATAGGTGATGCTCTGCCCATCTAGAGCCACTGCTCTGTTGCTTGGCAACCAAGTTATCAGAGCCTGAGTTGAGGCAATGGAGCCGTCCTCAGGGTTTGGGCCAAATTGCTCGAACCATTTGAGTCATGGCTGCTGGAGGGGTGGAGAGAGAGAGAAGGGGGAGGGGAAGGGCTGGAGAAGCAGATGGTCATGTCTCCTGTGTGCCCTGACTGGGAATTGAACCCAGGACTTTTTGGGAACTATGTATTCAAATTCTTTCTCCATTTCAAAATTGAGTTGTCTTTTTGTTATTGAGTTGTCAGAGTTCTTTACAGAGTTCTAGTCTTTTGCTTGTTTCCTTGGGGCTTATAACAAACATTTTAATTGAGCAGAATCAGGTTCAGATTTATACTAGCTTAATTCCAATGAGATAATGGATTGTTACTTCTATACAGCTCTATTTCCTTTCCTTACTTTCTCTGGTGTTACTGTTATACATACTAATATTGTAGACCCAACAATACAGTGTTATCATTAATACTTTACCATCTGGCCTTACCAGGCGGTGGTGTAGTGGATAGAGCGTTGAACTAGGATGTGGAAGACCCAGGTTCGAGACGCCGAGGTCGCCAGCTTGAGTGCAGACTCATCTGGTTTGAGCAAAAGCTCACCAGCTTGAACCCAAGGTCGCTGGCTCAAGCAAGGGGTTACTCGGTCTGCTGAAGGCCCGCGGTCAAGGCACACATGAGAAAGCAATCAATGAACAACTAAGGTGTTGCAACATGCAACAAAAAACTAATGATTGATGCTTCTCATCTCTCTGTTCCTGTCTGTCTGTCCCTGTCTATCCCTCTCTCTGACTCTCTCTCTGTCTCTGAAAAAAAAACTTTACCATCTGTAGTCACTTTCTTAACTTGATACAGCTTTTCTATCACTTACCTTCTTTGTGTTGTCAAGGGCAAAAACATTACAAATATATTATACTTCTATATCTTGTAGACCTAAGAATAAATTATATACATATTGTTTTCTATAGTTGCTTTTGAAATCAATGAAGAGAATAAAGGAGAAAGACTATGCATGCATACTGTTGCATACTGTCTTTTATAATGATGTAATAATCTTTGCTAGCTTTTCCTGTGGATTTGCATTAGTGTCTGGAATCACATTGCTTTCAGCCTAAAGAACTACCTTTACAATTTTGTGTAAGGCAGGTTTGCTAGCAATACATTTTCTCAATTTTTGATTATGTGGGAATGTCTTCATTTTGCCTTCACTTTTGTAAGACAGCTTTGGTGGATACAGAATTCTTGGTTGACACTTTTATTCTTTGAGCACTTTGAATATGTTATGCTACTGCTTTCTGGCTTTCATTCTTTATTTTATTTTATTTTTTTATTTATTATAGAGTGAAAGAAAGGGAAAGAGAGAGAAACATCAGTTTGTTGTTTCACTTTTTTATGCATTCATTGGTTGATTCTTGTATGTGCCCTGCCTGGGAGTTGAACCTGTAATGTTGGTGTGTTGGGACAATGCTCTAACAAATGGAGCTACCTGGCCAGGCCTGGCCTCCATCCTTTTTGCTAAGAAGTCAGCTATCCTATCTTACTGAGATTTCTTTGCAAGTGAAAAGTCACTTTCTCTTTCTGTTTTCAAGATTATCTCCATGGCCTGACCTGTGGTGGCACAGTGGATAAAGCCTCGACCTGGAATGCTGAGGTTGCCGGTTCAAAACCCTGGGCTTGCCTGGTCAAGGCACATATGGGAGTTGAAGCTTCCTGCTCCTCCCCCCTTCTCTCTCTCTCTCTCTCTCTCTCTCTCTCTCTCTCTCTCCTCTAAAATGAATAATAATAATAATAAAAAGAATAAAAAAAAGATTATCTCCTTGTCTTTGACTTTCAACATTTTTACAAAATGTGTCTGATTGTGGGTCTCTTTATGTTTACTTTATTTGAGTTCATTGAGCTTCCTTGATGTGTAGGTTAGTGTAATAAACTTAGGAAGCTTTCAGTCATTACTTCCTTTATTTTTTTCCTGTTCTTTTCTATCCTCTCCTCTCCCAGTACTTCCATGATGTATATATTGGTTTGCTTAATGGTGTCAATAACAATAACAGCCTGACCTGTGGTGGCGCAGTGGATAAAGCATCGACCTGGAAATGCTGAGGTCGCCGGTTCGAAACCCTGGGCTTGCCTGGTCAAGGCACATATGGGAGTTGATGCTTCCAGCTCCTCCCCTCTGTCTCTCTCTCCTCTCTCTCTCTGTCTCTCTCTCTCCCCCTCTCTCTCTTCTCTAAAATGAATAAATAAAATTAAAAAATAAAAAAATTAAAAAAAAAACAATAACAGTCTCTGCTAGAGACTTTCTATATTTGGGTTTAATATTTAAAAACATAGGATAGTTAGAGGAAACAAATTGCCTATTCAGCATGTCAATCCTTTCAGCTTTCTCGGGTTTATTTATTTATTTTGTGGCAGAGACAGAGGGAGTCAGAGAGAGGGACAGATAGGGACAGACAGACAAGAAGGAAGAGAGATGAGAAACATCAATTCTTTGTTGCGGCTCCTTAGTTGTTCACTGATTGATTTCTCATATGTGCCTTGACTGGGGCACTACAGCAGAGCGAGTGACCCCTTGCTTGAGCCAGTGACTTTGGGTCCAGGCTGGTTAGCTTTTGCTCAAACCAGATGAGCCTGCGCTCAAGCTGGCGACCTCAGGGTCTTGAACTTGGGTCCTCCACATCCCAGTCCAACGCTCTATCCACTGCACAACCACCTGGTCAGGCTTTCTCATGATTTAACATACCTAAAGTAAAAAAGACTGCAAGGAAATTTTGGAGTGGTGGTTACAGAATATATGCATTTGTCAGAATCCTAAAAATGCACTGAAAAGGGTGAATTCTTCTGTATGCAGATAACATCATAATTTTAAAAATACTTAAAGTAGTTTTTTTCTCCCCCCCCCCCATGTTAAGAATACAGACTTGGCCGTGGCCAGTTGGCTCAGTGGTAGAGCATCCGCCTCGCGTGCAGGAGTCCCGGGTTTGATTCCCAGCCAGGGCACACAGGAGAAGCGCCCTTCTGCTTCTCCACCCCTCCCCCTCTCCTTCCTCTCTGACTTTCTCTTCCCCTCTCGCAGCCAAGGCTCCATTGGAGCAAAGTTGGCCCGGGCGCTGAGGATGGCTCTATGGCTTCTGCCTCAGGCACTAGAATGGCTCTGGTTGCAACAGAGCAACACCCCAGATGGGCAGAGCATTGCCCCCTGGTGGGCATGCCGGGTGGATCCCAGTCAGGCACATGCGGGAATTTGTCTGACTACCTCCCATTTCCAACCTCAGAAAAAAAAAAAAAAGAATACAGACTTGACAACCTTAAATTTAAAAGATCTATGTGTAAAAACAACTTACGCTCAAATTGAAATAGACTTGAAAAAAATTGTACCTCATGTGACAGAAATAGCATTGATAATCTCATCATGTAAAGTGACAGGAAAGGGAACACACTCTTGGATCCCAGGAGGCAAGTGGGCAAAAGATGTGAAGAGACAGTACATAGAAGAGGGGACACAGTGACAGTTCCAGGAGGACATTGCATTATACAGGAAGTCAAAGTCATTCCAGTAAGTCAACAACCAGGGGAAAATGTTAACAAGAAGACCCAGAGCTGGTGGGTGAGGCTGGGGTGGATCCCTCCTGCCCTGCTGTAATCCTCCCCTCCTTCTGGGTAGCAAAGTCAAGATCTTTTCTTCTTTGAGGTTTACATCTGGGAATCCAAAAAAATAGAAATAAACCTAATTAGAAGAAAAAAAAAAACTTGATCCCCCAAAGTGTTACTTATAACACAGAGCACCAGTGGTGGTGGTGGCAGTGGTGGGACAACTTAAATATGTTCCAAAAAGAAATTGGATATGAAAGTCACAACCGTGTGGCTAAGACACGCAGACCCTGGGGAAGGCCCCAGGGCTGAATATCAACCTCCCTAAGCAGAGGGTGGAGAGAGACCAAAGAAAGAGGCTGTCCGCTCCAGTCTGGCAAGTAATAGTGTTTATGAAGGAAAACTTATGCAGGAGGTGCATCTTGGAGGCTGCAAGGTGGAGTGGATCCCGTGCTGCTTTGCGAGAGTGGGGAACCAGTTACAGAGGGCGAGGCGGGTTTCACGGGTACCAACCAGCACATGAAAGCTACCAGGGACAGGAAATGACTTTACATGTTTGAGCAGGTCGGGACACTGTCCAGGAACCAGCATGGGGACAGGAAGCAGGGGAGGGGTGCTAGTTTACATCAGAATAAACATCCATTACAATCAGACAGTCTCCAAGGGAGATTTGCAATAAGCAATCTCTCCTCTGGTCCAGTACCCTTGGCGGGTCAGACGTCACTGCATAGAGCACTCTCTCGTCCACACACTGCAAGGGGTTCTATATTTTTAAAAGGTTGAAGAATATATAGCAACAAGGGAAATATACTTGTTTCTAGAAGTCATTCATAGAAAAACAAGTCTACCTGCTTTGAATGTACTATTGAGGATTGATAGATATGTGTATTCTAAACTGCCCTCTTGATGTTCCGCTTACCTGTCAGACCTCACCCTTACTGGACTATCGCTCCGGAGACAGAAGAATTCCAAGAAGCTGGCAAGCACCCCAAGGAGGAGCATTCCGGACATACCAGGACTTTTGACTCAGTATCCCCTCAGGCTCTCCCAAACACTATATAACTCGCCCCTAGTCTGTAACCGGTGCTCTTCTCCCGGGAGAAGTGCCCGGCAGGGTTCCTTTCTTCCTTTCAATAAAGCCTGTTACTCTGGTCTTTCGGACTCTCATGGATTCCAATATTTGGTGGCAAAACCCGGGACAGGGTACTAACTGCCTGGACGATCCCTCTTTGCTGTCCAAACTTACAACCAGGGAAGCAATGGGCAGCGGCAGCTTGTCCCGGGCTTACTCCCTGATTCTGTTTGGACGTGTAATTGTAGGTCGATTGGCCAGCAGTCTAACCCTGTCCTGAACCCCTGCTGGACCAGAAAGGTAAGGAGTTTCTCCCTTCCCCTTCCCCGGTTGGCCTCTAAATTTCTCTCTAAAAACACCCCTTCCTGGTCAGACGGTTTTGACTTTGGACCCCATAACTACAGGTGCTCTGCCTCTACTCCTTTACTGGACTTCTACAAAAGTCTAGGTGTGCCTAGCCAGGCCCCTGTCCTATGTCCTGGGATCTCAGCCTTGGGGTGATGACCTCTTGTCTGAGACTCTCTTTCTACGGAGATTTTCTCCTCTCGGAACTGTGACTGAAGGTGGGATGTCCCCTTCTCTCACCAGTCTCCTCTACTGTGGGCTCCTCTCAGTCCAAACTGTCCAGCCAGACTCCCCTCAGAACATGGGCTCCTCCCAATCTCAGGCCTCAGAGACTACACCTCTACTCCTTCGGGACTCCTCTACTCCTTCGAGACTCCTCTACTCCTTTGGGACTCACTCTACTGTCTGAGGTTCACAGTTTGGGAGGTTTCTACCTCGAGCGGCTAGCTTCTATGGACTTTCTCAAAAATCTAGGCGCCTAGCCAGGTTGCTTTCTACTACCATTACAATATCCTAAGAGATCTTGACAACTTTTGCCACCGGATGGGGAGGGCATCAGAAATTCCTTACGTGCAGGCTTTTCTTCTCCCTTCGCTCCTGTCCTTAATCTCTGTGCTGCTTGTTCTACACACAGGCCATTTTTGGCCAAAGAAACCTCACCTAAAACCTCCGCTCCTAATCTTTCCTTTTCTGCGGACTCCCAACTCTCTCCTTCTCCTGCCTGACCCCCGAGGACACCCCTCTCTCGGGACCCCTCTCTGGTCCCTCTGTAAATCTTTCCCACTGGAGTCTCTTCCCTCCAAGAGCCCCCTCCCTTCTCCACTGTGTTCTTCATCTCCTCCCCCCTCCTTAGAAGCTGTGGCTCTGGCTGTGGTGTCTGTCTTTCTCTGACCCCTCCTCCCTCCTTACAAACTGTGACTGTGCCTCTTTTCTCCTCGCCCTCTCCCCTCTCCTCAGAGCTCTAAATCCTTTTGACTCCTCTGACCACGTGGCGCCACACCAGTACTTTAACCTCCTCCTTCTCCTCCTCCTGCAGATTCTGACCCTCCTTTCCATCCAGCTGCTCAAACTGTCCGTCTGCTTTCTCTCTTCCTCCGCACTATGTTGACAACTCCCTGCTATCTCGAAAAACTTAAAAAAACAAAATTGTATATTAAGCTATGTGAGTAAGTAATCCGTCTTGTCTCTTTGTTTGTCAGAAAATATCTCTAGTATAATTTGAATTGAAACAAGTAAAGCGCGCTCATTTAAATTCCTTAATTCATAACTTTTATGTAAAGTCTTTGTTTAATGTGTAACTGTGTCTGTTTCTAAGGCCTTAAACCAATAATTACCCGTCTCTTAAAACCAGGCTTACTCATCCCCATGGACTCTCCCTGCAATACCCCCATCCCTCCTATTCGAAAACCTTCATGAGCTTATCGCCTCATACAAGCCTTACACCTAATCAATGAGGCAGTAATTCCCCTCCATCCAGTAGTCCCTAATCTCTACAAGTTATTGTCACACATTCCCTCAAACACCACTCACTTCATAGTCCTAGACCTCAAAAATGCCTTTTTTTTTTTTCTTCCAGGAACAGAGAGAGTGATAGATAGAGACAGACAGGAATGAAGAGAGATGAGAAGCATCAATCATCAATTTTTCGTTGCGGTGCCTTAGTTGTTCATTGATAGCTTTCTCATATGTGCCTTGACTGTGGGCCTTCAGCAGACCGAGTAACCCCTTGCTCAAGCCAGTGACCTTGGGTCCAAGCTGGTGAGCTTTTTTTTGGCTCAAGCCAGATGAGCTCGCACTCAAGCTGGCGACCTCGGGGTCTCGAACCTGGGTCTTTCTGCATCTCAGTCCAATGCTCTGTCCACTGCGCCACTGCCTGGTCAGGCCAAGAATGCCTCCTTTACCATTCCTCTACACCCTGACTTTTACTTTCTGTTTACTTTTATTTAAACTGACCCAGACACTATTGCAGCCCAGCAACTTACATGGACTGTCTTACCCAGGGATTCAGAAATAGCCCACACCTGTTTGGGCAGGCACTAGCTTGGATTTAGCAGCATGCAATCTCAAAACTAGTACTCTCTTACAATATGTAAATAACCTACTTCTCTACAGCCCCTCCCTGCCTGCTTCAAGGAGACACACCTCCACCCTTCTTAACTTCCTCGCTATGAAGTTATATTGTGTCTTCTCTGCTAAGGCTGAACTTTATTCTCAGTCCCTAGTCTATCTAGGCATTGCCTTAACCCCCACCACCTGAAGTCTCACCCTAAATCGAACTCAGACCCTCCTCAGTCTCCAACCACCTACCACCAAAGACCAAATCCTTTCTCTCCTCAGTCTAATAGGCTTCTTTAAACACTGAATCCCCAATTTTGCTCTTAGTCAAGCCCCTCAGTGAGATCTTCTAAGCATGGCTTTTAAGGTCTATAATGGCCAAGGAAGTAACAGAAAAGGCAAATAAGGTCCAAAAGAAGTCAGGAAATACCAGCTTTTGACATACGTTCTTAAAGGCTCCAGCACTTCCATCAGGGCCCTGCTTCAGAGTGGAAAGAAAGGTCATTGAACAGAAGCCTGTCAGGCTTCCTGGCCCCACCAGTTGATACATCTGTGCTGTGGAAAGAGGGACACAAGAAGGTAAGCTGCCCCCTTGCTCCATGGAGGGAGGGTTCAGTCTCTTCTAGCCCTGCTCCAACTACCTGTGACCTGACCTTGCCCAGCATGCTGGGAATTGCCACTGAAGGCCCAAGGACATCGTTCATGAGCCTAAGGTATTTCTTCCAAGTAGCAGATAAACTGATCTTGTTTCTTGTAAACACAAGGGCCATCTACTATGCCTCGCTTGAATATTTGAGTTTTATTTATCCCTCGAAGATCTCTACTGTGGGTACTGACAGTCTGATTTTGTTACTTTATTTAATGTATAGTATCTCCTTTATTCCTTTTGTCTCAATGCCCCATGCCTATTATAGGCTGGGACCTGCTGCTAATTCCAGCTAGAAGCAGTGGTCACTAGAACTTAAACTCTAGCTGCAAAGCATAGCAATGTAACCACCCTTTTCCTAAGTACTTGCAGGATTTACAGGTCACTCAGCAAACTGTTTAAAGACTGTCCAAGAGGCACTTCCAGCATTACACACTTAAGGACTGACTTTCATGTGGACAGGTACACACACCGTGATCCTGACAACTCCCACTGCTGCTAAGGGTGACTCTTTCCTCCACCCTGACCATCTGGAGCTCAGAAACAGAGAAACAAAACCGACCCCTTGTCCTTCTATTCTCTATTTACCTCTCATCCTGTATCAACCAATCAGGGGCTTTCTACTTGTGTGGAACCAACACCTATATGTGTCTCCTGACTAATTGGACAAAAATCTAATCTATCTCACCCCAAATATCAACCTAATTCCACCCCATGAACCTCTTTCAATTCCTAGTACACTACCTGTCAATCTAAGGACCAAACGAGTTATACAGGTAATTTCTCTTCTTGTTGCTTTAGGAATCTCTACAAAAGTAGGTCTAGGGGCAGGGGGACTGGCCACTTTCCTGTCTTATTCCTACTCTCTCTCTCTCTCTCTCTCTCTCTCTGAAGCCTAGCAAATTTGTATACATGGAATCAGTGGTTTCTCACAAACTAGGTGTCTTGACTATTGCCTTTCATTAGTCCACTCACTCTCCTATTTATTTTTCTAACTTTTGGACCCTGCCTCTTACGTTTGTTCACTAGTTTCTTACAGAACCACATGCAGATCTTCACCAATCAGAAAATTGGAAAAATCTACCTAACCCTACACACCAACCCTGAAACCTGCCCTCACAAAACAGAAAAATCTAAAACCCTATATCAGCAAACCTCCTAAATTCTATCTTTTAACCCCTACAGGTTCCCTAACCCTAAAGCTCTCCCATATCCCTGAAGAATTAGGAGAGTGAAGAGCATTCACCTCTTAACGCTTCTCAATCTCGTTACCTTTCACATAGTAAGGGGACAAGATTCCTAGGTCTTCTTGGCTGAAGAGCCTACAAACAGACATGAAACATTCTTTTAGCTCAAGCTAACTTCTCTCTCCAGGGCTGCCAGGAAAGAATATCTCTAACTTTACCATGGAAGAACTTTCACCCCGCTATACAACCCTCCTTATCTCTGCATTCCTGATCTCCAAATACTTGATCCCTTCTTTATCAAGTTCCTACAGGCCCAGATGAGAGAAATCTCTAGGATTACCTACAATCAAATACTCCTACACTCCTATTCTCCAATATCCCAAGGAGAACTTAATGAAGGAAATATCAGATAGGTAGGGATGACAGCAGGAAGAAGCTGCCCCTCAGCCCGAGAAGTTCCCTCCTGACTGTTCTCCAAACCCCCTTCCTTTTAAACCACACATACTCAGTCCTTCTAAAACTTACACCAACAGGTTCCCTGTCTCTATTTTTTTTTTTTTTTTGTATTTTTCTGAAGCTGGAAACGGGGAGAGACAGTCAGACAGACTCCCGCATGCGCCCGACCGGGATCCACCCGGCACGCCCACCAGGGGCAACGCTCTGCCCACCAGGGGGCGATGCTCTGCCCCTCCGGGGCGTCGCTCTGCCGCGACCAGAGCCACTCTAGCGCCTGGGGCAGAGGCCAAGGAGCCATCCCCAGAGCCCGGGCCATCTTTTGCTCCAATGAAACCTCGGCTGCAGGAGGGGAAGAGAGAGACAGAGAGGAAGGAGAGGGGGAGGGGGAGGGGTGGAGAAGCAGATGGGTGCCTCTCCTGTGTGCCCTGGCTGGGAATCGAACCCGGGACTTCTGCATGCCAGGCCGATGCTCTACCACTGAGCCAACTGGCCAGGGCCAGTTTCCCTGTCTCTAAAAATCTCCACATGTCCTCCCATCTGAGAGGAACCAGACCAGCACATCTCATGAGGCTCATCCAGGAGATCATGTGTCACCATGTCACTCTGTCCACTCGGCACTCACAGCAAGCAATGCACAATTATTACCTTGCAAAATTTTTTTACTTCCTCACTCAGGTTTTCGAGGACATCACCTGGTTCAGACCTCACAGCACGGAAATTGACGACTTCCTTAACTGGATGAGGGACTTGGCTTGGCAAGTTTCTCTTCTTGAGTTTTCTCCAGAAGAAGCAATAATTTTCCAGTTTTTTCTCCTCTTTCTCCTCGTCACCCCTCATCATATATTATTAAATTAATAACTGCCTTTCTTTTATATGTAACCACAGAGTTGAGAAATGATAGATACGTGAATTCCAAACTGCCCTCTTGATGTTCTGCTTATCTGTCAGACCTCACGCTGACTGGACTATCGCCCCTGAGACAGAGGAATTCCAAGAAGCTGGCAAGCCCCCGAAGGAGGAGCAGTCCGTACATACCAGGACTTTTGCCTCAGTATCCCCTCAGGCTCTCCCAAACACTATATAACTCACCCCTAGCCTATAACTGGTGCTCTTCTCCCCGGGAGCAGTGCCTGGCAGGGTTCCTTTCTTCCTTTCAATAAAGCCTGTTTGGTCTTTCGGACTCCCATGGATTCCAACAAGGATGTCATCACTGACTTGAGGAGGCAAACTCAGTATCTTGGCAGAGGATACCCTGGTGAGAGCACTTATCTTACCAGCTGCCCCAGTGTGCCCTTTTGAGAAGGGAACTGGTTTTGATAAAGAAGGCAACATAAGGATAAAGGCAACACATTCAATCAATTCTTATACTTAAAATTTTTTTTTGTGTGTGTATTTTTCTGAAGTGAGAAGCAGGGAGGCAGAGACAGACTCTGGCATGTGCCCAACCGGGATCCACATGGCATGACCACCAGGGGCGATGCTCTGCCCATCAGGGCTCCGTTGCAACTGGAGTCATTCAAGCACCTGAGGCTGAGGCCATGGAGCCATCCTCAGCACCGGGGCCAATTTTGCTCCAATGGAGCCTTAGCTGCTAGAGGAGAAGAGAGAGATAGAGAGGAGGGAGAGGGGGAAGGGTGGAGAAGCAGATGGGCACTTCTCCTGTGTGCCTTGGGCAGGAATCAAACCCAAGACTTCCACATGCTGGGCCAACGCTGTACCACTGATCCAACAGGCCAGGGCCTATACCTTTAATTTTTATTTTATTTATTTATTGATTTTAGACAGGGGGGAGAGAAAGAGAGAGAGGTTGATTTGTTGTTTTACTTATTTATGCATTCATTGGTGGATTTTTGTATGTGCCCTGACTGGGTATTGAATCTGCAATCTTTGCGGTATAGGGACAATGCTCTAACCATTGGGATACCTGGCCAAAGATCATAAATTCTTAAAAGCACATATCCTCCCATCTTGATCCCTGTGAAACCGGGAGGCATCTTTCAATGGCCGGCACCACACATTTGCACCTGGTGAGGCATGAACACCTGCAGAAGGGCTGTCTGGATCCTACAAGAAAGTCCTGCAGACAGGAGTGGGGGGTTCCCTGAGCCCCCAGGAACCAACTGGGTCAACATGGGGGGGAGTGGATTGGCGGTGACAAAAATGCTCTGGAAACAGAAATCAATAACAGATAAGCTAGGGCATGTAATTGCAAAGCTGGCTCAAGGACCCAGTGGTAATGATTTTTAGTTCTCACGTGTCACCTTTAAAGAAAGACTGTTTCACCAAAGCTAGACCGGGGCCTGGTTCAAGGTTAGAAAACCATGTCCCACAGCCTATACCTGTAGAGCACCTCTGTGTTAAGAATTTTTTTTTTTTTACATTTTAACATGATTGAACAAAACAAAAAGAATAATATTCACGATACATAAAAATTATATAAAATTAAAAATTTGGTGTCTCTAAATAAACCTTTTTTGGCACACTGCCACACCCACTCACCTGTTATCTAGGTAACTGCTTTTCTCCATGCAGACTTGAGTAGGCACCGCAGAATTCAAGTGGCCCACAAAGCTGAACTTATTTATTCTTGAGTCACCACAGAAAACCCCCTGGGTCTGCATGTCTTAGTGAGTGGTGTGACATTCTTACCCATGTAGGGCCCACCTCTGCCCTAGATGGCCCAGAAGATTCAGTAATGTCCAGAAATACATGGACATTAATGCTTCTGAGTTGAAAATGAGACAGAAGAGCTGAGTTTCCTCTTCCCCCAAACATTATAATTTGTATTATGTATAAAAAATAAAATGTATTATTTTTAAATGTATTCTTATAATACAGTATCAAATTTATGAGGCAATTAGAATGTAAAATGGATGGAATTTATTTTCTGTGTTAAGGAATTATTGTTATGTTTAGGTACGATAATGCTATTATAAATTTCAAAAAGTTTTTTTTGAACCTGACCAGGTGGTGGAGTAGTGGATAGAGTGTCAGACTGGGATGCGGAAGACCCAGGTTCGAGACCCCGAGGTTGCCAGCTTGAGTGCGGGCTCATCTGGTTTGAGCAAAGCTCACCAGCTTGGACCCAAGGTCGCTGGCTCAAGCAAGGGGTTACTCGGTCTGCTGAAGGCCCACGGTCAGGGCACATATGAGAAAGCAATCAATGAACAACTAAGGTGTCGCAAGGAAAAAACTGATGATTGATGCTTCTCATCTCTCTCCCTTCCTGTCTGTCTGTCCCTATCTATTCCTCTCTCTGACTCTCTCTCTCTGTCTCTGTAAAAAAAAAAAAAGTTTTTTTTGAGACAGAAGTTGAAATATTTGCAGTCACATGATGGAGCTGGAGTTTGCTTCCAAATAAATGTGGTTGGGGGTGAACGGACAGGAATACAGATGAAACAAGATCGTAGAAGGTGAGTGGTGGGCACTTGCATGGTCATGATATTCTTTTGCCTACGTTTACGTGTGTGTGGAATTTTCCATAATAAAAGAAGATTTCAAACAACAACAACAAAAAAAGGGACTCAATCAGGAAGAAATGTTACAAACGCTTTCTTTTATTTCTCGTTCATTTCCCTTTTTGTGCACGCACAACAGTCATCTGTGGGCGGTCCTTCGATACGTATGAATTAAAATCCAGAGTGGTAACAAGCATTGTGCTGTGTTTTACAACCTGCGCCTTTTCTTTCTCCGCAGCACCTATGAAAACGGTACCACAGGAAATGCAGTGTTGGAAATATTCTGTAGAGGAAACTGTCCCAGTAATCATGAGAGTTGCCAGGTTTGAGTACCCACCTGTGCCAGGTACCGTTCTAATGCTTTGCGTGTACCGCTGAGCCTTGAACGGCGTGGGGGTTACGGGAGCTGACGCCTATATTCAAAAATCTGTTTATAGCTCTCGGCACCCCAAAAACTTCAGTTGTCTCCCAGTATCCCCAGCGGATTCATTCCAGGTCCACTGTCCCTACCAAAAATCCGAGGATGCTCGAGTCCCTTAAATATTGGATACAATGGCCCAGACAATCAATGGGTCCAGTCGGCGCCCTGCGCCCTCGGGCTCGGACTCCCTACCAAGCGTGGAAAATACTGCTTTCCATCTGCTGTTGGTTGAATCCAGGCATGGAACCCCAGGGTATGAACGGCTGACTGTACATTTATTGAAAAAAGAAAATCTACGTAGAAGTGGACCCATGTGGTTCCAATCCATGTTGTTCAAGGGTCAACTGTAGAACCTAATTTCATCATCACGATGTCCTGGGAGGCACAGAGAGAGAAGAGAGGGGAGTGGGGAGATGGAATTGAGGGTCCTGCACCCCAGAGACAAGCACAGGGCGGTTTCAGGGCAGAGTCACGTCTCCTCCTCCCACAAATTCTCTTTACAATTTCCTAGCTCCTCAGTCATCTGTGTCTGCAGCGACCACAAGTTCAAGGGCTAACCAGCACGGTCTGTGGGGATCGGAAGACGTGACACATTCAGCTTGGATATTCAGAGGCTAATTCATTAATCATTACTGCCCTGTCTTAGTCCGTTTGGGAGGCTACCACAGAATACTATAGACCGGTGGTTTGTAAGAAAAAAAAGAAAATTTATTTCTTGTTATTCTGGAGACCGGGAAGTCTAGGATCAAGGCAGCTGGCAGGTTAGGTGTCTCTTGAGGAAATTTTGGGGGATAAAAATGTTCTCTATCGTGATCTTAGTGCTGGTTACATACCTTCAGAAGAAACTAAATGAGACAATGCTAAAAATGGGACAGTTTTATTCTATGTAAATCACATCTCAATGAATTTAATTTTTTAAAATATTGGACCCTCTCAAAGCTGGCGTCTTGGCTTTCCTCTGTGTAGATGAAAACAATTCCTGCTTCATAATTCTCTATCTGTTATTAATCCCTTGTGGAAAATTTTCTTCCCATATTCATGATTCAAACCTTACACATCTGTTGTTTTCTCTTAGCTTCGACTATGGTGATTCTGGTGCTTGGTTTAGGAAATTCTAGCCATTCAAACCGCTAGAAAAAAATTTCTAAAAAAAAAAAATCTCTGCTAGGCAAGAAGGAGACAAGACAGGTACAGAAAAGCAGACCCAATCCTCAGGGCCTTTGCACGTGCATGACCACTCTCTGGGACACTTTTCCCTTCCCTTTTGCCTAGTGAACTCCTATCATGCTTGAGATCTCACCTTGATTGTCACTAACTCAGAGAAACTGTCGCCCTGACACCAAATCCTCTGTTGCAACTTGAATCACACAAAGTTCCCTTCCTTCAGAAGGCTTAGCCCCATTTTGTAAATAAATATATTTATTTGTGAGTCTGTTTTTACTCAGAGTTTCCTGTAAAGCAGAGCCCAGGTCTCTCTCTCTCTCTCTCTCTCTCTCTCTGTGTTTGTGTGTGTGTGTTTACTATTTTTTTCTTTTGAAAATTTTCATTTAGAACCTGGCCGGTTGGCTCAATGGTAGAGCATTGACCCAGCATGTGGATGTCCCAGGTTCAATTCTTAGTCAGGGCACACAGGAAAAGTGACCACCTGCTTCTCTCCCCCTCCATCTCCCCCTTCTCTCTCTCTCACTCTCTCTCTCTTCCCTTCCCACAACCATGGCTCAGTTAGAGCAAGTTGGCCTCGGATGCTGAGAATGGCTCCATGGCCTCACATCAGGTGCTAAAATAGCTTGATTGCTGAGCAGTGGTGCAATGGGCCCAGATGGGCAGAGCATTGCTGGGTAGGGGCTTGCCAGGTGGATCCCAGTGGCGGTGCATGCAGAAATCTGTCCCTCTACCTGACTGCTTCTCACTTGAGAAGAAAAAGAAAGAAATTTTTTTTTATTTGAGAGAGAAGGGAAGAGAAGGGAGAGTGAGAGGAAGAGAGAGAGAAAGAGAAGAGCATCAACTCGTGGTTCCACTTAGTTATTCCATTTAGTTGTGCACTCATTGATTGCTTCTCATGTGTGACCTGACGGAGGATTGAGCCCATGGCCTCCGAGCCACAGGACGATGCTTTATCCGCTGAATCACCTGGCCAGGGCTGTGTGTGTGTGTGTGTGTGTTTACCCATTTTCTCTAACATCCATCCCACGTAAATACTCTGGTCTTTTTAAAAAGCAAGCTGGTAACATCAATGATAAACACACAGCCTATGAACCCAGTAATTCTAATCTGAGAATCTAACTCGTGCAATACAAAGTAATAATAATAATAATAATAATAAAAGGGACCTGAATCAAGGAAAACAAGCATTTCCCAGAGACTCTCAGCCTCCACCTGGTTGTCCAGAACAGTGTCACGCAGTCACCGACAGACACAAGGCAACTTGGGAACACAGGTTATTCTATCTGAGCCCACTGCACCCTGAACAAGACTGGGATTTTGATGGCAAGAAGAAGGAGAGAGTGGGCATTGGGGTGGCAGCTGGCAGCGTCTGGCAAGAAAAGAAGAAGCAAAGCGAGAAATGGCAGAAATGGCTGCGTCCAGCTTACCTTAGAAACTCATGATGTGGTCTCTGCTTACCCAAGTGATGGAGAAAACCATCACTCTTAGTTGGCAAACTCTTTTTACAAAAGATTTATTGATTGATTTTTTAGAGAGAAGTAGGGGGAAAGAGAGAGAGAGGGAGAGAGACAGAAACATTAATTTGTTGTTTTACTTATTTATGCATTCATTGGTTGGTCCTTGCATGTGCCCCCTAACTGGGGATCAGACCCACAACCTTGGTGTGTTGAGATGACATTCTACCCAAGTGAGCTATCCAGCCAGGGCCAGCATTTTTGATTCAAAGAGAACATGCCATATACATTATCCCACATCGTGTGCGTGTGTGTGTTTTACAAAGAGTATATCTCGGAGATGGCTGCATATGAATATGTAAGAGGTCTGCCACAGTATTTGCAGCGTAGGTGGCCAAGTATTTCCTTGTCTTGATTTGCTCTGCTCAAAGGATTTCATCACTTCCTTGCTATGAGCACTTAGGTTGCTTTGGAATCTGCTGCTATGATATTTTTGAAACTTAAAAATCATTCAGTATAATCCATGTCCCAAACAATATGAACACAGAAGTGAAGGGTTTCATTGATTTATCAGAGTGTACACGCATACAACCTAGCCAGGTCACAGACTAAAACGTGGCCAGCCTCCCCAACACTCCGCTTCCCCCTCTGCAAAGCTAACTTTTATCCTAAATGTTATTGTGAGCCTTTTTTTTTTTTGCCTTTCCCTTTTTCTCTCAAAATTTTCATTTGAAACATTTCAAACTTATGATTATAAAAAGAAGACAACATATCTTTCATCTAAATTCACCAAATGTTGGTATTTGCCAGCGCCCACATCCCATATATTTAGCTTTTCTTCTCTCTCACCTCATCTCTCTCTCTCTCTCTTCCTCTGGATCCTCCTCTCTTTCTCCTTACCTGTGTATCTCTCTATTGTTTTTGTCTCTGCCTTTGTCTTTATCAGTCTCTCTCTCTTTACTTGTCTGTGTATCTTCTATCTATTATCTATCTATCTATCTATCTATCTATCTATCTATCTATCTATCTATCTAACTATCTATCTATCATCTGTCTCTCCAAACACATATGTACCGACCGTGGTACACCTGTCATGATGAACAGACTCACAGGGATACTGGAGGTCTGTGAGGCTGAGAAGGGAGCCCCACAGCTGCTGTCCCTCAATGGGCCAGTGGTTAGAGACATTTCTAGAAAAATCTAAACCTTTTTAAAGTACGTATAAATGTCATACCACCATAATTAAATTTTTACTCTGTGTCTCCTAAGAACAGGGCCATTTCCCTGCACAACCATAATATTATTACTATCCTCAAGAACTTTAACACTGACACTATCTAATAAACTGTATTCAAATGTCCTCATTGTCCCAATAACAAACGCTAGAGCATTTTTAAAACTCAGGAGTTTGTAATGATATTTCTACCCTACTCCACACAAAATTGGACTATTTACTAGGTCAAAAACATACCACAACTTGATTCCCTAAAGTAGAAGTAATACAGGCCACATTCAAGATTAGAAATTAATACCAAACGATAATCAAAAACACCCAGCTTGGGCATTTTTAAACAGCCTTGTATGTAACCCCTGGGTTACATAAAGAGTAAAACTAGAGTGCTACTTTTATTTAAAAAATGAGCATAGTAGCCTGACCTGTGGTGGCACAGTGAATAAAGCGTTGACCTGGAATGCTGAGGTGTCTGGTTCAAAACCTGGGCTTGCCTGGTCAAGGCACATATGGGAGTTGATGCTTCCTGTTCCTTCCCCCTTTCTCTCTCTCATCTCTCTCTAAAATGAATACATAAAAAAAGTCTTTAAAAAATGAGCATACTACACATCAAAACTTGAGAGGTGGGGCCAAAGCTGTACTTTGAGAAAAATTTATAGCTTTAAATGCTACTTAAGTTAGAAAAGTCTGAAAGGGAATGAGCAAAGCAAACAACTCAAGAGGCTAAAAGAAAACCAATAAATAAGTACTCTAAAAGTTGAAGGAAAGCATTGATGGATATTAATGAGGCAATTATTGAAAAACAAAATGGATAATGAGAAGCTGGTTCTCTCTCTTTCTCCAACAATGTTATCCTTCTTTTATATTTGTACTTGTGCCCTTTGGTAAATACTTCCAAAAGGCAGAATGGAATCATGGCCACTTATTCCTGGGTGACACCAGTCAAGTTGCTTCCACCCACCATGCCTCAGTTTCTCCTTATGAGGAACAGGACGTAATAATACCTCTCTGAAAGAGTGGCTGTGGGGATTATGTGCATTATTGCTGGTGCCGCGAAGCTGCCATGTAAATGTTTGCTATTATCAATATTCTTATCTGTTAGACAGATTCCTCCTAGGGGATGGGCAGGCCCGAAGGTCTGTTCCGCATTGCCCCACTCACGCAGGGGCTCCATAGGGCTGTTTCTCACGCTGAGCCAATGCAAACACGTTGTCCGTTTCTTTGATCTTCACCTTCTCTGAGGAGAATAGTAGGATATGGTGAGGTTTAAAATTTGCATTGATTTTCTAATGAATGGTGTTAAATAGTCTTTCAAGGAGACTGAGAAGTATTTTTTTAGCCAACTCCAGGATTCTCTGGGTGGGCAAATAGGTATGGTTGGTAAGGCAGGTTTGGAGACCCAGCTCGGACAGAGCACAGCTTCTGGGTGTGGTCCAGGGCGGCGCTCAGCCTTTTCCTGAGTGGCTTCCAGGAGGGAGGGTTGTGGAGCATGCTCTAAACCTTGAACTCCTATTGGTCCAAACAGGGACTGAAACTCATTCTCTAATAAGATTTCTGTGAGAATCCATGAAGGCAGTCCCTCTTTTGGTCCCCAGACAAAAGCTGCTCACAGGTGTGGGTCACGACCTGCGCACCAGTCCCTTCCACAGCCTTAGCAGCCCATACAGACTTCCGCAGGTGGTATCTCGCCACTACTCCCAGTGCACAGATGAAGAAATTGAGGCCCAGAGAGGGAACATCACTTACCGAGGGTCACCCAGCGAGACTGTGTTGGGACTTGAATGGTCTTACCCGGTTATCTATTCCGTCATGGTTCACGAGTGCCTGTCAGTTGGACGGTTTGGTTCTAGGCACTGGAGGTAAGAAGGTGAAGAGAGACTAACCCTGGAGGAGGAGAAGGAGGAAGAGGAGGGGGCCTCCATTTGAGGGAGAGGGGCTGTCATGCCTCATCCTTCAGATCCTACAACCCTCACCTCACACCATACTCTGCCCTCTGTGCCTACATGTATCCACTGAGCACACAGTATGTGCACTAAGCACACAGTATGTACAAATCTCTACCATCTCCTGGGAGGCATGGGTGCCTGCCAAGAACGCAGCCTCTGCCCTCAGAGCTCAGAGCTCGCAGCCTGTGAAAGACAGCCCTGATGAGAGATCCTGGGAAAGATACTCACTTCCCAGGCAGGAGGGAGGCGATCACACTCTTAATCACTACCTCCGTTTCTGTCAACAAGGAGAGAGGGGAGGCGGAGCCCCAGTCTGCCGGGTGTGATATGTTCCCAGCTGTGGGAGACAGACAGACTGTCATCAAAGTCGGAAAATAGCTGTCATGAGACTCCTCACCCTCTGACACCTAACACCTTCCCTCTGATCTGAAACCCTCCCGGGCTCTGTTGCCAAGTCGGGGGTTCTATTCCTGCTGCTGGGCCCTGCCAGCTTCCTGACCCTCAGCATCCTTGTGGGGGTGGGGTGGGGGGGAGTCTCGGGGTCAGGAGGTGAGGGTGGTTCAGTCTCAGGAGCAGGACTGACTTGCGTGCTGTGGGTCTCCTGGTTCCTGCTCTTGTTCCGGTAGAATACAGTGAGGACTGGCCCTGTGACAGCCTTGAGCCTTGGCTGGTTCATTTGCTTCTGTGTCCCTTGCTCCTGGGCTGCTGGGACGTGTCCTGTGGTGAAGGAGGCACTGTTCCACCCTCTCGGTCTCATGCTGACCTGCCTGAGGCCTGAGTTTAAAGTGTTAACGATGTCCTCCTGGGTGGAGAGCGAAGCTGGGGACCCTAGAGGAGTCAGACCAGGGCCCTATTCTCAAAGGGGCAGCAGACTGGCCGCGGAGCTGGACACTGACAGTGAGCAACCACGGGGATCATGGCTGCGACAGAGTAGGTCCCAAGGGTGCAGGTACTAGGTGTGCAGGTCATAGCTGTGACAGAGCAGGTCCTAGGTGTGCAGGCAACAAGTGTGCAGGTCCCAGGTGTACAGGTCCCAGAGCTCAAGGTGAAAGCCATGGGAGGTGGAGCTGGGGGCTTTGGTGGGCCTCAGTGAACCAAGCTGAGGGGCTGGAGCTTTGTGCAGGGGCACTGGGGAGCCATGGGAAGTGTGTGAGCAGGGGAGGGGAAGGGTCAATGTCAGGTGTAGAAAGATCACTCTGGGGACCTTGAGGAAGTATAAAGAGGCCAGGAGAAGGCAAGCATGGAGGTCCAGCAGGGGAAAAGAGGCCTGAGCAAGACCCAGGGGGTAGAGATGGAAACAGGGTAGAGGAGGGGCAGGCCAGGCCAGAAAGGGCTGGAGGGAGTGAAGGGAGGGAGAGGCTGGTAGTGAATGGGACCCCCTCTCCTCCTCCTTTGCCTTGTCCCCCTACCAGTCTGGGACACTTTGAGGCCCACAGGGGCCACAGGACAAGGACAGCAGAGTGTAGCACCCACTTCCCCTCCGGACTCCCATTTCTTCCTCTTTCCAGAATGTCAGCCCCACCTTTCCCACCACAGCCTGGCTACTCCTCCCAGGCTTCTCCTTCGGCCATCCTGGGTCCAAACTCTTCTCTTTCTGTGGCTTGTCCCCAACGTCCTACATCCCTGTCGTCCCAGAGTCAGACTCAGCAGTTTGTGGCTGTGAGGCCTTCAGAGACCCTCCATTTTCTGGCCTATAAAATGGGCACGTGAGTTTTCTATGACTGTCTCCAACAGAGTTCCACAAACTTAGTGACTTAGAATGACATGCACTTATGTCTTGATACTGGGGGTCTGCATTTCTAACTGGGTCTAGGTAGTCCAGTTCCTTTCCTTTCCTGGGCTCTGGAGGCTGTCCTCACTTCACAACTCATGGCCCTGTCTTCCATTTTTTAGGTTTTTAATTTTAATTTTTTATTTTATTTTATTTTTTTAGGTGAGAGGATGGGAGATAGTGAGGCAGATTCCCACATGTGCCCTGACTGGGATCCCTGCTCCCACAAACCCATCTGGGGCCGATGCTCTAGTACTGAGCTATTTTTAGTGCCTGAGGCTGTCACATTCTCATGGAGCTATCTTCAGTGCCTGGGGCCATGCTCAAACCAACCAAGCCATAGGCTACAGGAGAGGAAGAGGGAGAGAAGGAGGGAGAGGGAATGGGGGAGAAGCAGATGGTTGCTTCTCCTGTGTGCCCTGACTGGGAATCAAACCCAGGACATCCATTAGCTGGGCTGCTGCTCATTCCACTGAGCCATGTGCCAGAGCCCCCTTCCTCCATCTTCAAAGCCAGCAGGGCAGAGTCTCCCTCTCTCTGCCTCTCTTTTCCACTTACCAGGACCCCAGTAACGACACTGGGCCCAACTGGATAACCTGGGGTCCTCTCCCTAATTAAGGATCATCTGCTTAGCACCTTTAATTCCCCTTTGCCAGGTTGTGTGACAAACAGGTTCTGAGGATTAGTACGTGGACCTCTTTGGGACCATTAACTCTGCCTACCACAATGGGCTTGGGAACTCTTACACTCGTCATCCCTTAATTCAACAATATTTACTGAGCTTGTACTATGTGCCAAGCATTGTTATGCAGTGACATTTCTGTGGCACAGTGTTGAAGAGAGGGGTGCAGACAATGAAACAAGACAGAAATTGGAACAAATACGCTTGCCAATACAATGGACGGGAAGCCTGGAAGGTTTAGCGGAGAGTGAGTGACAACACTGGGTGAGGTGACCTTAAGCAGAGACCTGAATGCCTTGAAGTGGCTAGGGGAATATATGAGGGGTGCCTGACCTGTGGTGGTGCAGTGGATAACGCATTGACCTGGAATGCTGTGGTTGCCAGTTTGAAACCCTGGGCTTGCCTGGTCAAGGCACATCTGGGAGTTGATGCTTCCTGCTCCTCTCTCTCTCTCTCTCTCTCTCTCTCTCTCTCTCTCTCTCCTGTCTCTAAAATGAATAAACTAACTAACTAACTAAATAAATGGTAAAAAAGAAAAAGAGAGACTATATGAGGGGCATTCCAGGCAGGGGGCACAGCGGGTGCAAAGGCCCAGTGGTGGAAGTGAGCAACGTGTTTAAGGAATGCTGGGAGGGTTGCAGGGAGCCCTTGGAAAGATCCAACAGGATGGTCTGCGATGGCAGATGTGATTCATTACAGGATTCTTTTTTTCCCAAGTGAAAGGAAGGGAGATAGAAAAACAGACTCCTACATGCGCCCAACTGGGATCATTCACCTGACAACCCCCATCTGCGGCCAAAGATCTGCCCATCTGGGACCATACTCGCAACTGAACTATTTTTATTGCCTGAGGCGGAGGCTCAGAATAATTTAAAATGGTACATCCTCAGCACCTGGAGCCAATGGTCTCAAACCAATCGAACCAATTGAGCCATGGCTGTGGGAGGGGAGGAGAAAGAGAGAGAGAGAGAGAGAGAGAGAGAGAGAGAGAGAGAGAGAGGGATGGAGAAGCAGATGGGTGCTTCTCTCGTGCGCTCTGACCGAGAATCGAACCTGGGACATCCACATGCTGTGCCTATGCTCTACCACTAAGCCAACTGGCCAGGGCCACAGGATTCTTGATGAATCCTCATTCTCCAGTGGAGAAAATGGGCTCTGGGATGCCTGAGCCATTGAGTCATACTGGGAGGCTGATGCAGGGTGAGGGTGAGAAGGTGGGTCACCTCCGGATGCCTAGTTCGGTATTCATTCAGCCTGCCCTGAGCCCTGCAGCCCCGGCCAGCTCTTGTTTGGAGAAGTAATCTGAGGTTTTGTCTGCCTCGCATGGTTGGCTTTTAGTTGCTCCTTCCTCTTGGTCTTTCTCCAGAGCATCAGCTTCCTGTGCAAATATGTTCTGAGGCCTCCTGTGGGTTGGTTGTTCAAGGGTGACTTCTTCATTCATTCATTAAATATGTATTTGTTTGGGCAACATGATACAATAATTAAGACTTCAGATCCTAGAGTCAGTCAACCTGGATTCCTGTCTCAGCTGCTTCATTTACAGGGTGGCCTAGTTATGTAACTATGCTCTGTGTCTCAGTTTTTCCTCTTGATAAAATAAGGACAATAGCATTATTGTCATAGTGTTCTTGAAAGAATAAGTTAAAATGGTGCATCTGAAGGTCATAGCACATTGCCCCAAATATAGTTGAAACCTAGTTCCTGTCATTGGTGGAGCATGAACCCATTCTCAGAGATCCTACAGACAAGAGAGGTGACACCTGATTCATTTTGTTCAGGTGATTAGTCGACAGAGAAGGGTTTTTGGGAAAGGTGGCACCCAATAGGGTTTTGGAGGATGAGTAAGAGTTTGCCAGCTGAAATGATGGCGTAAAGCAAAGTGCTTCAGGATAAGGAAACAGCAAGGACAAAGTCTGGGTGTGTGCACGTGTGTGTGAGACCATGGTGCTTGTTTCAGGAACTCCAGAGCAGAAGGAAGGGAAGTGGTAAGCCCTGAGGCTGGTTGTGTAGGCGGGGCCACAACAGGTAAGGTTGCAGATGCCAGGCTGAAGGACTCAGACCTTATCCTGGGGCGATGGGAAGAGAGAGTCCAGGCGAACAAGTGAATCCTTCAGTTCACAGGTGGGGAAACTGAGGCTGTGCTCAGACCCTGTGTGGGCGCCCCTCTGGTTTCCAGCCAGGCCCTGGCCTCCACATCCTCTCTCGTCCTCTTGTGAGTTGCCCGCTCCTCTCCATCCCACGTCCTCAAGGGGAGACCCAGCTGCAGCTCCTGCTTGAAGCCCTGGGAGACACCTGTCCCCCACCTGCTGGTGAGTTCAGGACGACAAAGGAGCAGAGTGGGGAAACTGAGGTTCACAAACAGAGCAGGACCTGGGTGTGGGTCTCCCGAGTTCACATCCAAGCCTCGGGTTGCACAGACATCAGTTCAAATCCAGGCTGTGGTCTCTGCTTTGTCTGCTTTGATTTTGAGCAAGTGAATCGCCCTCCTGAGCCTCAATTTCCCCACCTGAAAGGCAGCGTTGTTAAAAGTGGACATTTGTAGGACTTGGCACAGCAAGTCCTTGAAGGTACAGGCTTCCTGAGGGAATGGAGAAGGGCGTGGGGCTGGAGAGCGGGCAGGCTGAGGGCAGAAGGGACTGCAGGGGATAGCAGGGCCAGAGCACCAGGGTTGTGCCTCCAGTGGACAGGCTGAGACTTTGTCCAGGAGTACTGGGGAGCCATGGGAGGAGTGTGAGCAGGGGTGGTCAGACTGGGGGTGGAGACTGGAGGCAGGGAGGCTGGGGTGGAGGTTGAGCAGAGTCCTCAGGTGTGGCGGCCACTTGAGCCCGGTCAGGGCAGTGGGACAGAGCACAGGGGACAGGGCAGGGAGTGAGACAAGTGGTGAGGGAAGACAAGGGAGAGGCCAGCATCTCGGGTTTGGGTGGATGGTGAGGATGTCCCTGAGATGGAAGACCCGGGGAAGTTTGGAGGGACAAGTGTGGGACATGCTGATGTGGAGGCCTGTGGGTCCCGACAGTGCCATCTGGCCCATGGAGGCCCCTTCAGAGACTCAGCGGCCCGCACCCCCGGGGTTCCTGCACCCACCAGAGGCTGTCCTCTTCCTCGTCTACTGCCTGGTCACCCTCGCATCCTACCTGCTGGAGGTGGCCAGCCACAGCCTTGTGATCAGAGCAACCGGGCCCCGCCTGCCTCCCCTGCTGTCTGCAGCCTGGTTCGGCCACCAGGCCGCCACCGACATGGCCTTCACTGCCCTCCTGCCGCTGGTACTCACCTGGACACCTTCCGGCTGGCCCTTGGGTGGTACCTTCCGCCACATGGACCCTGGCCTCGCCTTCCTGACCTTCTACGCCAGTGGCCGCCTGCTGACCCGTGCGGCCGCCGATCGCTGCGCCTTGGTGCTCTGGCCGGCCTGGGCACTGAACCACCGTGCCACCCGCAGGGTGGTTTTCTGGGCCGGAGGGTTCTGGTTCCTTCTGCTGATCCTGAGGGTGCGGGCCCTGCAGGGCTGGGTGAACCGGGCCGAGCCCTACAACTGGACATCGGCCAGGGAGCCAGGAGAGCCGCCCATCTTCCCCGCCAACCCAGCCCTGAACCTGCTGGTGTTTGGCTTCGGGGTGCCTCTGGGGGTCCTGGGCACCCTTCACAGCCTCCTGAAGGCCAGGCTGCACCTGGCGATGCTCACGGGGAGGCCCCCGCTGCTGGGGGTGCCCTGGGCCTCGGGGGCCATGTTGTTTCTCTGCTGGTTCCCCTTCCACCTGCTGCTTCTGCTGAGGTTGGTGGGGGTCCGAGAGGCCAGGCTGGACATGGTGGAGGTCTGGGTGCTGCTCAGACCCCTGGGGCTCATCCTGGTGGGTGCCAGTGGCTGTCTGAACCCTCTGCTCTATGCATGCGGGGACCAGGCCTTCAGGCAGCGGCTGTGCGGGGCCCTCTGGTCCTGCCCAGGGGGAGAGTGTGAGGAGGACGCAGGTGGGGTCGGGCACTAGAGATGGAGACCCAGCCTTTCTAGGAGGACCTGAGGGAAATTCCTGGGGGGGTGGGAACAGGGAGGGAGAGAGAGCAGAGAGAGGAGTGCTGGCCATCTTTCCAACCTCTGGAGAACGTGAGACGATGAGGTAGTGAGAGATTGTGAGGTGGATGGGGGGGGAGAAGAGCGGGTAGGGACCCAGAGAGGGGGACAGAGAGCCAGAGAACGGGGGACAAAGACCCAGGTGGAGAGGGATGGAGACCCGGATGGAGGGGGATGGAGACCCAGATGGAGGGGCATGGAGACCCACATGGAGGGGGATGGAGACCCAGGAGTAGAGCAAATGAAGTGGAAGAAGAGCCACTGGAGGGAGCAGTGGGTGTGACCCTGATGTGAGAGGACTGGGTAGTATGGCTGCAGATGGAGGCCAAGTCAGGGAGATGAGGTAAGAGACAGGTCAGGCGGCCCGGAGGGACCAAGTGGAAGATGAGACAGAAAAAGATATGGAGACAAAGACCCAGTGAGAGACAGAAACAGAGAGAGCTCGGGGGACAGGTGGAAATAGAGCTGGCATTGGTCTGCAGGAGGGGAAAACAAGTAGGGAGACGGACCGACGGACAGACAGGGAGACAGAGCCCAGCGAGAGACAGAGAGATGTGGGTCCGGATGCAAAGCCAGGAATATAGACACGGGTGGGAACTAGATCACCAACCAACCCTGTAACCCTGTGACTGTGCAACTCCCAGACGTGGGGCTTTCAGGACCCAACCTGGGAAGATCCCATGCACACCGGACTCCGTGGTCCTCTCGGTTGACGGGGTGGCCCAGGACAGCACTGGGCTCCAGGCTTCCCGGGTCCTCAGGGCCTTGGTTATTATTCACCTGCCTCCCAGCTGCCCCTGCCATGCCTCTGCCCTGCGAACCATGTTGTTTGACGTGTTTCATGTCCAAACTCCCAAATGTATCTAAACTGAAGATTCATTTCTGTTCTATGTTCTGAGTCTTCCGCTGTGACCACGGGGCTGCCTCAGAAACGCACTGAGCCGCAGGGGGAATCTATCTTTTTCTGTCTTCAGGAACCACATCTCGTGATGCCTGTTGACTTGGGCTGTGCATTACAATCTCCAGGGGAGCTTTTAAAATCCGATCGATGGACAGGCCCCAACCGCAGGCGGTGTGGTTTTAGTGGGCGAGGCTGGGGGCAGGCTCTGGGAGTTCCAAAAGCCCCCCAGGGAAACCTACGGGCCTCTGGGCTGAGCACCATCTGTCTCCAGCGCCTGTGGTTGTGAAAATGCAACCCCGATAGCTCCCAGGGGACCAAGGAACTGAGCACTAAGTGGCTGAAAAGCCTGGGGGACACAAAGACCAACTTCTTTGTCAATCAATTGTTTTACAAGCAGAGAGGGCCAAGATTCACAGTGGGGGTACAGCAGGAGTTAGATTCTGTTCTGGGTGCCCCTCCTCAAGCTCCCCATTCTAGCCACCAAGGGTGGGAGGAGAGAGTAGTAGGGGGTCAGGAGTGGCCAGGTCAGGGCACATACAAGAATCAACCAATAAATGCATAAATAAATGGAACAATAAATCTCCCTCGCTCTCTTTCCCCTCCCCTCTCTCTAAAATCAACAAAATTAATAAAAAAAACCCTTTGAGTTATATGTGGTTAAGAATAATGGTTCCATGGAGGGGGTTTAAGAGATGGATGAACTTTTTAAAAAAGAAAGACTGAAGGGAAGCAGGTCATACAGTGTTTAATGCCAGGCCAAGGGGCTGTGATGCTTGTTCCAGGGGCCTGGGGAGCCATGGGGGGCTGTGAGCAGGGAGGCAGAAGGTCACCATTGGGTGTGGAAAGACCCCTGTGAGGGGTGGAGAGATGAGGGGTTGAGACAACAGTCTAGGGCAGGGGTCCCCAAACTTTTTACACAGGGGGCCAGTTCACTGTTCTTCAGACCATTGGAGGGCTGCCACATACAGTGCTCCTCTCACTGACCACCAATGAAAGAAGTGCCCCTTCCGGAAGTGCGGCGGGGGGGGGGGGGCAGATAAATGGCCTCAGGGTGGACACATGAGGCCCGCGGGCCGTAGTTTGGGGACACCTGGTCTAGGACAAACCAGGCAGGGAGGTGGGGGGCAGGGTCTGAGGAGGTGGAAGCAGCTAGGATGCTCCCCACCTCTCCCAGTTTCAGGATACTGGTTTTGCAGAGACACACTTCCCTCCCGGAGCTGGACTAACTTCTGGCTGGGAAACTAGTCCAACACTGCCCCTCTCTGGTTATTTAGAGCATTGCAACCGGGGCTGCCTAGATGTAAGACCGTCCAGGTCAGGACGTTCGACAATTAAAGAGGTTGGCCATTACCAAGAATGCGGGAACCACTGGTCCAGAGTGTTTGGAATTCCCCAGCGAAAATGGTAGCGAAACAGTGATTCCATCCCTAATGAGAATTTTCTAGGCCCTTCCCGCGAAACCCAGCATGTTTGGTCATCCTGTTAAGAAGTTGCCTTCTCAGAGCTTGACTTGAAATTGTTTCTTTTCAGATGAGAGAGTGACTAAGTATCAACCCAAGGCTTAGGTGTCACTCAGAGCATCCCACCTGTTGGGAAGGGAGACAGGTATCCAGGGAGCCCATAGGAGTCTCTGTCTTGGGTATCTGGACATTTCTGCAGGAAAGATGTATCGATATAATGACAAAGGTGATAACTACAGACCTTTTGCTGCTTATCACCTTTGTTCTCGTCTTTAATCTCAGGCGGTCCTTGCTGTGGCCTTCTTGGGCCAGGGAACAATGGTTTTTATCTTCGTCTGATTGGCAAGAAAATCAGGACTCCAACAGAAGAGTTGAAATCGGTGTACACAGCAGCCTGGCGATGAATCAGCCCTGCGCTTTCCCTCCTCTGTGCCCTTTTTTATTTTTTGTATTTTTTTCCCCCAACTTAGAAACGGGGAGGCAGACAGACTCCTGCATGTGCCCAACCAGGATCCACCGGGCATGCCCCACTAGGGGGCAGTGCTCAGCCCATCTGGGGTGCTGCTCCGTTGCAACCGGAGCCATTCTAGCGCCTGGGGCAGAGGCCATGGAGCCATCCTCAGCGCCTGGGCCAACTTTGCTCCAATGGAGCCTTGGCTGCAGGAGGGGAAGAGACAGACAGAGAGGAAGGAGAGGGGGAGGGGTAGAGAAGCAGATGAGAGCTTCTCCTATGTGCTCTGGCCTGGAATCAAACCCAGGACTTCCATACATCAGGCAGACGCTCTACAGCTGAGCCAACCAGCCAGGGTCCTCCTCTCTGCTTTTGCACCCAAAGTTGGACTACCCTTCACCCTCCCTAAATACTTCTGACTGATGCCTACTCATCCTTCAGAACCCAAGTTCTGGACCCTTCACCTCAGACCTGGGAGTCTGGGTCCCCGGCCTTTGCTCCCTGTGACGCAGAGGCCTGGCCCCCAGCAGAGCCAGCACAAGGTGGTGGGACGGAGATGTGCTGATTCAGTTACATTTATTTGGTCTCAGAGGCCAGAGTCATGGTTGGGGCAGAGGCAGGGGTCTTGGACCAAGCTGTTCTGTTTCTTCTCATTGCTGAGCCTAAGAGAGGAAGAGAGACAGCGATACACAGAGACATGAAGGAGAGAGAGAGAGAGAGAGAGAGAGAGAGAGAGAGAGAGGCTAGGCCGATGAAATGGGGACCCAACTGGCAGAAACCCAGCCTGCCACCTAGTCCTCTCCCCGCTCACCTTGTTGAAGAAGTAGATGGAGGCGAGGATGGTGAACACAGCAATGGCCATCGTTACGTTCTGTGTGTATGTAGGGGGTTCGGAGGTCAGGACCCATCCCCTCACTTCCCTGCCGCAAGCCTCCCTTCTCCCCACCCAGATCCCTCCTTACTTCTTGAAAGTTCATGGCCATGGGTCCTCGGTCGCAGTCACTTAACCTCCCCTCTGCTTTACTTGGGGCCTCTGACACAGAGCAGGGAGATCAGCCACCAGAACCTGAGAGGGGGTTGTCTAGGAGACCAGAATGGTGGTCATGGTGAGGGAGAATGGTATTCTGGGTAGAAGGAACCCTGCGGTTGAGGCTTGGGGGATGTGGGGATTTGGGTGCAGAATGCCCTGAACTTGGGACAGGGACATTTGAGACAAGAAGGTCCAGGCCCCCAACACCACACTGACGAGTTTGTCTCCCTCTGCCCGGGGGGTGCTGTGGAGCCCCGGGAGGGCTGTGAGCAGGGGCGGCACATGGTCGGCTCTGATGGCCGGAGGGGTCTGGAAGCAGAATGAGCAGGTGCGGGGTCCCAGGCACCTCTTCTTCCAGCAGGGTCCGCCAGACGCGAGGCTGAGGCACAGCGGTGTTTGGACTGGACGTTCTGAAGCCTGGTCACCAGTTTTGGGGCTGAGAGCAACACCGTATAGAAACCGTGGCGGAGGCAGCTGCCTCCTCATCCCTGGGCCGCAGGGACAGTGAGGCGGCCGTGACTCTCATAGCCCGCTGGGGTAAGATGCTGACTTCTTCCGCCAGCCCTCCCACTACTAAAAATAAAAATAAAAATTTTTTTTGAGGCTCAAGTTTATTTTATTTTATTTTTAATTGATTTAAGAGAGAGGAGGAAGGAAGAGAGAGAGAGAGAGAGAGAGAAAGAGAGAGAGAGATTCATTTGTTCCACTCATTTATGCACTCACTGGTTGCTCCCTGTATGTGACCTGACCGGGGATCCAACAGGAAACCTTGCCTATCAGGACAACACTCCAACCAATTGAGCTACCCAGCCAGGGCCATCCTGCCACTTCTGTCAACACTTTACTTCTTTTGTCCATCACATCCTTAGAACTGACCTCCAGCTTACTGGAAACACAGAATAAAGAGGGACATGGGCAGTTGACCCCCAAAACCCCCAAAGCCCATCTTTGCAAATTTGCCTACTCACTAAAATAAATGCTCATGGCGCACTTGTGGTCATTGGTGGATATCAATCTCTATCTCTGTACGTATACGTATATGTATATGACCTGGAATTACTAGCTGCGCTGCTTCGCGGCATCATTCAGCTTCCATAGGGCTCTTACATCCCCAGCCAAGTTTTCCAAGGACTGTAGCTCTGCTCGATAGGATAGGTTGACTACAACCTCCTGAGAGACCCTGAGCCAGAATCACCCCAGATTCCTGACCCACAAGCACTGTGAAAGAGAATCAAGGGCTATTGTCTGAAGCCGCTAACTTTTAGGGTCATTTGGTTACAAAGCAATACATAACACTGTTTAGTAGTTACCGTGTAAAGACCTGGTTCTAGAGCACTGAACATGTTGGAACATGCTTAACCCTCAAAGCAACTCTCACATGGTGCTGTCTCATAAATGAGGAAACTGAGGCACAGACAGGTGCAGTAATTTGCCCAAAGTCACACGGCTTGTAAATGGTGAAATTAGGTTTTGAACTCAGCCTGTCCAATTCCAGGGTGACTTTGGCCAGCCGTGGGTGAACATCCTGATTCTTCACCAGAAGAAGGGGACATCTCCACGAAGCCCAAGAGACCCTCAAAGAGCCCCAACATGTAAGGGATGAAAAAGGAACAGAGTGGGGTGCAGGGTGTGAGAAGAGAGCAAAGACTGTGAGTCTAGAACGTGGGGCGGGAGGTGGAGGTATTCTTGCCTCTGTGCCCAGGTTGCGAGCACCTGGGTTCATATCCCAGCTCTGCCTGCCACTCACTAGCGGTGTTCCCTCAGTCAAACAACTTACCCCTTTGGCACCTCAGTTTCCCCATCTGCGCAATGGGGATGGTGATAACCGTGTCAGTAGCACTTGGGGTTGTGGTAAAGACTAAATGGGTTAGTCAGCGGGTTAATCTGAGGCTGGCGAAGGCCCCGGGGGAGCTGGCTCCTGGGGAGGCATGCTGGGACCTGCCCTTGCGGGGGTGCTGGGAGGTAATGGGCAGGTGGGACTGTGGCAGCCCGCGGGCTGAGCTCAGCGTCTGGCTGTGTGGCCATGGCCGGGCCAGGGTTTCGGCGCCACCCGGCTGTTTGTCTCCTGCTCCTGCTCCTGCTGCTGCTGCCCCCGGCCCTCCTGGAAGGACCCCTGGTGTTCGTGGCTGTGGTGAGGTGCCCCCGCCCCCTCCTGGCCCCTCTCCTCCTCCAGGCCAGCCCTGACCCGAGTCCCCTCCCCAGGTGTTCCGCCATGGCGACCGGGCCCCGCTGGCCTCTTATCCCACTGACCCGCACAAGGAGGCCCTCTCGACCCTGTGGCCGCGTGGCCTGGGCCAGCTGACCTTGGTGAGAAGCTGGGGTTGGGTGTGAGTGGTCGGGCCGGGTGGGGAGGGGTCTGCTGAGCCTGCTCTGTCCACAGGAAGGGGTCCGCCAGCAGCTGGAGCTGGGCCGCTTCCTGAGGAGTCGCTATGAGACCTTTCTGAGCCCTGAGTTCCGGCGGGAGGAGGTACGGCCATGCTGACCTTCACCTGGCCTCTTGACCTCCCACCTCTGACCCCTACTGACTCCATTGATCTCCTTGGGCCTCCACCTCTGGCCTTTAATCCCCATCAACCTGATCTGCACCCTATGTCTGATCTCTGACCCTGAATCGTTGACTAACCCACCTGATCTCTGACCCCACCCCAACCTGAGACACCTTGACCTCTGACCTCCATCAACTCTGGCTTTTACCTCTGTCTTCTCTCACCAACACCAGACTTTCTGACTCCAAAACTTGACCGTCTTTGACTTTCACTGAATCGACTTGCCCTTCTGATCTCAAACCTTTGACCTCTACCCTTCATCAAGTCTGACTTTCTGTTCCTATCTCCTCTTCTGTCATCTGACATCCCCCGATGAGGAGCATTCTTCTTGACCTCTGACCTTGATAGACATGTACTGACACCTGAACTTCGAGTCCAAAGTGCATCCAAAGCTTTCGGTTTGCTGCCGCAGCGAATCTCTGACCCTTGCTGCAATCCCCCCCACCCCCACCCCCTCCCTGTGACCGTCATGCCCCTGCCCACCCTCCCCCACCCCCAGGTGTACATTCGTAGCACAGACTTCGACCGGACGCTGGAGAGCGCTCAGGCCAATCTCGCAGGGCTGTTTCCCGAGGCCGCCCCGGGACGCCCTGAGGCCTCCTGGAGGCCCATCCCGGTGCACACGGTGCCCGCCGCCGAGGACAAGGTCAGGGGACTGGACAGGGCCAGGGGCGGGGAGGGAGGAATGGAGAGAGACAGAGACCCCGAGGAGAGGGCCAGAGACTTGGAGAGCAGTGCCAGGCGTCAGGGGGGCGGCTCCTGGGAGCCGGAGCTGGCTCAGAGCCTGAGGCCTCCCCTGGGACCGAGCTGTCCCGGGTGAGCCGCTGGCCCCTGCCGCCCAGCCAGGTCTGGGAGAGACAGGGCCGCACAGCTCCCACTCCCCGACCCTCAGTCGTGCTGCCATTTGCTCTGAGCCTCAGTTTCCTCCAGCTGCTGAGGTTTCCCACGCGCAGCTGTCCCCGATACCGGGAGCTGCTGCGTGAGGCCACAGAGGCTGCCGAGTACCAGGCGGCCCTGGAGGGCTGGACGGTGAGTGGGGCTGGTGGGACCCGGAGGGGCGGGGCGGTGGTGGGCCCCCAGACTCACCTGGCCCGGTCCACCCAGGACTTCCTGTCTCACCTGGAGAACTGCACAGGGCTCTCACTGGTTGGAGAGCCGCTCCGCAGGGCCTGGAAGGTTCTGGACACGCTGATGTGTCAGGTGAGCCCCCTGCCTCTCCCACCCAGCCAGGGGGTTAAGGAGATCTGGGTTCAAATCCCAACATTGCTACTCAATACCCATGTCCCCTCAGGCAAGTCACTGAACCCTTAGTGCCTCAGTTTCCCCATGCGCACAATGGGGCTGGTGACACCTGTATGGACACCACCTGGGGTTGCTGTGAAGGTCAAAATGGGTGAACCCACACAACGTTCTTAGAACAGTGAGGCCGGCACTTGGGTTCGAGACTACATCTTTGCAATTCCTCCTTTGTGGTTCCGTTCTCCAAAATGTGCCCCAACCCACACTTAGGCAGCAGGAGCTGACCTGCAATGGCGTGATGCTCTTCACATGCTGGGTCCCCCCACTTTGTGGGGGTGTTTCTAATTGCATAGTGGACTAGCAATGCATATGATTAAGGGGCTACCCCAGACCCTGCTGGATGTGAGGAGGTATGTGGTATTGACACCATCTGACTGGTCCAAAATCCCAAAAGTCTGAATTCTGAAACACCTTTGGCCCCAAGGGTTTCAGATAAAGGTTTCTGGACTGTGAAATGATGGTGATTACTATTGCCTAACCCACAACTTCCTGACCAGACCCAGCTCATAAGGGGTTCCGATTGGGGGGTGGAGAGAGGATGGCAGGTTATGGGGACAAGCACAGGGAGGGTGGGAGAACTCAGGACATCCCGGTCACCTTGTCCTCGCTCCGTCTCTCCCCAGCAAGCTCACGGTCTCCCCCTTCCCTCCTGGGCCTCCCCAGATGTCCTAAGGATGCTAGCCCAGATCTCGGCTTTGGATATTGGGGCACATGTGGGCCCACCCCGGGCAGCAGAGAAGGCCCAGCTGACAGGGGGTGAGGCGTGGGGCTGGGAGGCTGGGAGGCTGGGGGCCAGGGCAGCTCCCTCTGGGGCTTTCACACCCTGTTCTTGAATCTCAGGGATCTTGCTGGAAGCCATCCTCGCCAACTTCTCCCGGGTCCAGCGCCTGGGGCTGCCCCTCAAGATGGTTATGTACTCAGCTGTGAGTCTTTGGGGAGGGAGGCAGTGAGTGCCACGTAGGCGCAAGGATGACAGGATGGTGGGGTGGGTGAAGAAGAGCTGGTGGTCTCAATGGAACCTCAGCCCACCACCTTGGGCAACTCATATCTGCCAAGTATACTCTTGGACCACATATCACTCGAGGTATAGCATCTGGAAGGGGGGAGGAGGTGGTGGTGTTCTGAGGGAAAGAATTTAGCTCTTCTAGAAAGATGGGCTGTCACCCTGGCTGGTTGGCTCAGCAGTAGAGTGTCAACCCAGTGTGTGAAAGTCCCAGGTTTGATTCCTAGTCAGGGCACATAGAAATGACCATCTGCTTCTCCATACCGCCCCCCCCCCCCACTTTTCTTGCTTTCCCGCAGCCATGGCTTGAATGGTTTGAGCGAGTTAGCCCCGGGTGCTGAGGATGGCCTCACCTAAGGTGCTAAAACAGCTCAGTTGCTGAGCAAAAAAGCCCGGCGCCAGATGGTCAGAGCATGGCCCCACAGGGGGCTTGCCAGGTGGATCCTGGTCAGGGCAAAAGCAGGAGTCTGTCTCTACCTCCCTGCCTCTCAATAATAATAATAATAATAATAATAATAATAATAATAAAAAGATGGGCTGTTTAAGCTTCCAAGCATGCTTGGCATCCATTTGACCAATCTTTATTAAATGACTCCCTGTAACTGCTGGGACAGCCCCCAGGGTGAGCAGATTGGGGGGTGATGGTCTAAGGGGTCTGGGAGGCAGCTGGATGCAGGCGCCTAGAGCACAGGACGTGAGGTGCCATCTCAGCCCTGCTCTGCCGGCAGCACGACAGCACCCTGCTGGCCCTCCAAGGGGCCCTGGGCCTCTACGATGGGCACACCCCACCCTACGCTGCCTGCCTTGGCTTCGAGTTCCGGAGGCGCCTCGGGGACCCAGATGAAGATGCAGGGTGAGGAGGGGAGGCTGAGGGGGACGGGCGGGGCAGGGCTCTCAGGAGAAGGGGTGGATGGCAGGCAGGGGACGCAGCCCAGGCAGTGGCCTGGGCGCCATCCGGAGGTTGACAGGCCCGATAAGGGGTCAGTTCCTGCATGCAGGATGCTCTTTCCCAGATTTGAGCTCAGTGGCTTGGGCTTGGAGGTGAGGAGGGACCTGGACCCGGGTGCCACTGCCCCCTCTCCTTGCAGGAATGTCACCGTCTCCCTCTTCTACCGCAACAATTCCGCCAGCCTGCCCCTGAGTCTCAGCCTTCCTGGGTGCCCAGCTCCCTGCCCACTGGGCCGCTTCCACCAGCTGACCGCTCCGGCCCGGCCTCCGGCTCACGGACTGCCCTGCCATGGCTCCCAGGAGCCGGCCAGCCCCACGGGTGAGGCCCTTGGCGTTGGGTGGGCGCAGGACAGGTCAAATCCCGAGACTGACCACTGCTCACGTTCTCCTTGCAGCCACTGTGGTGCCCCTGCTGGCCGGGGCTGTGGCCGTGCTGGCAGTGCTGAGCCTGGGGCTGGGCCTGCTGGCCTGGAGACCTGGCTGCCTGCGGGCCTGGGGGGACCCCGTGTGAACCAGACCGCACCCCTCCCCCACTGCTGCCCCTGGACCCAACATGTCTGCTCACCTGCTGCGCTGGCTCTGTGACTTACTGTGTGTGTGGGGAAGGCGGAGGCACCCAGCCTGGAAGCCCTCAGCGGTTCTATGTGGGAGTCTGCACCTGTGCATGCACAGGCTCGTCCAGGCGTGTGGTTCATGTATTTACACTGGTGTGAGCGTTTCTGCACTTTAATGAGTGTACAGGGTGTATGTGTCTGTGATGAGTCCCTGTGCACACGTGGCCTGTTGCCTGGTGGAGTGCCCGTGTATGGACGTCTTCTATGCACGCTGCCCTACAGGCATGGCAGCATGCAGTGAGGACGTTATGAGCACATGATCCTGTTAACAAGGCTGTGCCTGCCAGGTGAGCCCCTGTGGGTCACACTGTTCAGACTCATGGCCCTAGAGACGACAGCACCCTTAGTCCTCTCTGCTCCTGAGTGCAGACCTGGGCCCGTCTGGTCAGCACTGACCGAGGGTGACTCCAAGCAAGTGACCTACCTCTCTGTGCTCCCAGCTCACTTGGCAGAGCCAAGACTCATACTTGTCAGATCACAGCCTCTGAAATTAACCTCCCAGGACCAGCAGTGTGTGTGGCGGGTACCATGCTCTCATGGCTGCCTTATGGCCATTTAAGTTAAATGAACTGTAAAATTTAGGTCTCAGTCAAATTGGAAGCTAGCCCACACCTAACAGTAGAACAGTAGGCCATGGGCACTCGCTGGGGCCCAGGTGTGTGGCTTGCAGGCCAGATCTTAGGCTCCTGCCTTCAACCCCTCCTCACCACATGCCAGGCACCAGGCTCCAAAGTCTGGGGATTTGCTGGTCTGGCCTTGCCCCACATGCATAGCACCACTGAGCAAAAGTGTGAACACCCAGATTAGAGCACTGGGTGGGGGTGGGGGGGGGATGGGATGTCTGCGTGCAGCAAGCACTCGGTACCCATTACGGGGGCGATCAGAGGGGTGTGTGTGTGGGGTTGAGGCTGTAAGTCACTCCAAGCTACCAGTACCCCCCAACCTTTCTGTGGGGATCAGTGTAGATCAGGGGTCTCAAACTCAACTCAGCATGTGGGCCGCAGAGCAAGATCACAGCCGTTCGGCAGGCCGCACTAGGTCTACAAAAGGCAACTGTTACACAACACTTTTCAGTGTCACAAAACTGTAGTTCATGGATTAGTTTGCGGGCCGCACAAAATTGTTCGGCGGGCCGCGAGTTTGAGACCTCTGGTGTAGATCCTTCCTGAACTGTGAGAGGAAAAGGGCTGGAGCTGTCAGCCTAATCTAGGTCTGCCCACCTTCCAGCACTGTGGGCAGGGGATCAGGGACCTTGAAGGGAGCCCCCATCGCTGAGGGGCCCCAGACACCCTACTCGCTAATGTCTCTGCAGAGGCAGGGGCCACAGGGCCTTAGAAGGGAAAGGCAGCCACGTCCCATAACGCCCTCTGCACTTCCTGGTCCTGGGAAGAGATCAGCTTCTTGCTGAGATCCAACCATGTGCTCACAGTTCCCCTGCCCGGCTGCCAAGTGGATCCCATGGGTGATGTGTGCACAGCCCTCTCCTCAGCAGATTGCCGCGATGGCTCATGGAGCCCCCCCACACACACTGTACATGACCCCTGCCTGTGCCCTAGGAGGGTTCTGGATTCGGCTTCGTCTGGAAGCTGCATCGAGCACCAGGCCACAGATGGCTATGCGAGCTATTTCAGTCCCCTGACCCCCACCCCACCTGCCAGGGCTGCCCACCCTCACAAATGCCTGACTCTTGGCCCCAACACCCTGAACCCACACACGGGCCAGGGACCACACATGCACCAGACGGATCGATTAGACAGGCCTGGCAGCCCTGTCCCCAGGTGAGCAACAGCAAGTCTGTTGTAAAAGGGGAAGGCATTGCAGCATCAAGTCTTAGGAGAAAAACCATGACAAAAGTGTCCTTAAAACCAAGTGCTGTATATGCTTAAAATAAAAATACATAAAAAAAAAAATAACCTTAAGAAAAAGGGTACCAACTTCATGTTGTGGGCCGTGGGGTCTCCCCACTGGGCCTGTAGTGTTTTGGGGATCATGAGGCAGAGGGGTGGGTGCTGACCCACGCCATCAGGGCTAAAGGGTAACAAGCCTGTGGGTCTCTAAGGAGCCACTGTGTCCAGCCAGCCGGTGGCACCTATGGGGTAGCTAGGGACAAGGACACTTTCTTCTGGGTTCCTCAAAAACTATGTGGGCTGGCCTGCTTACAGGAGGCTCAGGAGGTGGGCAGCTGCTCAGTCCACCCTGGGACCGCTTAGGGGCTTTGATCGCCTCTGCCCCAGAGGGGCCCCAGCTCCCCAGCTTCCTTCCCAGGCTCCTAGTCAGGGCGCACAGGGGGCTCCTCCCCACATGCCTGGTCTGAGTAGGGTGGTGGGGGCTGCTCCTCCCCCAGCACATAGGCCGGGTGGCCACGGCTGCGCTTGGCCTCCTTGATGTACAGCTCCAGGAGGACCTTGGTGGGCTGCTTGTCCACCCTCTCCTTGGGCACGCCGTGGCTCAGCAGCCAGCCCAGGAGGTCCTTGCGCGTAGGGTTGGGCCCCAGCATGAGCTTGGCGCGGCCTGGCTGGCTGTGGCGCCAGAGCAGGCCGACGTCCGCGATGGTCTGGATCTCCATCACTGCCTCTAGCACCGTCATGCCCTTGACCAGCAGGCTGACCAGTGAGAGCCGCAGCTCGGAGGGGGCGGCGGTCAGCAGGCGGCGCTGCAGGCCCTGTGTGAAGGGCACGTCCTCGGGCGCGGGCCGAGGCACCTGCTCGGCTGCGGGCGGCGAGACGGGCTCACGGTAGACCCAGTCCAGCATGCCCAGCTCGCGCACCAGCTGGATGCCCTCCTCCATGGTGGTCCAGGGCCGGAAGGGCAGCTCGGTGGCCTCGAAGTGCACGAAGGATTCCCAGCGCTGGCGCCAGGCCTGCAGCAGCCAGGTGAGCAGTGTCTGGCAGCCGCCCCGCAGGCCCTTGCAGTGGTAGTTGAAGATGGCGTCGCCGGTCAGGTCGCCCAGCAGCGCCAGCTCCCCGGAGTTCAGGGCCAGGGCCGAGCCGCCCTGGTCATAAACCCGCAGGATCCAGGTGATCATGAGCTCGTTGGGGTTCTGCTTGAAGCGCCGGGAGATGGCCAGGAGTTCGGTGTACGTGTAGTAGCGGTCCCCCCGCCCCGCCTGGGTGGGCGCCAGCGCTCTCTCGGCCATGGTGGCAGCTGCCCTGGGGGGAAGCCCGAGGGGCGGTGCCACAGGAGCTGCGGGCAAGGACACAGAGGTTATCAGGCAGGGGAAACAGTCACAGCCCCTCAACGACTCCCTGGAGCTGGGGCCCCTCAGACCCCTGGGTGTCAAAGGCCCCAGGGGGGCACAGTGTCCTCATGGGAAGTCAGAGCCCAGTGCTGGACATCATGGGGGCCCCAGCACAGGATGTGTCCTTGCAACACCCCATCCCGTTCTTCTAATCCCCGTCACTCCCCCACACTCCCCAGCGTTACTGTGCAGATCCCATAAACCCAGCGCTCAGCATTCGCCTTTCCATTGTTACCAAAATTTTTACATTCTAGAAGCGTAAACAAGGCAGCTCCTTCTGTTCTTACCAAGAGGGACGGCCAGGCCCTTCACCTCCTAGAGCCGCCTGCAGGATGAGTAGGGGAGGGGAGGTCAGTGGGGAACAGGGCAAGCACCCTTCCCAAAGCCAGGGTCCCTCAGACCCCCAGGGTGTCAAAGGTCCCAGGGGGGCACTGTGTCCTCAGGGGAGGTCAGAGCCCAGTGCTGGACATCACAGGGACCCCAAGGGGAGCCCCTTCTGTCCCTGATCAAGTGTCACCCAGACATGTTTCTGATCTAATCCCAACCGCTCCTGCACCTACCTCCTTACCACCCCCCACCAGTCCCCACAGTGGAGGCCACACAATCTAGGTTTGACATGAATATTCAGGGGGTTACAGGGGCCGGCACTAATGACCCCTAGCCTGCCACCTCCCTGGTGACTCTCAGCACTGTTAGCTGGGACCTCCACCTCGGCCAGGCAGACAAGTCACAAAGGGCCCTCAGGGAGAAGTGGGGTTGAAAGCAACTTCCCTGGTTCTGCGGCCTCAGCTGCAGGGATGGGAACTGAGAGCACCCCGTCACCGTACAGCCCCCCAATGCGTGTGAAGGCGCAGAAGGTACCCTCCCCGTCTCAGAAAGGAGAGGAAGGCAGGGAAATCAGCCTCTGTGTACTCGCAGGTCCTCAGCCTCGAGACAGGGACAACCTGTGCCCAGTTCGCAGGGTTACTGAGGACTAGCTGAACTAGTGCTTAGCACTGTCCGGCTCAGAGTAGGTGCCTAGCACTTATCTTTTATCAGTATTAGTATTATTTATAAATCTTAATAACTATAAGTTTATAACATCAAAAAGTGAATAATTATGGTGTTAATAAGAGGGTGCCTCTTCTGTTCTTACCAAGAGGGATGGTGGGGCTGTTTTCTTCTGGAGGAACCCCCTGCAGACAGGAAGGAATGGGGGAAGGGAAGAGGTCAGTGGGTCAAGGGCCACCATGGTCCCCCATTCATCCCTCCCCAAAACCAGGGCCCCTCAGACCCCTGGGTGTCAAAGGTCCCAGGGGGCACTGTGTCCTCAGGGGAGGTCAGAGCCCAGTGCTGGACATCATGGGGGCCCCACTGCCTACAGTCCTAAGGGGATGGCATAGACAAGAGCTCAAAGATCCAGGCAGGAAAAATGACCAATCCTTGGCCCTTGAGCTGCCAAGAGGCAACCGCCATCACCACCTCAGTGGCTTATCCCTGGGTGTCACCTGTGAATTGCAGGAAGTGACCTAAGCCCCACCCTGAAAGTGGAATCACGTGACAGGCAGGCTGGTGGCAGAATCCAGTGAGATGGAGGAGGCACCCCCTTAACTCAGCACAGCTTCCAGCCTTGGTTACTCCTTGCCCTGTTACTTGGGGAAGCGGAGGCACCAGAGCTTTCTGTGAACCAGGGAACGGTTAGAGGCCCATCAATGGGAACCGGGGAAGATCTGGAGTTAATCCTCAAAAGGACTTAAACACAGCAAACACTCCCTAGTGAGAGTTACGGTTTACCAACCAGAAACCCTTCACAGTAGAAATGTATTGCCCCAAAGACACCATTCAAATTTACATAAAATTTAAAAACCTAGTTCCCAGTTGCGACTAGCCACACTTCAGGTAGTCTAGAGCCACACAGGGCCAGTGGCTACCCAGCTGGGCAACACAGAATAGAGCATTTCCATCTTGCCAGTAGTGGGACCAGGATGCCTCAGAAATTAATAGATGGTCAATGACCCTTAGGTCTTCCCCAGCCTGTTGGGACTTTCTATACTCTTCTCACCCCACCCCACCCCACCCCACCCCATACCCCAATCTAAGCTCACCAGGGAAGCAACCTCTCCTCCCTAAAGGGCCTGCCAGCAAGTGCTGAGAACCCTGAGAACACGCTTTCTGTCCTCTTTCACCTGTGTTCTCTCCACTCCTGACATCCAAGGAACAGGGGAGAAACCCTCCTAGAGCTGAGAACACTTGCTGCTCTTTGGATAACATGTTTCCAGGCCATTTCATGACTCAGGTCTTTGAAACACTTGCCAGATACATTGTATCACTTTAACAGCTACTGTGTTGATGAAAGGGAGCTTTACTAACTGTATCAGTTCAAGTGCATGGGATTCATGGGAAGCTGTCTCAGCATGGCTGACAGATACACTGTATCCAGTCTACAGAACTGCAGTGGACAGTGATAATGCTACAAGCCATTGTTTTTCTTCTGCTAAGTCTGAAAATGAGACTTCTGATTAGTCTCCCCACACTCAACCCAAATATATGTATATTTCTTCCTTTTACATCCTGTGTTATTTCCTTTAACTCAGCCCTTTCCTTTGAAGGCAGGATACATTGAGCCTCTTCCCCCCAACTGTGAGAGGACAGACTCATCTGCTCTTGGTGTATTGAGTCTGCTCTAAAGACACAGAAACTGAGGCTCAGGAGTATAACTGCTTGACTGACACCACAAACAGCAGAGCTGGGGTTTGTATGTAAAAACTGAGCATGACTGTTGGCATAAAAATTAGGTCCCGGGGGTATGTGAAGTCACCCCAAATGTGGGTGATTTTAGACCTGGGTGGGTCAGGGAGTGGGAGCAAGAGTTCTTACCAAGATTGGGGTGGTGGGGGGTGGCCCCTCAGCTTGCAGAGATACCTGTAACACAGAAAGGGCTTGGTGAGAGTGGGCCAGGAAATAGTTTGGGGGTCCAGAGAACATTGACACCAGGGCCCCTCAGACCCCCAGGTGTCAAGGGTCCTGGGAGGGGGGCACTGTGTCTTCAGGGATGATCGGAGCTTAGTGCTGAACATCACAGGAGCCCCAGTCCTTCTGCATCCAGGCCTCAAGGCCACTCACCTTCAGGGACAGAGACCCCACTAACAGCACTTCAAGAGGGGGAAACATCACGGGTGACAATGGCATTGTTCTTAAGTAGAAAATGTTATTTTAGGGACACAGTGATAACTATTTGGAATGAAATAGGACATTTACTTCCAAAACACTAAGCGCAAGTAACACACACACAGTGTGAAATGTTGCAGACCTGTTAGGTTTATATATATTTCCTGTGTCTCTGAAGATTTCAATAAAAAGTAAAATTAGCTTGCTGCCTGCAAGCTGGGCGCCTTGGCAGGGGCGTGGCATTGCTCAGCAGCCCGGACATCGATGTCCCAGACCTTCAGGACAGATGAGCCCAGAACTAACGTTTAATTTGGAGTGACTGTGTGCAGATTCCCGAAGGTGAACAAAGACCTCATTTGTTCTCTCTTAAGACCATTACTACCTGCTTCTCAGAAACAAACCAGTAATTCACGTCGAGACCCCCACCCCCACTTTTTCCTCCATAGTGACCCCTGGGGTCCTCCCTCCCTCAAAGTCTGTTCGAGGTCGCAAAAAAAGGCCAGCCGCCTGGCATTGGAAAAAAAAAAAGTAGCAATACCGTAACGAAAGCACGTACAGCTAGCACCGGATGGGGAAACCTGACAAGAACTCGCTGTCACACGCGTGTCCCTCCCCCACGCCCACCCACCATGAAAAATGGACAAGATGGCGGAGGCCTGCAACGTGGGTGCAGAAATGGCGCAGCCGGCCTGCCGTGCAGACAAAGGAGGGCATGCGGGCGGCAAGCGTCCTTCCCTCGGTGAGCGCCCCCAAAGACCCACCACCCGCTCCAGATGCCATCGCCCGCCCCGCCGGGAACCCCCAGGCGTC